>NC_134688.1:160255773-160930773 GCF_050947455.1 Rhinoderma darwinii | reverse complement strand
GGGTTCTATGACAACACAGTGTCACCCGCGAGTTGTGGTAAAATTGTCAAATATCCATGATTAAGCACATTGTTGAAGTTTCTGAAATGGTAGCTTGCAACATGGTTGTAATCCTATGATTTTAACTTGAATTACATGATACGCTGTGTCGCAGCGCTATAAGCAGGTTGTCATAGAGAGGAATCCTGCATTGTGTTGAAAGATGCACTGCTCTGCACTACCATTCAGGAATGTCCAGTGCCTAGGGCGGTTCCTTGCTGAGGCGGCACCAGCTAGCAGTAAAAGATATTTATATATTTTTCCTTTTGCCACCCCCTCCCCTGCCTCCGCCAGACCGGCGCTTTAGTGGGGAGAGGCATAGTCCCCACACAAACAGTCTGCAGGTATAGAGGGAGGCAGGCAATGCTCCTCCCTCTCCTTTGCAGTACAAAGTGAGCACTGCGCTGATTGATGGAGCAGCAGTCAGTCTGCTGCTCCACTAATTAGAGCTTGCAGATATTCGCAGATCACTCCTTAGGAAGCCTCTGCTGGCTGTAACCTGCCCTCACCCGAGTCAGCCTGCCCTGTGAATGTTTGTAGCAGCTGTATAATATAAATAGACACTTACACAGAAACTTCATTTTACACTGATTTAATGTTATTGAGGTATTGAATCTGGTGATGGGATGTTGTCGTCATGGGGTGTGGTGGCAGGTCAGGCCCTGTACACTATATATTGTGATATGTGAACCCCCCCCCCCAGTGCACTGTATATTGTGATATGTGACCCCCTGTATACTATACATAGTGATGTGTGACCCCTCTGTGCACTGTATATAGTGATATGTGACCCTCCTCTCCTGTACAGTGTATACAGTGATATTTAAACCTCTCTGCACACTGTATATAGTGATGTATTCCCCCTGTACACTGTGTATAGTGATGTGTGGCCACTCTGTACACTGTATATAGTGATGTTAGACTCCACCGTCCTGTACACTGTATACAGTGATATGTAAACCTCTCTGCATACTGTATATAGTGATGTAATCCCTCTGTACTGTACACTGTGTATAGTGATGTTTGACCACTCTGTACACTGTATATAGTGATGTGTGATTCTCCCCTCCTATACACTGTATACTGTGACATGTCAACCTCTCTGCATACTGTATATAGTGATGTATTCCCCTGTACACTGTCTATAGTGATGTGTGACCACTCTGTACACTGACCACTCTGTACCCCTTTGCTGGAAGACAGACATGCCTCTGGCTATTGATGACTTATGAAATTGCGGGTCCGCCCCAACTTCCCCTTAGTGACTGGACTGGGAACAGCAGGAGAGTCAGGGCCTCCGTGACTGGGTAAGAAGCTGTGTGAGGGCTGAATATGTTATATGGAGATTTTTGGTCCATGGAGGAGACTGACATTTGTGTGACACAGGGTGAAGCCTGGGATATGGGCACACGAAGAGGAGGCTAAGATGTGAGGGAACGTGGAGGAAGGACAGATTTGGGGTGACAGGGTAGAGCCTTAGACTAGTGTAAATAAAAGCTGACAAGAAGAGGGTTAAGAATTGGGGAAGACATTTATCAATCGTACCACCTATAACAATTTTTTAAATGGAATCACTATGGATGATAGTTTTATAATTGAGCTTCATCTTTGTTAAGGGTTCTTTCACACATGCAGTTTTGGTCCATTTTTTAAACCCATATAAATGCTAGTTTCGAAAAATGCTTACATTTTTCTGGTGCGTCTTTTTAATTGATTCTGTTTTTTAATTAGTTTGGTTTCATTATGTAATTGAGAAAACATGGTGATGAGGGTGCTCCCACACATGCTGTTTTTATTCAGTTACATTATGCAGTTTTTGAAGCAAAAAGTGGATAGTAAAAGGAGGGGAAGTATATAGGAAAGAATATAGAAGTAAATGTCCTCCAGCTCACCGATCCTAAGTCCGAGCCCGGACAGCGCACAGATCCTCATGGCGGCACACGAGGAAGATCAAAGCAGAAAAAGAGAAACTTGATCCGGCGCTGGATTTAAAAGGAAGTAATATTCCAACTTTATTCCAAATATATTAAAAAGTCCAAATACAAAGGGGTAGATGCATCAGATAGCGGGCCTACGCGTTTCAGACAAATAACTTGTCCTTATTCATGGCGTGTTGCAAGAATATACTTATCTCTTTTTTTTAATCCAATCCTACAGTAGTTTTGTCTTCATAAACTGCATAAAAAATTATTGCATCAAAACGACACATGTGAAAGCACTCTCATTAAGACACAAAGTATCACCATGTTTTCTCAACTGACAAATAAAACTCAATCAATTAAAAATCAGCATTATTAATAATTTTTTTTAGCCAAAACCAGGAGTGTATTCAAATAAGACAAGAAGTAGTACTTTCTCTCCCTTTATGATCCACACCTGGTTTTGGTTTAAAAAACGGCATGAAAATTCCTGATAAAAAGATCTGCCCGTGTTCGGGCACCCTAACACTGAGCAATTATCATTATGATTCCCCAGAAACAAGCAAATCATGACCATTATTAGCGAGTCCAAATGGGCTATTACCGGTGGTGTAGTCTAAATACGGCCCTGCAAATTGAATTACCCCTGCTCATTAAAAAAAAATTTAAAAATCAGGTAATACTAGGTACTACTCTAATGTTTTAAATAAGAAGGTAAGAAGATAGCCCGAATGGCAGAAAACAAATAATAATTTCTAATTTATGTGGGTGTGTGCAGAATGTTAGATTGATTAAATCTAATTATTGAATAATGAAAGACCTCAGTATATGATTCCAAGTATTTCGGCACTTATACATGGATTTGTGAAGAACTAAAATTGTGCAAAACAAATATAAAACGTTACTTTTTTTATATCTTTATTTTATTAAACAAACAATCGCTCATGGAGTACAGTAAAAGACTCCTATACTCCTAAGTGTAGGTCAGTTAAGAAGGTTAGAGTCAGTGGGCCCACTTCGATTAGTAGCACCCATAAATGTCTATTGACACAGGGGTCCTAATAAAAAACGACTTGTCACCTCTCCTGACATGTATGGATCATCTTATCTTAGAATTCTGCTTTGTGCCTTTCCTCTGTTATTCCTCCTGCTAATTAATAAATTGACAACTAGTTGTTACCAGCTGGGGGTGTGTCACTACACAGTCTGACACTGTCCAATGTGTGATCACAGTCTCAAACTGTGTAGCGACTCGCCCTTTTGACAAGGAAAATGGTAACACCCAATTTATGCAAAAATTTCCAGGAGGAATAACAGAGAAATGGTATAACATAGAGTTCTAAGAAAAGATGCTCCAGAATTTTTATTTTATGGGCAATACACGTATTCAATAAAGACATGTCAGGAGAGCTGACAGGTCCTCTTTAAATCTCGGAATAATAACTTTAGCAGACACATGTACAGCAGATTTGTTCAAACGAAAATACTCATAAGCTCTGATACATAGTATTGCACCTAACTCTATTCTACTCGGTTAAACTACAACCTTCAAGCCTCACATAAGAAGAAAGTTAGGTCCAAATGCAGCATAAGCTATATTAATATATCATCCCTAATAATGGCTATTACTTCTAAGGAATGCTTTCTAACTTAGAAAAGAGGTTGTTAAAACATTAGTTCTGTTTCACAGTGAATTGTCGCACCCTCGGCTGGAGCCGTTTAGCTTTATACCACACTCACGGATAACCATCTTGATGAGAAACTCGGAAAAGAACAAGAGTTCAACAAATTAAGCAGATGGATACAGTAATTCATGTACTGAAGAAGCTGGTCAATGCACTGGAATTCAGATTTAAATCAGGAACAAGCATTCATTCATCAGCATGGTAAAGACAAGAGATGTCACAGCCAATAAATGGAAAGACCTATTGCTGCATTATATGTATCCTTTCCTAGGACTTCTTCTACAATTTCCCCTGCCTCATTTATACAAACCGCCAAGTGCCTCCGACAGCTTTAGAATTCCCATGTGAGTAAAACAGATATATAGTCATTCTCCTGCAAAATAAGTCTAAAAAGAAGTACTAGGAAAACAATACATAATAATGTGCTTGATATTTCATCATTTTGTGCTGTTTATTATTTAATTTTAATACCTCGACCAGGCCATGTGGTAATATAACAAGTCAGATTAAATTTAACGTATATTATTATTTATTTTGTAAAAAAAAAAAAACTGTAGGGTTTTTTTCCTTTTTTTACACTTTGTAACAATTTATTGTATACATTTTATTGGCGGAAGGTAAAGAGTAGG
The DNA here is from genome assembly GCF_050947455.1 of Rhinoderma darwinii. Taxonomy (NCBI): domain Eukaryota; kingdom Metazoa; phylum Chordata; class Amphibia; order Anura; family Rhinodermatidae; genus Rhinoderma; species Rhinoderma darwinii. The sequence continues at coordinate 160,926,501 of NC_134688.1, read as the reverse complement.
GGAAAAGCACATACAAATTGGATGAAGTGGAGAAAAAGAAGTGTATATTAATTTAATTTTTTAAAGTTTTTTTTGCTGTGATTTTACTGGGACTTTTGCCACAATGTTTTTTTGCAGAGATAAAAGCAAAATATTTTACTGTAATTTTAATAAAAAAGTGGCAAAAACATTAAAACTAAATTTTTACTGTGCATGGAGGAGATGCTTTGGATTAGAACCATCACTCCCTGCGCTCACACTGCTGCCTTAGCTGTTCTCAGGGAAAATAGTATTGTACTGAGGGATGAACGTAGTCACCAATGAGCCTTGGTCCATGCCTAACAAAATTGATGCTTTGAAGGGTGATGGAGTTAAGGCATGGCCAGACGTGGCAGAATTACTCTAGAATTCCGCTGCGGCCAGTCCGCTGCAGAAATCCGCAGCGTACATTTTCTCCACACCTTTTTAGTTAGGTTTGTGCACACATTGCGGAAAACTCCGCTGCGGACCATAGGCTGCGGTGCGGAATTTGGTGTCCGCAGCATACACTGGCTGTTGCGGACGTGTAGCGGACTTGTTGCAGACTTATTGCGGAATGTCTCCATTGACTTCGATGGAGATTCAAAATTCCGCAATGAAATCCGCAGATGTTATGTGTGTTGCGTTGCGTATTGGTTTTACGAACAGGATATTTCTTCATTCTGGCTGGACCTATGCGTTTCGAGGTCTATAGCCAGATTGAGATGAAATGTTTTAAAAGACAGCAGGAAGTACTCTTCACCTGAATACGCAACGGCTAATCCGCAGCAATTTACTGCACATTTTATGCAAAGCCGCAACAGAATCTGCAACGCAGATTATGTGCGGCATTGATGCGGACAGTGTCTGCAGAAATACGCCATGTCTGGCCATGCCCTGATACTTCCTCTTGTCGGCAGTTTCCTGTGAGGCTCATTGCCTAAATTCTGCACGTGCGCTGTGATAGCAGAGGATTGGGCATGTGTGGTGAACACTGTTTGTGTAGCAACCACACATGCTCAGAGATGGCTGAGAAAGAGCATCCGCTCCATCTCTTCCCTCAGTGTATAGTGACGTCAGGAATGATGTACCCGTCCATTGAGCCGGCCAGAAAAGGGAAGTAATAGCTCATGTACGGGTCAGCGACAGAAGTTACGATTTTACTCCTGGAGACGCATCACGTGACCATCTTTGGAATAGGGTGATAGAAACAACAATGCAAACGCAAGTATATTACAAACTGCATTTATTATAGATGTTCAGTAATATAGGATTGAGTAAATTGGTTCTGGAAAACCCCTTTAACTAGACATGAACGATACTGATACATTTATTCATCTGTTGATCCAGGTCTGTCTGGGAGTATTTTATGATAACTATGCCAAGCTTTATTAAAAAATTATGCATAAAAAGTATGGAACATAAAAAATGTTTGTAAAAAAAGACATTTATATAAGTATGCCTAAAAGCAAATTAATTTTATGGGTCCACATACTATATTTTTGCATAGAACAGTATTTAGGGCAGCTAGAGATGTTAAGCTGAACAATCTACTCTCAAAATAACTTGTCTTCATTATTTAAAGGATTGTCCGGAATTAGAAAAACATGGCTACTTTCTTTCAAAAACATTACCACACCTTTCCATGGGTTGTGTCTGATATTGCAGCTCAGTGCCATAGACGTAAACTGGCTGAGCTGCAATACTACTTAAAACCTGTGTACTGGTGTGGCGCTATTTTTGGAAGAAAGCAGGCGTGTTTTTGTAATAATGTATTCTACTAAGCATTATATTCTATTCTCCTAACTTTTGGCTGTGTCAACAATATGTAGGCTTTGCAAGTCTTTAAAAAGACCATTAGACTATATTAGTCTTGTAATTAATATAATTTTGATTAAGAAATCTTTCTCTTGCGTAAGTTGGAAAATTAAGAGACAATAATACTGAGCAGTGAGAACAGTTATGAGAGATGATAAAGCAATTTTGAGTCTAGTACATAAGGAACACTAAACCTCGACAAACAGTCTCAATGATGCAGTTATGACCTTGACAAATGATAAGACGAACCATAGGAAAGAGTTTTTCTTACAGATAGAGGAGCCATACTGCAGCATTGTTGCAATGGCTTAATTCACTTAATGGTGATTTCATTTTTAACACGTATATTTTAAAAGCTCCAAAGTAGATCAAAAGTCACTATACACATTTAGTTAATCCATTCCCATCCAACGCCGTACATTTACGGCACTGGCATCTGAGCGATAACGCAAAGTGCTGTAATTGTGCGGCACAGGGATAGCACCAGTGTCATCTGTAACGTACAGCTGACACCTAGCTGCAACAGCCAGGATTGGAGAGATGCCAATTTCAAACATTTAACCCTTTTGATGCCGTAGTCAATAGAGACCGCGATATCTAAGCGATAAGATAGAAAGAGCGTTTCTCTCGGTTGCCACAACGGTGCCCCTGCAAAACGATTGTGGGGTGCCAATGGTTATCATGGCAGCCGGGGGCCTAACAAAGACTACATGTCTGCCATGTGTATTTGCTTATTAGGCCATGCCTAAGGCACGGCTCAATAGGTGGCCTGTCAGTGAAACACTGACAGGCAATCATACACTGCAATCCAAAAGTATTGCAGTGTGTTATTGAAGCGATTACAGGATCGCACATTCAATTTCCATAGTGGGACTAAAATAAAAATAAAAAAAGCAAATAAAGTTTCTAAAAAAATAAATAAAAAGGTTTAAAGTAAAAAAACAAAACAATAAAATACATATTTTCCCCATTTAGTGCAAAAATTGTGAACATTTGAAAAGTACACATATTTGGTATCGCCAAATTACTAATGATCCTATAATAAAGTTAAAATGTTATGTGCCGGAATGGCTGTTTTTACCCATTAACCCCCTAAATATGTATAAAACCTAAACAGTGAGTTTATGTATATGTATATGTATAGTATATGTACACCAAACTTGTCCCGCAGAAAACAAGCTTGCCCTTACAAAGCTACGTTGGAAGGAAACTTAAACAGTCATGGTTCTTGGAATGTGGCGATGCAAAACCTTTTTGTTCTATGAAAAATGCTTTTATTATGCAAACGTAGTAACATTTATGATTTTCTCCTTTAAATAGAGCTATTGCTAAATAAGCTAGTACTGAATGTAAGGTACTGTTCCTTTTTATTTATTTTACTAACTTGGTCCTTTAAAGACTGTGGATCATAATATTTGAATGGACCCAGTAATCCACAAATGAAATAAAATATACAAATACATAAAAATTACCTATCACTCTAAGGCCCCATTCACACGAGCGTGAATAACGTCCGTGGGCTGCACATGGAAATCACGCGCAGCACACGGACCCGTTGATTTCAATGGGGCCATTCACACATGTGTGTGTTTTCACGCAGCGAGAGTCCTCTGCGTGAATCTCACTGCATGTCCTATATTGGTACGATTTCACGCAACTACGCGCCCATTGAAGTCTATGGGTGGTGCATGAAAACTAATCACTGCACACCGTGTGCAATGCGTGATTTGCGCATCAATTCGATTGAAAAAAAAAAGATGTGCTTTGCGAGTGCTTGAATAACGAATGCCACTCGCAAAGCACACTGATGCATAACACAACACACACGGGCCAGATTCACACGCGTTTTTCACGCGCGTTAATCTGATACGCTCGTGTGAATGGGGCCTAAAGGTCACCATAATTGTAAAATGCAATGTATAATACAAATGCAACGTACATGTGAAAACAACTCAAGTAATACTACGTTCATGAAGGGTAATGTTTTTATTTTCCAACATTTGCTAAAATTAATGTCCTACAATTTTATCCCACTTCCAAACTTATATTTGCATTGAAGTCATAAAGGACAAACATTTTATGACACTAGGCATGCTTTTTCACTATGGTGTGAATCTGCGATGACATGGGACAATGTGCCAAAATAACATCTTTGAAAAGGGGTAAAATGACATGTGTCAGGGTTCATTGAACATTAATTAGAGACATTTCCAGAGCTGTGTGTCATAGTAATGTAGAGAATATACCCCGTCAGTGCTATTATCTGCAGCAAGCCGTAGGTCAGCACTGGTTCAGTGAGCTTCAAAATAACATTAGATGGAACAAAGCGAAAATTATTTGACTATTTCTTTCATGTACCAAACAAAAGATAGAACGTCCAACAGTTTTTAATCTATACCACAATCTCACAGCTATAAGAACAACCAGTAAATAACGTTTTTTGCACAGAGATATTCACTTTGCTACAACACTCTGCGACCTGTACAGTTGCACAGGGAGCATCAGCCACTCTGGCTGAATTAGGTGCTACAGATAGTCTGTCAGCCGAGGCATGGGACCACCCTGAAAATTATTATTAATTGTATTAATTAACTGATTAATTGTATTATTTGCAGTATTATTTAGACATTGTATAGCAATGGTATTATATTACTTTATGTATGGAGCTGTAATTTGTTCAATGTATATTCTTTTTTTTTTGTAGCACTGTATGGTGGTATTTACTTACATTGTGTGGCACAGCTACTTAAGCACTGTACAGTATGTTATTTTTGAAGTCTATGGTGATGATGCCACTGTATAGCTTTGTTATTTATGAAACTGTAGGGAAGTATTGTTTGGCCAACGCATGGAACGTATATTATTTAGGCACCATACTGTATGGTACTTATAGTAAGATTATTTGTATACATATGACAATATACCATATGAGCGTGCCAACAGATGGCACCATCCAAAATAATGCCAACTCTGCACAATACTAATTGTAACTAGCAATAACAGTGGTTTTACCATAAAGACCAGAATAGAGATGTGAGAATTTCCAAAAATTTGTTTTGGGTCTGATTCCATCCAATCGGCCGTTTAATTCAATTCGCTGAATCCGAAACTTTTGGAAGTTTGGATCGATTTGGATTTATGAACAATCAATTTGCTCATCTCTAGTCCTGAACTTTCGTTGTTTGTATGCAGTTTTTGTTCTTTTTTCATAAATCTAGAGTTTGTGGCAGAATTAATTTTCATCTTCATCACATAGTGTGTATCACATAAATCTTAAAGACGCACTGCTGCAATGATATGGCCTGTGTTAAATTGCTGGTATAGTAACGGAGTTCACTTACTCGTGTCACCCACTATTACTACCTCCTTTATATTTCAGGGTTACTAGGGTTATGCCTAGTTCCCCTACCTTTTTCTTATACTAACGTTAGTCTACTTGCTTTGCTACTAAGTAAGCGTATATGACTGCATAGTAAATAAAGGGTAATATTTATTACTAACAATACTCACACTTGCATATAAAATACACCAAACACAGAACATAGTAACTGATCACCATGCAGTATCAGTATACACCAATACATATAACAAGTTAACTATACTCACACTATACGGAGTACAGTATAAACACGGTAACACAGTCCTAATTTATACCACCACCCACTTACGTAAACATACAGTGCATTCACTCATGCTTGCTTCTGTGAAACCCTCCCCCACCTGGCTCTAACTAAAATACACTGTTTCTGTCTCACTTTCTCCTAGCAATAACTATCCCTGTGCACTAAAGGGTTAACACGGAATGGGTTGCTGTGTACCAGGGGATAGCAGGTAAATGGTGGGAAAGCGTTAAACAGGTTCCAGGGGATGTACAGGTACCAGGGGATATGCAGGTAAGGGGTTGAAGTAAGGAGGGGGGAAAAGGTAAAAGTGTAGCTGCTGCTACACGTGGATACTTAGCGGTTCATGTGGTAATCAGGATTTGTTGAGGGAGCAAGAGGCAAGATGCAAGAGAGCAAAGTGTGGGACCGTTTGTCCTTTTAAACCCTCCCGTGCACATCTGTGTGACATCACATACACATGCACGTGCAAGTGGGGGGGAGTCATGTGACTGTTTTTGGCTCCCCCCATGAAATCTCATTACCTGGCGAGGGGGAGGGCAGGCAGTGGGAACTTCCTGCTTCCTGGAATTACAGGATTTGTTCCCTGCTTATGGCTTCCACCGCCCAGGGTGTCTCATTACCTGGTGAGGGGGGGGGACAGGTAGTGGGAATGCATTCGATGTGTCCCCTGTCTACTCCCCCCTCCCCCGGAGGGTAGGAATATACACTTTTCTGGAGGGACAAATATATATATCTACACTCACATTTACATAGATATAAATATATAAAACACTTCCCTTTACAGCCTGCTACTAGATATAATGTTGTTGAGGAACATTGTTATGTGAAACATCACAGTCAGGGATATAAATAAAGATGAGGGGCCTCCACAGTAAAGGTTAAAATGGTGCCACGTTCAGGTGCTGGTTAACACTATACCACTTTTAACCACTACGACAGGAAAATTTAGTTCTTGTTTGCCCCATATCCTTTCTATAATCCTTGGGTTAATTCCCCACACCCTAGAGGGGATCCCTGCATAGGTTTCCATCAACCATTAAAATAAGGGATGTAGCCAACCTGGTCTGTCTAGGGACCCATAGCAGGTACATGTTCTGCCTCTATAGTATGTATGCCCTTGTCAGCAGTGAATAAAGTTGACACCTAGCTTCTGCCTAATAGAAAATATGAAAGAACCTCTAAGTTAAAAGGTGTTGTATAGTTTTGCCCCTTTCTATCCTTGCAATAAACAACTTAGTATCTCTTGAATGCATTCTACAAAGCTATGGCTATACCTTCCAAGTTTATATAGTAACACATTCAAATTGTGACATTCAGTATAACATTACGCACAACTGTAGAAATACAGACTGGGAGATATTTATCAAAATTGGTGTAAAGTAAAAGTGGCGGCATTGCCTTAGCAACCAATCAGATTTCCGCTCTCCTCTTTTCAAATGCCCTTTCTTAAATGAAAGCAGGAACCTGATTGGTCACTATGGGCTGCTACGCCACTATATCTCCCCTAGAATTTTCCCTCCATAATATGAACTTATATTATACGTATGCATAAATAATTTACGTTTCAATCGTAACCTTTGCTATAAGTTTTACTGACTGCAAAAAACATTGGCTTTTTCGTCACATTAAGTAAATTTTAATTACAAATCCGTATAAATAAACGTAATATTCAATCAACAGCAATGACAAATCTATCAGTGAAGGGTGAAAATACATGAATCTGGCAACTCAAAATAACATTTTTCAAGCCTGGAGCACATTAGCCTAATTTTGTCGTTTTACAATTAATGCAACAGATTGAATGATTTTGAGAAGAATACTAGGTTCAATAAAAATAAAATTAAAATTAAAATGTGTTTATTTTAGTCTACATGCCTGTAGTGTTACTGTTAATAAGCAATAAGTGCTGGGTCAATGTAATCTAGTTTCTGTAATGTTCTAAACTATAAAACCATGCAATGGCATGTATAATTAAATTAAAATCCTGTGATCCTGCTTTGTACATTGCCCTTTATAATACATATCTAATCTTTACAGGCATGCTCTGGTTAATTTGATTATTCAATATAAATATTATTCACAGTTTTCTCCTCATTTTCATAATGTTCACATTTCGGCAGAAAATAACCAGATCTGAAAACTGAGCTATTATTGTTACTAACAGAAAGAGATGACAGGGGTTCTTATAGATCATTAGATAATTTTTATCCTTCTTTTTCTTTATCCTAAAAACTATTATACTGCTAATGATGTTTAGAATTAAGACGTCTTTAAAGGGGTTGTCCAATTTGGGCAAGGTCTTTTTGTTAAGAGGGTCACTCCCGCAATAACCTTTGTAGCCTCTCTCTGCTCTAGGTAATAGTTAAGGATCCTGAATGGAGGACCCCATCTTTTAAACTAGAAATCCCTAATCAAGTACCCAACATTAAAATGCAGGGAAGATAGATAGGTAAGATTATAAATACGTTGTTATAAAGAATAATAAATCAATCTAATAATATTTCTCTGCCTGAAAGCTGTGAAAATTGACACACAAAATGCATTTCTTATTGGGCAAATATCTATTATTACAATGCTAGCCACTGACATTTAAAATTTCAAATTTAAAGTCTATCTTCTACTTAAACCCCTTCAGGAACACCTTATTTTGGACCTTAACCTCTTCCCACGCTGCGCCGCAACTGTACGTCCTGGAGAGGGCTTGCGTCCCGCACCAGGACATACAGTTGCGGAGCGGTTCCCGGCACACACTGACCTAACAGTCAGTGTCCGGGAACCGGGAGGTCTGCTGTCCCCGAAAGCTGACACTCTAGTCTTGCCGGTCAGCAGACCATCGCCGCTGATTTTGGCAATTAACCCCATAAATGCGGTGACCGATTGCGATCGCCGCATTTAAGGGGTTTGAAGCACATCGGCAGCACCCACAAAGTGATTGTGGGGGTTGCCGATGCTTGTCGTGGTAATCGGAGGCCAGGCAATGGCCTCCGGGTTGCCATGTACAGAAGCCTCGGAGGAGCAGCCGGAGGCTGGTCCTCCTAGGCTTCATGTCAGTGTGACTGTCACGTCACAATGACAGAATACATTACACTACGTGTTTAGTGTAATGTACTCTAGCAGCGATCAAAGCTGCAAGTCTAAATGTCCCCTAGTGGGACAAGTAAAAAAAGTAAAAAAAAAGGTAATAAAAATGTTTTAAAAAAAAGTGTAAAAATAAAAGTTATAAGTCATATAAACAAAAAATGCTTTTTTTTCCCTATAATAAGACTTTCATTATAGGAAAAAAAATTAACACATTAAAAAAAAGTACAAATATTTGGTATCACCGCGTTCGTAACGACCCAAATGACAAAACTATAATTTTATTTTTCCCACACGATGAACACCCCAAAAAGAAAAATCAATAAAAAACTACAACAGAATCTGTCACGTACTCTCTGCCTGCGGCTTCCTCGATCTCCAGGACATCGAGAGTTACTCGCTCGGACGTCGCCAATAGGCAGTCTGCAGCTAATAGGAGCTCAGGAGTGTCAGGCCAATCAAAGCCTGGCTAATGTTCCTGAGCTCCCGCCCTCTCCTGGGATAGTTGGCCTTTGTCTGTAATTAGTGTTTCCTTGCCTGGTGCTTTCCCTTGTTTCAGACTCCCCTGAGCAACTTGCTTTTTGACTTCTTGTGACCTGACCTCGGCTGGACTCCTGACTTTTCTTTGCATTCTGACTTTTGTTTTTTCCGCACTCTCCCGGTTTGACCCTGCCTGCCTGACTCCGCCTTTTGCGCCCGGACTTGTCTGCGGCACAATTGCCCTGCTTCTCCCTCCGTGTACTTCCCAGGTTACCCTTTGTCATTTCGTACTGTCTCTGTCTTATCTGTTTGTCGGTTTCACTTGTACCAGTATAGGAAATGCCGCCCAGTTGTGAGCCGTCGTTTAGATCGGGTCGTACAAGTAGGTAGGGACAGTGGTTTGGGAAGAACAGGGACCTCACTGTTTACTGTGTATTTGTTCACTACAGCGCACTAGGGCCACATGTGGGATATTTCTAAAAACTGCAGAATCTGGGCAATAAATATTGAGTTGCATTTCTCAGGTAAAATCTTCTGTGTTACAAAAAAAAATGTATTCGAAATTAATTTCGTCCAAAAAAATAAAAATTGTAAATTTCACTTTGTGAATGCTGATTCGATTATCTTGAGGGGTACTGTTTTCAAAATGGGGTGTTTTATGGGGATTTTCTAATATATAAGGCCCTCAAAGCCACTTCAGAACTGAACTTGTCCCTGAAAAAATGGCCTTTTAAAATTTTCTTTACAATATGAGAAATTGCTGCTAAAGTTCTAAGCCTTGTAATGTCCTACAAAAATAAAAGGATGTTCAAAAAAATGATACAAACATAAAGTAGACATATGGGAAATGTTAACTAGTAACTATTTTGTGTGGTTTTACAAGCACATACGTTTAAATTTAGAAAAATGCACATTTTTGCACATTTTCTAAAAATTTTGCTGTTTTTCAGAAATAAATATCGAATTTATGGACCAAATTTTTTCACTAACATAAAGTACAACGTGTCACGAGAAAACTATCTCAGAATCGCTTGGATAGGTAAAAGCATTCCGAAGTTATTACCACATAAAGTAACACATGTCAGATTTGAAAAAATCGTCTGTGTCCTGAAGGTCAAAACAGGCTGGGTCCTGAAAGGGTTAAGGACCACACCTTTTTTGTTTTTCATCATTGCATTTCAATAACCATAACCTTTTTATTTTTCCATTGATGTAGCCGTATGGTGGTTTTGCTGAATGAGTTATTTTTTCAATGGTACCATTTTGGGTAACTATAATTCATTGATTCACTTTAAAGCCTTGTTTTCACAGTGCAAATTTGCTGCAGATTTTGCAAGTTTTTTGTTAAGCCAAAACCAGGAATAAAACCTAAATAGAAAAAATATATAAAGTAAGTCCTTATACATCTGGTCTCCTGGATTCAATTCTGCATCAAATTTACACTATGTGAACAATGCCTTATTAATTTATTTTTTTTGACGGAGAGAAAAAAATGGTAATGGTAATTCTGCCATGTTTTTTTTGTTTTATTTTTTATTCACTTCAACATCATTTTTTTTTATATTTTATTACTTTTGCACAATAAAGGCATTTTTCATAGAAGAAATGTTTTGGCATCGCCACATTTATAGTTATATTTTTCAATGATACCAATTTGGGGGATCACATAAGTCATTGATTAGCTATTATTAAGGTGGAGTTAATGGGAAAAAACAGCAATTCCATGATTGTTTATTGATTTATTTTTTTCCAGCGTTCACTGTGCGGTATAAATAACATTTTTACTATAATGTGTATCGATACCAAATAAATATGTGTATTTTTATTTTGTTTTACCATTTTAACAATATATGGGGATTTTTAATAGGAAAAAAATCTATCTATTGTTTTTCTACTTTAAACCTTTTACATTTTCATTTTTCTTTTTTTTTTTTTAGTCCCACTATGGGACTTGACTATGCGATCTTATGATCGATTTAATAAAATACTGCAATACTCCTATATTGCAGTGTATTGCTTGTCAGTATTTAACTGACCAGCAACCTACTAGGCCCTGCTTTAGGCAGAGCCTAATATGTAAATATAGATAGCAGAAACAGGGGACCTTTGTTAGGCTCCTGGCTGCCATGACTACCAATTTGCACCACATTGCTGGGGTTCCAATGGGGTAAAAGAGGGAGCCCCTTGCCTTGTTAAACACTTGAGATGCCACAGTTATAATTGACCACGGCATCTAAGGAATTAAACGGCTGAGATCAGAGTTGGCACCGATCCCGCACATTGTAGCAGGTTGTCAGCTATATGTTACTGCTGACACCTGCCGCAGATGGCACGGGGACAGCACGTGGGCCTGTGCTATCCCCCCATGTAACTGTACATCATGAAACCCAAAGACTTTTAGAACCAAGATGTACAGCTTGGTTGTGATGCGTGAAGGTGTTAAATACCTCCAAATTTAAATATGTTTCAGAATCAAGTAGAGGCTTATTTAGCATAGTAAGTCTTTAAAATGTAGTAAATATAGAAAGGTCTATCTCAAACCTTTCTGATCCCAGCTACAATATTCTACAATCTACAATCACCTGCTGCATTTGTCTTTTTATTCAGTTTCATTGCACCTTAGGAAAAGAGAACATCAACTCAATACTCAGACATAGAATTGAAGAGAATGGAGCAAAGGCAAGAAGGATTTGTGGTCTATACAGAATAAGGTCCCATGCACACTACCTTAATTTTTATATGCAATTAAGGATCTGTAATTGTGGATAAAAATACATATCCATTTATTTTTATGGCCCAGGGACACCTTCCTGTATCTTTACGGCGGCCATAGTAATGACCCGCAAAAAATAGGACATAACCTATTTTTTGAATTTGCGAACCGTGCTTCTATACTTCATAATGGGAGCACGGCCCGCAAATGTAGGTGACTTTTCGCGGCCGTCCGTGCCCATAATCACGGACCGTGCACATTGCTATGCCCTTGTGCATGAGGCCTAAATATGGTTTCTGGCTTTATATTGAAGTCTTACTATGCTAAATAAGCTCTGATTGATTATGAAACATATAGAAACTGGTAAAAAGGGGGAAAGGACAGTATTTGACCTAATAAAATACTTGCAGGCATAACAAGAGAACACATGTGAAAACAACATAGTTTTAAAAGTCAATCTACATGTAACAAATTGGACCCCGTCCACGTGCCCCACCCTAATAAATTGGTTTCAGCTGCTGGTTGCACTGCTCATGCAGAGATTACAAAACACTCATATCTATGTATACAACAGCGCTCTATAAAAAACGTGTCCCATACATTATACGGACTAAGCCCTGCTGCAACGTTTACATGGGAGGGATTTTTGTTAATTCACTCTTAATGAATATGGAGACCAACTAAAAAAATATATACTCCAAACACCCCTTTACATATTGCAGAGCAGTATGGTCATTCCTGCATGTAAATTGTTAATCTCCAATCAATAAAAACAGCAGAACTGAAAATGTTGCAATAGTATGTACCAAGTAGAAGTGGTGGCAGAATCAAAACCAAAGGATAGACCAGAGGGAACCCAAGGGACACAAGCTGGAGTCATCATGAAGCTAGATGACTGTACCAAATAGAGAAAGAATTAGATCTAACCAAAACACATGACTGAAATAGGAAATAACAAAAAACACTTAAAGACCCTAGTAGTTGGCGGCCACATAAACAATTACTATAGACTAAATGCACAAAGGCAAGCGTTCCCTATTTCCCAACTATCTATACAAGAACTAAAATAAATGAATAACCTTTATTAATGCTATTGTAAGCAAATTGACGAACCACAAATATTAAAATAGTCAATGCGAGCTGCTAGAGAATAAACTGTAAGGTGCAGTGCCTAGAAAATATGTTTGAATAGCTCACTTGTATCTGTTTGTATTTCGATTAGAGCCAGCAGCTCCAGAACGCTGTAGCTCCACTAACTAGTAGACTAGAGTGCATCTAGCAGCAGAGCATGATATTAAAATAAATTATCCCCCCCCCCCCCGACATGTTTTGCTACAAATGTAGCATCTTAAGGGGTTTCCGGGGCTAATTAGCCGCTGGCTCTAATCAAAATACAAACAGATACAAGTGAGCTATTCAAATGTAGTTTCTAGGCACTGCACCTTACAGTTTATTCTCTTTGTGGTTCGTCAATTTGCTTTTTGTCTATAGTAATTGAAATAAGAAATAAGCACCACCTTCCTTTTGTTCTTATCAAGTAATAATTATTTTACTTTATAATATATAGTTTATTATTTAACACATGAGTTGAAATGTATTAATGCACATAAATATATATATTAGTGTGGTTATTACAGGTTGACATCTCCAAATGCCATAATGTCTAATGGGGATAGTTTTTTAGGTGAACACCCTGGACATATCACTCACTATTCCTTGAATATGTGTGTCTGATTTACAGGCATCACATCTAATTGATACATTTTATGTAGATAAAACTGGAAAATTACCATATCTCAATACTAATCTCTAGGGAACTGCTGCATAATGCCTCAGCTCAAGAGTATTGATCTAGACAGGTCAACATCTGTACACAAACTCTAGACGTTAGAGACATTTTCAGAAAAAGACAACTAATCTACAGGTATGTTTGGACGGAATTGTGAAAAGAAATGGATAAAGGGAATTACACTCAAAATTAAGAAAAATTTAATTTTGCCGCACACCGTTCCCAGATCAGAATCTATGGTCTCAGTGTTGCAAGGCAGTAATTCTTACTATAGTGTCACTGTGTCAGCCCTTGAATAAAGTGGGTTAAAAAGATGATAAAATAAAAATTATTATTTCACAGTCCTCAAGTTGTAGACTTTCAGCTTTAATTTCTTTGCATACTGGAAGTTGAATGCAAACTGTTTTAAAATAATGCACTATCCAGGAATTCAATATCCCATGATGCATTTCACTTCACAACCCTTGTTCAAGTGTACAGTAATATACATAAATGCCTGAATCGTTCCAACTAAATCTAGTATATATTAATAAAAAAAGAGCTACTATTAAAAATTTTATCAATTCAATTGGTAAAACAAAGTTATATTTTATTATGAGTTTTCTACATATTCATTATACTGGTTAAATAATTAATGCAAGCAAAATTAATTAAATAATGATATTAAATAAAAAATATTAACATTTCTAGTATGCATGTAACATAACACTAGTAAGATTTTTATTAAAAATTAAATAGGGCAATGATATGGAATACAGGCAAGTGTGTATCTTCTGAGGCTGTGGGATTGTTCTGCAACCTTGAGAAACCAGGCATTTTAATGCCAATTCCAACCATGGCTAGAGGAAGTCTGAATGACAGCATCATTTATCTTCAACAACAGGGGAGATAGTTTGTTCAATCCATCTAGCTTCCCCAGGAGAATCCATCCATACTTTCATTAGAGGAACTTGAAGTATTTTCTTTGCTGAAAATCTGATTTTCCAAGTTTCTTACAACATTTGTGCTCTTAGTTTGTAAAATTGGCCAAATGGGTTTACAGTGAAATACGTTAAATATTTTTGCTCATATAAGATATAAAATAAATACAAATTTATCTATAGATTGTGGGAATTGAACTATACTATTACTGCTAGTAACAGAATACCTTACCTAGATAATATGTCCGTATATTTCCAAAAACAACGTTTATGAGGTGTGTTGGGTACTTGGGTAGATTACTCTATCTTCCTCTTTAACTATAAAATAATTATATCAACACATTTTATACAAAGTAAACAAAAATATGTTTTAATTTTAATTTATTTGATGGTACCTTGAATCTGTGGGTACTGAATAATAATGATTTATTTATGTAAAAAGAAAACTGGTTCCATCCACAATATTATATAATTTTTTAGTTAAAAAAAATCCACATATAGACAAGGATCTGGGCTTTAGTTTTCTTCTTTGAATTCTGAAGTCACCAATCTTCTGGTACTATTAGCCCTTTTCTCATGTAACACTGAGACTCACACACACAGTTATACTAAATGAGGTTACAAAAAATTGGTTGTAACAATAAAGATTTTGCTATAGTAAAAAGAAAAATCAACGCAATCTTCTTCGCAATAAAAAAGTCTGTCACCAGGTAGAATGCTCTCAGAAAGATAATACAATATAGATAAACGAGTGGGCGCACATGAGATGGTGAGTGATAGGTCAAATTTTTAAATCTCTATGTGCTATCGATGTGTCAGGTGAATCTATTCAGAAATATGCATATTGAAGTAAACATGTATCTCTTTCTCAATCACTTTACATTAGTTTATTGGTTTTAATAGTATTCTATTAGTGTATTGGTTTTAACAACGCTAGCTACCAGACATACATTAAGTACAATTATATAGGTAGTTATGACTGGTTAAAAAGAAATAATAACACAATTAGATTGTAGCTACTATAAGCTCCATGGTGGCTCAGTGGTCTACAACCTTGTAATACAGTTGGCTTAGGCAATCAAGGCAACATCTAGAAAGTCAGGGGCAAACGCCGAATTTTTTAAGGGGGGCATTTCCAAATGCATATTTTTTAAACCAAGTTATTTTCGACGCACTCCTGCTACCCTCCTACCCTTTATATTACAAGTTCTAATATAAAGGGCTAGTGTAAAGGATTTGCCAGACACAGCTTCTGTGTCGACGCCCGTGGGCAATGAGTCTGCACCTGCTCCTATGTCTGTGAGACTGACTCCATCTTCCACCACTCAGGATGGCAGGCTTAGGAGTGGGAGAGCCTATCACAGCCTGGCCAGACGGAGCTAGTTCCCGCCCACTGTCTATTTATACCTGCCTTTCCTGTTCCTCCTTTGCCTGTGATTCTTCTCTGTTGGTTTCCTGGCTTGCTGCTGCTGCTTGTACAACTCATCATCTGCTTGTTATTGACCTTGGCTTCCTGACCACTCTCCTGCTCAGCGTTTGGTACCTCGTTCTCTCCTGGTTTGACTCGGCTCGTTCACTACTCTTGTTGCTCACGGTGTCTCCGTGGGCAGCTGCCCCGTTTTCCTTATCTTCTGTGTACCCCTTGTCTGTTTGTCTGTCTTGCACTTACTGAGCGTAGGGACTGTCGCCCAGTTGTACCCCGTCGCTTAGGACGAGTCGTTGCAAGTAGGCAGGGACTGAGTGGCGGGTAGATTAGGGCTCACCTGTCTGTCTCCCTACCCTGTCATTACAGCTAGGTTAGCGGATTTGTTTTGACCACTACTGATGTCGTAGATAGTGCCACACTGAGTGCCCCCTGTAAATAGTGCCACACTCAGTGCCCCCTGTAGATAGTGCCCCTGTAGATAGTGCCACAGTGTTTCCTGTAAATTGTGGCCCCTGTAGATAAAGCCCCCTGTATATAGTGCCACACATTTCCCCCTGTCGAGAAAGCCACAATGCCCCCCTTAGGTAGTGCCAAATACTTCCCCCTTTAAAGAGTGCCTCAATAACCTCTGTAGATAGTGCCACACAGTACCCTTGTAGCTAATGCCACAGTGCAAATTCATATATTGCCACAGTGCGCCCCCTGTAGATAGTGCCACAGTGTCCCCTGTATATAGTTCAACAGTGCAAATTTAGGTAGTGCCACACACTGCCCTTGTAGATAGTGCCACATTGCCCATGTAGATAGTGCCACAGTGCCCATGTAGATAATGCCACGCACTAACCCTTGTTGGTAATGCCACAGTGTCCATGTAGATAGTGCCACAGTGCCCCCTGTAGATAATGCCACAGTGACCTTTGCAGATAGTGCCAGTGTACCCTGTAGCTAGTGCCACATACTGCCCATGTGGATAGCGCCACACACTGCCCATATAAATAAATAGTGCCACAGTGGCCATCTAGATAGTGACACATACTGCCCCTGTAAATAATGGCACAGTGCCCCTGTACATAGTCTCATACTGCACATTTAGATAGGGCCACACACACTGCCCCTGTATTGCCACAGTGCCCATGTGGATAGTGCCACGGTGTCTCCTGTAAATAGTGTTGGACGCATTAACAAGCACACACCTGTCCCTATTCCCGCACCATCCTCTCCACCGGACAAATAGTACAACTAGGGACAGTTGAGAGTGCATTATCAAATAAATGAGTGTGTGTGTGCGTGTGCGTGCGTGCGTGCGTGCGTGCGTGCGTGCGTGCGTGTGTGTGTGTGTGTGTGTGTGTGTGTGTATGTGTGTGTGTGTATATATATACACATGTATTATAAACGCTTTTAGGAAGTTATCATTTTTATTTTCTTATTGTTCAAAGACAACTTAAACAGTAATAAGTGTTCTAAAGATTCTATTTTGTAAAACAAGTATTTTAATACATTTGTTTCTTGCTGTGGATAAAGACATTGTAGAGGTTACTGCATAATGTCAACAATGCCACAGACTTTCATAATAAATCAATTACAAGAGCTGTAGAAGTGCAAAAGCATAAATATCAAGTCATTCTTCATTTAAATTCCAAGCAAAGTATTAGCTGAAAAACTCAATTACTCAAAGAGTCTGCCCATTTAATAATCCGTCAACTAAAGGGATTAGCGTGCCTTATGTTTATGGAATTATGGGGCAGCTCTGTCACAGTCTGAATCAAAGAACTATTAGTGAACACGTTTTTAGCATGTATTAACATTTCTGAGCTGCCATCGGATAATATATCACTTAGACATTGAGAAAAAAGTCACGTCATGAAAAAGTTATTGACTGGAAAGTATGATATAACTAATTACTAGTATTGTAGCTGTTTTTACCTGACATTGGTTTTTAAATAAATGAATTAATGATGATTTTGTAATAGCAGTTGGTCATTTTTATACAATGAACATTATTACAAAATAAAAGTAGAACTTGTCAAAATATCTAATGGCATACTCCAAAACAGGTAATTCTACAAATGGCCTGGAGGCTGAAATGTAATTTGGTAGTTTCCATTTAAAATGTATATTATTCATGCACAAAGAAACAATACATCGCATTTTAACTATGGATTGTTCTCATACTTTATTGTTCTTTAGCAATTCAATCTGAGGCCCAAGTAATGTCATCATTTTATTACCATCTCTAACTCCTCTCGAAATAAAGAAGTAATCAATCTGTATGTCAATAGATTTCATAATCATAGCACAGTATTATATGGAAAAGAGAGGCTTCATTGCTATTACTGAATAGATCTTCAGATATGTATTATCCAACAATAAATTTGATTATGTATTAAAAACAGATTACATGTAAATGGAGGCAATAAATGATAGCAAATTTGCATATTGCAAATAAACAAGTAAATGCAAAAATAGTCATATTATAAGTTGAATAGAGGAGTTATTCTACTAGAGAGAACCTACCATCCGGATAACAAATGCCCTATGAACTTGAAGGATGTAATTGTGGTAATTAAATTATATCTCAAAGTACCAATTTAAAGGCTAGAAAATATTTTGCTTCTCCTTTTAGTGAGCAATCTCACCAATTCACCAGATCCTATAGGAGTCACATGATACTTTTCTGCATCCCTGACATCTTAGTAACAGGAAGAGTCCTTTTTTTTTTTTCTAAAACTAGCCATACACATGATATACTGTACATGGTGTCCAAAAGATGATTCAGCCAACAACTGTCTCTCCCAACTAACCCATAAACATGCACGTTCAGGTCAGCAAAGCATGTTTATTTCAAAAGGGCAGTGCTTTATACCCAATTATTTTTCCCCCCAATCACAGACATTGTGGTGGATAGTCCGACTGCCCCCATACATGCCCCCGGTGGCAGTCAAAGGGATGGATATGGGCAATATAGGGAAGTGGTTTTCTGAGACTGTGCTGAAACATGTAATCGGATGTTGGCAAAGCTGGTGATGTCTATCACCGGCGTCTCTTGCCTACTCCGTTGTGATGTGGTAGACTGGGAGAGGAGCTGCGAGGGAACAGAGGGTAGGTAGAACATTAAAATAAAAGTAAAAATGCACCCAGCGATGATTAAGTAAGCTTTGGGAGGGAGGCCCGAATAACTGTCATATTTAGGAACATTTACAGTCCCTTTAACACACATTTTTTATATCAGTAAGAATAATAACTTTAAAATTGTAAAAAAAAAAAAAATAGATAAGAATTGCATTCATTGTGGAACAATCTGTATTATGTTTTTTCTTTACCCTTTTCATCTTATTAAAATTTTAAGGTAAAGTTGGCTGTCTAGAAACATAAGGAAAATATGTGGGGAGGATTAAAAAAATCACGTGGGAGAGTGGCTCCACGTCGCATTGCGCACAGTCCACCCACATTTCTGGAGGAAGACATGAAAGTACAAGAATTGCATGGGGAGCTGAAGAGTAGTAAAAAGCAAGTTTATTCTCTAACTAAGTCTTAATGTTCCTGTTACTGTATCGTTACCATAGGAAAGTTTTAGTTATGAGAAACCTAAGTGCAAAACACAATTATACAACCAAAGTTGCCAATGAGGCATTTGTTCTTATTGACTAACCTACACATTGTCATTGATTAAAGCTAATTGCAAATTGGTTGCTTTGCGTAACAGTATATTTTAATAGAAGTAAGCGCAATGCATTTATCCACTGCTAGGACATGCCAATGTCCCTTTGAATTCTTTCTATTAATGATGTTATGGGATAAGATATAAAGACTGTTAACAACCTCTGGAAATAGTGATACATCTCACGATAAGCCAGCACATTACTTTATGTACAACGGTTTCTATAATAAAATAGGTAATTGAAATTCATATGATCTATGGATACATAGCAATATATGAACACATTATGGTGTTTTTACATTTACTATTTAAAGCAAATAAGTACCCAGGTAATTTGCAATGCAGCAGGGGTGAGCTTATCATTCCCGCATCGTGACGGATATATCCATCACTAGTATCTCGTGGGTACTGCCGAGATTAGTGGCAGGAGCACGGCTGTTATGCACAGCCAGGCTCCTGCCCCAACTGCCAGAATGGAAGAGTACGCTGATTTCGGCAGTGTAACCCCTTAGATGCCACGGTCAATAGCGGCTGTGGCTTGTAGGTTGTTTGACAGAGGGAGGGAGGGTTTCCATGGCAGCCGGGGGCCTAATAAAGGACCCCAGGTCTGCCTTCAGTAACTGCCAGAGGTATGGCCTAATAGATTGCCTGTCAGTTTTACACTGACAGGCAATAATGCTTTGGTATACTAAGTATACCAAAGCATTATATCTGTGATCAGAAGGGGTGGGGAACGTCAGGTCCGCGGCCGTATAAGGCCTGCAAAATCATTTGGTCTGGCCCTCCGGCATGCACCGACCTCACTCAGACCACCGCCACATCATTCACTACTTGGCTCAATCTGCCCCCTCCTGCTCCTAAATGTGAGTGACCTCACTCACATTTAGGAGCAAGAGGAGGGTGGACAGAGCCAAGTAGTGTCATTCACTACTAGTAAATGAGGCGGCGGTCATCTGAGTTAGGTCGGTGCGTACCGGCCCAGGTGTGGACCAGTCTAGTCACATGACCTGAAACTGGTAATCTATTAGCAGCAGGCTGCAGCCGCTGGTTTTGCTCAACTGTATGGTGCGCTGGTATTCTAACTGCACTATATAGACCTCGCAGTGAGACTTCATACACTAAAATCAAACTCTACCACTACTCAGACCATCAAAACGCTTTGTCATTTTAATTGTTTGTGTGTATCTAAAATTTAAACAAATAAAACTTTAGCACACTCATAGTATCTAATAGGTACCTGGTAAACAAGGGATATTTCACTTACCATTGGCAATTTGGTGTTTTGTTCATGTACAGTTAGGATCTAAATGCATATGCCACGAGCCGCGGCCTACCCAGACACGCCTGACCAAAAAGAAGCAGTTCCAGCCAGCACATTGGGGGTGAGTTAATTAAATGTATGAACAAATATAGCAGGCTAAATTTTACGTTGATAATGTTGTATGGTCCGCGAATGATGTCATAAATATCCAAATGGCCCTTGTCAGAAAAAAGGTTCCCCACACCTGCCCTAGAGATACGATTTTTTTTTTAGAAACAGTTAAATAAAGTTCACGAAAAAAATATATATATTACAGTCAAAATAAAATAAAAATACTTTTTTTTCCATAAAAAGTTGTTTTATTTAGGGAAAGTGAAAAAATACATAAAAATACACATATATGGTATCGTCGCGATTGTAATGACTCGAACAATGAAGTTAACACATTTATTAAACCGCCGGGTGAACGGCGCACAAAAAACAAAAGAGACAAAATTCCTTTTTTTTTTCCATTCCCCCCAAAAAATTCTAATAAAAGTTAATTAATAAGTCCCATGTATCCAAATATAGTACCAATGAAAGCCAAACATTGTCCCACAAAAAAACAAGCCCACATATGGCCACAACGACAGAAAAATAAAAACGTTTTGTCACTTGAAATGCAAAAACAAATGTCATGGTCCTGGGGTATGTGACCCACTAGGCCGCTCCGCCGTAGCGGAGTGGCAGCTGGCCAAACTACAGTCTATGCAAAAGTCTTAAGCACAAGAGTACTTGTAAGATTCCAGACAGACACAAAGTGTAGCAGAGGCTTTGGCACAGATGGTTCGTGGCACAGATGATGCTTGACGTGGCAGATGGCAACAGACGTGGCAGATGATGCCAGATGTTGCAGATGGCACCTCGACATGACAGATGATACCAGACGTGGCAGATGATACGTGACGTGGCAGATGAGGCACATATGACTCCAACAAAAGGCTTACGCACAGCAACAAACACAGCAACAGGATACAGGATACGGGAAGCAGGATACGGGAACACTGGGAGCAGGATACAACTAAGGGACCACTTGCAATACGAACATGGGTAGACAACAGCAACGGTCAGGCAAAGAGGAAGAGTGCAGAGTCCTTTTGATACAGCAGGGAGAGTAGGGATTGGATAGGATTTTTATAGGTGCGCGCGCACCCCAGCAGCAGCCAAGGACAGTACAGTGTGCCGGAGTCTCAGTGGAGGGAGACGTTGGCATGAGCTCGTGGGTCTGCGATCGTGGCCGTCGGTAGGACTGCGACCGCTGCCATAACAACAAATATTTCGTTTTTTAAAAGGATTTTTTTGTGCAAACGTAGTAAAACATAAAAAACCTATACATATTTAAAATCGCCACAATCATGCTGACCCATAGAATAAAGGTAACATGTTATTTATGCGGCATAGTGAATGGCATAAATTTGAAACTCTAAAAACAATGCTGAAATAGCTGTTCTTTTTCAATTCCGTCCAAAAAAAAAGTTTATAAAAGTTTATCAATACACTATGTGCACCCAAAAATGGTGCCAGTAAAACATACAACTTGTACCGCAAAAAACAATCCCTCATACGGCTATTTCGACGGAAAAATAAAAAAGTTCTGATATTTAGAAATGCGACTGAGAAAATACGAAAATAGTGCTTGGTCATTAACGTGCAAAAAGGCCTGGTCATTAAGTGGTTAGGAAGCTAGCTTTTGTTTTTGCAAAGAGAATTGGAGAGTATTATTATCTATGTATTAAATTAAATTAAATTGAATTAATAAATGATTATTATTTATTGAAACTATATTTATGTTCTGGTACACTTTCCACCAATTTACAAGGAAAAAGTCCCTTAGTTCTTGATCCTCCTATGTAGTCCTATTCTATCCTGTAATAACTTGCATAATGTGACAGATGGTTTTGTTTATTTTTGTTTTCATTCATAACTTTAAAACTTCCTGTAGTCATTTTCAATTTCATTTTATTAAGTTTTTATTAATTGTATTTTCCAGGGCATATTCAAGTTGAAGATAGGGGAAGAATTCAGTGCCCGTAAGATTTTGCTCTGCTTTCAATAACTTATGTGACAAATCTAAATCTGACCCTTTTTTCCAAACTTCTCAGAGTGCCGAGATTACAGACTTCAGGTAAATTAACATTATGCCATTTTTATTTGTTACATTTTTTAGCACGGTCCAACTTCTTGATAGTAAGTTACAAGATGGTAGTTTAGTTATTCCCAGTTTGCCTTCCATTATTTCTTAGATACTTTCAATCTTCTCTTGATTGCTATTGACCAAATATCTCACGAAACCACTTGCAAGGCCTGCGAGGTATTAGTACATCATGTTTGGAAGGGATATCCCTCTCTTTCATTATTCTTCAACATGAGTAACTCTGTTTAATACAGACTCTTTTCCTTGCCCAGATAAAATAATTTAATAATGATTCAATTGATTTCAATGTGTTTTCATCAAACCACACTGGGGCGCGCTAAAGAGTAAAAGTAAATTAGGAGTAATATAACAATTCTGGTTATGTCAATTCTGTCTGCTCCTGAGGTAGGTAACCTTGTCCAGACATGTTTAAAATCCCACATCCCTTTGGTCCCCAAAGATTTAAAAATTTTTTTCTTAATCTGCTATCAGTACTTTCAGTCCACTTTATCCAGCAGCAATTTTAATTTTGGCCAATTGATTAATTAATAGTCCAGAAAAGTTTGTATATTCTTGTATTTTCTGTATCACAGAATTTATTGTACTTTCTGGATTAGCTACAGTATGTGCATCAATATATTATCCGAGTATAGCAAGATTTTATACTTTTCCCCCCTGTGCCAAATCCCCAATAGTTGGATCTTCTTTTATTAATATTGTCAACAGCTCAATGGCCAAGGCAAACGGCAAGTGGGAGAAAGGTCAACCTTGTTGGGTACCTCTTGATAAAATAAACTCTCTGGACTGGTCTCCATTGATGTTTATTCATGCCCTTGGTCTATGATACAACAGTTTAACATAATTTATATATCCTTCCCCTAAACTGAATCGATTCATTACTGCTTATAAGAAATCCCATTCCACCCTGTCAAATCCTTTTATGGCACATGTAATGAAAGGATGGAGTTGGATCCGACCAATGGTGTCACTTGCAAATTTTAAAATAGCCTACAAAGCTTGACAAAAGCACGATGCAATGCCCACCTGGTAAAGAAAACTAGAACTGCTTCATACCAAAATCGACACAACATATAGCACTTAATAATCAACCAAAATAATGAAGTCAGGATCTAAACTTGACACTAACATTACATGGCCACTATTTTTTATTTGGACACTTTTCCTAGAAAAACAGAGGAAACAAGATTGAATTCTTAGGAAATAGTGTGGATCCTTCAGACAGACATTAAGAAAAAAAAAGTCTAATATAATGTAGTCCCTCATTTTAGAACATCCTTATCTGGGTGATACCAAATAATACCAATCAGTGTATCACTAAAATATTATTCAACATTTCAATGTAATTTCTACACTATTGCATGGCGGTTGCCAAATTGGTCAGATAGGATCTTACTAACATGTGCCAATAGGTCAATGTATGTATGCAGCTGATCTACAGCTATTATAAAATTGTTACGCTACAAAATGTAATGCTAGATAGAAAACCGTATCTGGTCTGCTTGCTCTAACGTTTCATTCCCAGGCTGCCAAAAATCAATTAGTGTATTGAATTCTGTGCTAAGAAATGGCTGCTATAACTTAGCTATTTCCTTAACCAAGCTACGGAGAGGAAGAAAAGCAGTTTAAGTTGCTGACATAACAAGAAAATAAAGCATATAGTGATACAACAAGTGCCAATCCGACACTAAGTTGGTGCTCTTGGAGGAGCGGTCTTAGGGTTCAATGTAAAAAAAATGTTGTGGCGTGAGAAACTGAGGCTGGTCAGTCTAATGTGTCCTTGTCTGTGAATTCAAGAAGAGCATGTTCAATATATGTTAGTGTCACCTTTCACGCAATGCAGAATATTGAGTTAGGCCCTGTTAGGGGATGGGTGTATCTACCCTCATTGATTTTTCAGGCATTTAAAACGAAGTCACTCTTTCCATTTAGATCTACCTGACATTCACATGACATTATCTCTTACATATAAATTTCCTATTAAGTAGTATAACCAAAACTAAATGATAGTAGAAGAGGATAATTAAAAATGATTGGGCTTGATTGCAGTTATGAGCGTGACCACAATGCGCACATTTATTGTTTTTCATAAATAACACCCAAGATGTTGAAAGTGAGTAGAAATGTATCATTTTTATTGATTTACTTGTGTCGTTTTTATGTATTCATCATTAAAGATGTCAGCTCCTCTCCATCTGTTATACTGACTAAAGATAAATTGTCCTATACAATGGGATTAAAATCTTCTTTTTATGTACCATATGGTTTTCATACTATAAATGATCACTGTTGAAGTGAAATATTCACATTAAGTTTTTCTTAAAACTTAATAAAGAAATGATTGGGAAAAAAAAAGAAATATTCCCATTGATATATTGGAATAACAAAGAAGGATAAAACTTGATTAAGAACTACATTGTATCTATCTTTTATTGACATTGTTTTTATGTAAATACCGTATTTGTTTACATCAATTTTAATAATCATATACATGACATAGTTAATGCTCTTTTTAGCCTGGTCTTCTAATATGGACACTTTTGAATATTTTTTAAATGTTCGTTTGATTTCTAAATGCTAAATTATTGTATTCAGCAACTTTCTAAGTAGGTTTCACGACAATGTTTCTACCATTTTGCTGCTGTCGCGTCTGTTCAGTACCTGTACATAGCTGGCTGTTTCTGATGTAGATTAGACAGCCCACTACTCCTAGTTGCTATAGGCCCAGGGTTAACGTCATTTGCTCTCTCTGCTCTTCCCCTCCCTTCCCTCAAAGTTAGAGAGGGAGGAGAGAATCCATTGTAAGTTGGGGACCTGGAAATTGCATGGCCCCTACATGTGTGTCAGAGCAGAAATGGTATGAAGCAGCATATTGGTTGCAGACACAAACTTTATTATGCCAAAGTTATCAGCACAACCAGCAGGAAAAAAATACAAAGTTTACTTTTCTATATGAGAGGCAGTCTTAGACACAGTTCAGGTAGGCAGATAACTGGCTGGCTTGTTTACTGTAACGAACAGGACTAAGGGGTTGGTCTGGACAATACTAGGCCTTGAAAGCTTACTGCTTGCTTGTTCATGGGAATGCCCCTGCCTGTACCCACCAATGGTCACACAACTCTTGCAGACAATCACGGGGAGGATCCTGCACGTCAACCGCAACTCTCTCTGGGAATCAGGCCAGACGATAATCGTCACCGTGCAGATTTCCCCACCTCTGACACACAGCTCTGAAGCAGATCTCTCTTTTTCTCTAGCACAGCCAAGGTTCCACTGTCCACTTGAGTACTGAATACACACCCATGGAAACACAGCTGTTTTATAAAGCAAACGCATCCATTGGCATCAGGACGTTGCGTGGCCATGCTGCGTTGTCCTGGTGCTCGCATGGAGCGAATATACAGGCAAAATGGCATTCAGACCGTGCATTCTGGTGACAGAAATCTAGGTTCCAGCAAGTCCATAACCCTTTGTCTTTACAGTAAACGGTCATAACATTGCCAGCATTTACTGTAAATAAAGCAAAATCATTACTGGCCAAATAAACTGTAAAGTCCCCTTTAAGAGTGGGAATTCTTCCCCACGTAAGGATACAATGGCAGAATCTGCAAGGGGGATGGGACAGATCACACAGGCTGTAGACAGTTAGGAAATAACCTAAAGCAGAATCTACAAGATGGGGGAGTGATCGCACAGGCTGTAAATATTCCGGAGAGGAGCCACAGCAGAGTTTGAAGGGTGATGGGAATCACGCAGGCTGTGTTGTATCACAGGGAAGATAGGGAGGAAAGCACACATGGTACAATCTGCAGGGGTAGGGTGGAGAGGTGACACACACAGGCAACATCAGTGTCTGTGTTGGCACAGGAGAGAGAAGATCACACATGGATTGTATGAGTATCTCTAGAAGGAAAAATCAGTACAGGAGTTAAGCTGTGCAGATACATGAGATTTAGTGAAGGCAGCAGCATCCTGAACTTACAGACCTCAAATTCAGCATGTATTATGGGCAGGCATAGCCCCACATGAAATAAGTCTGAAACTAGAAGAAGGTTGAAAACTGCATATCAGGGGGTCTGAATATAAATGAAGTAATGGGTATTGCAGCCTGAGACTTAGCGCAAGATTTATTTAACTTCATGTAACCACTAACATATGTTAAAATATTTTTTTGTCCATACTGTATGAAAGGTGTCCATAGCCCATTTATCAATACTCTATAAAATATAGCCATGTATGCATCAGGGCAATAATGGAAGGAATTTGTGATCATGTATGCCCTCATGTTCATATAGACTCATTGCTTATTCTGTTTTTGCATACAGCCTAACCACCTATCTAAGAGTACAGAGAAATCTCTGTTTTCCACCACTTTACTAGATCGACACTGCTGTTAGCATTGACCACAGTGAGCATCACTTGGGAATCCCCATTGACAATGACATTTCTGTGAGATCATAAAGTAGGATTTCATTCACGGTCCAGCAGCCCCGTAATTTTTTTCCCCCTGTACTGTAAATAATGGATAATGGTGCTTTTAAAAGTACAACTTGTATGAAAAAAAAACAAAAACACAAATTAGTCATCAAACAGCTATATAGACTGTAAAACATTGGCCAGGTGCTTAAAGTCCACCATTAAACAGCATATTTTTGTTTTGTTTTATTTAAATAGGTCAAATTTATGTGCTGAACCATTTCTTAATATATAATCTAAACAGTCAGTGCTACATTTTTCTGATACCAAGTTTCTATTTTCCTCCATAGAGTTTTTGATGATAAACTTCAAATTAGAGCTTCAGAGCTTATTGCATACCGCTAATACATTAAACTCTATAATAACACAGTATGCAGTAAGCTCCTATGCTCCCTCTAGTGGTGGCTGCAGACACAGAATTGTATCATTGAACTCTATGGTTATGCAGAGTATTTGGAGCTCTATCAGAAAAGTTCTCATAACTCTAAAAATATGTATAAAAAAAATAATCAGCACATAATATTGAACATAAAAATGACGTATCAATCCTCTTTTGCGCATATTTTTAAAGTTTGGTCGTGTAACAGCAATGAATCACAGTCGATTTACGAATGCTTTTCTACTATTAGTCAACAAAAAAAGGAAAAAGCAAATATCTACACAAGATATGGAAGTCATTGTGGAGAGCAAATGTTTTCTTACTGTTTATCAGAGATCATTTACTGTACGAAATATATTAAATGATAATGCATAACATGGATCATATTTGGTGTAGTTAAAGATCATATGAGCACAAATAAAACATAATGCTAATTATTTAAAGAACATTTAGGTGAGTAATGCAATAAAACTACTTTTAAAACCTGCCTATTGATTTCAATGTCATTCAGCATCTATCATTACTCAATCTTTTCACTGTCCATGTTTTCCTAAGGAAGTATTAAAAATATCCTTTTAGATTTATTTAGATATTCTCACATCTCCCACAACGCTCTGTCAGATTTTGTTTTGACAGACTAATCAGAAAATTCTATATTTCATAAATTAGAAAATTAACAGCAGAGATTGAATACTGAGACCAAGCATTGTACTTTGCTATATACTTTAGCACACATATAAGGTTTACTATATTCTTTTGAAAAATCTTCTGTTTAATATGCTGGTGTTTTTCTCAGTTCACTATTTTACTCTTTTCTACTTCCTCTATCGGTGTAACTAAAGCCATAGCAGTAATAGCAGCTGCTATAGGTTGAAGAGTCTGAGGGTCCCCCTCAGGAGTAGGAAATTATTTATCAAAACTGTCTGATAGAAAAATCGGCCATGAAACCCATAATGACCAATCACAGTATAGCTTTAATTTCTTTAAAGTAGTAAAAAAAATTTGAAAGCTGAGCTCTAATTGGTTGCAATGGGTAACAAGGCCAATTTTTCTACTATGCATTTTTGATAAGTGTGACCAAGTGTTCCTTTTGTGGGTAAAAATTCCATGGTGACTTTCTGTTGTCCGGCTTCACTATCTGGTTCTTATTTGTGCAGGAGATATGATATATGACAGTGGTATTCAACCTTTGTATAGTGCTCAAGTAAAAGTTGTTGTGCTATTGTGTGTATTACTACACATAAATATATTGTCACCAAGTTGGGGGTCCCATTCCTAATAAGGGGTTCTATGAATCTTAATTTAACAGATTGTCTGGGCACGAACTAGTGATAACCTATCCACAGGATAGGTCATCAATTTATGATCAGTGGGGGTCCCACACCTGGACACGACACTGATTAGCTGTTCCGGCTGCCACTGAGCACCGGACGTTATGCACTGTATACAGTGTTCGGAGCCGGAAGCAGATGGCTCCGTACACTGCATAGTGGCCATGTTACAGAACTGCAAATCTGCTCCTATGCACCTGAATAGGAGCAGAGCTGCAGTGTTGCAGCTCAGCCACTATTCTGTGACCGGAGCCATCTGCTTCCGGCATGGACGTCCGGTGCCCGGAGGCAGCCAGAGCAGCTGATCAGTGTGAGGTCTGGGTGTCGGATTTGTGTATAGGTCATTAGTAGACCATGCCTGGACAACCCCTTTAAGCCCCTGACTGCATGTAGGCTAGCAAGAAGTTGGGGCAGTGTGGAGTAACATATAACTGCAGACAAGGTTGTTTGTAACCATGTAGACACATTGATTTGCAAAGTAACTGTATACATAAAATGGTATGTTATTTTTAATCAAGCGTATTGGCAATGTTGCTTCATTTTTTACTTTAGATACTTTGAAACAATAAACTATTTTTTTTAAAAATATACTTGAAATATTTCATACACCTTACTATTATTTAAATTCTAAGCTTTTCCATCCACTTTGGTTTATTTTGTTTAGAAAGACACATATTTCTATTTTCCGCAGCCAAGAACTACGATTCTCTATATTGAAAGGATTACTAGAGATGCACAGAATAGAAGATATCACATGCTGCTCAGATGTTATGTAAGTTATTGTTTTACTGCTCTTTTCACTTATCCGACTTTATGCCTGGACATACATGTAGGAAATTACTTTCATACTAATCTGAAAGCAAACTGGGAACCATTTTCTTCTCTGCAAGGGGCAAGACAAGGGGTAGGAGGGGTTGGTGGCCACCTTTGGCACTACTGTTGGGTAATTTATAGATTAAATAAAATAAGGATAAAGGATGGAACCAAGAGAGTATCTGCAGGAGCCAGTGACCCTATTACAGATATGTGGTTGTCACGACGCGGGGACGGGTACCTGAGGCAATGTAGACAGCAGCGGTGACACAACTTGACTTTAACTGTAGATGGCAAAGTAGATGGAGCGGAAGACACGACTTGACTCTCACTGTAGATGGCACAGTAGATGCAGCGGAAGACACGACCTGACTTTCATTGTAGATGGCACAGAGGCACGGTAGCACAGGATACTGGGTACAGGCAGCAGGAATGGCAACACTGGGAACTGGAAAATACTGGGAGACCATTTGCAAGACAAACTTTAGGTATACAACAACGCTCAGGCAAGGATAAAGTGGGCAGAGCTGTTTTTATAGTCCAGCAGCATTCTGGGCTAATTATTGACTAATGACAGCTGGACGCGTATTGGCCCTTTAAGGCTGCGCGTGCGCGCCCTGCGGGAAACAGTCCCAGAACCCAGAAGTGAGTGCCGGCATCTCCCTGAAGTGAGATGTCACCGAGAACACAGAAGTCCATGGCCGGGGTCGTCAGAGGGTAAGTCTGAATGACAGCCCTCGGCCATAGACGTTACAGTATGCCCCCTCTTACGCCCCCTCTTCTTGGGGCCAGAGCGGGAGAGAAATCTCTTCATGAGGACAGGGGTATCGATGTTCTCCTCTAGCTCCCAAGACCTCTCCTCTAGACCAAATCCACTCCAAGCCACTAAATAAAACGTCCTTCCTCCCACTTTCTTGGGGGCCAGAATCTCCCTCACCTCGAAAGTCCCAGACAAACCGCCAGGAGCCACTGCGGAACTAGGAGTCCTGGAGTAGTGGTTCAGGACCACAGGCTTCAGGAAGGAGACATGGAAGGAGTTAGGGATCTTGAGGGTAGGAGGCAGCCGAAGCTTGTAAGACACAGGATTGATTTGTAGTAGAATCTCGAAGGGTCCAAGGAACCTGGGACCAAACTTGCAAGACGGCACCCTCAGCCGGATATTCCTGGAAGACAGCCAGGCCTTCGTACCTGGAAGAAACTGGGAAGGTTCTTGTCTTCTAGTGTCTGCCCTTCTCTTCTCTTCCACCGCCAGCAGAATAGAAGATTGTGTCTGTTGCCATAACTGCAGAAAGTCCCTGAAGGTAGAGTCAGCTGCAGGCACCTGGGACATAGTAGAGACAGGAAGAGGTATACGAGGATGTTGGCTGTAGACGATGAAGAACGGACTAGAGGTGGTGGACTAACTCGTATGGTTATTATAGGAGAACTCAGCCCACGGAGCAGCTGCACCCAGTCATCATGCCGTCTGGAGACAAAGTGCTGCAGATAGTTCTCCATAATCTGGTTAACTCTTTCGACTTGTCCATTGGACTGTGGATGATAAGCCCATGAGAAGTCCATTTTTACACCGAGGAGGCCGCAGAGTACTCTCCAGAACTTCGAGGTGAACTGGACCCCTGGATCCGAGACAATATACAGAGGCAAGCCGGGCAGACGGAATATGTGTTGAGCGAAGAGGTCGGCCAGTCGAGCAGCAGAAGGCAGACCAGTCAGGGGAACAAAATGAGCCATTTTAGAAAATCGATCCATTACCACCCAGATCACACTGCATCCCGCAGAGAGATGCAGATCTGTGACAAAGTCCATAGCCACATGCTGCCAGGGGGCATCGGGCACAGGCAGTGGTTGCAGCAAACCGGTTGTGGGCAACTTTGTTTGCTGCGCACACCGTACAGGAGGAGACAAAGTCCATGACGTGTTTGGGCAGCGTGGGCCACCAGAACTGATGGGCAATTAGGTCTTGGGTCTTACGGGCACCCGCGTGACCTGCCAGCTTGGAACTGTGAACCCAGCGAAGGATTCTTCCTCTGTCTGCCAGACGTACAAAAGTCCTTCCCAGAGGAATGTCTCTAACTTGCAGAGGGTTAACAGAATAGATGCAGGAAGAGTCAATAATATTCTGTGGGGACTCCACAGTGTTCTCTGCTTCAAGCAACCTAGACAAGGCATCGGCCCTCACATTCTTGTTGGCAGGTCAGTAGTGGAGTTCGAACCAGAACCGAGCAATGAACAACGACCACCTGGCTTGACGAAGATTTAGCCGTTGAGCCGTCTGTAGATAGGTCAGGTTCTTGTGGTCCGGGAAGACCAGGATAGGATGAGCTGCGCCTTCCGGTAGGTGTCTCCACTCCTGCAGGGCTAGCTTGATGGCCAGTAACGCCCGATCCCAAATCGAGTAGTTGCGCTCTGCGAGAGAAAACAGCTTGAAATAGTAGCCACATACCACAGTCTTGCCTTTCGAACCTCTCTAGAACAAAAGTGCACCGGCACTAACAGAGGAAGCGTCCACCTCTAATGAAAACTGTAGGGATACATCAGGGTAATGAAGAATAGAGGCTGACGTGAAGGCATTTTTTAAGGTTTTAAATGCGACTTCTGCTTCTGGAGTCCACACCTTGGCATTCATGCCCTTTTTAGTAGGGGTGGAGATGGGAGCTGTTAATGAAGAGAAGTTGGGAATGAACAGCCAGTAGAAGTTGGTGAATCCCAGGAAGCGTTGTATGGCCCTTAAGCCTTGGGGGCGTGGCCATTCCAGGACAGCCTTTACCTTCTCAGGGTCCATTTTGAGGCCCTGATCGGAGATGATATAGCCCAGGAAGGGTAGAGACTTCTGTTCAAACACGCACTTCTCCAGCTTGGCATAAAGATGATTCCCCCTTAATCGAAGCAACACCTGGTGGACATGACCCTGATGAGTCACAAGATATGGGGAAAAAAAATCTAAATATCGAGTTACACCATAACACAGATATAGAGGAGATCACGAAAAATGTCATTGACAAATTCTTGAAACATCGCGGCAGTGTTACGCAGGCCGAAGGGCATGACCAGATATTCGTAGTGTCCATCACGTGTATTAAAAAAAGAACTAAGTGTGCGAAGCACACTAAAAGCCATCACGTGTATTAAATGCATTCTTCCCCTCATCACTGTGACGAATCCGGTTTAGATTGTAAGCCCCCGCAGGTCTACCGTAGAAATTTTTTTTGCCCCCGTATGCGATAAAACACTTCCAAAATCAAAGGCAATGGGTACCTGTTCTTCACCGTGATCTGGTTGAGGCCTCGGTAGTCAATGCAGGGTCGGAGGGATCCATCCTTCTTCTTGACAAAGAAAAAGCCGGCTCCAGCCGGGGATGAAGATTTACGTATGAAGCCCCTTCCAAGATTCTTCTTAATGTAGGCAGACATAGACTGGGTCTCAGGCAAGGAGAGAGGGTATACTCTACCGCGAGGAGGGGATGAATCAGGAACCAAGTCGAAAGGGGAACCATACGCTCTATGTGGTGAAAATGTCTCTGCTTCCTTCTTGTTGAAGACATCTGAGAACAGAGAGTAACAAGGAGGCAACCCTGCCAGTGACTGATGTGGAGAAGCTGAGGTGGATGGACCTGCACCAGACCATGGTCGAGACACTTGGGGCCCCACTGGTGAACCTCTCCAGAGTTCCATTCCAGGACTGGGGCATGTAGATGGAGCCAAGGCAAACCCAGCAGCACGGGGTTAATGGCCTTGGGCAGGACAAACAGGGAGATGAGTTCAGAGTTAAGAATTCCCACTTGGAGTCTTAACGGCTTGGTTTCAGACAAAACTGGGTCAGGCAAAGGCAGTCCATCTATCGAGGCAATGATCAACGGCCTTTCCAGAGCAGAACAGTGGGCAACTGAAGAAGATCCACAAGGTCTTGACAGATTAAATTGGCTTCAGAGCCAAAGTCCAGGTAGGCAGAGACTGGATGGGACCTCTCGCCAGCGACAATGGTCATAGGAATGAACAGTTTGGAGGAGAGTTCTCTATTAAATGCAGTATCGCCCAGGGTTGTCTCTCCAACCAATCCTAGGCGTTGGGGTTTTTGGCTTCTGAGGACAGAGACGCATGACATGGCTAGCGAGGCCGCAATATAAACAGATTCCAGAGGTGCACCTGCTCTGTTTCTCTTGAACAGACAGTTTAAGACGATCCACCTGCATCGGAACCTCGGGTGGAGTAGTAGAAGAAGGCAAGAGGGGTTGCTGAAAGTTGGGCGCCAGTCTAGGAAGCCATCTCTCCTGTCGAATCTCTTGAGATCTCTCTCTGAGCCTTATGTCCACTCGAGTAGGAAGTAGAATCAGGTCTTCCAAGGCAGGTGGTAGATCTCGAGCAGCAAGTTTGTCCATGATCACGGGCGATAGGCCATGCCAGAAGGAAGCTATCAAGGCCTCATTGTTCCAGAACAGTTCTCCTGCCATGCTCCGGAACTGGATGGTGTATTTGCCCATGGAGGCGTAGTCCTGGTGAAGGTCAAAGATAGCAGTGGCTGCTGACGAGACTCGTCCAGGCTCCTCGAATATGGTACGGAATAACCGCATTAACCCCTTGAAGTCTCGGGTCCCTGTCATACCCAGATTGGATTCGCCCACGCTAGGGCCTTACCGGCAAGTAGAGGCATAATGAAGTCGATCCTGGCTCCGTCCGAAGGAAATGCTCGGACGTTCAGAGTGAAGTGGATATGGCATTGGTTCAGAAACCCCTTGCAGGTACTTGCATCTCCATGGAACTGAGGTGGCAATGGCAGTGAGAACCGAGGATCCGAACTGGGGCTGCCAGGAGGTGTAGCAGGAGGGTCGATCAGAGGAGCTTGCATAGGAGTGAAGAAGGAAGTAGCTAGTGCCTCTAACTGCTGTGTCATGGAGTCAACTGCCACAAGAAGTTGATCCTGTCATGCTCGCAGATCCTGCAGGTCCGCCTGCATGGCTTGGGAGGGTGACAGGCCCTTGAATTGACCAGCGGGGTCCATGGCCTGAGCGTATTGTCACGTAGCAGGATAGCAGCTGGCCAACTAGGTACAAAACAATGTCTATAGTCCAGAACGGGTACCTGAGGCAATGTAGACAGCAGCGGTGACACAACTTGACTTTAAATGTAGATGGCACAGAGGCACGGTAGCACGGGATACAGGGTACAGACAGGTACACTGGGAACTGGAAAACACTGGGAGACCATTTGCAAGACAAACTTTAGGTAGACAACAATGCTCAGGCAAGGATCAAGTGGGCAGAGCCCTTTTTATAGTCCAGCAGCATTATGGGCTAATTATTGACTAATGACAGCTGGACACGTACTGGCCATTTAAGGCCGTGCACTCACACGGGCGCGTGCGCCCTGCGGGAAACAATCCCAGAACCCGGAAGTGAATGCCGGCGTCTTCCTGGATGGAGATGTCGCCGAGAACACAGAACAGGACAGGACACAGATACAGTTGAATCCAATGGTAGAGCAGGGGGCCGTTAAGTCCCTGCTCTTCCATTCACTATGTAATGCCGGACGTTTACGGCTCGGTGCAGACAGGCGCGATGATGTCGCTGCCTCGCTGCTGTCTTTACCGAGATGCTTGCAGCTTGGCTCAGATAAGAGCAATGACGTCACTGCATCGCACCAGTCTGTGCCGAGTCATAAGGGGCACGGCACAGGCAGGCTCAAGAAAGTGACGTTATCACGCCTGTCTGCACCGAGCCACACAGACCGGAGGAGCAGAGGGATCTCCTCTACTCATCGTTGGAGCTGGGTTAGGTGAGTATGTATTTTATTATTTTTATTAGGTACTATTGAGGCTTTGTGGGGCAGCTATGGGGCATTGTACTGTGTGGGGGGGGGCAGCTATACAGGCATTATACTGTGTGGGGGGAAGCTATGGGTCATTTACTGTGTGGGGGCACTTTGGTGTGGGGACAGCTATAGGGAAATAAACTATATGGGGGAACTATGGGGGCATTATAATGTGTGGGGGGCACTATGGGGGCATTATATTATGTGGGGGAACTATGGGGCATTATACTGTGTGGGGAGCACTCTGGGGTCATTATACTGTGTAGGGGCAGTTATGGGGGGCATAATACTGTGTGGGGGCACTATAGGGGAATTATAATGTGTGAGGGGTATTATGGGGCATTATACTGTGTGGGGAGCACTATGGGGCATTATACTATGTGGGGCATATAAGGGCATTGTACTGTGTGTGGGTAGATATGGGGCATTATACTGTGTGGAGAGCACTATGGGACATTATACAGTGTGGCGGCATATAAGGGAATTATACTGTGTAAGGGGTAGATATGGGTCATTATACTGTGTGAAAGCACTGGAGAATTATACCATGTGGGGTCAGTGTCAGTGGGTATAGTTATATATAGTAGTAGTAAACAACAGGTTCAGGGGATATATATATATATATATATATATATATATATATATATATATATATATATATATAGTAGAAATGAAGAGCGAGTAACGGCACCAGGACTTCAGTGTTGGGGAGATGTTGGTTTATTCACCACCAGGTGGAAAGAATGAGCGACGTTTCGGTTCACACCTGAACCTTTCTCAATCTCCAGGTGTGAACCGAAACGTCGCTC
Source organism: Rhinoderma darwinii (assembly GCF_050947455.1). Taxonomy (NCBI): domain Eukaryota; kingdom Metazoa; phylum Chordata; class Amphibia; order Anura; family Rhinodermatidae; genus Rhinoderma; species Rhinoderma darwinii. The sequence goes on along the minus strand of NC_134688.1, from coordinate 160,889,935 downwards.
ATTCTTTCCACCTGGTGGTGAATAAACCAACATCTCCCCAACACTGAAGTCCTGGTGCCGTTACTCGCTCTTCATTTCTACTATTTTATTCCAAGGAGTTGATTCATCCTTACTATGGTAACGTGCACATGGCCTGATTTCCAGTCTGCATTGAGTGCCGTGTTTTTTGCATCTATTTGAACTATATATATATATATATATATATATATATATATATATATATATATATATATATGAATTCAATGGCGTAGCATGCAAAAAAAGGGTGTGGAATGCAAATTGGGATGTGGCCTAAAGAGTCGTTTATTAATCGTAATTCAGGTTACGTGTTTAAGTAATCATGATTTTGATTTAGGTCATAATTACTCCAGCCCTACCTTGTATTGTGTGGAAGAGGATGAGGAAAATCTGGAGTATGTCTCACAAGAACACTAGGGAGATGGGGAAATGTGGGAAGAGAGGAGATAGGGAATTCAACTAATGATTGTTCATCCAACAACTATGAAGTTAAATCAATACAAGGTTAGTACAGAAAATGATTTGTAACGTTACTCATCATTTTATATAGATTATATATGAATGCAAACTTTGAGCTTGTGGTCAAAGATGAACTTAAAGAGTAACTGCACCGCTCCTGACATGTCTGTTTTAGTGAAAACTCGAATTTCACATAAAATCACAACTCTGGAACATCTTTTCTTAGATCTCTACATTGTGCTTTTCCACTGTTATTCCTCCCAATTGGTAACAATCAGTTGTTATTTTATTAATATATTTCTAGGAGGAATAACAGGAACAACACAATGTAGAGTTCTAAGCAAAGAAGCTCCAAAATTGTGATTTCATGGTGAATACAAGTATTTACTACAACAGACACATCATGAGAGCTGATAGGTCCTTTTTAAGCAATAAATGTAAATACAAATTATTTTGTTTTTCAACTTGCATTAAGCTTTTTTAAGGCATTCTATATTATTCTAAATATCCCATACGAAACCTCCGATTAATTTTATTATTGATTGTAATAATTATTAGTGAAATGGTAATGAAAGAAACAACTGTGAAAGTAATAACCATATAATTAGAAATGATGTTGATTGTTTTAGGCACTAAACATGTAATGGTGTAGTGTATTTTTAATTAAGTGAGCAAGACACCCACAGCTCTAACAGAGTGTTATATCATTGAGGTTGTACCTAAATTTCAGCTCACAAATATATAGATGCCTGCTGTAAACATATGTTCCAGCTATTTTTGTCAGTGTTATTCACAAATGAAAAAAGAAAACTGAGAAATATAACAGATTTTGCTTTTCAAGTTGCTAACAGATTGTATAAACTCTACAAAGGCCATTGAACTCAAGTAATTCTTCTGATTGATGGCAAGCTGGATAGAAGTGTGGCTCTTATTTCTAACTCCCAAATTGTCCAGTAGTCACGCATCTACATTTACATATGCATTCTAGAATGGAGCTTATACGCAAAGGTGTACATACTGTACCACATATGCAGCACATTCAGATGCTATAGGTTCAATCGAAAGGAGCTGGCCAAGTCAGGAGAGGTGACAGATTTTCTATGAATCCAGTGACTCACAGGTGACTTCTCATATTCTATTAGTTTTTTCCCTCCTTTATTATCCATCCAGTCCAGACTTCATGACCACTTCTCCTGGCCATGACCCATTTCTGCAGAATTTGCCACTCTGATATCTTCAGCTACTCTCTTTTCAAAAATTTCCACACATATAAACGGAAATTCTCATGGTGCCACACACTCTGCCCTTAAATATAATAGCACCATACACTGCACCTCTGAATAAAATAGTACCAAACTCTGTGCCCCTGAATATAATTGTGTCAAACACTGTAAAATAAAGCACCACATACACAGTGCCCCCTGTAGATAGCACCATACACAGACCCCTATAGATAGTGCCACCCCCTGTAGATAGCATCACACACAGCCCCCCTATAGATAGTGCCACACAGCCCCCCTGTAAATAGCGCCACACATACCCCCTGAAGCTAGTGCTATACAGTCCTACTGTAAATAGATAGTGGCAGAAAGTCCCCTGTAGATTGTGCCACACACACCCCAATGTAGATAGCGCCAAACAGGCCCCCTGTAGATAGCGCCACACAGCCACCCTGTAGAGTGCCACACACCCCCTGTAGATAGCACCAACCCCTTGTAGACCACACCACACAGCCCCCTGTAAAAATGGCCACACAGCCCCTCTGTAGAAATCACCGCACAGCCCCCCTGTAGATGCGCCACCCCCCTGTAGTTAGTGCCACACTTACCTGTCCCAGTTCCAGTGGTGCCCTCTTTTTCATCGATGCAGGCCTGGTCTCTTCTGACCAGGCCACATCCAGCAGAAGAACACAAGCAGCGTGGTGACGTCATCGCACCGCCTGCATAAAAACAAAAGTCGAATGACGGTGCAGGGAACCGATGGTTCCCTTGCCAGTGATGTCAATAGTATCCCTTGGACACGGACACAATTGATTCCTGGAGCCTTCAATTTTGTCACGGTTTTTGCCGCGATTCGCAGCAAAAATTTGACAAAACTGCGATGTGGTCTTTGGATGGACATGAACCCCCCTGGCGGCCGCCCATAACTGGAGATCTGCCACTGTGTGTCAGTAATAAACATGTCAGTATAAACATGTGTCAGCAATGAATATGTGTCAGTAATCTTGATGGCTCATGAACAGAAGTTTTCAACATTCACAATTAATTTTATAATAAATGTCAGTGTTTACAGATATCTTTGACCTCATAACATTTCAAAGGGTGGTGCGGATGTAACAAAGTTGCATAAGTAATAAAAATGTCCAAGTTTATTTTACAAGCATTGTAGACATCATATACCTACCTTATTATTTATTTTTAGAGATGAGAGAATTTCCTGAAATTCATTTCAGAGTCGATTTTATCGAATCGACTGTTTAATTAGATTTGACCTGAATAAATTCACAGCCAATCACCATTCCCACGATTGCCATGTCTGACTATCTGTAATCTTCCAGGACTGTAGACGCCAGCGGCCATCATTTTGCAGATTTTAGCGACGTGAACCCCAAAAGTTTTGGATTTCACAGAATCTGAAAATATGAGGAAATTCTGACTGTATTTGATTAGTTTAGAATTGATTTGCTTATCTCTATTTATTTTGCATTCAAATTTTAGATGGAATATTAAACACTAAAATCACATATGTTTTGCTTGGGGCAAAATGCAAAGCAGTGCATTAATGTACAATTATATTAATCAACATTAAATGACCTCTGGGTTTTCACTTTTCAGTAACTAAGCGGTTCAGTAAAAGACTAGAGTATACAGTAATGTAATTGTTGCTTAATAAACAATGATTAGCTAGTTTTATTACAGCACAACAGTACTGGGGGGTACGTCTACTGTATGTGGGGGCACTGTTACTGTGGGAGAACTAAGTCACATTACTGTGTGGGGGCATCATTACTGTGTGGGGGGCACACAGGGGACACTATTACTATGTGGGGACCCATAAGGAGGCACTACTGCCATGGGGCATTAAGGAGCCACTTTTTTGTGTGGGGCACTAAGGGGGAACTAATACTGTGTGGGGCACTAAAGGAGCAGCAAATGCTGCAGAGACAAGTCGTGGCATGGAAAAGTTGTTATTGTTGCGGTCTGGGATTGATAGAGAAGAAAAGGGAAAGTAAACTACTCTAATCAGAGATGTCACATGTGATTCAGTGGATGTAACTGTAATGTATTCACTTATATAAGGTCCGCAGCTCAATTACACATTGTGGAGTGCCTGTGTAGTTCTGGTGTGTGACCACTGTATGGGCACAATATGGTGATATTTATGGTCTTTGTGGTAGTTGTCCTGTATGTGGTCATGATGTGGGGGTATTATTTGGTGCTGGTATATTGGTATTATTAGGTAAGTGCATGACTGTGTTATTAAGAGATATGCTATTATTTATACATTAGTATTTATGAAGGGGCAAATTATCTGAGGGCAGGATTGATGTATCTATATGTGCAGGTTTCCTTTTTAAAGTAATATCCAGAGACCGTGTACTGCTGAGGGTGTGTATCTAAACCTATTGTGTTCTAAAACTTGTTATATAGTTATTCGGTCTTCAATATATTTTTTTTTGGATGGAGGGGGACAAAACATATGCCTTGGGGTTCTTGTTCCTCATCTTTTTAGATCCTAACAATGCTCCTGGGAACAGGTGTTCAAATATAGCCATGTTAATAAGTGCTTAAAGATAGAAGAAACAGTGGAAATGATCCAGCGCTGAGTCCAATGGTAATTAAAAAGGAATCGAGGTTCCCATCTTTATTGGAGTAGTAAGAATAAAATAGAAGGGAGACGCAGTCCCAAGAGAAAAAATACGAGCGGGCAACTGTGTGCTAGCCTACGCGTTTCGAGCAGCTCCTGTGCTCTTAATCATGGCAAAGAAATGTGAGGACACCAGCCGCCATGTCTGCTTAATAAACGTAGCTGATTAGTACGCAGATAGAACAGGTGAATAATTAACCCTGGTTTGCAATCGTCTCCGTCGGAGAAATACACCCTGCATAAAGAAATGTTTGCAATAGTGTGGTTTGAGAGGTAAAAACCAAATGAGTACGTTCAAGCACACTAATTGAATTGTAATAATTTGCATGCAGGATCGTAGAATTGGTAATATATACAGCAGACAAGGCTATCATGTCCTCACAGTCCTCACACCGTATATCACAGATATTATATATTCGATATACGAAATTTAAAAACAACACATTTAACAATTCAGCCAGATTCTGAATATAGCTTCTTCGAATACTTATACCAGCTGATTAAAAAAAACATACGAAATCAAAATATATGATTAAAACATGAACGGGAATGTAATTCCCAGTACAATAAAAATTAAGTTGATTTTCACATAAATGACCTGGGTGAGCCTTATCCGTGTGAAAATACATAGTGTAAGTACTTATAAGTTCCTATACAGATTACGGAAAATTGTGTGAAATTGCATACAGGATTGATTGGAAATGATTGGCCAAACTGAATAAGAATAAGGTCTGTATGGAGGCATGATGTGCACATGCGTTATATGATGGAAAAATAACTCTCAAAGGTTGCTATTATAAGAAAGACCTATCAATCAATAAAATATTGATAGCAAAGGTTATTGAGTTGGCTGTACAAGATATGCCACCGTTTCATAACCATAGACTCATTAGGAAATGTAATATTACCAATAAGTACTCGTCCTATTATTGTATGACAACTCTAGAAAACTACTGTGTTGGAACTGGCTTTCGATAATTCTAGTATGTACATAAATTCCTAAGCTGACATAATTTGATTGTAATATCGCTGTCCGTAGTGGATAGTTTATCATATAATCTAAACTGTCACAACAATCGGTCCCCTAGATTGGAAAAACTGAATATCAGTGGAATGTGCTCTATTGCTCTATTCGAAATGTCAAAGAGATATTTCCAAAGTAGAAACATCACAATGTCAATATTGCAGTCCACCTTAAGTGGTGCTAAAAGTGATGATGAGCCCAGATAGATAATGTACTAGTGGGGAAAGTCATGTAGTTGACAATATTAATCCCTCCATGTACTAAGGGGACGAGATAGGCTAATTGTATACTTATTTGTGAAACCTTTATACATGATGGATAGTACTTGATGTACTCTAGACTAAGTCAACTATTGGTCCCCTGAGTTGGCAAAGCTACATATCAACATAATATACTCTGTTATGCTATCAAAACTGCCAGAGAGATATTTGGAGTAGGAACAGCACGTAGTCAATGTTGCTGTCCACCATGTGTGGTGCTGAAAATAATAATAAATCCAGAGAGATCGCATCCAAATAGGAAAAATTGAGTAGCTGACGATGGTAATCACTCAGAGTATTGAGGGGACAAAATTAGCTAGTTTTCTACGATTTAATTATTCAGTAATGAAACATGAGTTCCTTCCTCACATTTAGACCCAATGGGAATCGTGTTTCCAAATAGAAGATCCAAAAGGCCTCCCTTGTTAGCAGGCGTTGTCTGATGTTACCCCCTCTTGTACTACCTCTAACTTTTTCCACTGCATAGCAACAAAATGAATTTGTACAGCGGTTGTGTTGTGAGATGAAATGTCTAGAGGCACTTGAAATATTCAAAAAATTGGGGTTCCTGATATAGCTGAGATGTTCCAGAACCCGGAGTTTAAATTTCCTTATGGTACACCCCACATATTTCAAATTACAAATAGTACATTCTATAACATAAACTACATTGTTACTATTGCAGTTAATGTACGATTTGATGGGGAAATTGATATTGTTTGAGGAATTCGAAAACTCTTTAGTGATCTTTGAAAAATTACAAACCTTACATGGGTGTGTTCCGCATTTAAAATACCCTTTGTGGGTTAACCATGAGGGTTTGGGGAGACTAGTTGTCAAAAACGAGGGGGCTAACATGTTCCCAAGGGTAGGAGGTCTCCGTGATACAACACGACAACCCTTGCTTAGTACTTCTTCCAATTTGACATCCTCATATAACAAAGGAATATACTTAAGTACCATATTTCTGATGAGGTTAAATTGGTTGCTGTATTGTAATATTAAAGTTGGTATGCTGGTATCAGTCGTACTAGAGCATGTGGTGTCTGTTTTGCGTTCAGTGGATAGGAGACTATCTCTATCTTTGTTTTTAACAATAGTTTTGGCCCTTTCTAATGTCCAATTCCTATACCCACGGGCTGCGAGCCTACGACATATTCTGGATTCCTCTTTAGTATATCCTGACTGTGTACTACAGTTTCTCTTAGCTCTCGTTAGTTCTCCTACGGGTATTGCTGAAATGGTATGCTTAGGATGACAACTAGTGGCATGCAACAGCGTGTTACCTGATATAGGTTTGTGATAAATCTCCGTGCATACCCTTGAACCTGCCTCAGAAATGAACTTAATGTCCAAGAAGTTGATGGTTGTGTCATTGGTAACATATGTAAATCTGAGATTAAGATTATTGTCATTAATGAAGGCCATGAATTCTGGTATGGCAGACACATCGCCCTCCCAAATGAATAGGAGGTCATCGATGTATCTGCCATACCAGTAGACATGACCCGCATATGGATTGGACGGGGAAAAAAGAGTGAATTCCTCCCACCAAGACATGACCAAATTGGCCAGAGATGGAGAAAATTTGGCCCCCATGGATACCCCCCTCTTCTGAAGATAAAAGGTGCCAGCAAAATTAAAATAGTTATGTGTCATCAAAAAGTTGGTTACTGTGACTATGAATTTTTGCAAGCTTGGGTCATATCCACTATATTTGAGGAGATGGTGGATGAGGGCCTTGATGGCAATTGAGTGTGGAATGCTCGTGTAAAGAGAGACCACATCACAACTGAGCCATGTGTGGTCCATGTTCCAGATAATGTTTTGAAAAATGGAAAGTACATCCTTCGTGTCCCTCAGATGACCCGGCACCCTCAGAACTAATGGCTGTAAGTGGCAATCGAGCCACTCTGAGATCCTCTCCGTCAGAGACCCTATCCCAGATACTATAGGCCGCATCGGAGGTGGAATAATGCCCTTGTGTGTTTTGGGCAATGCGTGCATTATAGGTGTCACTGGGAATTCCACATATAGGTAATCATACTGTTTCTTATCTAGTAAGCCCTGGCCCAAGCCCTCATCCAATATATCTCTCAATGCATTGGAAAAATCTTTGGTAGGGTTATGACACAACTTCACATAGGTATTAACATCATCTAATAGTAAGAGAATCTGGTCCATGTACATGACTCTGTCCATAATGGTAATGGAACCTCCCTTATCCGCCATGCGGATCACAATGTTCTCATCTTCTTTGAGAGATTTAATGGCTTGTTTTTCTGCGATGGATAAATTATGTGAAGTTTTGTCAAGTCCCGTATGATTATTGATTTTTTGTAGTTCTCTCTCCATGATTGATTGAAATATGTCCATGGATTCCGTTCGGGACTGAACGGGATAGAACCTGGGATTTTTGGTGATAAATTGAGGCCTCGGACTAATATCTGTTCTCTGATTCTGTTCTTCTGCTAGATCTTCAAGACAAGTTAATGCCAGCTGTTCCTGGAACATGAGTTTTCTATAATTATTACTCTGGACAGTGGGTTCCGCTATTTGACCATCCATAGTTGCTTCCATGGTTAGGAAGTGCCTTTTCACCGTAAGGTTGCGGATAAATTTATTAATATCAAGTAAGGTGGAAAAGACATCAAAATTTAAGTTAGGCACAAAGTTGAGACCTCGTGATAGCACCTTAAGTTGAATTGGGGTGAGAGGTGCCGAAGATAGATTGATCACATCTAAGTTCATCTCTGGTTCCTCAGTCGTCTGGGTTGTATGGTATCCATTCGGTCTGTGCTTCCTGCCCCCCCTCCTCCCCCGTTTTTTGAAAAGTCTCGCTTGTTGCCAAATTGAGACTTAGGTGTGCGAACCCCTTGTGCCACTTCAAAATCCGAGTCACCCTCCGCTCCATCTGTTGTTTCAGGTTCAGTCGAACTGAAACTGACCCTGTGTGAGCTTGAGTTAGATCGATATGAGTTATTCCGTTTTTTGAGGATGGATTTTGTTCCCCGTCTATTGAAATTGCCTCCATTCCAAGAATATACTTCGTTGTTCCTATAATCCTGGCTATCACGTATGAATTTGGTCTTTTTAGTATCCGCAATGGACTTCTCCAATTTTTCTAAATGGTCGTCCATTCTGCTCTGTAACATTGCATGATCGGGTGAGCTGGTAAATGAGCTGATTTCCTCCCTGATTTTGGTGAGATCTATCTGTAGCTCTGTAAGCTTAATCTCCTCATGTTTGGTAATGAGAGTCATAAGGCCAATGGAACAATCGGATAAGATCTTATTCCAATCAGTCAGAAATTCTTCCGAATATTTGTGCGTCGGCACTTTGCGTAACCTGAGACCCCTCGGAATCATGTCTTTCGAAATATAATTACGCAGTGTGGTGAGGTCCCACCACACTCTGGTCTCACTGGATGCTAATTTTTCCAGATCTTTAAATTTGTTTTGTAGGGATGTATTCACACTATCCGCATGCACATCTGGACCAAATACAAAAGCCGCCATTTCAGTTCTTGAACACTGTGATTTAGGAAGTACAGGCATTTCCGTAATCGATGATCTTATAATACGATGTGCACCGTAAATGAATTCCTCAGGTCATAAATGATTAAAAACAAGCCATGTGTTGAAAAGATATAATTCAAAAAATGAGTGATATACAATGGTAGTGCTCACCCTTGGGACATATATATATATTGGTATATGGCAGTTTTGAACAATAATACAAAAGTCCTGATGTTAATGATTGTTCCAATATGTGCCGTTATAGCAAGTGTTGTATACTTCAATATATATCAATAGAATCCGGTGGGCACGGAAGGTTGGCCGTATATTGACAAGAAATAGCAAAGGGAGGAAACCTCCAGCTCACCGGCTTGTTGCGTCTCCTGACTTGCTGCTCGGATCCCCGCTACGGCTGGCGGTATGCAATAGAAGAAACAGTGGAAATGATCCAGCGCTGAGTCCAATGGTAATTAAAAAGGAATCGAGGTTCCCATCTTTATTGGAGTAGTATGAATAAAATAGAAGGGAGACGCAGTCCCAAGAGAAAAAATACGAGCGGGCAACTGTGTGCTAGCCTACGCGTTTCGAGCAGCTCCTGTGCTCTTAATCATGGCAAAGAAATGTGAGGACACCAGCCGCCATGTCTGCTTAATAAACGTAGCTGATTAGTACGCAGATAGAACAGGTGAATAATTAACCCTGGTTTGCAATCGTCTCCGTCGGAGAAATACACCCTGCATAAAGAAATGTTTGCAATAGTGTGGTTTGAGAGGTAAAAACCAAATGAGTACGTTCAAGCACACTAATTGAATTGTAATAATTTGCATGCAGGATCGTAGAATTGGTAATATATACAGCAGACAAGGCTATCATGTCCTCACAGTCCTCACACCGTATATCACAGATATTATATATTCGATATACGAAATTTAAAAACAACACATTTGACAATTCAGCCAGATTCTGAATATAGCTTCTTCGAATACTTATACCAGCTGATTAAAAAAAACATACGAAATCAAAATATATGATTAAAACATGAACGGGAATGTAATTCCCAGTACAATAAAAATTAAGTTGATTTTCACATAAATGACCTGGGTGAGCCTTATCCGTGTGAAAATACATAGTGTAAGTACTTATAAGTTCCTATACAGATTACGGAAAATTGTGTGAAATTGCATACAGGATTGATTGGAAATGATTGGCCAAACTGAATAAGAATAAGGTCTGTATGGAGGCATGATGTGCACATGCGTTATATGATGGAAAAATAACTCTCAAAGGTTGCTATTATAAGAAAGACCTATCAATCAATAAAATATTGATAGCAAAGGTTATTGAGTTGGCTGTACAAGATATGCCACCGTTTCATAACCATAGACTCATTAGGAAATGTAATATTACCAATAAGTACTCGTCCTATTATTGTATGACAACTCTAGAAAACTACTGTGTTGGAACTGGCTTTCGATAATTCTAGTATGTACATAAATTCCTAAGCTGACATAATTTGATTGTAATATCGCTGTCCGTAGTGGATAGTTTATCATATAATCTAAACTGTCACAACAATCGGTCCCCTAGATTGGAAAAACTGAATATCAGTGGAATGTGCTCTATTGCTCTATTCGAAATGTCAAAGAGATATTTCCAAAGTAGAAACATCACAATGTCAATATTGCAGTCCACCTTAAGTGGTGCTAAAAGTGATGATGAGCCCAGATAGATAATGTACTAGTGGGGTAAGTCATGTAGTTGACAATATTAATCCCTCCATGTACTAAGGGGACGAGATAGGCTAATTGTATACTTATTTGTGAAACCTTTATACATGATGGATAGTACTTGATGTACTCTAGACTAAGTCAACTATTGGTCCCCTGAGTTGGCAAAGCTACATATCAACATAATATACTCTGTTATGCTATCAAAACTGCCAGAGAGATATTTGGAGTAGGAACAGCACGTAGTCAATGTTGCTGTCCACCATGTGTGGTGCTGAAAATAATAATAAATCCAGAGAGATCGCATCCAAATAGGAAAAATTGAGTAGCTGACGATGGTAATCACTCAGAGTATTGAGGGGACAAAATTAGCTAGTTTTCTACGATTTAATTATTCAGTAATGAAACATGAGTTCCTTCCTCACATTTAGACCCAATGGGAATCGTGTTTCCAAATAGAAGATCCAAAAGGCCTCCCTTGTTAGCAGGCGTTGTCTGATGTTACCCCCTCTTGTACTACCTCTAACTTTTTCCACTGCATAGCAACAAAATGAATTTGTACAGCGGTTGTGTTGTGAGATGAAATGTCTAGAGGCACTTGAAATATTCAAAAAATTGGGGTTCCTGATATAGCTGAGATGTTCCAGAACCCGGAGTTTAAATTTCCTTATGGTACACCCCACATATTTCAAATTACAAATAGTACATTCTATAACATAAACTACATTGTTACTATTGCAGTTAATGTACGATTTGATGGGGAAATTGATATTGTTTGAGGAATTCGAAAACTCTTTAGTGATCTTTGAAAAATTACAACCCTTACATGGGTGTGTTCCGCATTTAAAATACCCTTTGTGGGTTAACCATGAGGGTTTGGGGAGACTAGTTGTCAAAAACGAGGGGGCTAACATGTTCCCAAGGGTAGGAGGTCTCCGTGATACAACACGACAACCCTTGCTTAGTACTTCTTCCAATTTGACATCCTCATATAACAAAGGAATATACTTAAGTACCATATTTCTGATGAGGTTAAATTGGTTGCTGTATTGTAATATTAAAGTTGGTATGCTGGTATCAGTCGTACTAGAGCATGTGGTGTCTGTTTTGCGTTCAGTGGATAGGAGACTATCTCTATCTTTGTTTTTAACAATAGTTTTGGCCCTTTCTAATGTCCAATTCCTATACCCACGGGCTGCGAGCCTACGACATATTCTGGATTCCTCTTTAGTATATCCTGACTGTGTACTACAGTTTCTCTTAGCTCTCGTTAGTTCTCCTACGGGTATTGCTGAAATGGTATGCTTAGGATGACAACTAGTGGCATGCAACAGCGTGTTACCTGATATAGGTTTGTGATAAATCTCCGTGCATACCCTTGAACCTGCCTCAGAAATGAACTTAATGTCCAAGAAGTTGATGGTTGTGTCATTGGTAACATATGTAAATCTGAGATTAAGATTATTGTCATTAATGAAGGCCATGAATTCTGGTATGGCAGACACATCGCCCTCCCAAGTTGACTTAGTCTAGAGTACATCAAGTACTATCCATCATGTATAAAGGTTTCACAAATAAGTATACAATTAGCCTATCTCGTCCCCTTAGTACATGGAGGGATTAATATTGTCAACTACATGACTTTCCCCACTAGTACATTATCTATCTGGGCTCATCATCACTTTTAGCACCACTTAAGGTGGACTGCAATATTGACATTGTGATGTTTCTACTTTGGAAATATCTCTTTGACATTTCGAATAGAGCAATAGAGCACATTCCACTGATATTCAGTTTTTCCAATCTAGGGGACCGATTGTTGTGACAGTTTAGATTATATGATAAACTATCCACTACGGACAGCGATATTACAATCAAATTATGTCAGCTTAGGAATTTATGTACATACTAGAATTATCGAAAGCCAGTTCCAACACAGTAGTTTTCTAGAGTTGTCATACAATAATAGGACGAGTACTTATTGGTAATATTACATTTCCTAATGAGTCTATGGTTATGAAACGGTGGCATATCTTGTACAGCCAACTCAATAACCTTTGCTATCAATATTTTATTGATTGATAGGTATTTCTTATAATAGCAACCTTTGAGAGTTATTTTTCCATCATATAACGCATGTGCACATCATGCCTCCATACAGACCTTATTCTTATTCAGTTTGGCCAATCATTTCCAATCAATCCTGTATGCAATTTCACACAATTTTCCGTAATCTGTATAGGAACTTATAAGTACTTACACTATGTATTTTCACACGGATAAGGCTCACCCAGGTCATTTATGTGAAAATCAACTTAATTTTTATTGTACTGGGAATTACATTCCCGTTCATGTTTTAATCATATATTTTGATTTCGTATGTTTTTTTTAATCAGCTGGTATAAGTATTCGAAGAAGCTATATTCAGAATCTGGCTGAATTGTCAAATGTGTTGTTTTTAAATTTCGTATATCGAATATATAATATCTGTGATATACGGTGTGAGGACTGTGAGGACATGATAGCCTTGTCTGCTGTATATATTACCAATTCTACGATCCTGCATGCAAATTATTACAATTCAATTAGTGTGCTTGAACGTACTCATTTGGTTTTTACCTCTCAAACCACACTATTGCAAACATTTCTTTATGCAGGGTGTATTTCTCCGACGGAGACGATTGCAAACCAGGGTTAATTATTCACCTGTTCTATCTGCGTACTAATCAGCTACGTTTATTAAGCAGACATGGCGGCTGGTGTCCTCACATTTCTTTGCCATGATTAAGAGCACAGGAGCTGCTCGAAACGCGTAGGCTAGCACACAGTTGCCCGCTCGTATTTTTTCTCTTGGGACTGCGTCTCCCTTCTATTTTATTCATACTACTCCAATAAAGATGGGAACCTCGATTCCTTTTTAATTACCATTGGACTCAGCGCTGGATCATTTCCACTGTTTCTTCTATTGCATACCGCCAGCCGTAGCGGGGATCCGAGCAGCAAGTCAGGAGACGCAACAAGCCGGTGAGCTGGAGGTTTCCTCCCTTTGCTATTTCTTGTCAATATACGGCCAACCTTCCGTGCCCACCGGATTCTATTGATATATATTGAAGTATACAACACTTGCTATAACGGCACATATTGGAACAATCATTAACATCAGGACTTTTGTATTATTGTTCAAAACTGCCATATACCAATATATATATATGTCCCAAGGGTGAGCACTACCATTGTATATCACTCATTTTTTGAATTATATCTTTTCAACACATGGCTTATTTTTAATCATTTATGACCTGAGGAATTCATTTACGGTGCACATCGTATTATAAGATCATCGATTACGGAAATGCCTGTACTTCCTAAATCACAGTGTTCAAGAACTGAAATGGCGGCTTTTGTATTTGGTCCAGATGCGCATGCGGATAGTGTGAATACATCCCTACAAAACAAATTTAAAGATCTGGAAAAATTAGCATCCAGTGAGACCAGAGTGTGGTGGGACCTCACCACACTGCGTAATTATATTTCGAAAGACATGATTCCGAGGGGTCTCAGGTTACGCAAAGTGCCGACGCACAAATATTCGGAAGAATTTCTGACTGATTGGAATAAGATCTTATCCGATTGTTCCATTGGCCTTATGACTCTCATTACCAAACATGAGGAGATTAAGCTTACAGAGCTACAGATAGATCTCACCAAAATCAGGGAGGAAATCAGCTCATTTACCAGCTCACCCGATCATGCAATGTTACAGAGCAGAATGGACGACCATTTAGAAAAATTGGAGAAGTCCATTGCGGATACTAAAAAGACCAAATTCATACGTGATAGCCAGGATTATAGGAACAACGAAGTATATTCTTGGAATGGAGGCAATTTCAATAGACGGGGAACAAAATCCATCCTCAAAAAACGGAATAACTCATATCGATCTAACTCAAGCTCACACAGGGTCAGTTTCAGTTCGACTGAACCTGAAACAACAGATGGAGCGGAGGGTGACTCGGATTTTGAAGTGGCACAAGGGGTTCGCACACCTAAGTCTCAATTTGGCAACAAGCGAGACTTTTCAAAAAACGGGGGAGGAGGGGGGGCAGGAAGCACAGACCGAATGGATACCATACAACCCAGACGACTGAGGAACCAGAGATGAACTTAGATGTGATCAATCTATCTTCGGCACCTCTCACCCCAATTCAACTTAAGGTGCTATCACGAGGTCTCAACTTTGTGCCTAACTTAAATTTTGATGTCTTTTCCACCTTACTTGATATTAATAAATTTATCCGCAACCTTACGGTGAAAAGGCACTTCCTAACCATGGAAGCAACTATGGATGGTCAAATAGCGGAACCCACTGTCCAGAGTAATAATTATAGAAAACTCATGTTCCAGGAACAGCTGGCATTAACTTGTCTTGAAGATCTAGCAGAAGAACAGAATCAGAGAACAGATATTAGTCCGAGGCCTCAATTTATCACCAAAAATCCCAGGTTCTATCCCGTTCAGTCCCGAACGGAATCCATGGACATATTTCAATCAATCATGGAGAGAGAACTACAAAAAATCAATAATCATACGGGACTTGACAAAACTTCACATAATTTATCCATCGCAGAAAAACAAGCCATTAAATCTCTCAAAGAAGATGAGAACATTGTGATCCGCATGGCGGATAAGGGAGGTTCCATTACCATTATGGACAGAGTCATGTACATGGACCAGATTCTCTTACTATTAGATGATGTTAATACCTATGTGAAGTTGTGTCATAACCCTACCAAAGATTTTTCCAATGCATTGAGAGATATATTGGATGAGGGCTTGGGCCAGGGCTTACTAGATAAGAAACAGTATGATTACCTATATGTGGAATTCCCAGTGACACCTATAATGCACGCATTGCCCAAAACACACAAGGGCATTATTCCACCTCCGATGCGGCCTATAGTATCTGGGATAGGGTCTCTGACGGAGAGGATCTCAGAGTGGCTCGATTGCCACTTACAGCCATTAGTTCTGAGGGTGCCGGGTCATCTGAGGGACACGAAGGATGTACTTTCCATTTTTCTAAACATTATCTGGAACATGGACCACACATGGCTCAGTTGTGATGTGGTCTCTCTTTACACGAGCATTCCACACTCAATTGCCATCAAGGCCCTCATCCACCATCTCCTCAAATATAGTGGATATGACCCAAGCTTGCAAAAATTCATAGTCACAGTAACCAACTTTTTGATGACACATAACTATTTTAATTTTGCTGGCACCTTTTATCTTCAGAAGAGGGGGGTATCCATGGGGGCCAAATTTTCTCCATCTCTGGCCAATCTGGTCATGTCTTGGTGGGAGGAATTCACTCTTTTTTCCCCGTCCAATCCATATGCGGGTCATGTCTACTGGTATGGCAGATACATCGATGACCTCCTATTCATTTGGGAGGGCGATGTGTCTGCCATACCAGAATTCATGGCCTTCATTAATGACAATAATCTTAATCTCAGATTTACATATGTTACCAATGACACAACCATCAACTTCTTGGACATTAAGTTCATTTCTGAGGCAGGTTCAAGGGTATGCACGGAGATTTATCACAAACCTATATCAGGTAACACGCTGTTGCATGCCACTAGTTGTCATCCTAAGCATACCATTTCAGCAATACCCGTAGGAGAACTAACGAGAGCTAAGAGAAACTGTAGTACACAGTCAGGATATACTAAAGAGGAATCCAGAATATGTCGTAGGCTCGCAGCCCGTGGGTATAGGAATTGGACATTAGAAAGGGCCAAAACTATTGTTAAAAACAAAGATAGAGATAGTCTCCTATCCACTGAACGCAAAACAGACACCACATGCTCTAGTACGACTGATACCAGCATACCAACTTTAATATTACAATACAGCAACCAATTTAACCTCATCAGAAATATGGTACTTAAGTATATTCCTTTGTTATATGAGGATGTCAAATTGGAAGAAGTACTAAGCAAGGGTTGTCGTGTTGTATCACGGAGACCTCCTACCCTTGGGAACATGTTAGCCCCCTCGTTATTGACAACTAGTCTCCCCAAACCCTCATGGTTAACCCACAAAGGGTATTTTAAATGCGGAACACACCCATGTAAGGTTTGTAATTTTTCAAAGATCACTAAAGAGTTTTCGAATTCCTCAAACAATATCAATTTCCCCATCAAATCGTACATTAACTGCAATAGTAACAATGTAGTTTATGTTATAGAATGTACTATTTGTAATTTGAAATATGTGGGGTGTACCATAAGGAAATTTAAACTCCGGGTTCTGGGACATCTCAGCTATATCAGGAACCCCAATTTTTTGAATATTTCAAGTGCCTCTAGACATTTCATCTCACAACACAACCGCTGTACAAATTCATTTTGTTGCTATGCAGTGGAAAAAGTTAGAGGTAGTACAAGAGGGGGTAACATCAGACAACGCCTGCTAACAAGGGAGGCCTTTTGGATCTTCTATTTGGAAACACGATTCCCATTGGGTCTAAATGTGAGGAAGGAACTCATGTTTCATTACTGAATAATTAAATCGTAGAAAACTAGCTAATTTTGTCCCCTCAATACTCTGAGTGATTACCATCGTCAGCTACTCAATTTTTCCTATTTGGATGCGATCTCTCTGGATTTATTATTATTTTCAGCACCACACATGGTGGACAGCAACATTGACTACGTGCTGTTCCTACTCCAAATATCTCTCTGGCAGTTTTGATAGCATAACAGAGTATATTATGTTGATATGTAGCTTTGCCAACTCAGGGGACCAATAGTTGACTTAGTCTAGAGTACATCAAGTACTATCCATCATGTATAAAGGTTTCACAAATAAGTATACAATTAGCCTATCTCGTCCCCTTAGTACATGGAGGGATTAATATTGTCAACTACATGACTTTCCCCACTAGTACATTATCTATCTGGGCTCATCATCACTTTTAGCACCACTTAAGGTGGACTGCAATATTGACATTGTGATGTTTCTACTTTGGAAATATCTCTTTGACATTTCGAATAGAGCAATAGAGCACATTCCACTGATATTCAGTTTTTCCAATCTAGGGGACCGATTGTTGTGACAGTTTAGATTATATGATAAACTATCCACTACGGACAGCGATATTACAATCAAATTATGTCAGCTTAGGAATTTATGTACATACTAGAATTATCGAAAGCCAGTTCCAACACAGTAGTTTTCTAGAGTTGTCATACAATAATAGGACGAGTACTTATTGGTAATATTACATTTCCTAATGAGTCTATGGTTATGAAACGGTGGCATATCTTGTACAGCCAACTCAATAACCTTTGCTATCAATATTTTATTGATTGATAGGTCTTTCTTATAATAGCAACCTTTGAGAGTTATTTTTCCATCATATAACGCATGTGCACATCATGCCTCCATACAGACCTTATTCTTATTCAGTTTGGCCAATCATTTCCAATCAATCCTGTATGCAATTTCACACAATTTTCCGTAATCTGTATAGGAACTTATAAGTACTTACACTATGTATTTTCACACGGATAAGGCTCACCCAGGTCATTTATGTGAAAATCAACTTAATTTTTATTGTACTGGGAATTACATTCCCGTTCATGTTTTAATCATATATTTTGATTTCGTATGTTTTTTTTAATCAGCTGGTATAAGTATTCGAAGAAGCTATATTCAGAATCTGGCTGAATTGTCAAATGTGTTGTTTTTAAATTTCGTATATCGAATATATAATATCTGTGATATACGGTGTGAGGACTGTGAGGACATGATAGCCTTGTCTGCTGTATATATTACCAATTCTACGATCCTGCATGCAAATTATTACAATTCAATTAGTGTGCTTGAACGTACTCATTTGGTTTTTACCTCTCAAACCACACTATTGCAAACATTTCTTTATGCAGGGTGTATTTCTCCGACGGAGACGATTGCAAACCAGGGTTAATTATTCACCTGTTCTATCTGCGTACTAATCAGCTACGTTTATTAAGCAGACATGGCGGCTGGTGTCCTCACATTTCTTTGCCATGATTAAGAGCACAGGAGCTGCTCGAAACGCGTAGGCTAGCACACAGTTGCCCGCTCGTATTTTTTCTCTTGGGACTGCGTCTCCCTTCTATTTTATTCATACTACTCCAATAAAGATGGGAACCTCGATTCCTTTTTAATTACCATTGGACTCAGCGCTGGATCATTTCCACTGTTTCTTCTATTGCATACCGCCAGCCGTAGCGGGGATCCGAGCAGCAAGTCAGGAGACGCAACAAGCCGGTGAGCTGGAGGTTTCCTCCCTTTGCTATTTCTGCTTAAAGATACTTAGGAAAACTACATTAAAGGGGTTTTTCCACTATTTAATCTTGCTACTATGTTACTGTCACCACATGCACCACAAGCATATTCATTTGTAAGAAAGATTACTTTTTGTTTATTTCAATATCTCCATGCAATTTGGCAACTCCTGCTCGGTACCGCTGAGCTGTGGGCGGACTGTACAACACGCCAACGTGATGTCGCTCTTCCATAATTCCCTACAACCCTCCGTGTGCTGCACATTATTAGATAACAAGTACAACATTGCCCACAGCAACTGATTTTATGAACAACACAGAGATATGGGGCACAGGTAATTCAACAACTTTGTAATGGTGTATTTAGTAAAATTGATTTAAATTACCTATATAATTATTTTTATAAGATGCATCTATTTTTTTATTTATTGGGAAAACCCCTTTAAATAAGAATAGTTGTTCTACATAGAGACCTTTGAGATTTTAATTTTTATCGTTCTCTAAATTATTATTTTTTCGTTCTCTAAATTGGGATGCTGGATTAATCATTGCTACTGTATATAATATACACCCCGACAATAGCCCCACGCAGTATATTACCCCATATTCCTCCCCACACAGTATATCCATAGCTGCCCCCACACTGTATATTGCCCCCATAGCTGCTGCCACACAGTATAATGCCCTCCACACATTATAATGCCCACATAACTGTCCCCACATAGTATAATGCCCCCAAAACTGCTACTCTTACACTATAAGACCCCCATAGCTGCCTTTACACAGTATAATGCCTCTGTAACTGCCCTCACACAGTATAATACCCGCCATAGTTGCCCCACACCGTATAATGCCCACATAGCTGCCCTCCACACAGTATAAAGTCCCCCATAGCTGCCCCCTCATAGTATAATGACCCATAGCTGCCCTTACGCTATATAATGCCCTCATAGCTACCCCCACACAGCCTCAATAGTGCCTGATAAAAATAATAATACAGTCCTGGCCCAAAAATTTGAGAATGACGCAAATTTTGGTTTTCACAAAGTTTGCTGCTTCCGTGTTTTTAGATATTTTAGTCAGATGTTTCAGTGGTATACTGAAGTACAATTATAAGCATTTCATATTTTTTTTTTACTTTTATTGACAAATACAGCAAGTTTATGCAAAGACTCAATATATACAGTGTTGACCCTTCATTTTCAAGACTTCTGCAATTCATCTTGCCATGCTTGATATCTGCTTCTGGGCCAAATCCTGGTTGATGACAGCCCATTCTTGCCTCTAATCAGTGCTTAGAGTTTATCAAAATTTTTGTATTTTTGTTTTTCCGCCAGCTTTTTGAGGATTGACCACAGGTTCTCAATGCATTTGAGATCTGGGGAGTATCCTGGCCATGGAGCCAAAATGTAAATGTTTTGTTCACCGAGACACTTAGTTATCACTTTTTCCTTGTGACGTGGTGCTCCATCATGCTGGAAAAAAAAGCATTATTCATCACCAAATTGGATCGTTGGGAGAAGTTGCTCTTGGAGGATATTTATATACCATTCTCTATTCATGGAAGTGTTCTTAGGCAAAATTGTGAGTTAACATTTGGATGAAAAGCAACCCCACACATGAATACATGAATGGTCTCAGGGTGCTTTACTGTTGGCATGACACAGGACACATGGTAGCGCTCACTTTTTCTTCTCCGGACAATCATTCTTTCTGATGTACCAAACAGTCTGAATGGGGCTTCATCAGAGAAAATAACTTTACCCCAATCCTCTGTAGTCGAATCCCTGTGCTTCCTGCAGAATGTCAGTCTGTCCTTGATGTTTTTCTTGGAGATAAGTGGCTTCTTTGCTGCCCTTCTTGACACCAGGCCAGCTTCCAAAAACCTTCGCCTCACTTTGAATGCAGATGCACTGACAGCTGCCTGCTGCCATTCCTGAGCAAGCTCTGCACTGGTGATGAACCGATCCCGAAGCTGAATCCTCTTTAGGAGAAGGTACAGGAAATTGCTGGACTTTCTGGTGCGCCCTGAAGCCTTATTTACAACAATTGAACCTCTCTCCTTGAAGTTTTTGATGATACGATAGATGGTTGATTTAGGGGCAATCTTGCAAGGAGCAATGTACTTGCCTGTAAAGCCCTTTTGATGCAAAGCAGTGATAACTGCACATGTTTCCTTCAAGGTAACCATGGTTAACAGAAGAAGACAATGATTTCAAGCACCATACCCCTTTTAAAGCAACCAGTCTGCACTTATAAGTCAATCAGCATGACAGAGTGATATCGGCTGCCTTGTCCTTGTTAACACTTTCTCCTGAGCTAACAAAAAGATCACTGAAATAACCTTAGCAGGTCATTTTGTAGCAGGGCTGAAATGCAGTGAAAATGTTTTTTTTGTGATTAAGTTAATTTCCATGGCAAGGAATGACTTTGCAATTAATTAATTGCAATACATCTGATCACTCTTCATAACAATCTAAAGTTAATGGAAATTGCCACTATAAAAACTAAACCAGCAAACTTTGTGAAAACCAAAATTTGTGTCAGTCTGAAAACTTTTGGCCAGGACTGTATACATACTCACCTAACCCTGTTCCAATGATGAGTGGAGGAGATCCCTCTGCTCCTCCGGTCTGTGCAACATGGCGCAGACAGGTGCGATGACCTCACTGCCTCATGTCCGGCAATACATAGTGAATGGTAGAGTAGTGACCTTACGCCCCCTGCTCTACCATTGGATTCAACTGTATCTGCATCCTGAAGATGCAGATATAGTTTAAACCAGGAAAAATAAATTGGAAAAAACAAAATGTGCAAGATGATGTTGGTTAATTGTGCTGAATTTCGTTATTTTTTTATTAATTGCCCAGCCCTAGTATGCAACCTCTCCACTAATTAAACAAATAAGTTCATGGACATTTTTATTAGATATGAAACAATCTAATTACTGTGTTGATTAAGACTAAATATGAAAGTATAACATTGTTTTAGAAATATAATGTTTTGTATACTCCAGCATAAAGTTCCTATATAGATATACTTTGAGTAATTTTAAGTATTTTTGTAGATACATTGCCTTACTCATCTGGTACTGATCCGATATTACTGCCTATTCCAGTGCTGTATTCACTGTTGTCATTGGAAACAATAGACAAGCTTGTGGTTAGACACATCTCCAGACACAACATCTTAGCTGAGCTCCTATAATGTACTGGGGCAATTTTATTTTTTTCCCCAATATCAAATTACTGTACAGTACCTGATGTAAGACTTCACTTCCCAGAATGTAAATCAGCAGAACAAGCACTGTGCAGACACTGAATCAGCAAGGAATGTCAGGAATTTCAGATCTGAAGCTGCGAATAGAGCTCTGCGCTATACTAAAGACTATCTCAGGATCAGTACAAGATAAGTAATGCACAGTATATACACATTTTTTAACTTTTATTGCAGATTAAAGAATCACTCCAGCAAATTTATATATATATTTGCACAAATAATGCTAATTTACCAGCAATATTTTGCTATTATTTGTTTCTACCCAACTCAGTTGCATCTATAGACTTTCCTTATGGTCAGCTGTGTCATGTGATCTGTCTGACCACCAGAATAGACCATGCTCTCATGTGTAGACAGGAGGTCATTTCTCCTGTGTGGCTGACTTCCTATGAACTACAGAATTACATCTTTACCAATCAAATACCTCCTGGCAGATCTGAGACTCCTCCCACCTCACCCAGCTCCTCCCTCCTTGTACCTCTGTAAGTCCTCCATGCATATAGTGCTGCTGAAGAGATCATTTCTGCCTTATCTAAGGAACCAGGCGTGCAGTGATATAATAGGGGAGTCCATACAACGATTAGCTGCCGTTATAAAACTCCCCTGACTCACAATGACTGTCTATACTATCTGCAAGTGCTGTGTGCAGTGAATCCAGTGTATTTCTATGCTCCTCACTGTCTCCTGCCAGTAACCACTGGAGAAACTTAACCCAATCAGAACACAGGGAGACAGGCTGAGCTACATAGGTTACGCTGGGGACTCTACAGTGTAAGTTATATGACAGACGTTCTATGTCACTGATCTATCACTTGCCAGCACTAAGCTAGGACTCAGAGCAGAATTAATGCAGTGTGATGAGACTCCGCCCCCTCCGTAAAAAGCCAAAAGCATTATGGGAAATGTAGGCTGCATTAAGGGAACCATATCAGAGGGGAAGAAGGAACCAAGATGGTAGACAACCCATAAATGGCACATCAACTAAAACAGGCATACACAAGAGCCCTCGCATTATTCTTTAATAATAGCCTAGGCTGCACTATATAAGCAGAAAAAAAAAGTATGGAGTGCTTCTTTAATTTTATATGTAAACTGAAAAATGATGTTCAAAGGTTAACATATACTTTAAACCCTTACCGCCGCAGCTCTTTTTCAGATTTTCATTTTCGTTTTTTCCTCCCCACCTTTCAAAAGCCATAACGTCTTTATTTTTCCGTCTATATGGTCCTATGAGGGCTTGATTTTTGCGAAACGAGTTGTAGTTTTCTGTAGCACCATTTATTGTGCCATATAATGTACTAGCAAACGGGAAAAAAATTATTTGAGGGGTAAAAAATGAAAAAAACAGCCATTCCTCAATTGTTTTTTGCGTGGCATTTTTACGGAATTCACTTTGCAATTAAAGCAACATGTTATCTTTATTCTGTGGGTCAATACGATTCCGGTGATACCAAATAGATATAGTTTATTCTATATTTTACTACTTTTACAAGTAAAAACCTAAGTGTAAGGGCGGGTTCACACGTGGCGGAATTTCACTTAAATTCCGCTGCGGACACTCCGCAGCGTTAATCCGCAGCGGTGCCGTTTGTCCATTGACTTACACTTTAATTTAGCAGTGTTCGTTTAGACGAGGCGTAAAATTACGCTGCGGAGCATAGGCTGCGGAGCGGAATTTGGTGTCCGCAGCATGCTCTGTCTGTTGCGGAGCAGTGGCGGACTCATGGCGGAATTTCTCCATTGACTTCAATGGAGAGTCAAAATTCCGCAATGAAGTCCGCAGATCTTATGTGTGCTGCGGAGCGTATTGTTTTTACTACCATGACATTTCTTCATTCTGGCTGGACCTATGTATTTCTAGGTCTACAGCCAGACTGAGGAAGTCAATGGGGCTCCCGTAATGATGGGAGCGTTGCTAGGAGACGTCTGTAAATAGTCACTGTCCAGGGTGCTGAAAGAGTTAAGCGATCGGCAGTAACTGTTTCTGCACCCGGGACAGTGACTACCGATCTCAATATACATGTATCTGTAAAAAACATATAAGTTCATACTTACCGAGAACTCCCTGCGTCTGTCTCCAGTCCGGCCTCCCAGGATGACGTTTCAGTCTAAGTGACGGCTGCAGCCAATCACAGGCCAAGCACAGGCTGCAGCGGTCACATGGACTGGTGCGTCATCCAGGGAGGTCGGGCTCGATGCCGAAAGAGGGACGCGTCACCAAGACAACGGCCGGTAAGTATGAAATTCTTTTACTTTCCCTAGGGAAAGTGCTGTCCCTTCTCTCTATCCTGCACTGATAGGGAGAAGGGAAGCACTTTTCCCGCAGTCCGCAGCAGCTAGTCCGCATCAATTTACTGCACATTTTGTGCAGATCCGCAGCAGAATCTGCAACGCAGATTCTGTGCGGCATTGATGCGGACAGTTGCGGAGGAAATCCGCCACGTGTGGTCATGCCCTTAAAAACAAAACTTATTTTGTGTCGCCAAATTCCGAGAGCCATAACGTTTTTATTTTTTCATCGATTAAGTAGTATGAGGGCTTATTTTTTGGGGATAAGCTGTAGTTTTTAATAATACCATTTTGGTGAACATGTGACAGTTTGATCACTTTTTATTTCATTTTTTGTGGGAGATGAGGTGACCAAAAAATAGAGATTCTGGCGTTTACAATTTTTTTTTACGGCGTTCACCGTGTGGGTTAAATAATGATATATTGTAATAGTTCAGACTTTTACGGATGCGGCGATACCAATTATGTTTATTTATTTATTTTTTTGCTCTAGGGGGAAAATGGGAAAAGGTTTTTTTTTTGAACTTTACAAAAAAACAACAACTTTATTTAACTAATTTTTACTTTTTTTATTAATCCCCCTAGGGGACTTCAACCAGCGATCGTTAGATCGCTTGCACGATTTACTGCAATACTAATGTATTGCAGTATATCATGATTCTGACAGGCATCTATTAAGCCCTATTAGGTGTACAAAGATGGCGGACCTGGGGGACTTCATTAGGCCCCCAGGCAGCCATAGCAACCATCGCCCTCCCCCCCGCGATTGCATTGCGGGGGGCGCAATGAGCTGTTAGAGGGGGTCGCCCCCTCTTTCTAACGATTAAAATGCTGCGGTCGCTATTGACCGCAGCATTTAACGAATTAAACGAGCGGGATCGTGCTCGAGCGCGATGCCGCTAGTTACACTGAAGTGTCGGCTGTAACAAACAGCCAACACCTGCATCGTATAGAGCGGGATCACTCCGTGAGTCGGCTCCATACTTCCCCTACCCGAATTTGGTGTATGGATACGTCAAATGACGGGAAGGGGTTAAAAAGTATTCATGCTTTGCAGTATTAAGTTTTGTCCTTAAAGTGCATAATGTTATCTTTCTATCAATCCTGCAGATTGCAGTATCATTAATATTGAATAGTATATCACACAAACATGAAGGTCTGAACTGCAAACTTGTGCTTGGAAAACCACTGTTCTCTTAGTACTGCACATCAGTTTTCACCTTAATCTACACATTTTTTTGTGGAACCAATAGGGCTAGTCTGTTTAGAAAACCCAACCCTATTAAGGAATTCTGAGTAAACAGCTGGGGCCCCATTCCGGACCCTCATCTATTAGACAGAGTGGAGAGCTGCTACAAAGAGTGTCTCTCGCTCTGGGGGTCCTGGCAAGTCCACGGACAGGGGAGTTGAACAATTGCTGCCAGGCTACTCTTACAGTTGGGGTCCCAGCATGGGGGCATCCTGTGATCAGTTTATCATTAAATGACCCTTCAAACAAAAACTCAGTGTCCAAAGTGGACAACCCCTTTAAGTCCCCAGTACTAGTATATATAAAAACATAATATGCTACTAACTTAGTATACATACAATTTAATCTAATAATGTTTCGTTTAATATCTCTTCCAACTTTATTTTTGTCACATTTTCCTTTTGATAAAAGTCTCATACGGTTGACATTTCACAAGAGTCATTTTTTAAGAAAAATAATTCCATACATATTTATATATTTGATAAATGTGAATATTTATCTCTTTTGAAAAGACATTTTAGTTGACTTGACTAAAATGGCACAACAGGGATTCATGCCGGGAACATATAAAGCAATATTCTGCCAATACGATTATTACAGTGGATGTTGATTTAGCTTTTAGCGTTAATCTACTTTTGACAACACTTGCAGAGACCGAATGACTTGCCTTCAATGTGCATAATAATTGTTATAAAATTCAAGATTCAGGCATTGACTGCAAACACTTCAGTGAATTGCTATCAACGGGGGTAATTTTGTAACATTTTACAAAGCAGGTTTTTTTTTCACGATTTTGCTTTAGAAAATCAGCCTTAAAATAGGACAGTGTGTTTTGCGGTCAGTGGAACGCTCTCCTGTTTGCATTTCAAAGGCTGTATGCACCTGCCACACAAATTGTAACCCCCACAGTTCACAGTAGGGCACTTAAAGCTTGACACATGTTAGACTTCAATTCAAAGGAAACGTTAAATAGATTTGAAATAAAATTGTAATGAAATTTTATTGAAGCTGCACAGTATATTCTGTCCATCACACATTATCATTTAGAATCAATTAGATGGAAAAATAAATTCCTACTATTTCTTTGTCTAATAGCATTTTAAGGGTGATGGCAGGTCTGCTTTTAAGGAAACATTCTATATTTTGATGGGTCACGGGAATATTGGTCTCTTCCTATAACCATTCACTGCTTCTTTTTCTCAATAGACACACAGACACTATTTTGCAAATCCACTTCCTAATAATGCTTTACCCCAGTAATGTTCTTCAGCAAAATACCAACACAATTCATCACAAACCAGCCACCTAGTCCCCATATATAGATTATTGAACTAATACAATTGCTAGAACTGTTTATATTACAAAAAAAAAACTGAAATTACCCAAACAATGTAATGAATCCAACACATAAACCACTATTAGGGCGGGTTCACACATGGCGGAATTCCACTTAAATTCCGCTGCGGACACTCCGCAGCGTTAATCCGCAGCGGAGCCGTTTCTCCATTGACTTTCACTTTAATTTAGCAGTGTTCGTTTACACGATGCGTACAATTCCGCTGCGGAGCATAGGCTGCGGAGCGGAATTTGGTGTCCGCAGCATGCTCTGTCTGTTGCGGAGCAGTGGCGGACTCATGGCGGAATTTCTCCATTGACTTCAATGGAGATTCTAAGTTCCGCAATGAAGTCCGCAGCTGTCATGCACATGTCATGTGTGCTGCGGATGCGTCTTGCTTTTTTAACTTGACATTTCTTCATTCTGGCTGGACCTAGGTATTTCTAGGTCTACAGCCAGACTGAGGAAGTCAATGGGGCTCCCGTAATGACGGGAGCGTTGCTAGGAGACGTCTGTAAATAGTCACTGTCCAGGGTGCTGAAAGAGTTAAGCGATCGGCAGTAACTGTTTCTGCACCCGGGACAGTGACTACCGATCCCAATATACATGTATCTGTAAAAAAACATATAAGTTCATACTTACCGAGAACTCCCTGCGTCTGTCTCCAGTCCGGCCTCCCAGGATGACGTTTCAGTGTAAGTGACGGCTGCAGCCAATCACAGGCCAAGCACAGGCTGCAGCGGTCACATGGACTGGCGCGTCATCCAGGGAGGTCGGGCTGGATGCCGAAAGAGGGACGCGTCACCAAGACAACGGCCGGTAAGTATGAAAATCGTTTACTTTCACTAGGGAAAGTGCTGTCCCTTCTCTCTATCCTGCACTGATAGGGAGAAGGGAAGCACTTTTCCCGCAGTCTGCAGCAGCTAGTCCGCATCAATGTACTGCACATTTTCTGCAGATCCGCTGCAGAATCTGCAGCGCAGATTCTGTGCGGCATCGATGCGGACAGTTGCGGAGGAATTCCGCCATGTGTGGTCATGCCCTTAGGTATAAACTAATCCTGATGGCCACAATATGTGTGCACTGACTGCTCCTGCCCTATCTTTTAGGGCACATTCACACGTGGCGGAATTGCTGTTGAATTCCGCTGCGGACAGTCCGCAGTGGAATTCTGCAGCAGCCGTTTTTTACATTTGTTTCTATACATTTTTAGGACAGTTAGTTCAGACGTTGCAGAAAATAACTGTGCGGAAATCAGGCTGCAGGGCAGAATTTTCCCTCCGCAGCATGCTCATGACGTTGCAGAGAAGAAGCAGAATTTCACTGCAGATTTCAGCCTTTGCAATGCAGAAACGGAATTCTGCAGGAAGTCCGCTGTGATATCTGTAACGTCTGAATTACCTGTCAAATATGCAAATGTTGGTGCAGATTCGTTGCGTAATTGCCCCAAATCTGCACCAACATTTGCATCAGAAAAATTCTGCCACGTCTGAACGTGCCCTAACACTTTTACTACCCTCGAGTTAACCTATGCCCTAAAATCATCACCATTTATTGGCTAAATCAGATCCAAGCCAAGTAAATAAACTAATGTATGGAATAACATAGCTCCTACTGTAAATGATAAGAATATTATAAGTCACTGAGAAGTTGCGTCACCACATATGAGTTAATTTATATAGGTCACAAAACTTTGACATGACTTCTAATATTCCTTATAATTTATAGTAGGGGGTGCAAACATAACTTAACTGCTGCAGAAACTCTTTTTCAAGAGCAAAGTGCTTTCGTTCCACCATAAACTGATTGATATGAAATGGCCTCGTTCTCTTAAAGAAAGTCTGCATAATGTATTTTTATTTTCTGCATAAGATGGGGCACTGCTACGTATCATTTATACTACAGCTGCTGAAGAACCGCTTCTCAAAGAAAGAGGGAACAATTCATGTCAGTGGTAGGCACAGGGTAAGGAACTTACCACTGAAGCGATCTGTGACTGACTGCATCGGCAGGAAGAGATAAGTGGTGTCAATGTAGCACCTCTCATCTCTGTATAATTGTCAGCTTCTGACATCAGTGTTTATACAAATATTATTTAAAGACCTGTCAGTGGAAAATTCCTATTAACGTGTTATAAATGTATAATATTTGCTATGTATTTGATAAAGATTCACACAATGTCATGCAAATTTGTATCATATAAGTAAAATAAATTGAAACAATATGGTGCTTTCCAGCTGATGGGATAAAGAATAATGTATAAAAATATAAAATAAAGTTCTCCTACCCATATATCATTGGCCCTCCTGAAGTAAAAATGCGGTAAAACCGCAGTAAAAATGTCCCTTAAATGCCAAATATTAATGCCTTCTATGCCCTCCTCCCCCTCTTCTTGTACGTTGTTCCCTATCAATGTCTCCAGGTCTTTTGATCTCCCTCCATCTATCGGAGTTCAAATCCATGCTATAATAAATAAAAAGGATGAGTAAGTCCCCATGCACACGAACGTGCTTTTGCGGCCGCATTTCCCCCAAAAATCCACGGGAGAATTGCGGCCCCATTCATTTCTATGGGCCCATGCACATGACTGTGGTTTTCACAGTCCGTGCATGGCCCAGGAGCCCGGACCGCAGAAAGAACGGACATGTCTTATTACGACCGTGTTCTGCGGTCCAGGCTCATGAAAAATAATGGATGCGGCCATGTGCACGGCCCACGATTTGTGGGCGGCTCGCGGGTGACACTCCGTGCCCGGCCGACCCGAAAATCACGGCCATGCACATGGCTACGTTCGTGTGCATGAGGCCTAAAATGTAGTACAAAACATTGTACAATGTCTGGATGATGAAGAATAAAAATCCCTGGTGACATTTTTTGGGCGATTTAATGAATGTTCCTCATAAAATAAATTGAATGCTACATAGAATTTCCAACAAAAAGTGCTCCTAAAAAAAGACTACAACTATTCCAGCAAAATATAACACCTCATACTACTGCATTGATGAAAAAAGAAAATTGTTATGCTCAACCAAAAACAATGGGACAAACAAGTTTATTGTTTTTTAGGGCCAAATTCAGTGACATCATTAAAGGATTAATATGAACCCCAGGGACTTGAATTAGGTGCCAACTATATTACAATATTTACATGAAACATAAATTAAATATATATAATTACAATTTCTGGAACAGTTTTTCAATTTTAATGTGTAAGGGGTTAATACACCAGTGTTGACTTCCCCTAGTTTTAGTCACAAATCAATCCCATTTACATTAACACAGAAAAGGAGATTTTAAAAAACTAGGAGATATAAAAGATCTGCAAAAAGAACACAACTTAAAATCGATAGGTGGGTATGCCAGACAGTTATAAAAACGTACTTGTCCTAAGTTTTTTATTTGTTGCCATGGGAACATATTCCATATTTGAAATTGTTCTCTTCAATAGACTTTGCTTTCTATTGATAACTAGAGTAAGTGATGAATGCAGTGAGGTTCCTACAAAGGAACAGATATTATTTTACAGATCCTGCTACAATCTTAGGAAAACAAATAGATAAACTTATAGTTTCCAGGCACATGTATGGACAAGCCACTGTGTCTGGATGAACATTCACTGGTCGCGGCACCTCATTCTGAGGATTGGCAGGAGTCCGGGGGTTGGATCCCCACAAATCAACATTGATGTCCTGTCTTAAGCAAAATCTAGTTACTACCTCCCTCATTGACATCACCATTGAACTACATTTCCCTGCATTGCTTGTTTCTTAACTTGAAAGAAAACTACAAAAACAAACTACTTATTTATTTCAGTTACTTATATAGCGCCAACATATTACACAGCGCTGTACAGAGGTCCTCTTTTACTGTCCCCATTGGGGCTCACAATCTAAATAACTACTATAACCGTATAGATTTAAAAAAGGTTCTGGTCTGTTTGACAAATCCTTGATGGACTAATAATCACTTGGTAACTAATAAAATATCATGTTTCATACTTTATATGTTTAGAAAATATGACATGTGGGAGGGTTCTCTTAGGCCGGGTTCCTACGTAGTGTAAACGCTGCGTAATTTCCGCAACTGAATTCTGTGCGGAAATTCCGCAGCATTTACAGTAGTAGCAAAGTGGATGATATTTAGAAAATTACATTCCTACGCTGTGGAAAAAAAAACGCAGCGTAAACGTTAATAAATTTACCTGCGGTGCGGAATTTAAACCCGCAGCATGTCAATATATGCTGCGTTTTTGTTGATTTTTTGTTGCAGGTTTTCCCCATTGAATTCAATGGGGATGCAAAACCCGCAACTGAAAGTCAAGTGTTGCGACTTTTGCGGCATAATCGCAGCAATTACAACGCAAAAATCGCAACTCCGGTAAAAAAAAAAAAATCATACTTACCCAGAACTCTCTCTTTCTTGCTGCAGGCTGGCCTCCTGGGATGACGTTTCATCCCATGTGACCGCTGCAGTGTCACACGGCCTGCAACATCATTGTGGGAGGCCGGACTATGCACATAAAATAGGGAGGGGGTAAGTATCATAGTTTTTTTTTTTCTAAGCGCTGCTTTCCGCCGCGGAAATTCCGGCCAAAAAACTGTACCAACTGAATGTGGTGCAATTTTTTTTTGGACGGAAGGTGCTGCGGGTTCAAGGTCTCATACGGCGCGTGATTTTTACGCAGCGTATCTGACCCGTGGTGACCCGGCCTTACTTTGATTGTCTGCCACTTTGTTTTGTGCACATTTTTTGGCGCGTAATTAGGACTTCCATTGACTATGGGAATTAGGTGCGTTTTTACACTATGCATTTTCTAAATACGTTCCCGTAAAAAAATGCATCATATGCACTAACGGCGCGCTTTCCCATTGTTGTCAATGGGATGCTTAAATGTGTCTTTTGACGCGTTTTCCGGTGGATTTCAAATACACGCCGTGTGAACAGGGCCTAACTTTTTTACTACAATTGAAGTAAGTTTTAGACAGTATAAACTTAGACAGGAAATGTGCCAAATTTATCAGCACATCATTTTGGATTTATTTAGATAAAAGAAAACAAGGGTTGTTTAAAGGTAGATATTTACTTTTATGCAGGATTCTCCAGCAGCATTTACTCACGTCTTCGGTGGCACTTTTTGTGGCTTTTTGTGCGTTTTTCTTGTTTACCCAAAAACGCTTCAGCCAGAGGTTTCTTTTATGTTTATAGTAAAATCTGAGTAAAACACATTATTTTAGTTTGTGGCGTTTTTTTTGCCTTTTAAGTGTCAGTGGCATTTTTGTTTTAAAATAAAGAATGCTCTAGCTGTGAAAGTATAGTTGTTCAAAAACGCTAGCAAAACTTCCTGTACAAAATAACATTAAATAAAAAACGCCACTAAAACACCATTAATAACACTTGAAAGCATGGCACTTTTTATATGCAACTCCGGTAAAAAAAAAAAAATCATACTTACCCAGAACTCTCTCCTTCTTGCTGCAGGCTGGCCTCCTGGGATGACGTTTCATCCCATGTGACTGCTGCAGTGTCACACAGCCTGCAACATCATTGTGGGAGGCCGGACAATGCACATAGAATAGGGAGGGGGTAAGTATCATAGTTTTTTTTTTCTAAGCGCTGCTTTCCGCCGCGGAAATTCCGTCCAAAAAACTGTACCAACTGAATGTGGTGCAATTTTATATTTTTTTTTAAGTTTAAAAAATAATAAGAAGCAGAAATGTCCATAATCAATAAAAATCAGTTACGCGTTTTCTTTGTCTGCATCAGACCCTAACATA
Source organism: Rhinoderma darwinii (assembly GCF_050947455.1). NCBI lineage: Eukaryota > Metazoa > Chordata > Amphibia > Anura > Rhinodermatidae > Rhinoderma > Rhinoderma darwinii. The sequence continues at coordinate 160,856,793 of NC_134688.1, read as the reverse complement.
TATTTTATTAAAATTTAGACAGATGTAGCACATAGATATGTTTTTTAAGGAATGAGGTTGACTGATTGCCATTAAGGGCGGAATTCCTCCGCAACTGTCCGCATCAATGCCGCACAGAATCTGCGTTGCAGATTCTGCAGCGGATCTGCACAAAATGTGCAGAAAATTGATGCGGACTGGCCGCTGCGGACTGCAGGAAAAGTGCTTCTCTTCTCCCTATTCAGTGCAGGATAGAGAGAAGGGACAGCACTTTCCCTAGTGAAAGTCAAAGAAATTCATACTTACCGCCCGTTGTCTTGGTGACGCGTCCCTCTTTCGGCATCCGGCCCGACCTCCCTGGATGACGCTCCAGTCCATGTGACTGCTGCAGCCTGTGCTTGGCCTGTGATTGGCTGCAGCCGTCACTTACACTGAAACGTCATCCTGGGAGGCCGGACTGGAGACAGACGCAGGGAGTTCTCGGTAAGTATGAACTTATATGTTTTTTTACAGATACATGTATATTGAGATCGGTAGTCACTGTCCCGGGTGCAGAAACAGTTACTGCCGATCGCGTAACTCTTTCAGCACCCTGGACAGTGACTATTTACAGACGTCTCCTAGCAACGCTCCCGTCATTACGGGAGCCCCATTGACTTCCTCAGTCTGGCTGTAGACCTAGAAATACATAGGTCCAGCCAGAATGAAGAAATGTCATGGTAGTAAAAACAATACGCTCCGCAGCACACATAAGATCTGCGGACTTCATTGCGGAATTTTGACTCTCCATTGAAGTCAATGGAGAAATTCCGCCATGAGTCCGCAACCAGTCCGCCACTGCTCCGCAACAGACAGAGCATGCTGCGGACACCAAATTCCGCTCCGCAGCCTATGCTCCGCAGCGGAATTGTACGCATCGTGTAAACGAACACTGCTAAATTAAAGTGAAAGTCAATGGAGAAACGGCTCCGCTGCGGATTAACGCTGCGGAGTGTCCGCAGCGGAATTTAAGTGAAATTCCGCTATGTGTGAACCCGCCCTAAGGCTTTGCTCTTTCTTCCTGGGGAGGTGATTTATCTAAACATAGAAAAAGGGCTCATGACATGTTTCCTCTAAAATTCACTTAATTTATCTTCTCAATTTAAACTTATATGCAGAGGAATAGACCATGAGTAGTTTGTTATTGTATTTTCCTTCCTGTATATAAAAATACAACTTGTTAAGACTAAAGACTGCCATTATTTGTTTAATTGTGCCTCCTATTTGAAAGTAACGCAACACATTCCAATTGTGTCACATTGATAAGAGCTCTGTATTGTCACTTACCTGGTTTCAGTTTCCAGCAATCAGCTAGGCTAAACTGTAATTAATGTCAACTATATTAGTATCACCTTCACAGTGTGTCGCTTGTTTTTAACACAAAACATATAGTTGCTCAGATTTTAAAACGACAAAGAAAGTGTCATTGTTTCACTATTATTAAGAGCGCGAAAAAAAAAAGAAATTAACTTCTTGGGATAATATAAGACTTTGGGGCCAAATTCCCTTAAAGAGACTCTGTCATCACATTATAAGTGGCCTATATTGTACATGATGTGATTGGCGCTGTAATGTAGATTACAGCAATGTTTTTTATTTAGAAAAACTTTCATTTTTGACGGAGTTATGACCTATATTAGCTTTATGCTAATGAGTTTCTTAATAAACAGCTGGGCGTGTTTTACTTTTTGGCCAAGTGGGCGTTGTACAGAGGAGTGTATGACGCTGACCAATCAGCGTCATACACTTCTCCCCATTCATTTACACAGCACATAGCGATATAGCTATATCGCTATGTGCAGCCACATAAACACACTATAACGCTACTCATGTGTCATGACAATGAATATACATTACCTCCAGCCAGGACGTGATGAGTATTCAGAATCCTGACCACGTCTCTGCACTTCTCTGTAAGTTACAGCATAGCAGGCGTAGTCTCGCGAGATTACACTGTAAACTGTCATTTACAGCGAGATCTTGCTGTGCTGTAGTCTCACACAGACGCTACAGAAGTGGTCAGGATTCTGAATACACATCACGTCCAGGCTGGTAGTGATGTATATTCATTGTCAGGACACTGCAGTAATGTTATAGTGTGTTTATGTGGCTGCACATAGCAATATAGCTTTATCGCTATGTGCTGTGTAAATGAATGGGGAGAAGCGTATGACACTGATTGGTCACTGATTGGTCAGCGTCATACACTCCTCTGTACAACGCCCACTTGGCCAAAAAGTAAAACACGCCCAGTTGTTCATTAAGAAATTCATTAGCATAAATCTAATATAGGTTATAACTCCGTCAAAAATGATCGTTTTTCTAAATAAAAAAACACTGCTGTAATCTAACATTACAGCGCCGATCATACTATGTACAATATAGACCACTTATAATGTGGTGACAGAGCCTCTTTAAGTAAATTAAATATGATTTTAGCATTGTACGATTAATATTGTTATATAACAAACATTTATCATGATGGAATGCAGGAAAAATGATAAAGGTTAACCTTGTCTCTGCTTTTATCAATGAAAAAAATTTGTAATATTTAAAATACATGAGTTGCAAATAAAATGTTTTGTTTTATTTATGTCCTTTATGCATAGATAAAAAGAATTAAGAAAATTATCAATAAGGCTCTGCACACATTTGCGCTATGGCCTCCATTCATAACGGAAGCCATAACGCTGCATATGATCCACCATATAACAGATCTGAATAGGGCCCGACGGACCTCATTAATGTTCTTATATTTTTGCAAATCCTGTTCAGTCTTGAGTTTGTTATTTCTCACAACTTACTGTAATATCATGCATTATAAGTGGATTCCACACGGCTGCTCATAAATCTGATGCATTGTAAAGTTTGCAGAGACACAGTTAAATTATTAACGGCTGACCCTATAGTACAATAAGGGAGAAGACCGCAGAAATCCAAATTTTGTGTTCTTTATTTACAAAAGAATGCGCCACATATTAACCTCCATGAGGGTTTGAAAAAGACATCTTGGAGGTTGAAACATTGCACATGCATGTGTAAATAGTACGGATTTGGAATGTAAATGGTATAAGGTGTCTTGACGATTTGGTGCATGCATACTCCACACATCTGGACACAATACTCCATTAAGACTGGTAAATCTATGCCAGCTAGTAGCTGGTAAAGATTTCTGCTATAATTTACACCAGTTTTCCGTTGTAAATTATAATTAATTTGACATTCCAGCAGATGTCCTTTCCCTGTGGCTTAGCCCCATCCCTTTTATCTCCACTTTCGCAAAGTCACACATTTTAGCGCAACTATGGTGTAAAACTGTTTATATAGTCCCTGCCTTTTTTTGGGGGGTCAGTTTGGTATTGTAAGGCCCCATTCACACGGCCATGCCCGTAATCACAGCCCGCGATTGCGTGCACGGCCGGCTGCTGACAGCCGCCCGCATCTTCGGGCTTTGCTCCCATACAAAGTATGGAAGCACGGCCCGTAAAATACAAAAAATAAGACATGCTCCATAATTCCGGCACGGTTCTACGGCACGGACACCCATCCATAGCGCTACGGAAAGGTGTCCGTGGCAAATAGGACCGAATGGGTCCGTAAAACCGCGGTCCATAGTACTGTCCGTGGAAGTACGGTCGTGTGCATGGGGCCTTTTACTGTATCTAATAATATACCAATGCCATTACCACCAAATCATTGCATCTTGAGAAAGGTCTTGTGACAGGACTGAAACGCAGCTTGATATTGAACATGGAATAATAAACCACATCTTTATTTGAAATCAACTTTTGGAGTGCTGCGATCATTTAGCATATATATATATATATATATATATATATATATATATATATATATGTATATATATATATATATATATACATACACTACCGTTCAAAAGTTTAGGGTCACTTAGAAATTTCCTTATTTTTGAAAGAAAAGCACAGTTTTTTTCAATGAAGATAACATTAAATTAATCAGAAATACACTCTATACATTGTTAATGTGGTAAATGACTATTCTAGCTGCAAATGTCTGGTTTTTAATGCAATATCTACATAGGTGTATAGAGGCCCATTTCCAGCAACCATCACTCCAGTGTTCTAATGGTACATTGTGTTTGCTAACTGTGTTAGAAGGCTAATGGATGATTAGAAAACACTTGAAAACCCTTGTGCAATTATGTTAGCACCGCTGTAAACAGTTTTGCTGTTTAGAGGAGCTATAAAACTGACCTTCCTTTGAGCTAGTTGAGAATCTGGAGCATTACATTTGTGGGTTCGATTAAACTCTCAAAATGGATAGAAAAAGAGAGCTTTCATGTGAAACTCGACAGTCTATTCTTGTTCTTAGAAATGAAGGCTATTCCATGCGATAAATTGCCAAGAAACTGAAGATTTCCTACAACGGTGTGTACTACTCCCTTCAGAGGACAGCACAAACAGGCTCTAACCAGAGTAGAAAGAGAAGTGGGAGGCCCCGCTGCACAACTGAGCAACAAGACAAGTACATTAGAGTCTCTAGTTTGAGAAATAGACGCCTCACAGGTCCTCAACTGGCAGCTTCATTAAATAGTACCCGCAAAACGCCAGTGTCAACGTCTGCAGTGAAGAGGCGACTCCAGGATGCTGGCCTTCAGGGCAGAGTGGCAAAGAAAAAGCCATATCTGAGACTGGCTAATAAAAGGAAAAGATTAATATGGGCAAAAGCACACAGACATTGGACAGAGGAAGATTGGAAAAAAGTATTATGGACAGACGAATCGAAGTTTGAGGTGTTTGGATCACACAGAAGAACATTTGTGAGATGCAGAACAACGGAAAAGATGCTGGAAGAGTGCCTGACGCCATCTGTCAAGCATGGTGGAGGTAATGTGATGGTCTGGGGTTGCTTTGGTGCTGGTAAAGTGTGAGATTTGTACAAGGTAAAAGGGATTTTGAATAAGGAAGGCTATCACTCCATTTTGCACCGCCATGCCATACCCTGTGGACAGCGCTTAATTGGAGCCAATTTCATCCTACAACAGGACAATGACCCAAAGCACACCTCCAAATTATGCAAGAACTATTTAGGGAAGAAGCAGGCAGCTGGTATTCTATCTGTAATGGAGTGGCCAGCGCAGTCACCAGATCTCAACCCCATAGAGCTGTTGTGGGAGCAGCTTGACCGTATGGTACGCAAGAAGTGCCCATCAAGCCAATCCAACTTGTGGGAGGGGCTTCTGGAAGCATGGGGTGAAATTTCTCCCGATTACCTCAGCAAATTAACAGCTAGAATGCCAAAGGTCTGCAATGCTGTAATTGCTGCAAATGGAGCATTCTTCGCCGAAAGCAAAGTTTGAAGGAGAAAATTATTATTTCAAATAAAAATCATTATTTCTAACCTTGTCAATGTATATATATATGTGCCTTTATGATGCCATATGATAGCAAATCTGCTGGTAGTAGACATTGGTAATTAATTTGTAAAATTTCATCTATTATGGAACAACTTGATGGTAAACTTCCCATAGATCAGATCATGTAATACCAGCGGTCCTCGCCGCCGGGTCGCCTACCTACTCTGCCGGCGGCCTGGTTCTTCTGGTGTGCATGACCAACGGTGTCTCCGTCCTGCCAGTTCGTAACCGGTAGTAAGCCCCAGGCACATCTCAGGTAGTTGGATACAGACCGGCAGTAAGAAGCGGAATGCAGACTGATGGCGGGTAACAGGATATGGACTGGTAACAGGTAGCTGGATGCAGACTGGTAGCGAGTAGCTGGATTCAGACTTGTAGCAGGTAAATGGATACAGACTGGTAGTGGGTAGCTGGATACATACTAATAGCGGATAGCTGGATATAGGCTGATAGCAGGTAGCTGGATACAGGATGGTAGCAAACAGCTGGATACAGGCTGGTAGCGAATAGCTGGATACAGGCTGGTAGCGAATAGCTGGATACAGGCTGGTAGCGAATAGCTGGATACAGGCTGGTAGTGGATAGCTGGATACAGGCTGGTAGTGTACAGCTGGATACAACTTATAGCAGGTAGCGAGGTGCGGACTGGTATCAGGATACAAACAAGAATCTTTGCACGACACAACTAGGTTGTACAAAAGTTGCTTAGGCACCAGGTGATCTGAGGGGGTGCCTTAAATAGTCCTGGAACAACAGGGATTGGATTAAAAGATTTTTGAAATGTGCTGCCCCTTTAAGAGGCGGCCAGAGAGTGTGCTCCCTAAGTAAGATGCGGCCTAGTAGGAGGAGTAGCAGGATGGAGAAGCTGCACTTTGCAGTGCAATCATCTTTGAGAACACCCCTGACCTAGACCAGGTTTTCCAGTTATGGATTTTTAATTTCATTTTATCATTTATATATTGGCCCTCTCCTTTGAGAGGACCATCTGGAAGATCACTTTTTATAGAAAGGTTGGTGGTCGTTAAAAGAGGTTTCACTGTGTAATCAATGCCATAGGTAGACATTAAGACATCTGGGTTTAGATTCATTCCATCATCCATAGTTTATCCTTTACAGCCCCAAGTTCAATGTTCTAGCTTGCTTGGCTATATCCGCCACTCCCACAGGAATCAATGGGGAGAGCATGGCTACCTCTCCATTCTCCACCCAGATGCGGTGACTGGCAGCTGTGGGTTGGGTCACCCCGTTCTGGAGATAGGTGTGGGTTTAAGAGCTGGGACCTGCACCTATCAGACATTTTTGGCAAATGTTTAAGCTGGGATTACCCCTTTAATGTGCATTTTTTATTACTAAATTAATTTCATTAATTTTTTTTAAACAATAGATTTTTATTGAAATTTCAATGTTTTATACAAACAATAAAGTTACAAACCAATGACCTCTAAACAGTTTGAGGTCATCGAAGACAAAACATACAAAATCACGAATACCATGTGACGAAAACACTGTGCCAATGTACATAGCAAAAGTATGTAAACAAATCTGTGAAAGACAATGAAAGATATTTAAAGAAGATAATGAGAGGTACTCCAAGACAACTTTCCTATGTGATCCCACAGAATAAATAAGCATAGTTTCATGATGATAATTACTATTAACTCGTCTAAAAACTTCAGAAAGGAGCAGAGAGCTGGGAGATTTCCAAGATCTGGCAATTGAAATTCTGGTTGATAATAAAATATGATGAGGAACCGTCCAAAATGCTGAGGGGATATTCTCTAGTCCTATGTCTAAAACGCCCAGTTCCGGGCTACTTGGTATAAGAATACCAGCAATTTCGGAAATCAATTGAAACACTTCTGTCCACAAAGGAACTACTGTCGGGCAGGACCACCACCTATGAAGAGCAGAGCCAACATGGCCACAACCCCTCCAACAAATATTACACGCCCCTTCAAAAAGGTGTGATAAGCGAAGTCACATACCATCTGAGGTGAATTTTTACGAGTGAGTTTTAAATGATTAATACATTTAGTGTGGTGGAAAATCCATTTAGACGCCTTAGACCATTGATCCACAGAGAAGGAAACCCCCAGCTCTCCTTCCCACTATACTATATAAGAGGCTTTATCATCAATACCTTTAGCCACCAAAAGAACATAAATACAGGAGAGACCTTTATGAAAACCAGGCCAATGAAATAAGAATTTATAAAATGTAGACAAATGAAGCGGTTTCAGAGGGAAGGACAATGATTGTTTCATTACTTTTTTTAAGCATCTGATAGTGTTCTCTTTTATTTTGATTTTAATTTAAATACTTTAACCCCTTAGTGACCAGCCCATTTTAGGCCTTAATGACCAAGCTATTTTATTCGTTTTTCTATAGTCGCATTCAAAGAGCTATAACGTTTTTATTTTTTCGTCTACATAGCTGTATGAGGACTTGTTTTTTGCGGGATTAGTTGTGCTTTTTAATAGTACCATTTTTGGGTACATATAATTTTTATATTAACTTTTATTAACCTTTTTGCGGGGGATTATAAAAAAAAACGGAAATTCCGCCATTGTTCTATGCGTTTTTAAATTGACGCCGTTCACTATGCGACGTAAATAACATGTTACCTTTATTCTATGGGTCGGTACGATTACGGCGATACCACATATGTGGAGTTTTTTTTATGTTTTACGACTTTTGCACAATAAAAACACTTTTGAACTAAAATTATTTGTTTTTGCATCGTCGCTTTCCAAGAGCCGTAATTTTTTTATTTTTCCACCAATGTAGTGATTTTTTGGGCTTGTTTTCTGCGGGATAAGACGTAGTTTTGAATGGTACTATTTTGGGGTACATGGGACTTATTGATTCATTTTTATTATGACTTTTTTGGGGGGCAATGGAAAAAAATTGCAATTTCGCCATAGTTTTTTTGCGTTTTTTTTTTACGGTGTTCACTTTGCGGTTTAAATTACATATTAACTTTATTAATGGAGTCATTACGGTCGCGGCGATACCACATATGTGTACTTTTTTTTTTTTTTACACTTTTACTAAATAAAACCATTTTTTATGGAAAAAAATGGTTTTATTTATTTTTTTACTGTACTTTATATTAATAATCTTTATTATAGTTTGATGACTTATTTTATTAGTCCCACTAGGGGACTTTACTGTGCGATGTTCCGATCGCTGCTATAATGCTCTGGTATACTTCGTATACCAGAGCATTATTGCCTGTCAGTGTAAATCTGACAGGCAATCTGTTAGGACGTGCCTCCGGCGCGTCCTAACAGGCATATGTCCAGGGCAGACCTGGGGGCTTTTATCAGTCCCCCGGCTGCCATGACACCCCATCGGAGACCCGCGATTGCATTCGCGGGCTGCCGATGGGTGACAGAGGGAGCGCACTCCCTCTGTAAACAAAGTTAAATGCCGCGGTCGCTATTGACGACGGCATTTAACGGGTTAAACGGCCGCGATCGAAGTAAACTTCGATCGCGGGCGTTGGAGCAGGACTTAGACTAGGCTGACGTGAAAAGGCGTCAGCCTAGCCTAAAGCCCATTAATGAATCACGTAAAAAGGCGTATTAGTGGTCACTAAGGGGTTAATTAGTAAATATGTTTAAATAACTTTAATTATTATTACAATGATGATGATGATGATTATTCTTATTTCGAGTTATTATTGATGTATTTTTATGTATATTATTACTAGCTAATATAATCTGATACTAAAAACAGGTATTCATCAATACCGACATTTGATGTATCACATATGCCAAAGTCGGGTAGGGGAAGTATGAAGCGGGTTCACGGAGTGAACCCACTCCATACGATGCCGGTGTCGGCTCAAGCGCGATCCTGCTTGTTTAACTCGTTAAATGCTGTGGTCAATAGCGACCGCAGCATTCAAATCGTTAGAAAGAGGGGGCGACCCACTCTAACAGCTCATCGCTCCCCCCCGCAATCCAATAGTGTGGGGGAGGGTGATAGTTGCTATGGCTGCCTTGGGGCCTAATGAAGGGCCCCAGGTCCGACATCTTTGTGCACCTATTAAGCCCTGACTCCGGCAGTGCTTAATAGATGCCTGTCAGAATGGCGATATACTGCAATACATTAGTATTGCAGTATATCGTGCAAGCGATCTAACAATCGCTGGTTGAAGTCCCCTAGGGGGACTAATAAAAAAAAGTAAAAATGAGTTAAATAAAGTTGTTTTTTTGTGTAAAAAAAAAAATATATGTTAAAAGTTCAAAAAAAAAACCTTTTCCCATTTTCCCCCTAGAGCATAGTAAAAAAAATAGATAAACATAATTGGTATCCCTGCTTTCGTAAAAGTCTGAAATATTACAATATATCATTATTAAACACGCACGGTGAACGCCGTAAAAAAAAATAATTGTAAACGCCAGAATATCTATTTTTTGGTCACCTAATCTCCCACAAAAAATGAAATAAAAAGTGATCAAGCCGTCGCATGTACACCAAAATGGTATTATTAAAAACTACAGCTTATCCTGCAAAAAATAAGCCCTCATACCACATAATCGACGGAAAAATAAAAAAGTTATGGCTCTCGGAATTTTCTTTTTTACACTTAGGTTTTTACTTGTAAAAGTAGTAAAATCTAGAAAAAAAATTATATATTTGGTATCGCCGTAATCACATTAATCACGTTAACATGTTGTTTTAATTGCACAGTGAATTCCGTAAAAACGGCGTGCAAAAAACCATGCAGGAATCACAGTTTTTTTTATTTTCTACCCCACAAATATTTTCTTCCCATTTCCTAGTACATTAAAACTAAAACTCGTCCCGCAAAAATCAAGCCCTCATAGGACTATATCGACGGAAAAATAAAAAAGTTATAGCTTCTGGAATGTGGGGAGGAAAAAACAAAAATGAAAATCTGAAAAAGGGCTGCGGCGGGAAGGGGTTAAGATTGAAAACACAAAAATATACAATTTACAGAGTGTATTAAGTACTATCCTAATGTACAAAATATTACCTTTTGCATAAATAGGATTTATTTAAAGCATCAATAATAAAAAAAAAAAGCCTGTTCCTAAACCAAATCTACTGTAATAAGTTGCAGGCCTTGAAAAGCTAATGACAGTTCATATCATCATATCTTTAAAAAAAGCAGAAATTCCTGCAACTTGCCAAGTGTCGTCTTCCTGACAGAACTACCAACTTAGTGATAGGTGAAAGTTTCTATTTATAGGGGTAATCTAGCAGCTCACGATTTCACTCATATTTAGCATCTCTGTATTTCAGGCAGATTCCTATTTAATTTACATTAAATGCTGCATTTATGAGAATAATTTGAAGAGAGAAGGAAACACCTGTCATGAAGTTTAAGCCCACATGCAAATGAATATCATGAATTTATTACTCGATAATTGCTAAAGTCTATGATGGACATTTTTTACCATATAAATGTCACTAATGAATCAACGTCACAATTCGTGTAATTTGTGCCCATGGCACTTTTCCAACATGGGCGTGGCTCATTATAAAAGGGGTGTGGCCTATCATGGCCCAACAACATTACTATAATTTACTATCGCAGGATTTTAGTTCTTCCTTCCTTGATGTGTTTGTGTATTTTTTTACTAGAACTTGTATTCAATAAAATATATACCTTTTACATCTACGAGTAATGTTATTTAGGCTGTTTAAGCTCCGGATCTGTTTTGATAGGTTTAATTATTATAATTTACGCCTAAACCCGCATAAACTATAGCGGAAATCTATGCTAGCTTGTCGCTGGCGTAAATTTTCCTTTCAGGCGCATGGACAGCCAGAGATGTGCCTAAATTAATAAGAGGCGTGTGCTCCTGCTATCTTTATATTATAAATCTCCCCCTATATTTTTAATCAATCCTCGATATTCTGTACAATGCTGCACTGTTACACTTAAAATACAATGGGGCAGATATACTAAATGTAGTCTAAGATTTAGTTAGTGCAAACTATCATAAATTTGGAGCATGTAACCTTTGAATTTGCTTAGTTAGCGCCAGAATTTTGTGCCAGGTTATTTAGTGCATAAAGGCGCATGATGGCGCATGTTAACCCATGCCCCTTTTCAGTTAAGCCCCATTTCTGAACACTTTTAAAAAGTGTCTAGTAAGGCTTCTAGTTTAACAAGAAATGCACAATTTTGCCACAATTAGGGCACGTTCAGATTTGCTGTGTAGTCCGCAGTGGAATTCTCCAGCGGACGTTTTTTACATTTGTTTCTATACATTTTTAGGCAAGTTAGTTCAGACATTGCGGAAAACTCCACTGCGGACCATAGGCTGCGGTGTGAAATTTTCCCTCCGCAGCATGCAATGTCTGTTGCGGGGAAGAAGCGGAATTTCACTGCGGATTTCAGCCTTTGCAATGCAAAAACTGAAATCTGTGCCACGTCCGCTGTCTTTTCTGCAACATCTGAATTACCTGTCAAATATGCAAATGGTGGTGCAGATTCGTTGCGGAATTGCCCCAAATCTGCAGCAACATTTGCAGCGGAAAAACTCTGCCCTTAAAGACACATTCGAGCTGCAGACACATTAGTACATCTCTCTCAATTTCATCTCCCCCAATGATTTAAAAATAATGATTGAATTGTTTCAGTTCTAGGTTAATCTAAAATCATTGAAATATGTAAACAGGCAAATTTAAATAAATCTAAATCTAAAATACCTCATAATAGTCCTTTTGGGAGAGTGGGGAAGTTACTGTATTTCCTGTTGTCTCAAACCCCTTTTTTTTTTTTTAAATATCTGTTTTTCATATGATTCCAGTTACCATATTGATAAGATGATACCTGCTGTACAGCCACTGATGAGTATCCTAATTTATTCTCTTCTAATGGGTAATTAAGTCAAATAGTTGAGTCACCTCAGCCGCAATATTCAAAATGATGGTAAAAATAACTAGACAAAAAAACATAACATTTTAAATCTGATATATCTAGAAAATATATATATATGAAAATTGCCGCTAAAGCCGCAGCAAGAAAGGACAGGCAGGTCAAAATCTGCTTCAAAATTCCTGATGCAATTTTGAGGCAGATTTTTTCTGCCTGCAAAAAAAACTCTGTTTGAACAAGGCCTAAGGCTGATTTCAAATGAATGTTCACATTTTCAGATACAGGGCTAAAAATATAGCATTTTTGACCTTCCCTGAATTCTTTATAACACTTCATGCTATTTAGCCACCTTTTATTTTATTGCAATATGATTCCTTAAAGCCCACCCTGCTGTTCTTCAAAACTGTAGCTCTTTATATCAGCATCTGATCTCATGGTATAATTCCTCAGAACTCACTCCCAAACTATATCCACAGGTCATCAAACCTCCACATGTCTTCTCCTGTTCTAAGCCTTTCCAAGCAGAATGTCTGCAGGAGTCTTATAACACAGCCAAAGTAATGAAGATTGGCAGAAAATCATCAATGTGATCAATAAAGTAAAGTCAAATGTGTCCAAGTTTTAAAGTAGAACATCCCGACCGAATATAAGAGAAAAATCCCATGTGAGTTTAATACTTAGCAGTTTTATGCCCTATACGTTTTATTCATACAATATATAAATACGTTAAAATGAAACTAAATTAAAAATAATTTACTAATAGATATTCATTATGTGCATAATTGTAAGATGAGATTAGCCTAAAGTGTTGAAAATACTTAGCTTGCATTATCTTGCACATATATTGAATTACATCATATTATATTCCCGATGGACATCCACAAATGCATTTAAAATTCTACAGGCCTCCTGTTTGCGCTCTGTTGTGTCCTCCATCTGGGTCAGAATTAGTACAAGATAAGTAAAGCAAAGTTACTTAATCTGATATGTAAATTTTAATACAGTTGATAATCAGCTTCTGTATACTAGAACAGTAGTTCAAATCTTTTTATTGAGAACTGTCAACAAATTTATTGTGACACTCAAACAATATAGTCATTTTAGGACTGTACATAAATCTATAGGTATGAAACAATGTGTAAAATTAAATGTTTGTGGCAAACACTTTTTTGATGTAGCCCAAGGGTAATAGAGATGTCATATCTGTGTTCTCAGAGATAAGTGTAAAGCCACCTTCATACATGGAGGATTCGTTGCAGCTTTTTAGTGTGAATTTTGCACTTAAAAGTACAGTACAAAACAGTAACATAAAAAAAATCTGTGCAGATTTTATGGCATGCTGTGCATTATGCCTATTATGTCGTGGATTTGGAGTAAATGTTGCAAAGCGTGAAATTAGCAGCAAAATTGTAGTAAAATCTGCAACAAAATCTACAAGTAATTAATTCTGATTTTGCCTTGGATTTGTAGAAAGATCCGCAATGGATATCTGTTTCCTCTAAATGTGGTGTGAAGGATCTACACCTACATGCATTATAAGCCTTCATAAATTATGACAATATGACCTGTATTGGTATAAACACCAGGCAAACACCTGAGCAGATGCTAGGGTCCACTGTGCTTGAGAGCATATGGTATGGGACAGTTTTATTATTGTCTTTGCACCTCGTTTGCGGCATTTCGTGTGCCTGTTTTCTTGGTGCATATATTGTTGGCCAAATTTATCAATGTGTACACCTTGATTTGCGTCATTCTCACTACGTCCGGACGCATACTTAGAATATGACCGTGGATTTGGTGAGTCATGAAATGCACTAGATTTGTCACTTACGTACGCCAGTTATGTGGTGCAAAATATTGTTGTAAACTATACCACCCAATAGGTAGTGTAGAGAAAGGAAAGGAGCCTTACATGCGCCAAGATGCACCAAATCTATCAAACAGTGTGTGCGTCATTGAAAATGTTTGCATATATTTAGTCTAACACCTTTAGCTATAGGCTATCTTTAAGCTATTCATAATAAATATGCCCCTATCTGTCCAAAGTGCATGGACACCTGACCATCATGAGCTTATCAAGCAAATAATGGAGTAGAAAGAGGACTTATTCTGAGTATGTTGCCCAAGGACACACATACAACTGGTGCCTGTCTAGCCTACTAGACTTAGTATAACTAAAAAGGATCTGTCACCGGATTTCACAATACGAACTACATACAATATTAAATAGATCTCTTAACCTGATGAGGCCGGTGTGCTAACTTTGAAAACCTGTGTAAGAATGGCTGTATAATCTCTTTTCAATTTTTTCCTGTCTGATATTAAAATTATCTTTTTATGAGACCAAGCATATGAATGAGACCAAGTATATGGATGACGTTATCTCAATCTACTCCCACCTAGACCTGACAAGCTCCTATAAGGGCATGCCCGGACGTGGCGGATTTCTTCCGCAACTGTCCGCATCAATGCCGCGTTGCAGATTCTGTTGTGCATCTGCCCAAAATGGGTATTAAATTGATGTGGACTAGCCACTGCGTATTGAGGTGAAAGTACTTCCCTTCTCTCTATCAGTGCAGGATAGAGAGAAGGGACAGCACTTTCCCTAGTGAAAGTAAAAGAATTTCATACTTACCGGCCATTGTCTTGATGAAGCGTCCCTCTTTCGGCATCCAGCCCGACCTCCCTGGATGACGCGGCAGTCCATGTGACCGCTGCAGCCTGTAATTGGCTGCAGCCGTCACTTAGACTGAAACGTCATCCTGGGAAGCCGGACTGGAGGAAGAAGCAGGGAGTTATCGGTAAGTATGAACTTCTATTTTTTTTACAGGTTGATGTATATTGTGATCGGTAGTCACTGACCAGGGTGCTGAAACAGTTACTGCCGATCGCTGAACTCTTTCAGCACCCTGGACAGTGACTATTTACTGACGTCGCCTAGCAACACTCCCGTAATTACTGGTGCACACACGTAGTCACCAGTAATTATGGGTGCACACACGTAATTGTGGGTGCACACACGTAGTCACCCATAATTACGGGAGCCCCATTGACTTCCTCAGTCTGGCTGTAGACCTAGAAATACACATAGGTCCAGCCAGAATGAAGAAATGTCATGTTAAAAAACCAATACACTCCGCAGCACGCATAACATTTACATTACATCTGCGGACTTCATTGCAGAATTTTGAATCTCCATTGAAGTCAATGGAGAAATTCCGCAATGAGTCCGCAACCAGTCCGCCACACGTCCGCAACAACCATTGTATGCTGCGGACACCAAATTCTGCACCGCAATGTCCGCAACGTACAAACGAACCCAACCACAATGCTGTGGAAGGCAATGGAGAAACGGGTCCGCTGCTGAATTCCAGAGCAAATCCTCTACGTCTGGCCATGCCCTAAGTGTCCCTCCTCCCCTGCACCATGCTGAAATATTGCACATACCAGTATAAGCTGCAGTCTTCCATTAGTCTCATTGGGACTGATTTTTTTTTTTATAATGTATGCATTTTGTATTGGTGACAGATCCTCTTTAAAATTGTGTATGAAAGAAACCGATTGATTAAAAATATGAAGTGTTCCCTATTATATCTAAAATTATACATAAAAATCATAACTAAAAAATGACTCATTGCAATCGAATCAGACTGACTATTTTATTTTGACCCAACCTTTATTTTGGCCTAACACATTTGTTATTAACAACCACAGCGCATGTGAAAGATAGAAAGTAGGTTGCAGTGGGAATAAGGTATGAGTTATGAAAGATCATTTTTGGAAGCTATCTGAAATCATTGAAGTGCTGCAAATCTGACAAGAAGCTAAAACATTTTTATCCAAAAAATAACATAAATCTAAGATTTCAAACACATTAGAGAGGAAAAAAAAGTGATTCTATCATTCTGAAAAGCAATAAGATGACATATTGAACAAGCGGAACAGCTAATCATGTCATTTGAAGTAGCAGAGAAGAATGTTCTTTTCTAAGAAGAGTGCATACATTTTAATATTTGAACACATGGATGAAAAAGTAAATCAATTCTACATTATACTCATACTGTAAAATGCCAGATTTTAATGCATAATGTTTCTTGGCACTGGTGTAATAAGTGTATTTAGAAATATTGCAACATAAAAATCAATCTGTTTGTAATATAGGCAAATCGTGGTATTGCATTCTCCTATAAAAATGTTGTGTTTTTTTATTTCAACATCGTAGGAAGAACATTTGGGAAAATTAAAAGTGACAAGAATACTACTGGAGGGAGGGCTGACTGACCGTGACCTACTTCCCCGAGCATTAAAGGTCATGGACCACTTAAAAAACACTATAGCCAATATACATAGAATTTTGGTAAATAAATTAATTTGAGGAGTATTTGTGAATTGCATTTGTTTGTTTCAGCCCACCTTCCAGAGCCATTAGCTCATGGGGACTGCAATAAAGCTTAAATGGTCAGTCTGACTGAAGTTGTGTTCTTAGGATGTTATCATATTAATACTTGGCTACATAGGAACTTATCTGATCTTTTCTTTAATTTTCTCATTTGTGCAAGAAAAGTAAAACCTGGATGTAATGATGGGGGTAAGGAAACAGACAAGTGAGCCCTAATCTACCCGCCACTCAGTCCCTGCCTACTTGCAACGACCCGCCCTAGGCGACGGGGTACAACTGGGCGATGGTCCCTACGCTCAATAAGTGCCCGACAGACAAACAGACAAGGGTACACAGAAGCAAGGGAAAAGGGGCAGTTGCCCACGGCAACACCGTGAGCAACAAGAGTGGTGAACGAGCCGAGTCAAACCAGGAGTGTACGAGGTACCAAACGCAGAGCAGGAGAGTAGTGAACAAGCCGAGTCAAACCAGGAGTGTACGAGGTACCAAACGCAGAGCAGGAGAGTAGTCAGTAAGCCAGGGTCAATATGAAGCAGGGTCAAATGTTAAAGAAGCTGCAGCAGGGCCAGGAAACAAAACAAGAATCACAAGCAAGGAGGAACAGGAAAGGCAGGTATAAATAGACAGAGGGCGGGAGCTAGCTCCGTCTGGCCAGGCTGTGATAGGCTCTCCCACTCCTAAGCCTGCCATCCTGAGTGGTGGAAGATGGAGTCAGTCTCACAGACATAGAAGCAGGTGCAGACTGATTACCTATGGGCGTGGATACAGAAGCTGTGCCTGGCAGATCCTTAACACTGGATTTGATTCACTGTTGATACTATATATCTTTACCATAAGGCCATGTTCAGACGTGGCAGAATTTTTCCGCTGCAAATGTTGGTGCAGATTCGGGCCAATTATGCAACGAATCTGCACCAACATTTGCATATTTGACAGGTAATTCAGACGTTGCAGATATCACAGCAGACTTCCTGCAGATATACGTTTTTGCAATGCAAAGGCTGAAATCCGCAGTGAAATTCTGCTTCTTTTCCACGATATAATGTGCATGCTGCGGAGGGAAAATTCTGCACCGCAGCCTAATTTCAGCACAGTTATTTTTCCCGCAACATCTGAACTAAGTTTCCTAAAAATGTATAGAAACAAATGTCAAAAACGGCTGCTGCAAAATTCCACTGCAGACTATCCGCGGCGGAATTCAACAGCAATTCTGCCATTTCTGAACGTGCCCTATAGGCACGTTCAGACTGGCAGAGTTTTTCCACTGCTATGTTGTTGCAGATTTGGGGCAATTACGCAACAAATCTGCACCAACATTTGCATATTTGACAGGTAATTCAGACATTGCAGAAAACACAGCGGACTTGCCACATATTTCAGTTTTTGTATTGCAAAGGCTGAAATACGCAGTGAAATTCCGCTTCTATCAGTGCATGCTGTGGACAGAAAATTCCGCACCACAGCCTATGGTCCGCAGCGGAATTTTCCGCAACGTCTGAACTAACTTTCCTAAAAATTTATAGAAACAAATGTAAAAAACGGCCACTGGAAAATTCCACTGCGGACTGTCCGCAGTGGAATTCTACATCAATTCCGCCATGTCTTAACGTGCCCTAACACTGAGCTACAGTGCATGAATAAGAAGTGTTGTCATGAGGATAAAAGCACAAAAGTTTTCATATGGGTCTCACAATTTTAAGCTTTAAAAACACAGCCAAGAGTTAGGCCCTGTCCATACAGAGTTCCATTGCTGGCAGAAAAATCTGCCTCAAAATTCCTTCATGAATTTTGAGGCAGATTTTGACTTGCCTGCAATTTCTTGCTGCAATTTTTGTGGCGTTTCTCGCCCACAGCCATTGATTGCCGTGGGCAAAAATGCTGCCAAAAATGCTTCCTCTGCCTCCCATTGATTGCATGTTGAAGGCATGCTTTCTTTTTACCGCGAGCACCTAAAAGCCGCCATAGAAGGATAACTTGCCTCCGCCTCCCATTGAAATCAGTTTCGGAAGTTTCATAGGCTCTGATTCCGACGCCGTTTCCGCATCAAAATCAGGGTAAAAAAAACCAGTGTGAACTGGGCCTTAGGCTGTGTTCACTCTGGAGTCACTCTCCACAGATTTTCAGATCTGTTTTTAAAGCATTCATAAGGAAAGCATATGATCTAATGGAAGGAAATATATGTCTTCTATTAGGATCCACTGCTTTATTGATTTCAAAAGTAAAAATAATAGAATGTCAGGCTCCCTTTTTTTCTAAAACTCTAGAATTATCTTGCAGACTGCTGTTTTGGATTTAAAGGCTATGAACACCTTTGACATGGAAAACATGATTTTTACATATGTTAGTGATTACTTGCAGTTAAAAATAAGTTTCACTTTTTTTCATTCATTTTCAGACTCCCTGATATTTCGTTTTCAACCTGATCCTAATTTCAGACTTTTCTCCTATGGATGTGTTCCTCTCAGTATAACATGCTGGATGTGAATCCAGGATGATGCTGACTTCACTAGCTATCATGTATCATCTTAGCTCCATTGCTGAACTGCTTTATCCTTCTAATACAGCTCCTGTATACTCTAATATCTACTGCACATACACTGATCCCAATGATGTGTGTGTGTGTGCGTGCGTGCGTGCGTGCGTGCGCGCGTGTGTGTGTGTGTGTGTGTGTGTGTGTGTGTGTGTGATCTCACCCTCTGCAGATTGTGTTATATGTGCTCTTCTCTCTTTCTACAATGTTCCTGCTGTGGGTTCTCTCCTCCCTATCGATACACGTTTTCAGAAGAGAAGAAAGGGGAGAGCAGAGACATCAGATTACTTATTCATGAGCCGGCAGCAATCAGGAGCTGTGTGCTGTCGTATCTATGTCAGAAGCAGCTGCCCAGCCAGCTATCTACAGGAGTCACACAGACGCTACAGCAGTAAAATGGTAGGACACTGAAATCTCTCATCTCCGCCGTTATACCCATTGAATGACACGATCAAATCTGATCGTGGAATTTAAATGGAAAATGAGAAGAAGAATCCCTGTGATGTGATCGAGGGGCATACCTTGTATTGCCAGGCAGCCCAGGATCCATTGAAGGACCCCAGGGCTGTCTGACCATATTTCCTGTTGTTATGGCATACTGTGGTATGCCCTAACAACTGCCTGGGTACTATCAGTAAACTAAAGTATTGACATATAGATATATGCCAGTACATTAAAGTTTTAAAAAATTAAATCAAAATGAAAAATACCTCTATAGGATAAAAAAAAAAGGAAAATTAATTGAAAAAAAAGGAATGTTAAATCATCAGAATGTTAAAAAAATCAGTAAAAAAAAAATGCAATTTTTTTACAATTTATAAGCTTTACAAAATATAAGTCCCATAATATACTCATATTTGGGATCACTACGACCATAACAATCTGTGCAACAAATATATAGTGTCATTTATGATGATCGGTGTATACTGTAAAATAAAATAAAATGAAAACTGCAGCGAAACTGTATGCGCCAGGACGGAAGGAGGAAATATTGTTCTCTCCTTAAGGCCAAAATTGGCCATGTCTTTATGTGGTTAAAGGAGACAAAAATAAGATAAAATTAGTTTTTTTTTAACAATTGATAAAACAATAGCTAGACTGCACCTTGTACTGTATATGGGATCTAATTGTGGACTACAAGTTCTAGTGTGCCTAAACAGCTGAACTTTTTATAGTGTTGCTATACTACTATGCAGATTCTTACTTAAAATTTGTATTCCCAAGAGAATGGGGGGATTTGAGGTTATTAATTTGGCCTTGTCACAATAATATTCTACTTCCATATTAGGAATTGTAGAAATCAAAAACTTTAATGAACTTAGGAATTCTAAAAGAAACCCACAGTACAGCAAGTTATAAAGAGACTAATAAGATTTTGTGTGTCATTACTCCATATGCCATGAGTCATTAATCATGTTCTTTTTTCTATATGATGCATGGTCTTGGGCATCAGTTCACTCATCAGAACTGAAGAGATCGTTGCAAGGTCATTGAAGATATAATGAACCTTTTATACCAGAAATTATTTAAATAGCTAAAAGTTATCAATGGAATTGGAAAGAAAGATGAGTTATAATACAAATTGCTGTTTTTAACCCTTTAACAACAACTTCCAATGAGCTAACATAAGTAACATTGGATTATATGATTTGGATTATTTATGTAGTAATTTAAAGGTTATGTAGATCTTCTACATATTTTTTTTTAAATAAATCAATGTTTTATAAGATTTTAAACAACTTTTAAATTGACTTTTCAAAAAAAAAAAATAAAAAAAATGTTTTTACTTTTTAAAAGATACCGCTTCTACAGTATGCATCCTGTATACATAGAAGTTATATCTTTCTGTCAACGCCGATTCCATCAGTTCAGCTGATCTGACGGCTCGGCTGAAAGCTGGTCCTGCGTGTCTCTTACACACAGGATCCAGCTAAAACCGGTCACATCTATGTTTATCAACTTAGATGTGATCGTTATTGGCCGAATCCTTTGTGTCACAGACATGCAGGACCAGCTTTCAGCCGAGCCGTCAGTTCAGAAATAACAATACAGCTGTATGCCTTTGTTTGCACCAGGAAAGCAAGAACTTTATTTTTCCTTCCTAGTACAATCTAATGTTATACATAATATATTTGTTGCTTTAAGATAAAAAAAACAAGTCACTATTCCATCTATAGAATTGTAAATGTGGTTTGCATACTGGCTGTCTTCCAAAATCAAAATAAATTGCAAGATTTTTAGAAAAATAATCTGTGATAAGTTAACAGCAGGACTTTTTCTTCAAAGTAAAACCGATACAGTAATTGCTGACAGAATTCCAACATTTCATTGAAGCAGGTAGACTTTCATTTTTTATCTAACTATGAAAGAAGTGGCAGGTGTACATACAAGGACACAATGTGCACATACATATCAACTAGCAACATATTCCAGAAGTCTTTGCTATAGATATCTCTCTTGATTACTTCATTAATACCTCAGTCATTAACATTTATCGAATGATTTCCATATCTGGCATGTCAACAGATAACACAGGTCTACGCTTTTCTGGAATTTTTCAATCATTTGAATTAAATTTTTCCCAGGACAGGATAAAAATGATGGTTATACTCTTTTGTGATATAGAAATATATTTAAAGTGTAAAATATATATATGATGTGAAAGCTTCAAAAATTGAGTCGGAAATTCGCTCTCTCCTCTGTGGTGAGCAATTTACTTTTAAAATATTTGAAAGGGAATTTACATTGATGACCGTCCTTCCCTGCAAGTTTAACCCCTTAGTGACCAGCCTATTTTAAACCTGAATGACCAAGATATTTTTTACGTTTTTCCATCGTCTCATTTAAAGAGCTATAGTTTTTTTATTTTTGCGTCGACATAGCTGTATAAGGTCTTGTTTTTTGCGGGACAAGTTGTATTTTTTAATAGCACCATTTTTAGGGACATATCATTTATTGATTAACTTTTCTAAACTTTTTATGGGGGGGAGGAAATAAATAAAAAAGCAGTTTTGCCACAATTTTTTGCTTCCTAAATTTACACCATTTACCGTGTGGTATAAATAACACAATACATTTATTCAGCAGGTTATTACGATTGAAGTGATACCAAATTAATATAGATTTTTAATGTTTTACTACTTTTACACAGAAAAAACACTTTTTTTTTTAAATTATTTGTTTTTGTGTCTCCATAATTGAAGAGTTATAACTCTTTTATTTTTTCTCCGATGCAGCTGTATGAGGGCTTATTTTTTTAGGGACGACTTTTAGTTTTTAGTGGTACCATTTTGGAGTACATGTGACTTTTTGATCACTTTTATAAAAAATTTTAAGGTAGGATTCCCAGGAAACAGCAATTTTTGCATTGTTTTTTATTTTATTTTTATGGCGTTCGCAGAGCGGGTTAAATAATGTATTAACTTTATAGAACAGGGGGAGGAAACCTCCAGCTCACCAGCCCAACGCCTGACAGTCCTGCCTCAGTAGGTAATAGTAGGTAATAGTAGAATAGAAAGAGTTGATCCAGCGCTGTAGAGTGTATTTAAAAAGGAACGTATTCCCAATTTTATTTGTATCAAAACAATTAGAATTCGATAGCAGGCAGACTTGGTATCAAGGCAGCAATCGGTAGGTGTAGTGAGCCTACACATTTCAAGCACGTCGAGTGCTCTTAGTCATGGCAATCATTCCTTTTTAAATACACTCTGTAAAGGATCTGCCAGGCACAGCTTCTGTGTATACGCCCATAGGTAATCAGTCTGCACCTGCTTCTATGTCTGTGAGACTGACTCCATCTTCCACCACTCAGGATGGCAGGCTTAGGAGTGGGAGAGCCTATCACAGCCTGGTCAGATGGAGCTAGCTCCCGCCCTCTGTCTATTTATACCTGCCTTTCCTGTTCCTCCTTGCTTGTGATTCTTCTCGTGTGGTTTCCTGGCCCTGCTGCAGCTTCTGAACTATTTGACCCTGCTTCATACTGACCCTGGCTTACTGACTACTCTCCTGCTCTGCGTTTGGTACCTCGTACACTCCTGGTTTAACTCGGCTTGTTCACTACTCTCCTGCTCAGCGTTTGGTACCTCGTACACTCCTGGTTTGACTCGGCTCGTTCACCACTCTTGTTGCTCACGGTGTTGCCGTGGGCAACTGCCCCTTTTCCCTTAGCTTTGTGTACCCTTGTCTGTTTGTCTGTCGTGCACTTACTGAGCGTAGGGACCGTCGCCCAGTTGTACCCCGTCGCCTAGGGCGGGTCGTTGCAAGTAGGCAGGGACTGAGTGGCGGGTAGATTAGGGTTCACTTGTCTGTTTCCCTACCCCCACCATTACACACTCCTTCAGCGGGTCATTACGGATGTGTCGATAGCAAATATGTGTAACTTTTTTACTTTTTTTTTTTTTATTAATAAAGCATTTTATAAGGGGAAAAAGTGAGGTTTTCATTTTTTTCACTTTGGATTTTTATTTATTTATTATTAACTTTAATAAACTTTTTTTTAAATGTTTTATTACTCCCACTAGGGGACTTCACTATGCGATCATCCGATCACTTTTATAATACACTGCAATACTCCTGTATTGCAGTATACAGGG
This sequence comes from Rhinoderma darwinii, assembly GCF_050947455.1. NCBI lineage: Eukaryota > Metazoa > Chordata > Amphibia > Anura > Rhinodermatidae > Rhinoderma > Rhinoderma darwinii. The sequence goes on along the minus strand of NC_134688.1, from coordinate 160,832,997 downwards.
TGGGCCATTTATATGGATACACCTAAATAAAATGGGAATGGTTGGTGATATTAACTTCCTGTTTGTGGCACATTAGTATATGGGAGGGGGGAAACTTTTCAAGCTGGGTGTTGACCATGGCGGCCATTTTGAAGTCGGCCATTTTGTATCCAACTTTAGTTTTTTCAATGGGAAGAGGGTCATGTGACACATCAAACTTATCGAGAATTTCACAAGAAAAACAATGATGTGCTTGGTTTTAACGTTACTTTATTCTTTCATGAGTTATTTACAAGTTTCTGACCACTTATAAAATGTGTTCAAAGTGCTGCCCATTGTGTTGGATTGTCAATGCAACCCTCTTCTCCCACTCTTCACACACTGATAGCAACACCGCAGAAGAAATGCTAGCACAGGCTTCCAGTATCCGTAGTTTCAGTTGCTGCACATCTCGTATCTTCACAGCATAGACAATTGCCTTCAGATGACCCCAAAGATAAAAGTCTAAGGGGGTCAGATCGGGAGGCATTTCTTCTGCGGTGTTGCTATCAGTGTGTGAAGAGTGGGAGAAGAGGGTTGCATTGACAATCCAACACAATGGGCAGCACTTTGAACACATTTTATAAGTGGTCAGAAACTTGTAAATAACTCATGAAAGAATGAAGTAACGTTAAAACCAAGCACACCATTGTTTTTCTTGTGAAATTCTCGATAAGTTTGATGTGTCACATGACCCTCTTCCCATTGAAAAAACTAAAGTTGGATACAAAATGGCCAACTTCAAAATGGCCGCCATGGTCAACACCCAGCTTGAAAAGTTTCCCCCCTCCCATATACTAATGTGCCACAAACAGGAAGTTAATATCACCAACCATTCCCATTTTATTTAGGTGTATCCATATAAATGGCCCACCCTTTATTACTGCATGTCCGTTCTACACGGACTGGCATCTGCAGACATTAACTAGAGGCAGACCTGGGGCCTTAATTAGGCCCCTAGCTACCATAGAACATACCGGCAACCTGAAATCTTATCGCAGATCACAGGGTGCTGGTGGGGTGAGAGAGGGAGCTCTCTCCCTCCCTCCAAAACCACTCAGATGCAGCGATCGCTATTGAGCGCTGCATCTGAGGGGTTAAACGGGCGAGGTTGATACTTATTTTAATCTCGCTGGTTCGAGCAGGGCTGCTCCCAGCCCTCAGCTACTTCTGGTAGCTGAGAGCAGGGAGATTTAACTTCTCCCAGCGGTGTTTATATATTCCGATGCAGCGCTGTAAAAAGGCTACTGCATCAGAATAAAGCTTGTTAGTGACTGCCGTAAAAACACCTATGGGCGGTCACTAACGGGTTAATATAATAGCAGTGATGATTGGACTTAATACATGTAGGGTTGAATGGGTTCTCTGGGAATTAAACATTGATCTAGCATCCTTAAAATAGCCCATCAATGTTTGATCAGTGGGGTCCTTTAAAGAAGACCTGTCACTAGGTCATATAAGTTAAACTGGTTAACTGACCTAAATAGCACTGTCTCCCTGATACCAGAGCTATTTTTTTCTAGACCCCACCCCTCGTTCTAGAAATATGGCCCATTATTCTGTTGGCTCCCTCTATGCTAACTCGCTGTAGTTAGCCAATAGGGCATGAACTACCGTCAAGCTGCCTCGCGCTGATTGGTCAGCATCAGAGGCAGGGAAGCTGGCTTCATCCGTTGGCTAAATATAGCAAATTAGCCTATAGGACCATATGTCTGGAAAGAGGGGGTCCAGGAAAAAAAAACCAGAGCTGGAACCAGAGAAACAGCGCTATTTAGGTCAGTTAACCAGCTCAACTTATATGACCTATAGGTCTTCTTTAATAAAAAAAAAATCCCTTATTTATTTTAGTTAGGCTCCAGGATGCATAATTTTATATCAAGTTTAAATGTTCCCACGCTGGGTGTAGCTTAGCTGATGCCAACTGATTGCTATCTAGTGTGTAATAATGACTATCTGGACTTTGTGTAATGAAAACAATAAACGCAGAAAACACACGATAACAGCAGGGAACACAAATCTTTTATAATGTAAGTCACAGGAACATATTTGAACACTATGTGATAGCCAATTTGTTTATTTTTGAGAGGAGTTTCCCTTTAAGATTCTAATACATAACAATTAGGGGGACCATGACAGTAAAGCTCTATATGGTGCCCTTTCCTTCTGGAAATCAGTGATGATTTCACACTTCACCAATATCATTTTCTCACTTGCATCTATGATATATTAGAAGATTAATTTGACTGGATTTCCCTTTTAAATATCTGTTTTCTCCAGTTTAAATATTTTTTTAAATATGATGCGAATCCTGAAACCTGAAACCTGAAACCTTGATCTTTTGCATAATGACTTACAGGCCCGAATTCAAGTTCCATTGAAAATGTTTTGCTCCATTAGCAAAATGCAGCTTTTTTGATTTATATTGCATATTAAATTACTTGTATACAGAAAAAGCTCCCATTAAAAAAGTAATTATAATATAGTTAAAGAGATTAATGCAGTACGAAGGAATAATGTGGTTAATGAAAGTTATTGCATATTATAGCTACTGTTGTATGTCAAAGTCATTGTTAACCATCAACGATACAGAAAATCATTATTCTCATTCCCCCATTTGCAAGTAATATTAGCGATAATTGGAATATATTTTAGAGGACTTTTTAAAATTATGCATTTCTTAGAAAGCCTCATTTTAATTTCTGAAAGCCCCATGGCAAACATCCTGTACTGTAAAGATGAATGCAACACCATTAAAGCTACATAGGATGGAGGGAAATAGGACACGTGGTTCCTTATAATGTACTGTAGGTCCTTGCAGAGAGCTACTAGAATTCACTGATAGAACCTACAGCCCACGTCACAAAACACAGAGATAAAATGTGAACATCCACATGTTTTCACAGAAGCTAATTGTTCTATAATAATATCAATAATTCTAATTTATGGGTGTAAATGATTATATTATATTCAGTATTCCTTAGATGCCTTTTGTTTTGTGATGGGATCTTCAATGACCTGATCATAGGATACTTTGACATATACTTTTGTACATATATGGAAAGTCATTTATTATGTGCAGAACTACCAAAGCATGGGGCAAAATAGTACATCAATCACATTGCACGGCTTGTAGGACAAGATCAAGGTCAGTTGCTGAAGTGCAGAAGTTAGTACATTTAGTGATCTCTCATGTTGTAGAAACACAATGTTAAAATTAGATTTTAAAAGAATGTGGCACTTTTTTTTTAAGAGACATTTTTGGTGGGAACAGTTATGTCCACCCTGCAAAGACCTTGTTTCAAATATTTTTATATATTATTACTTGCCGTTATATATTTATTTAAGATAACCACTCTTATAGGATCAATGTTCTCAATGTAATAAAAAAAAGTTCCAAACATACAAACATTAAATATAATAAAGAATGGAACACATATTTTTGATATTAATTGTAGACACGTAACAAGCTAATCATCATATTTTCTAGGAAAAAATAAAAGTTTGCTTAAAGGGTTTATACTGTTAAGTTGGGCTGAAGAAAAAGAACAATATAGACCGAATCGTGACATAGTATATTGCAAACCTAATGGATTTATTTTAATAAGACAACCCATTTCCATTTAGCCAAAAACAGCATATGGTTGTTCAAGATCCCCCTCTATTAACCAGATTAAAGAGGCGCTAACAAAGAGCAACTCTCACTCTGACAAAGCTGGCCTGTCCCTGTATTACTTCAACGACCAATCATCTGAATGGCCAACATGTAATACTACATTTTGAGTGCAGCACCTGCCCTAGGGAAAATACAGAGCCAACAGCAACTACCACTGGTGATATCAGGTGCTGCCAGGTGTTTTTTGGGCCTCCAGCAATCTGGCTTCATTTGAGAAAGGGGTTTTCTTCATAAGAAAAACTCTTTAAACCCTTAAGGACACGGCCAATCTTTGGGTCTTTATTTTTGTTTATTTTCATCATTAGGCCCCCAGGCTGCCATGATGACTATTGGCACCCCGCGATTGCGTTGGGGGGTGATGGTATATTGGAGGGGGCCCTGATTCTAACATTTTAAGTGCTGCGGTCAGGGGTTAAATGGCCAGAATTAAAGTGATATTTGATTCCGCCCATTGCAGTCAGGTGTTGGCTGTATTACACGGCCATCACCAGTTAAGTATGGAGCGAGCTCAGCCTGTGAACCCGCTCCATACTTCCCCTTGACGGCTGTCATGTACAGTACATGTACATGAAATGTTGTTAAGGGGTTAAGGAAGTATATGCTTCTGTCTAGAGAATACGTAGTACTATTTTAGCTTAGCCAAATTTGGTAAAAGTATACACCACAAAATGAGCTGCAATACTGGACACAACCTGTGGACTGGTGTGGTTCTGTTTTGGTGCTTCTTTTTCTAATCCTGTACAACAACTTTAAGTTTTCAGGTCTTAACCCCTTCCCGACATGCGCCGTATATATACGGCGCAATCGGGAAGGGCTTCCTGCAAAGTGCAGTACCATCATGTCGAGGTGATAGTGCAGGCTCAGGAGCTGAGCCCGCACCATCACAGCCGGGTGACAGCTGTATGTTATAGCTGGCACCCTGAGGTATCGGCCAGGACCGGATCTAGCATCCGATCCGGCCGATTAACCCATCAGATGCTGCGTTCAATAGAGATCGCAGCATGTGAGGAGTTTTTAGCCACCAGCACCCTAGCAACGTGATTGCTGGGTTGCTGGTGGCTGCAAAGGCAATCGAAGGCCTAATACTTACCGCCCGGTCTGCCAGTAACAGAAGCCTCCTATGCCCCGCTCGACGGCGGGGCCTAAAAGGCTTCTGGTACCATTGGCAAGATGGCGCCAGCTTAGCTTCTGGCTCAGAAGCTGCGCCGGCGTCATCAGCAGTGGGTGTCCACTGTATGTTATAGCGGACATCCCACTGTAACGGCAGGAACTGGAGCTAGCTCCGATTCCTGCCATTAACCCCTTCGATGCAGCGATCCAATGCGATTTCTGCATTAAAGTGGTTTGTAGCAAATCGGTAGCCTGCCATGCCATGCCTGCCTGCCTGCCTGCCTGCCATGCCTGCCTGCCTGCCTGCCATGCCACTATGGCAACAGGAGGCCTAACAATGGCCTCCTGTCTGCCATTACGAAAGCCGATTAGGCCCCAACCGGAGTCGGAGCCTGGTCGGCTTGCTGTCAGTGAAAAACTGACAGTTCTAATACATTGCACTACATAGATAGTGCAATGTATTAGAACATCAATTAAACAGTTGGACCTTCAAGTCCCCTAGTGGGACTAAAGAAAAGTGTAATAAAAAAGTGTAAAAAAAGTAAAAATAAAAGTTGTAAAAAATAAAATAAAAGTTTCAAGTAATAACATAAAACACGATCGCCCTATTTCCCTTATCAAGTCATTTATTATTGTAAAAAAATAATAAAACCATACATATTTGTTATCGCCGTGTCCGTAACGACCTGAAATATAAAAATATTATGTTAGTTGTCCGTCACAGTGAACGTTGTAAAAAACAACCTAAAAAATAATGGCAGAATTGCTTTTTTTTTTTTGGTCACTTTGTCTTACAAAAATTGAAATAAAAAGTGATCAAAAAGTTGCATGTATCCAAAAATGGTACCTATAAAAACTATTATTCGTCTCGCAAAAAACAAGCCCTCATACAGCTCCGTCGGCAAAAAAATTAAAAAGTTATGGCTCTTAAAACTTGGCGACAGAAAAAATACATTATTTTTACAAAAGTAATTTTATTGTGCAAAAAGTTGTAAAACATAAAAAAGTTCTATAAATTAGGTATCGCCAAAACCGTACTGACCCGCAGAATGAAGGTAACATGTAATTTATAATGCATGGGGAGCGCTGTATAAAAAAAACTAAAATAACTATGGCAGAATTGCTGTTTTTTTAATACCTTGCCTCCCAAGAAAAAGAATAACAAGTGATGAAAATGGTACTAATAATAACTACAGCATGTCCTGCAAAAAAACAGCCCTCATACCACTACGTCTATGAAAAAATAAAATACGTTAATGCTCCAATAAGTCAGGAAAGAAAAATATGCAGTTGTGCCGGCCCGAGGGGAACATTTCTTCTGTTTCAAGAGGCGAATTATCAAGGCACTGAAATTAGGGAACCAAGAAGGGGAGGGCCCAAACATATCTGCTGGAAGAGAGGGTGCCCGTATTATACCAGGACAACACTTCCCAGCAAAATTCCTCAAACTGCAAAGGTGCGGAGTGTGGACCAAATGGGAGATAAGTAAGGACACCGTTTATCAGTGTGACACTGGCCTGTGCAGAAAGGATTGTGTCACAGCGTAATGCACATCTATGGATCATTTTATTGTTTACCCCATTATTATACCACCTGACTATGCCACTGATGTACTCTGCCCAGCTTACATGCACCCCCACATTATAAACTGAAATACCAGTAAAACTCGAAACAAAACTACTACCAAGCAAAATCCATGCTCCAAAAGCTAAATGGCTCTCCTTCCCCTCTGAGCCCTACAACGTGCCCAAACAGCTGTTTACATCCACATATATGGCATCGTCATCCCTGGGAGAACCCTTTTAACAATTTTTGGGCTGTGTGTCTCCAGTGGCATAAGCTGGGCACGACATATTTCCCACTGAAATGGCATATCTGGGGAAAAATTTTAATTTTTAGTTTGCACCATTTGCAGCGCAATCATTTATGGAAAAGAACTGTGGGGTGAAAATGCTCACTACACCCCACAGGTCTTGAGGGCTGTAGTTTCCAAAATGGGGTCTCTTCTCGGCAGTTTCTTTTATTATTTCACATCAGAGCCTCTGCAATTGTGAACCAATACTGTGTAAATTGCCAAATTAGGCCTCAATTTCACATGATACTCTCTCACTCCTGAGTCCTGTCGATAGTCCAGGCAAAAGATTAGGACCACATGGAGGGTGTTTCTAAAACCAGGAAACACAGCATAATAATTAGAGAGCTGTCTTGTTATGGTGGCACAAGCTGGGCACCACATATTGGCACATCTATGGAAAAAATACCATTTTCACTCTGCAACATCGAGTGCACACTAGTTTCTGCAAAACACCTGCGTTGTTAAAATGCTCGCTACACCCCTAGGTGAATACCTTGAGGGGTGTAGTTTCCAAAATGGGTTCACTTGTGGGGGTTTCCAATGTTTTGGTTCCACAGGGGCTTTGCAAATGCGACATAGTGCCCAGAAACCAATTCAGCAAAATCTGCACTCCAAAAGCCAAATGGCGCTCCTTCCCTTCTGAGCCCTACCGTGAGCCCAAACAGCAGTTTATGACCACATATGGGGTATTGTCATACTCAGGAGAAATTGCTTTACAAACATTGTGATTCTTTTTTTCCTTTATTTATTGAGAAAATGAAAAATTTTGAGCTAAAGCTACGTCTTATTGAAGAAAAATATTTTTTTTTATTTTCACTGCCCAATCCTAATAAAATCTATAAAACCTCTGTGGAGCCAAAATGCTCACTACACCCGTAGATTAATTCCTCAAGGGGTGTAGTTTCCAAAATGGGGTCACTTGTGGGAGGTTTCCACTGTTTTGTCCCTTTGGGGGCTTTGCAAATGTGACATGGCCTCCGCAAACCATTCCTGCTAAATTGGAGCTCCAAAAGCCAAATGGCGCTCTTTCCCTTCTAAGCCCTGCCGTGTGTCCAAACAGCCATTTAGGACTACATGTGGGGTGTTTTTTTAATCAGGCAAAATTGCTTTACAAATGTGGAGATGCTTTTTCTCCTTTAGTCCTTGTGGAAATGAGAAAAAATTAGCTAAACCTACATTTTCTTTGAAAGAATGTAGATTTTAATTTTCACAGCCTACTTCCAATAATTTCTGCAATAAACCTGTGGGGTCAAAATGCTCACTATACCCCTAGATAATTTCCTTGAGGGGTCTAGTTTCCTAAATGGTGTCACTTTTGGGGGGTTTCCACTGTTTTGGCACTGCAAGAGCCCCTTAAACCTGATATGGTGCCTAAAATATTTTCTAATAAAAAGGAGGCCCAAGACTCACTAGGTACTCCTTTGCTTCTGAGGCCGGTGCTTCAGTCCATTACCACACTAGGGCCACATGCGGGATTTTTCTAAAAACTGCAGACTCTGGGCAATAAATATTGAGTTGCATTTCTCTGGTAAAACTTTCTGTGTTACAAAAAAAAATGGATTAAAAAGGAATTTCGGCAACAAAAAAAAAAAGGAAATTTGTAAATTTCACCTCTACATTGCCTTAATTCTCGTGAAACGTCTAAAGGGTTAAGAAACTTTAGAAAGGCTGTTTTGAATACTTTGAGGGGTGACATTCTTAAAATGGGGTGACTTATTCGGGGTTTCTAATATATATGGCCCTCAAAGCCACTTCACAACTGAACTGGCCCCTGTAAAAATAGCCTTTTGAAATTTTCTTGAAAATGTGAGAAATTGCATCTAAAGTTCTAAGCCTTGTAACGTCCTAGAAAAATAAAACAATATTCAAAAAACGATGCCAATCTAAAGTAGACATATGGGGGATGTTAATGAGGAACAATTTTGTATGGTATAACTGTCTTACAAGCAGATACATTTAAATTTAGAATAATGCACATTTTTGCAATTTTTCTCAAAAATTTTGGTGTTTTTCACAATTAAATACTGAATGTATCGAGCAAATTTTGCCAGTATTGTAAAGTACAATGTGTCACGAGATAACAATCTCAGAATCGCTTGGATAGGTCAAAGCATTCTGAAGTTATTACCACATAAAGTGAAACATGTCAGATTGGAAAAATGGGGCTCTGTCAGTAAGGTTAAAAATGGCCAAAGAGGGAAGGGGTTAATATTTAAAGTAAATAGAATCATCAACCATGATCTAAATACTGGTATTTTATGCTACAAATAGTTGTGTTTGTTTAGCTTTCTTCTCTTATTACAGTGGCTCAATTTACACAACAAAATTACATCCTACAATATCTACACAGTATAATGTTGTTAATGTTTTCCTCCTTATTCCCTCTAGAGGGCAGATTTTTGGTATATTTAGCTACAGAAATTATCAGTGTTTCAAAACAAGACACAGCTGCACCGTTTTATAGCTATTTTTAATTCTTTCTCAACCCATAACAATATTGTGCAGAAGCATTCAAAATTAAATAAACATGACCTGCAATTATATGTAAGTACCTAGGATATTAACCCGCATAAGGACAGGGCCAAACTTAGTTTTTTTTCATTTTCATTTTTCCTCCCCGCCTTCCAAAAGCCATAAAGTTTTTATTTATTTTGTCGACATAGGAGCTTGTTTTTTAAGGGACAAGCTGTAGTTTTTCATGTCATCATTTATTATACCTCGTAGTGTACTGGGAAACTGGAAAAACATTTTAAAAAAAAGCGGCTGTTGCGGGGACCCACGCCACCCGGCCCATAACATTTTTTGGCCGGGCGGCACCAGCCACCTCATGCCCGATGGCGTCGCTAGCACCGGAGGGGGCCTCAGTACTAGCGACAGCCACATTCCCTTGTATCTGCATCTTTAGGACGTAGATACAATTGAATACTATAGGCTGCAGGCCACATGTGTGTCAAATTCTGCAGAGACGAGTGGTAGCTGGAATAAGTCGTCACAAAGGTCTAGGCCGGATGGAGAAAAAAGGGGAAAGTGAATAACTCTAATCAGAGAAAACATCACCTGTGAGTCACTGGATATAAATGTGCTGTAATCACTTATATGGTCTGCAGAGCTTATACCTGTGTATAACTGGCATCTACCACTATATGGACACTATATGGTTGTAATATTGGTCTTTGTATAGCAGTATCATTCAGTCACTATGTGGTTATGGTGTGCCGGTATTATTCAGTAACAGTATGGGGTATTTTTCAGTCACTATGTGATTATGGTGTGGCGATATTATGTGGACCTTATATTGTATGATTATTGGTAATATTCGTCTTATAATAGTGAATTGTGTTCAGTAACAGTATGCAGGTAATATAATCTGATATAGTGGTATGACTTAATAACTGTATATGTATATAGATAATTTTTTAGGGTAAGAGGGGGAACAAATGCTTTGGGGATTGCAACACTCCTAGACGTGCTAGAAATCAGAGATGCAGTTTTCTGCACACCGCCTTCTGAATAGACTGCATTATTGATTTCAGTAATTCAGGATTTAGGGCCCCACTTTTAACTTTGCCCAGGGACACACTTTGTCTAAAACTGGCCCTGCACTGACAGTCTCCATTGAAGTAGTACAAAGATGGCAGACCCAGTGAGCTTTATTAGGCCCCTAGGCTGCCATGACGCCCATTGGCACCCCACAATCGCATAGAGGGGAGGGGGGCAACGCTACGTCGGAGGGTGCCGCACACGTGATACTAACAATTTAAATGCTTCAGTCACGATTGACCGCGGCATTTAAGAGGCTAAACGGGCGGAATCCAAGTGATTGGATTTGGAATTGATTCCGCCCGCTGTAGTGAGGTGTCGGTTATTACACAGCCGTCACCTGCTAAGTATGGAGCGAGCTCAAACCGTGAGCCCGCTCCATACCTCCCCTTAACGGCTGTCACGTACATTTATGTAGCATGTTGTTAAGGGGTTAAATATATTGAAATAGTAATATTAAATATTTATTTAATTATCATCTATTTGGAAGCGCTTCCCCCTCATCTACTATGGGTAGTGCTAAATGTTTCCTGGGACAGGGTGAGTTTGGATGACACATATTAACACATTCTTAGGCCAGTTTCCCACATAGCATTTTGCAGCATTTTTTGGTGCGATTTTGTTGAGTTTTTTGAAGGAAGATGTTATTTTAAAGTCTATAGTGAAATATTAGAAAGTCTATATACACAGCTTTTTGGTTTGCAGTGTTCTTGTAACGTTACAGTCATACAAAGATAAAATCCAAAATACACCAAGGGAGAAACGTTTTAGCACTGTTAGACATCCTGGACCCAAGCGTATTCCACTCATTTCCACATACAATGATCTTAGTGAAGATGTATCTAAGATTCTGAACAAACACTGGTCTATAATTAGCAATAGTTATACTGTAGTCATAAAATTGAACAATGCCCCCATTTTATCTTATAGACGACAACAAAACCTTTGAGACAAATTTCTGTGTCATAATTGTGTCAACTGTTCTCTTATATGTATCAGTAATACATTTACACACCCCCTCACAGGTAGACAATACAGTATTAAATATACGTTTACGTGTGATTCCGACTAGGTCATATATGTAATATGGTGCCCCTGCCTATTATTATATGCTGGTGAAACCACTTGTGAATTTAAAACAGGTTTGAACAACCATCGATTTTTGATCTGAAGAAAACAACTTGATTTCCCTATATCAAAACTTTTAGCTGAACAGGGACATACTGAAAGAGATTTAAAATTGATGATCCTTGACCATATCCCACTGTCCCATAAGGGAGGAGATAGACATATGTTGCTTCACAAATGTGAGCTTAAATGGATATTTCTGTTAAATTCATTGAGACCGAATGGTCTCAATGTTGAATTTAATGTAGCTAGGATTACACTCTGATTATTCATTTCCCCCTGTTGCGAGTTCCTCGCGATGTCCTCGCCATTCATTATTCGCGATACACATCTATATGTGTTGCTTGAGATGCTATATATATTTTAGAATATATTTGTGATGTTATTAAATATGAATCTTTATTTTTTTTATTTTTTGTAGATCAATACAGCACTTCAGCATTACTCTCCAATAATTTGTACTACACAATTTTATTGACTAGAGCAATTTTTAGCTCAACTTTAGTTACTGCCTATTAACATGTCTTGGGACAGTTCTATATGGGGATTTTGATAGTATATTCTGCTTTTTTAGCATATTTGAGGATAATGGCGTTGAGATATATATATTTTTTTATTTCTTACATATATGTAGATATATCTCTCGGTAGAAGTGGTGTAATATTGAGCCGCTGCATACCAGGCGCCTGCAGGTCTATTACACGCTGTGAGGTTGAAGTGGGAAGTCCCCTGTGCACAAAGGTGCCACTTGGGATGCCTACTAACCCGGACTGAAGAACTTCTGACCACGTAAAGGTGGACATGGGTCTTTATGTCCACATGTAAGACCATAATGTTAGCCTACTTCTACATCAATGTATAATCATAATCTATTATAATGATTGATAAATGTATTGAATATCTATATATGTCTCCGCCACTGCCCTCTTTATGTACATGTACAGAAGGGAGTTATTATTCCTGTTTTTATGTCCCATATGAGCCACACAAGACATCACATGATGGACTGATGTGTTAAAAACATTGTAACCAGGTCCATTTGTTATCTGGACCGGTTGCTTGACAACACTAGACGCTATTCAGACTTTGACATGTGTATCCGAGATTGCAGTGGTGACACCATGCAATGTTTTCTTGTTGCTTAGCAGCATGATACTTTCGTGTCTCGATGTCTTACGCATGCGCAACAGAGTTGGGTGAACGGCGAATGGAGTGCGTGACGATCGCTCCAAGAAATCCACATCACACTGAATTTAAATATGTAAGAAGACTTGTATTCTTGATTGGTGAGTGGTCCTGCAGCTCCAACCCTTGACAAAGCTGTAGAATTTTTGATGATGTACTAATCATGCACTTTATATAACAGTCTTATGTATGTATTTTTAATCATTATGTTTTATGTAATCACATTCACTTTCTCTATCAAGTTTATGTTTTGATACCTTACATCTGGATTTTATCACTATTTTTTGCACTTTGCACTTTTATTTATATTTAAATTAGATTAATTATGTTAATTAGATATTGATTATTTAAGCCCTTAATGACCGCCGATAAGCCTTTTCACGGCGGTCATTAATGGGCTTTATTCTACAGCGCCGCTATTCCACGGCGCTGCATTAGAATAAAATAAACTGAGCAGGGAGCTGTCAAATCTCCCTGCTCTCAGCTGCCAGAGGCAGCTGAGGGCTGGGAGCATCCCTGCTCTGCCGTGTGAGATCGATATTAGTATCAATCTCACCCGTTTAACCCCTCAGATGCGGTGCTCAATAGCGTGCACCGCATCTGAGTGGTTTTGGAGAGAGGGAGGGAGCTCCATCTCATCCCACCGACACCCGGCGATACGATCGCCGAGTGTCTGTGTCTCCGATGGCAGCCGGGGGTCTAATAAAGGCCCCCAGGTCTGCCTGTAATGAATGCCTGCTAGGCATGACCTAGCAGATGCCTGTCCGTTTTAAACGGACAGGCAATAATACACTGCAATACAAAAGTATTGCCTTGTATTATAATGAGGATCGCATAGTGAAGTCCCCTAGTGGGACTAGTATAAAAGTACAAAAAAGTTGAATAAAGTTAATTAAAAAAAATGTGAAAAAAAATAAAAATGAAAAACCCACTTTTTCCCTTTACAAACTGCTTTACTATTAAAAAAAAAAAACACAATAAAGCAAAAAAGTTGCACATATTTGGTATGGCCGCGTCCGTAACGACCCCGACTATAAATCGATTACATTATTTAACCCACACGGTGAACGCCGTAAAAAATAAAATAAAAAAACTATGGAAGAAATGCTGTTTTCTGTTAATCCTGACTTTAATAAAATGTGATAAAAAGTGATCAAAAAGTCGCATCTTCTCCAAGATGGTACCAATAAAAACTACAAGACGTGTCGCAAAAAAACAAGACCTTAAACAGCTATGTCGACGCAAAAGTAAAAAAGTTATAGCTCTTCGAATGTGACAATAGAAAAATTTAGAAAATGGCTTGGTCATTAGGGCCCAGAATGCAAGCAGGGGGAAGGGGTTAAAGCACTATGAACTTGTGTATCACTATGTCTGAGAAAGGTCCTATTGCAGGATGGAAATGTTGCACTCATGTTGACTGAATAAATCACAGATTTTTTACCTTCTACTGGAGTGCTTCAAGATCTTTTTTCATATATATATATGGTAGGTGGTCCAGGTCCTCAAAACTCGTGCCATAGTATAGCTCTGGCATAGGCTTTACCTTAACTGTCAGGTGCTCGGCAGTCAGAGACTGCCGGGGAGACTGGGGAGAAGAAAGAAAAGTTTTTCAGCATAATACAGTAGCAGCACAGTGGATGAGATTTTACCAAATCTCATTCACATGCTGCATAAATGCTGAGTTGAAAAACGTTCAGAAATGAACCTGTGGCGCGTTTTGTTTTTTTAAGCCGCAGAATGTCAATTGTATTTTCATAATCGCTGCTTATTTGTTGCGGGTTTTCCCCATTGTATTTAATGGAGAAGTAAACTTGCAACAAATAGTAGATGTTGCATTTTTTTCAGCGGAAAAGTAGTGATTTCACTGCAAAAAACACAGCTCAGAAAAATAAAAAATCTTATACTTACCCAGAATTCTGTGTTTCTTCATCCAAGCTGGCCTCCAGGGATGTCGTTTCATCCCATGTGACCGCTGCAGCCAATCACAGGCGGCAGCGGTCACATGGAGTTAAACGTCATCCCTAGAGGCCGGCCTGCAGGATGGCAGAGGAACGCGTCGACCATGACTACGTAAGTATCAAACTTTTTTTTATGTGCAGTTTTCCGCAGCTGACATTCCTGGATGAAAAACTGAGCCACAATTTGGTGCGGTTTTATGGCGGGAATTCCCTGGGGCACACAGGGCGGATACGCTGTGTACTTTCACGCAGCATATCTGCCATGTGTGAACACACCTTAAGAGGGCTGATTTTCCATGAAACTGGGGCTGCTGTACAGTCCCAGTTACAGTGGAAGACGTGGTGTAAAAGAAAAAAAAAGAAAAAAGACAAAGTTTAGAAGGGCCTTTCCTGACCTTTGAGGGAAAGACCATAATATCAAAAAAATATAAAAGTAAAAAAAGTGTCAAAATAAATTAAATAATTAATACACAGAAAATACTCATTCCCCCGCCAATCATTGTCGTAAAGCTAGCGCTGACGCAATTACCCTAAAATAGACATGTAATTTATCAAAATTGAAGGTACACAATGACAATCACAAAAGGGCTATTTTAGGGTAGAATGATACTATTACCAGAAAAAAATAGCTATACTGTAAAAAAGTATTTTTTTAAATATTATTTTTAAACTAAAAATTCTAAAATAGCAAAAAGAATGTGTATAAAGAGAATGAAAAAAGAAATCTGCATTTAAAAAAAATAAAGAAAAAAAACATTTCAAAAATCACGTTGCTAGCCCAACAAATAAAAAAGTTATAGCCATTTAACTAGTGCATGCAAAACGGTGTCTGGTCCTGAAAACTCAAAACAGCCCGGTCCTGAACCGGTTCAGGGTTTTAAGGTTCACATAAATACAACGACCCACATGTATCAATCAAGGATTTTTGACGTCTATTTTTTTGTGTGAATTTTTGGGAGTATGTTTTGTGACAAATGTATCTACTGTCAAGTGACATTTGTTAGATTTGTTGCACTTACCATAAAATGTCATTCTTTTTGTCTCAAACGCTTAATATATCAGGCAAAAATAAATACACCACATTTAATCATAGACCTTTACCAGAAAATTGCTCCGCCATTGATACATTTGAACCAATGTATATTAAAAGGCAGAGAGATAGTATCAACTAGTAGCATGAAGACAGACAAAGTAGAGTCAAAGTAAAAGTAGATCTTCAAAGTATGGAAACCCTGATCTGTGCAATGAGCTTTGCCCACAAATAAATGTGGAACAAAAATTAATTCTTGTAGGTAGCAATAAAATTCCAGTAGTACAAACTGTAAGAAATTTCCCATCTCCTCTAAAGTTAGACCATATGCTTACTTAGTGCCGTCTAAATAATACCCCAACCCCCAGGTTTTGTCCTCCTTATCCTAACTTACATTCCCTAAACATATTTTAAATTAAATGCGGTACTCCTATTTATTGCCAGCAATCACCTTTCCCTTATTGATCCTTATAGCTCAAACCAACTGAGATACTCTATAATCTAGCAATGTTTTACAAAGAGTGTAATAGAAGTCTATGTAGCTATTCCCAAAGTTAGCCTCAGGTGGATTTGTGTCTCACTCCTATATCCCTCTCCTGCTGCTATATGTCAAAATGTGTTTGTGGCAGTTCCCTATGGTTTTAAGATCCAAAAAGCATTTAAAGCAATTGAACATATATTTAATAAGTAATGACCCCCTGTATAATACCGTGTTTCACATAGGTAACTATTCTCCAACATTAGCAATTTAAGTTTATGTCTCATATCTCCTGTGCTTACTTACTTGGAATATGCCTCGGAGAAATGAAGAGAATGAATCTTAGCAGCACGCAATATTTAACACTTAAAAGATGTATTCTCTTGGAAGGCATTTAAGAATTATGCAGACTTTATGTTAGAAATCACCTGGCTCTCCTGAGGGTCATTGACTTACAGCATACTATACCTCAAAAAATGAGTATAGATAGTTCTAGAGACTTTGTGCTGAGCACTGCTAAACAACTAATACTAATGGAAGCTGTATGTTGATCCAAAACTCCATGACCTTGATGGGAATATTCCTTTTGTTCCTGTTATTAAGTCATGATTCTTCTTGAAATTTATGTTGAGAACTTACAACTCTGCCCTTCACAGAGCCAAACAAGTCTACTTCACCCCTCTCATCTCCACACTATCTAGTAATCCAAAACGCCTCTTTGATACTTTCATTCCCTCCTTAGTCCTAAAGTGCAGACGGCAATCACAGATCTCAGCGATGAAGATGCCAAAGTCGGGTAGGGGAAGTATGGAACGGGGTCATGGAGTGAACACGCTCCATACGATGCGGGTGTCGGCTGTTTGTTACAGCCGACACTTCAGAGTAACGAGCAGCATCGCGCTCGATCGCGATCCCGCTCGTTTAACTCGTTAAATCCTGCGGTCAATAGCGACTGCAGCATTTAAATAGTTAAAAAGAGGAGGACGACCCCCTCTAAGAGCTCATCATCAATGCAATCGCAGGGGGGCGATGGTTGCTATGGCTGCCTGGGGGCCTAATGCAGTCAGAATCACTATATACATTAGTATTATAAATGAAAAGTTAAAAAAAAAACTTTTCCCATTCTTCCCCTAGAGCATAGTAAAAAATAAATAAATTAATAAATATAATTGGTATCGCCGCGTCCGTAAAAGTCTGAACTATTACAATATATCATTATTTAACCCGCACGGTGAACTCCGTAAAAAAAAAATTGTAAACGCCAGAATCTCTATTTTTTGGTCACCTAATCTCCCACAAAAAATGAAATAAAAAGTTAGCAAAGCGTTGCATGTACACCAAAATGGTATTATTAAAAACTACAGCTTATCCCGCAAAAAATAAGCCCTCATACCACTTAATCGACAGAGAAATAAAAAAGTTATGGCTCTTGGAATTTGGCGAAACAAAATCAATTTTCTTTTTTACACTTAGGTTTTTACTTGTAAAAGTAGTAAAATATAGAAAAAACTATATGTATTTGGTATCACCGTAATCGTATTGACCCACAGAATAAAGTTAACATGTTGTTTTAATTGCACAGTGAAGTACGTAAAAACGGCACGCAAAAAACCATTGAGGAATCGCTGTTTTTTTCATTTTTTACCCCACAAATAATTATATTCCTGTTTCCTAGTACATTATATGGCAAAATAAATGGTGCTACAAAAAACTACAAAATAAATAAATTAATAAATATAATTGGTATCGCCGCGTCCGTAAAAGTCTGAACTATTACAATATATCAATATATCAAAGATCAAGCCCACATAGTACTATATCGATGGAAAAATAAAGACGTTATGGCTTTTGGAAGGTGGGGAGGAAAAAATGAAAATGAAAATCTGAAAGTCGTTTACGACGGGAAGGGGTTAAGCATTTGACCCAATAACAGAAGAAGTCTCTAGGCTCCTTTCTTCTTATCGTCCCACTTCCTGCCCCAGTGACCCTTTCCCCTCACACCTCGTCCAGTCCCACTCCCCGGCTCTTACTAGTCACCTGACTAAAATTTTTAACCTCTTCCTTTCTTCTGGAATCTTTCCCTCCTCTTTGAAACATGCCGTTATAAATCCATTACTGAGAAAAACAACTCTTGACCCATCTAGCACTGCTAACTACCGACCTGTCTCTAATCTCCCCTTCATCTCCAAACTCCTGGAATCCTTGGTCTACTCTCGCCTTATCCGCTATCTCACTGCTAACTCAATTCTTGACCCCTTACAATCTGGTTTCCGCACTCTACACTTCACAGAAACTGCCCTTACTAAATTCTCAAATGATCTCTTGGCAGCTAAATCTAACAGCAAATACTCTCTACTGGTTCTTCTGGATCTCTCTGCAGCCTTTGACACTGTAGACCACCAACTCCTATTTAACATGCTCCACTCTATTGAGCTTAAGGACACTGCTTTCACTTGGTTTCTTCCTATCTCTCTGACCGCTTGTTCAGTGTGTAATTTGCTGTTTCTACTTCTTCTCCTCTTACCCTTGCTAATGGGGATTCAGCAGGGATCAGTACTATGTCCGCTCCTCTTTTCTCTCTACACAGCCCATATTGGACAAACCATCAGCAGATTTGGCTTCCAGTACCATCTCTACACTGATGACACCCAATTATATGCCTCTTCCCATGGCATGACCCCTGCTCTAATACAAAACATCAGTGATTGTCTATCTGCTGTCTCTAACATCATGTCCTCTCTTTATCTGAAACTAAATCTTTCTAAAACTGAGCTCCTTGTGTTCCCACCATCTACCAACCTATCTAAACCTGATGTCTCCATCTCGGTGTGTGACACTACCATAACTCCCCGGTACGGATGGGCGATTAATCAAATTAATTTGATTAATTCGCCCTCAAGAACTCTCACAATTCTATTTTTAACAGAATTGTTTAATCAATTATTTAGTGGCACCATCATGCCATGCTGCAGGAGGAAGCTCCGCCCCGCTGCAACATCACTGCCTGGTCCGCCCGTCTGACAATATGCACCCGTTCTGTCTCGGCTTTCCCACAGAACTGCTATTTTGTAGTGAACAAAATGATACAGTATGAAACAACAGTTCAGTGGGGAAGCGGGGACTCCTAGCATATATAGCCATACCGCCCCGTAGATACTACCCCTCCGTTGCAGATCACACTCGCCCCTTGCAGATCGCACCCCCCTTGTAGATTGCAAAACAAACTCCCCCTGTAGATCGCAAAACCACCCTCCCTTGAAGATCGCACCCCCCCCTTGTAGATGGAACCCCCACACACACTTCTTGTAGATAGCGCCACTAGAGCTCCCACTAGGATCTGTACCCCTAGTCAAAGTGTCGGTAACCTCTGGCCGGAGGTCCAGCCCCTAGCGGCAGCTACAGTGGTGCTATCTACAAGAAGGATGGGGTGCGGTGCTGCGATCAACAAGGGGGTGAGTTGCTGCGATCTACAAGGGGGGGTGGGAGTGCGATCTACAAGGGAGGGGGGGTACATTTTACAAAGGGGATGGGTGTGCGATTTACATGTGGGGGTGCGATCTACAAGTGGGGTGGGAGTGCGATCTACAAGTGGTGCTGCGATCTAGGAGGAGGGGGTAGTGGTGGTGCTGCGATCTATAAGGGGGGGGGGTGAGGGTGCGATCTACAAGGAGGGGGTGGTGGTGCTGCGATCTACAAGGGGGGGTGCTGCGATCTACAAGGGCATGGGGGTGCTATCTACAAGGGGGGTTCTATCTGCATGGGCACTATATGGGGGCACTATGGCCCTATATGGCCACTATCACTATATGTGGGCACTGTATCAATATATGTGGGCACTGCCACTACATGTGGGCACTGTGGCACTATATGTGGGGGCACTGTGGCACTATATATGGGGGCACTGTGTACCGGGAGTCCCGTTCACATGTACCATGTTTGGGACGGGAAATCCGGCTGACGCACGGACCGTTTGTCACGGTCCAATCACGGTCGTGTTTATCGGGCCTTAATGTCATTTATTTAACCCTCCATGGTGGGGCCGTTACTGCACCGGGTCCTGCTCAGACTTCAGACACCATAATGTAATCTCGCTCCAGAGTGCCCTCTCGGCGCTATCTGCCTGGCCCTGCTGCAATTTACACTGCTCTCGTCTGCAATGTTAGGGACTGGCTGAGGTAGTGACAGACAGAGGGGTATGTTAGTGCATGAAGCGCATAATTGATTATAGATTCTGTTGACCTATTCCCTGCCGGGGAACAGGTTAAGAGAAATTATAATCAATTAGATATAATTTTTCCAATAGTATTTCTGATAAAAAAGTATTTGCAGAGGTTAAAAGTTGTGAAGTTACATACAATTATTATAGTAATATATGTTAAAAAATGTTTATATAAAGAAAATAATTTAGTAAATGATTTCTTGGTATTTTTTTTTCAGATTATTTAACAGTAATAAGAGAATCGAGATTCAAAAATCTAGATTTCGCCCAGCCCTATTCCCAGGCAGCACGCCCTTTGTCTTTGGGTAATTTTTTACTCAGATCTTTCCTTTACTTCACACATCCAATCACTTACACGCTCCTGTCACTTTCACCTCAAAAACATCTCCAGAATCTGCCCTTTTCTTACTGTGGAAAGAGCGAAAACTCTCATTGTCGCTCTGATTCACTCGTGTCTAGACTACTGTAACTCATTACTAATCGGTCTTCCACTCACTAAACTCTGCCCTCTCTAATCTATCCTTAATTCAGCTGGAAGCGATGTCTATTCACTGTCAAGGCACTTCAGTAACATTAATATGTAAGTAAGCCCCCAAGTACATTTAGATTATAAGCGTTGTATAAGCAGCGACTTTTCTCCTTTTGTCCCATAGTTTGTTCATTTTTTTTTATGACTTGTGATTTTACTTGTTTGTTACTTTGCCCAACTATAAAGAACTGCAGAATGTTTGTGCTATATATATATATATATATATATATATATATATATATATATTTCTATATATATATATATATATATAAAAAAAATATTAATATTTATTTGTATACATGTACAGACATAAAGGCTCCATACTGCAGACAAATTACATGTGAGGGAGCATATAATCTGCAGCATTGTGGAATTTATGTGCCCCATATGAGTAGTTGTAATCAAGTTATAGCATTAGTGGATTCTCTCCAATGGACCCGCCTATTCAAATTGTAATAGAAGATGTTGTAGGAGAGAGTCTAATGGGTAAGTAGTGGATGGATTTGTGACCATTCTGGCATTTTATAATGGACATTGTAGTTTATTTTTTATCTCAAATATCATTGATAATCATGAACTTAAATTCTCAACACATGCATAATATCTAAAATAAAAATGCCTACAAATCAATGAGGACTCAACATTCTTGGTGAAATATATAGAAAAATTTATTGAGTTGACATCTTCTCAAAAACATTTAAGTCCTTTTTAAGAATGTTCTAATGAGCACTAATATTCTCTACTAAAGGTCAGTAAATTACTATGAGCAGAGTGAAATCAAATAAATATGTTAATGGTGAAAGTCCTCATTTCTTGTAGAGTTGGGATATGAACATAGTTGAGACATTATATGGATTCAAACATTCTTAAAGAAAGAATTCAACACACCATTGAATGACTATTAGAAATGGTGGTGTGCTAGTTTTCATTACAGAAAATGTGAGTTTTGGTCATCTCCAATGTACATAGTAAGATAGTAACAAAGTTTTTCAGCCTATTATTCTGCTATGTTGATCCAGAGCAAGGCAAACCCCTCATTAGGCAAAAGACAATTTTCCACATTTTAGGGAAAATTTACTTCCCGACTCCAATATGGCAATCAGTATAAATCCCTAAATCAATGATCCATCTCCAGTAATCTAGAAACCATAACCGTAATATTATTACAGTTAAAAAAGACATCCAGGCCAATTTATGTATTGACCATGACAACTTCCTCTTGCAGAGAATTCCATAGTTTTACTGCTCTTACAGTAAAAAAAATCCCCTTCTATGTCTGTGTAAAACCCTTCTTTCCTCTAGACATATGGGATGTTCACTTGTTA
This sequence comes from Rhinoderma darwinii, assembly GCF_050947455.1. Lineage (NCBI taxonomy): Eukaryota > Metazoa > Chordata > Amphibia > Anura > Rhinodermatidae > Rhinoderma > Rhinoderma darwinii. The sequence continues at coordinate 160,810,949 of NC_134688.1, read as the reverse complement.
TAGTTACAGTCCTCGGTACAAATAGACAATGTGAAGGATCGCTGTATAGACCACTGATATATTCAAACATAGTTATTAGATCACCCATCAGCCATTTTTTTTTAAAAGTAAATAACCCCAATTTTGATAATATTCCTGGAAATAGTAATCCACCCATTCCATGTATTACTTTAATTACCCGCCTTTCAACCCTGTCAAGCTGTACTATGTCTTCCAGGTGCACTAGTGCCCAAAACTGTACACAATATTCCATATAACTTAAACGTTACTGAGATCAGTCCGGGAGCAGCATTGGGCTCATGCACATAATGCACATGAAGCCGAGGACAGTACACTGTGCAGTGAAGCGATGTGTACTGTCCTCGGCTTCATGTACTCAATGCGCATGCTTCCCGATGCTATCACCATTGGTTTCCTGACTCCTCTGTAAAGGATCTGCCGGGCACAGCTTCTGTGTCGACGCCTGGGGTTAATCAGTCTGCACCTGCTCCTAAGTCTGATAGAGTGACTCGTTCTGCTACCACTCAGGCTGGTAGGCTCAGGAGTGGGAGAACCTATCACAGCCTGGCCAGATGGTTCTAGCTCCCGCCCTCGGTCTATTTATACCTTCATTTCCTGCTTGTCTTTGCCTGTGATTCTTTCCTGTTTCCTGGCTCTGCTGCTCCTGCTATCATTATTAACCTTGCTTCATTTTGACCCTGGCTTTACTGACTACGCTACTTCTCAGCGTTTGGTACCTCGTACACTCCTGTTTTGACCTGGCTCGTTCACTACTCTTGTTGCTCACGATCTTGCCGTGGGCAACTGCACCATTTCCCTTAGCTTCTGTGTACCCTTGTCTGTTTGTCTGTCGTGCACATATTAAACGTAGGGACCGTCGCCCAGTTGTACGCCGTCGCCTAGGACGGGCCGTGCAAGTAGGCAGGGACTGAGTGGCGGGTAAATTAGGGCTCACCTGTCTGTCTCCCTACCCCGTCATTACACCTCTTAGAATCTTATTTGTTATTTAATTAAAAATGGCATAAACTAACAATTTCAATGTGGGCAGGTTTGGAATAAAATAGTTCACATGAAGAGAAATGAACAAGGATGTTGCCACCTTCACTCCCCTTGGAGTGGAAATTGTTTCCATGTTTTTTTCATTTTTCCTTTATTTACGAAGAAACTCACTTTCTATTGCTTTTTCTTTCATCCTTTTCTTCACTCCTTGCTCCCTTCTTCCTCTTTTTCTAACTTTTCTAAGATACTATACAGGATTTTAAGTGATTTACTTTTGCTTTAGCTGTGATTTGTCTATTTTACTTGAGTATTTTATGACTCTGTGTAGCAGGTTTTCCTTCATGTTTATCAATATAATTTGGCCCCCAAGACTATTATTTTATCTTGACCTGTACCTTAAATAATAATATGTAAATTGCCATTCACCTATATAGAAAATATTTTCATTCCTTGTACTGTGGTATTTGTACAATAATAATTAAAAAAAATGAAAAAAGTGTATCCCTTTGTTTTTGTAATTTTGCTTCAAACAAGCTATTTGTGAAATAAACTATTATTACTAATTATTTTTATGACTTGTTAAACCAAAAATGCTTTAAAAATTCACTGAAGATGTTGTATTCCTGTATTATTTCTTTCTTTTTATAAATTTAATAAAGTAGATAATTCTACAGAAAGATTATTGGAATCACTACTCGATAAAATATAATAAATAAAAATAAAGAAATGCAGGGAATGTTTATTGCATGTGGAATTTCATTATCTCTTGTGACTTAAAAATACCAGATGTTATAGGGAGAAATAATAAGACAAATCTAGAATTCTTCTCTTCTAGTGGCACATGAGGGTCCACTTTGAGTAAAATCTTTACCATCCAGCTGGGTGAACACAAATGAGTTCACAGTAACATGTAGCAAGAGACATAGCAGATCAACTAGCCATGCATGAAATTGATTTTTTAATAACAAGTATCTGTTGCCTTCTATAAGGCACGCACCTTATTCTAAAAATGGGTAACAATAAAAGCAAATCATTAACTGTTCTTGGTAAATGAAGCACAGCAAAATATGAAAGAAATCTGGTGCAATATTGACCCTAAAGATTATTCAATGTCTAAGTAATTTAAGTATGAGATCAGTAATTCTTTGTAATACTGGATTATTATTTATTTAAAGGGTACCTGTCTGCTTGTTTTAGTTGCCTCACCTACCACCAACCTGTAATGTATTTTTTTCAGTAATAGGTTCATAATGATGCCCATATATGTTCTGTCCAATGCTGCATGAAGTAAAAAACTATCTTTGAAATCAGCCCTCGCCATATGCTAATGAGTACTGTAGAGTCATCTGGGCGTTGCTAAATTCCTACAGAGTCGGTCATTTGATCTCAAAACATACCCTTTCATGGTCGATTGAGAAGGTCCTGACGGTAGCATTACACGGCCCAACACGGGCCGTGTAAACGAGCGCCGATCAACGAGACAGCTTGTTTATCGGCGCTCGTTTGATTCTTTCACAAGGAGCCAGTATGGGGACGAGCGCTCATTACTCCGAGCACTCGTCCCCATACAGTTCTATTGTGTCGGCAGCGCGTCTCCCTGTTTACACAGTGAAATGTGCTGCCGATAACAATAAAAGTTTATGCATTTAAAACTATGCAATCAGCCGATGAACGAGCATTTGCTCATTCTTCGGATGATCGTTGCCCTGTTTACACAGGGCAATTATTGGGAATGAGCGGTGATAAGGGACTTAAGCCAAACCGGTGGAGTAGCCCAGTGGGTCCACAAACCTGTTGGTCATAACAGTATGATTAAGAAACAAGGAATCGGAGAGATCACTCTTGAGGTGGTCTTGGCGGAATAGCTGCTAGCCAAACAGACAAGAAACAGGCACAGGCAGATGGTACCTTGAAGGATGGAAGCTGACAGCGGATTACTGGTCACAGGTGGATAGCGGATAGCTGGACACAGGCAGGTAGCGGGTAGTTGGACAAAGGCAGGTAGCGGGTAGCTGGACACAGGCAGGTAGCGGATAGCTGTACACAGGCAGATAACTTATAGCAACAGCAGACTGGATACAGGCTGGTAATGGATAACCGGATACAGGCTGAACACAGATAGCAGCAGTGGACTGGATACAGGCTGGTAACGGACAGCTGGATAAGGGCTGATAACAGATGGAAATAGCAGACTAGATACAGGCTGGCAATGAACAACTGGATACAGGCTGATAACTGATGGCATTAGCAGACTGGATACAGACTGGTAACGGACAACTGGATACAAGCTGATAGCTGATAGCAATAGCAAACGGGAATCAGATGCGTACAGGAACCTTCGCTGGATAACACTAGGTTATTCCAATATTGTTCAGGCAGCTAGTAAATAGTGAAGGTGCCTTAAATAATACTGGGGGGCAACAGAGATTGGTGAGCCGCTTTCGAATTTCGCACACTGGTCCTCTAAGAGACGGCCAGATCACGCGTGTGTGCACTAGGAACAGTGCGGCCGCTAGCAGGGAACACAGTCAGGGAGGCCTGGAGGAGGGACAGGCCATCAGGCAACGCACGAGACCCAGCGGCGGGGACTGGCGGTGGGGACCGCTGGCAGGAGAGGGACCTGCCGCCGGCATTACACATTAGCTATAAAAATCTTCTTAGTTTTAATTATTCATTATCAAGTGCCAAAGTTATTCTCCTAACAGAAAATGTTAGCTTTTCACAGCAAATGGTTTCATATTTTCTCTCCCACATTATTACAGAAGCTGTATCAGGTATGTTGTAAATTTAATCCCATTGAAATCCAATTTACCTAATACATCCCTCCCCCAATATCTGCCTGTGAGATACTGACATTGACTGATCCCACGAAAATTTTCCGGTTTGGACGACTTTATTCTAATGTGTACGGCCAGTTCCAAACTGGTGACATAAACCCTCTTGAAATCTGCATTTTTTATTTTTGGGGTTTTTGCCTAGGTACTCACTTTCTTGAATACTTGATGCAGGTTTCAAAGTACATTTTTAACTTTGCAATACATAGCTGGCAAACCGCAAATATTTTTTAGAACTTCAGAATAAAATGTTGTATAGGCTTTCAGATCAAGGAATTTTGAAAGAAGATACAAAATATGCTGTTTTATGTATTCTATTCAACAGCCTTAGTATATATTGGTCTTGGTAAGACAATGAAAAGAACAAAACCATTTCCCCATAGAAATCAATGATTCATTTTCAATCCTCAGCATACATTCTATGAAGCATTTTTTTTGCATTGTGTAACTCCTGCAGCCTAAATCAATTACCATAGATGTTTGATCAGAATCCAATTGTCATTAGTCGAGAAAAGCTTTGTATTACTCAAATTTGCACGTTTATGCCTCCTGTTCTTAATATTGAACGGTATATTATGGTTTTTGAAGTATAATTCAATTCACTTTTACTGTCCAAAGCACAAAACAGACAGAAATAGTCACACAACAACCTGTGCGGTTTGTACCTGACACTTGGGTACTGTATGTCCACCTTCGAACACCATTTCACACATTATATATAGATATGATCTACATTAAAAGTTAAGTAATATTGTAAATAAGTTACATTACTTAGCTTGTTCTTGATCAGTTACAGCTTGCTTTAACCCCTTAACAACATGCCACGTACTATTATGTCGCTGTCTTTAAAGGGAACCTGTCACCAGCATTTCACCTACTGAACTCTACTCACCCCTCGCTGGCCGCTGCTATCAAAAGTTCATTGCCGTTAACCCCTATCCTAAACTCCTCCTCTGACCGTAAATAATGGTGTGCAAACATTTTGCACCTTTTATGGTAATATTCCGGCAGTCTCATTCATTCCTCTTCTTATGCCCGCCCATCCTGAATGCTGGCCCATCCTGAATGCTGTCAATCAAAAGTAAGCTGTCAATCAAAAGTAAGGAGGCGGGGTTAACTCGGTAAGGCTTGAGGAATGAAAATATGACTCTTTTTAAACGAAGATATGACTCTTTTATGCTCATTAGCATACAGCACGGGAAATATAAAAAACTGAATACTAAAGGTACAGAGTCTACTTAGAAGATAATTATAGGTTACATAAAAAATATTTACGAGGTATTGCTGGTTTAATGCTGGTGACAGTTTCCCTTTAAGTACTTAACGCAATCCAACGAATAGGTATGTTGGGAGTCAAGCGGTAATTGTGTCTAAATGCACGGTGACTGAGTAAAGAAGGCTGTTGCCCCTGACAGCAGGCTATCCTTACTCAACGCCCAGGGGATTTTTGCTGCTTTAACCAGTTACTGTGCCACAGAGCACAGTGAAATGGTGCAGATTGATGCTGTCTAGGACAGCACCAATCCCTGCCATGTATTCATGGGGCGGTGGCAGTGGTGCCACCATTCCGATCGTTACGATTGGTCGGTAGATATAGACCGACCAATTCGCAGCCATGGAGGGTGTTTCAAACACCCTGCACCAGCTCTGCCTGCCTTGCCTCACTCGGGTTAGGAAAGGTGAGCAGACTACTGTGCAGAACTACTCTCCGCCATAATAATCTGTAATTGTCCTCCAGAGCGTCGATCTTGTCCTTCCTGCTTCAGTGATCACTCACTGTGTGTAAGTGATCATAATCATGAACTGTGCTTCAGCGAACTTTTTTTTTTTTGGCAGCAGCACTAGTGATCCCTAAATTTCCCGTTCCCAGTCCCTGTCCCCCTCCCCCTGTGTACATACTGCGGCCGCTGATCAGTGACCACCATCACTGATCATCAATTTTTGGCACCAGACTTTTTTTGTCAGCTTTGCACCATCTCCGTGTGTACTCCCTGCGGCCACAGAGTGCTAATCAGTGATCTATATTAATTTTTTTTACCCAGGTTAATTTTCCCTTTTTTTTTCATTATTATGCCAACACCATCCCTGTGTGTGCCTTGCAGCCACTGAGCACTGATCAGTGACGGCCTTCACTGATCGGCATTAGTGCAATTTCTTGGCCTATTGTTACTGCACCATCTTTCTGTATGAGTATGAGTCTACAATCAGCCCCAGAGAGTAATTTGTTGACGCAGGTTTTTTTTTTTAACCTTTTTTATATATAGATCACTGTAAAAAGTAAAAAATAAGTTTTTAAAAAATATATCTAGGTGCAGCTAGTACCTGCATAGGTAGGACAATAGGGTAGTGGACATATAGTTTAGCATCCATTTTATAATAAAAAAAATTACATAGCATTTTAGGAAGTTCTAGCTATACAACTTTTCTAAAGGTAGTGTAAATTTACTGTGGTATATTTCTTATACTACAGGTTTTTTTAAGGTATAGGGTAACATTTAGTGTCAGTGGTACCATAGCTTTACAGACTTAGTCTAAATTTACTGTAGTATAATTTTTATACAACAGTTTTTTAGCACTAATATATAGCCCTACAGATTTAGAATCAGTTTGTGATGGACATTCGGTTTTCTTTTTACTGAAGTTCGTTCACTAAATTTTACATAGCGTGGCTTTAAAGTTTTAGTCGAAATTTACTGTTCTAAAATTTTTATACTACAGTTTATTTAGCACTAATATACAGCATTACAGTTTTAAGTGGCGCTCCTTGCCTTTTGAGCCCAGCCGTGTGTCCAAACAGCAGTTTATGACCAGATATGGGGCTTGCCATACTCGGGAGAAATTGCTTTACAAATATTGGGGTGCTTTTTCTCCTTTAGACCTTGTGGAAATGGAAAAATAATTAGCTATTTTCATTTTCACAGCCTTCTTCCAATAATTTCTACACTATACTCTTAGATAAGTTCCTTGAGGGGTGTAGTTTCCTAAATGGGGTCACTCTTGGGGTGTTTCCACCGTTTTGATCCCTCGGGGGCTTTGCAAATATGACATGGCCTCCGTAAAACATTCCAGCAATATTTGACCTCCAAAAGCCAAATTGAGCTCCTTCCCTTCTGAGCCCTGCCGTGTGTCCAAATAGCAGTTCATGAACATATATGGGGTATTACCATACTCGGGAGAAATTGCTTAACAAATTTTGGGGTGCTTTTTCTCATTTAGACCTTGTAAATATTCAAAGTTTCTACGGTTTATTGGAAAAAAATTATATTTTCATTTTCACAACCTAATTCCATTAAATTCAGCAGCAAACCTGTTGGGTCAAAATGCTCACTATGCCCCTCTATAAATTCCTTGAGGGGTGTAGTTTGCCAAATAGTGTATTTTTGGGAGTGTTTCCACTCTTTTGCCATCACATGACCTCTTCAAACCTGACATGGTGCCTAAAAAAATAAAAACGTTTTAGTTAAAAAAGTAAATAAAAGTTTTATGTAATAAAAACAATAATCACCCTGTTTCCCTGATCAATTCCATTATAATTCGAAAAAAATAAAAAATTAAAAAAATATATACATAATAGGTATCGCCGCATTTGTATCGGCCTGACCTATACAAATGTCATATTATTTATCCCGCATGGTGAACACAGTAAAAAAAATAAAATAAAAAACAATGGCAGAATTTCCTATGTTGGTCACGTTATTTCCAAAGAAATGGAAAAAAAAGTGATCAAAAAGTCGCAAGTACCCCAAAATGGTACCAATAAAAACTATAGTTTGTCACGCAAAGAACAAGCCGTCACACAGCTCCGTCGACAAAAAAATAAAAAAGTTATGGCTCTCAGGATATGGTGACACTAAAACATTATTTTATTTAGAAAAAAGTGTTTTTATTGTGTAAAAGTAGTAAAACAATTAAAAGACTATATAAATTTGGTATTGCCATAATCGTATCAAACGCAGAATAAAGTAAACATGTTGTTTACACTGCACAGAGAACGCCGTTAAAAATGTATAAAAAAAAGTTGGAGAATTTCTGTTTTTTGGTCTCCTCACCTCCCAAAAAATGTAATAAAAACTGATAAAAAAAAAGAAAAACCCAAAATAATACTATTAAAAACTACAGCTCGTCCCATGAAAAGCAAGCACTCACACAGCGGATCAACGGAAAAAGAAAAAGTTATGACTCTCAGAACGCAATAATGCAAAACGACTAATTTATATGTGCAGCAGTTACATAGTTACATAGTTACATAGTTACATAGTTAGTACGGTTGAAATAAGACACATGTCCATCAAGTTCAACCAAGGGATGGGAAAAGGGAAGGGAAAATTTCTACACATAGGAGCTGATATTTTTTCGTTCTAGGAAATTATCTAAGCCCTTTTTAAAGCCATCTACTGTCCCTGCTGTGACCAGCCCCTGCGGTAGACTATTCCATAGATTCACAGTTCTCACAGTAAAGAAGGCTTGTCGTCTCTGCAGGTTGAACCTTTTTTTTTCCAGACGGAGTGAGTGCCCCCTTGTTTTTTGAGGGGGTTTTACATGGAACAGGATTTCACCATATTTTTTGTATGTGCCATAAATATATTTATATAAGTTTATCATGTCCCCCCTTAGTCGTCTCTTTTCAAGGCTAAGTAGGTTTAATTCTTTTAATCTTTCCTCATAACTTAGATTCTCCATGCCCTTTATTAGCTTTGTTGCTCTTCATTGTAATTTTTACAACTCCAGGGCATACTTTCTATGAACTGGAGCCCAGAATTGAACTGCATATTCTAGAAGAGGCCTCAATAATTCTTTGTAAAGTGGTAATATTATATCCCTGTCCCGTGAGTCTTGCCACTTTTAATACAGAACAATATCTTGCTGGCCTTTGAAGCAGCTGGTTGACATTACATGCTGTTATTTAGTTTATGATCTACAAGTACACCCAGATCCTTCTCAACAAGTGACTCCCTATAGTGACTCTATAGCTCCCCCTAGGACATATGATGCATGCAGATTGTTGGTACGCAGATGCATAACTTTACATACACTTAATTTGCCAAATGGATGCCCAAACACTTAGTGTGTTCAAATCATCTTGCAATTTACCAACATCCTCTATAGACTGAACATTACTACATAGCTTGGTGTCATCTACAAAAATAGAAATAGTGCTATTAATCCCATCCTCTATATCAGGGGTCTCAAGCACGTGGCCCACGGCCCGCATGTGGCCCCTGGGGCTGACATCTGTGGCCCGCGGGGCACAGAGCCGCTAGTATATGGACAGCGATGTCTGGGACTTCCCTAGAGCAGGAGTCCCGTGCAGAGCGCTAGTATAGGCTCTGCTGCGGGACTCTGTGGAATTCCCTGACATCGCTGTCCATATATGGACAGTGTGTCAGGGTCTTCCCCAGAGCGGAGCCCAGGGCAGAGCGCTAGTATCAGCTCTGCTCCGTGACTCTGTGGAATTTCCTAACATCGCTGTCCATATATGGACAGTGTGTCAGGGTCTTCCCCAGTGCGGAGTCCCGGGCAGAGCGCTAGTATCGTCTCTTCTCCGGGACTCTGTGGAATTCCCCGACATCGCTCTCCATATATGCACAGTGTGTCAGGGTCTTCCCCAGAGCGGAGTCCCGGGCAGAGCACTAGTATCGGCTATGCTCCAGGACTCTGTGGAATTCCCTGATATCGCTGTCCATATATGGACAGTATGTCAGGGTCTTCCCCAGAGCGGAGTCCTGGGCAGAGCGCTAGTATCGGCTCTGCTCCGGTACTCTGTGGAATTCTCTGACATCGCTGTCCATATATGGACAGTGTGTCACGGTCTTCCCCAGAGCGGAGTCCTGGGCAGAGCGCTAGTATCGGCTCTGCTCCGGGACTCTGTGGAATTCCCCGACATCAGTGTCCATGTACGGACACATGATGTCTAGTGCTTCCCCAGAGCCAGAGTTCCGAGCAGAGCGCTAGTATAGGCTCTGCTCCGGGACTCTGTGGAATCTTATGACATCGCTGTCCACATATGGACAGCGATGTCTTGGGCTTTCCCAGAGCTGGAGTCCCAGGCAGAGCGCTAGTATAGGCTCTGCTCCAGGACTCTGTGGAATTCCCTGACATCGCTGTCCATATATGGACAGTGTTGTCAGGGTCTTCTACAGAGCGGAGTCCCGGGCAGAGCGCGAGTATCAGCTATGCTCCGGGACTCTGTGGAATTCCCTGACATCGCTGTCCATAAATGGACAGTGTGTCAGGGTCTTCCCCAGAGCGGAGTCCCGGGCAGAGCGCTAGTATCGGCTCTGCTTTGGGACTCTGTGGAATTCCCCAACATCGGTGTCCATGTATGGACACACGATGTCTGGTGCTTCCCCAGAGCCAGAGTCTCGATCAGAGAGCTATTATCGGCTCTGCTCCGGGACTCTGTGGAATCATCTGACATCGCTGTCCACATATGGACAGTGATGTCTGGGGCTTCTCCAGAGCTGGAGTCCTGGGCAGAGCGCTAATAAAGGCTCTGCTCCAGGACTCTGGGGAAGCCTCTGACATCACTGTCGATACATCGACAGTGATGTCAGGGGCTTCCCCAGAGCAGGAGTCCCAGTGATTTCAGGAGCACAGCTGAAGTCCCAGGAAGAGCTTACTAGCACTCTGCTCGGGACTCCAGCTCTGGGGTTGCCCCTGACATCCATGTCCATATATGGACAGTGATGTCAGGAGCAGAGCTGGAATCCCAGGCAGAGTGCTATAAGCGGCTCTGCTCCGGGACTCCAGCTCTGGGCAAGCCCCTCACATCACTGTCCATATATGGACACTGATGTTAATGGCTTCCCCAGAGTTCCGGCGCAGAGCCTATTCTAGTGCTCTGCTCCGGGTCTCCGGCTCTGGTGTTGCCCCTGATATCAAATTCCGGTCCAGGAGGATCCCCTGACGTCACTGTGTATGGACAGTGAGGTCAGGGGCTCCAACAGTAGAGGAATCCCCAGCCAAAGCATCAGCAACGCTCTGGCTGGGGATTCCACTCCTAGAGGGAGCCCCAATCGAGCTATTTACTTGGGGTGTGTGTGGAATTATCTGCAGAGGGCACTGTGTCAGCATCTGCGGAGGACACTGTGGCAGCATCTGCGGAGGGCACTGTGGCAGCATCTATGGAGGACACTGTGGCAGCATCTACAGAGGGCACTGTGGCAGCATCTACAGAGGGCACTGTGGCAGCATCTACAAAGGGTAATGTGGCAGTATGTACAGAGGACACTGTGGCATTATCTAGGGGTGTGTTGCATTATCTACAGAGTGCACTGTGGCATTATCTACAGAGGGCACTGTGGCATTATCTACAGAGGGCACTGTGGCAGCATCTATGGAGGGCACTGTGGCAGCATCTATGGAGGACACTGTGGCAGCATCTACAGAGGGCACTGTGGCAGCATCTACAAAGGGTAATGTGGCAGTATGTACAGAGGACACTGTGGCATTATCTAGGGGTGTGTTGCATTATCTACAGAGTGCACTGTGGCATTATCTACAGAGGGCACTGTGGCATTATCTACAGAGGGCACTGTGGCATTATCTACAGAGGGCACTGTGGCATTATCTAGAGAGGGCACTGTGGCATTATCTGCAGAGGGCACTGTGGCAGCATCTACAGAGTACTCTGTGGCAGCATCCACATAGAGCACTGTGGCAGCATCCACCGAGGGCACTGTGGAGGCATCCACAGAGGGCACTGTGGCAGCATCCCCAGAGGGCACTGTGGCAGCATCCACAGAGGGCACTGTGGCACTATCTAAAAAGGGGCTGCCCAATCTTGACATGTGTGTCTGCCAAACACTGCTAACTGAGCCGCCGGACTGCATTTAGTGACACTTAAACTGGAAAACTGGATTGCTTAAATAAGCACGTGGAGAAATATCTAAAATGTTAAACCTAGCGGTATTAGTATAGTAATGTAGTATTATTATTATAGTAATATAGTGTTATAGTAGATCAAATAACGAATTGATTAACAATAATTTTGTATTGTATCAAATTTGAAAGTAATTGCGACCCGTCAACTTCCCATTTTTTCTATACGCGGCCCACTTACCCGGCCGAGTTTTAGACCCTTACTCTATATCATTAATAAATAAGTTGAATAATAGTGGTCCCAGCACGGAACCCTGGGGTACACCACTTATAACCGGGGACAATTTAAAGTAGGAATCATTGACCACAACTCTCTGGATACGGTCCTTGAGTCAATTCTCAATCCAATTACAAACTATACTTTCTAAACCTATAGTCCTTAATTTACCCATTAGACATCTATGAGGGACATTGTCAAATGCCTTTGCAAAGTCCAAAAATACTATTGTAAAGGATCTGCCAGGCACAGCTTCGGGGTTAACGCCCATAGATAATCAGTCTGCACCTGCTTCTATGTCTGTGAGACTGACTCCATCTTCCACCACTCAGGGTGGCAGGCTTAGGAGTGGGAGAACCTATCACAGCCTGGCCAGACGGAGCTAGCTCCCGCCCTCTGTCTATTTATACCTGCCTTTCCTGTTCCTCCTTTGCTTGTCATTCTTCTCGTTTGGTTTCCTGGCCCTGCTGCAGCTTCTGGTACCATTGACCTTGCTTCATATTGACCCCGGCTTGCTGACTACTCTCCTGTTCTGCGTTTGGTACCTCGTACACTCCTGGTTTGACTCTGCTTGTTTACTACTCTTCTGCTCTGCGTTTGGCACCTCGTACTCTCCTGGTTTGACTCGGCTTGTTCACTTCTCTTGTTGCTCACGGTGTTGCCGTGGGCAACTGCCCCTTTCTCCCCCTAGCTCTGTGTACCCTTGTCTGCTTGTACTTATTGAGCGTAGGGACCGTCGCCCAGTTGTACCCCGTCGCCTAGGGCGGGTCGTTGCAAGTAGGCAGGGACTGAGTGGTGGGTAGATTAGAGCTCACTTGTCTGTCTCCCCACCCCCGTCATTACAACTATATTCACAGCGGCCCATCTGACAAAGCTTCTGCTCACCTCTTCATAAAACTAAAACCACTGCTGGCTGTCACTTATAATACAATTTTTTTGTCACATAATCCTGCATATAGTCCCTCAATAACCCCTCAAACATTTTCCCCGCGATGGATGTTAAGCTTACTGGTCTATAATTACCCGGGAAAGACCTAGAGCCCTTTTTGAAAATAGGCACCACATTTGCCCTGCATCAGTCCCTTGGCACCATACCAGTCACTAGAGAATCTCTAAATATTATGAAGAGGGAGAAAGAAATAATTGAACTAAGCTCTTTAAGAACTCTAGGTTGTAACCTATCTGGTCCCGGGGCCTTGTGTACATTTATTTTATTTAACTTAGCTTGGACCATATCTGCATTCAGCCAATTCAGTATATCAACTGATATATTAACAGCACTGGCACCGGCTACATCAGCTGCCCTTTCTTCTGTTGTATATACAGAGCTAAAGAACCCATTTACTAACTCTGTCTTCTCTTGATCCCCTGTGACCAACTCCCCATTACCACAATCTAAGGGTCCTACATGTTCAGACCTTGGCTTTTTTACATTTACATACTTGAAGAATTTTTGGGGATTTGTTTTATTATCATTGACCACCTGCCTTACATTTTGTATTTTGTTCTTCACCTAAAACCCCATGTCATTATTTGCTAGCCCCCACTGGTAGACCCTGTAAATGCACCGGAAACTACGACATTTTGGGGTCTGTGCTACATATGGGGCTAGTGAAGAAGTCAAAGATTAGGCAATGCTGGAGTACGGATATTTTGTACAATATAATCGACACTCTTTAGAAGTGTGACTCCTGCCCCAAAAAAACTGGCCTGTGCATAAAGGATTGGTTCGAAGCGTACATCACTATCCATGGATAATTAATTGTATTATTAATTTACCCCATTATTACATCATCCTATTGTGCCCTGATGTACTCCGCCCAGCTTACATATACCCTGATGTACTCCGCCCAGCTTATATATACCCTGATGTACTCCGCCCAGCTTACATATACTCTGTTATACTCCGCCCAGCTTACATACAGATGTAGCCATCTTTACCTTAACTTTTAACGCATTAAATAAACAACGGCTATATCTCTTATCTTGACTTTTTCAATGACTTTTCAATGGCTTTTGTTGTGTGATATCAAGCTGCAACAAGTTATCAGACTCAAGTTAAAGATGGCTACATCTGTATACCCTGATATACTCCTCACAGCTTACATATACTCTGATGTACTCCGCACCACTTACATATACCCTGATGTACTCTGCCCAGCTTACATGTGCCCCCACATTATAAACTTAAACACCAGTAAAACACTAAACAAAACTACTACCAAGCAAAATCTGCGTTCCAAAAGCCAAATGGCGCTCCTTCTGGACGCGGCAGTGTGCCCAAACAGCACTTGTACGGCCACATCTTGAACATGGAATTCAGTTTTGGGCTCCACATTGTAAAAAGGAAATAGGAGCGCTAGAGAGGTTTCAAAGGTGGGCGACTAGATTATTAAATGGGATGGGAGGGGTCGCTTACAATGAAAAACTAGAAAAATTGGGCTTGTTCAGCTTGGAAAAAAGACGTCTTAGAGGGGATCTTATTAACATTTATAAGTATATGTGTGGTCAATACATAGAACTAGCACATGATCTGTACCTTCCAAGCACTCTACAAAGGACCAGAGGACATACATTGCGTGTGGAAGAAAGACGTTTCAAACATCAATATAGGAAAGGGTTCTTTACAGTTAGAGTGGTCAAGCTATGGAATGCCCGACACCAAGAGTTAGTGATGGCAGATACTATGTCAGCATTTAAAAATAGGCTAGATGATTATTTACTGACAATTGGCATTGAGGGTTATTATTAATCAAGCAATGAATGACGGGTAATTTATTGAGAAAAGTTGAACTTGATGGACCTGTGTCTTTTTTCAACCTGTGGAACTATGTAACATAGTTGTTGGACTAGAGGGGCACAAAGGCCACTAGAAGAACCTCATTGTTGGACTAAGGGGTCAAAAAAGGCGACAGAAAGCAGAAAGAATAGCCAGGAGAAACAAGAGAGGGGAGTCACTACTGGCTCAGGATCCCAGAGGCAATGAGTGTGCTGGCAGGGCAGTCATCTAGACTCATACTGCTGTCTGTCACGGTCTGTCACGGGGAATCTCCAGTCATAACTGACATATACGTTTAATGGATTCCATAATAGTCTATTTATGATTGCTATTATGGAATCTGTAATATGGCATCCATCACCTATAGGCTATTATGGCATTAATTAAACGTAAACCTTTTTTACTGGACTCTGACGGATGCAAAAGCGTAGTCTACTAGTCTACTTACGCTAAACCAGAACTCTTTTGTGATACTGGAGGCCACTCTCTGGCCCTTTGTCTTACAATGCAGCCCTATAGACACTTTTAGCATGTACATCGGGAGCTTTCCCGATGTACACGCTATGGACAGGTGAAAAATGGAGTGTGTACCCAGCAAATACGCCAGCGCCTCTAAATCACTGTACTGATTTTTTTTTTTAACTATAAGCAGATAAATAAAAACCAGACCCCTAAAATATTTCAAACCCCAGACTAGACAACTAATTCCGATCATAAAATAGTAAAACTTACAGTGTTCCATGTGCCCCCCCCCCCCCCAAAAAAAAATAAAATAACAACTAAAACAAGAAATTGAGTACGAATTATGTCTTTAATGTGCAGGTTCCCTCTTGATAAACCCACTCTCAGATATTAGGGTAATTTTATAAAGTTCTTACATTATGGGACTGTCTATACTGTATTAGCAGGTGCATTCCAATTATTCTTCAGCTGACAACTAGGTGTTTTTTTGTGTTTATAGGGAAGCTATCGCTAGATTTTAGAGCACTAAATCACCAACATTTTATTATGCTTCATCCAAAATATGCACTCTTTAAAGTGTCAGTTTTAGCATTGTGTCTGAAAAGAAGTTATAACATAGAGTGCGCCATATGTAAATTACCAGAGAAGAGTCCTGAGAGGAGGAGTCCAGGTGTACCAGCCTCAGCTTCATCTGAGCACTGAGCATGTGCAGGCTGACGTTGGACTCATCTCAGGACTCTTCTCTGGTCATTTACATACAATATACGCAGTATTATAGCTTATTTTTTTAGACATAATGCTAAAACTCACAGTTTTGAGAGCGGGATGTTTAGGATGCTAAACCCCAGCAGTATAACGACGTGCTGGTGATTTAGTGCCCTAAAAGCTAGTGAACGGTTCCCTTAAAGGCAGCCTTTATACTGCTGATAGACTCATAATTGAAAAACTGTAGAATTTGAGTTCCCCTATTATCACTTCACTGCCATCTTTAAACAAAGTAATTCCAATTGTAGGTGTATATACAAGGTAGTTGTTAATTTAATAGAAGGGTAGTTTCCTCTAAACTTTTCTGGATTTTCTGGTTTTATGTAAATTATGATCATTCGTTGTATAATGAAAAAGTCTGAAACTTTCCAATATACTTTGTGTTGGAATTTATCACCATTTTAAAGATCTTTACATGGTGTCAGTGAATAGGATCATTTATCATTTAAATTGAAAGGCTGAAAACCAACCCTGACCATGTGCTGCTCACATACAGTAGGTGAGCAGGTCACAAAACACTCTCAGTCCATAAACACCTGTTCCAGTTGGACATAATTCGGTAAGATTTTCTCTGAATATAAACAGAATGCTCCCAAGCACCGACAGCAAGCAGAGATCTTGAAAATTAACTGGAATTAAAACATAAAAGTATGTTTGAGAGTTGCAAAACTTTCAACATGCAATTGATAAATGTTACAGAAAACCCCAAAATCCCTACCGAATGTATTTTAAACCTTAATGACTAAGCAATTTTTTACGTTTTTCCATCATCACATTCAAAGAGCTATAATTTTTTTTATTTTTCCATCACCCTAGCTGTATAAGGACTTGTTTTTTGCGGGACAAGTAGTAGTTTTTAATAGCACCATTTTAACTTTTTTGTTGGGGAAAAAACCTGAAAATTTGCCGCTCTTTTTTGTTTCTTAAATTTACGCCATTTACTGTGTGGTATAAATAACATAATATTCAGCGATACCAAATTTATATAGTTTTTTTTATGTTTTACTACTTTTACACAGTAAAAACACTTTTTTTCCTAAATTATTTGTTTTTGTGTCGCCATATTTTAAGAGCCATAATTTTTTAATTTTTCTGCTGACATAGTTGTATGAGGGTTTTTTTTGCGGGACAACTTTTAGTTTTTATTGGTACCATTTTGGAGTACATGCAATTCTAGCATTGTTTTTTGTTTATTTTTTTTCGCCGTTCACCGTGCGAGTTAAATAATGCAATCGTTTTATAGTTTGGTTTGTTATAAACTCGGCGATACCAAATTTGTGTAACTTTTTTCATAATAAAGTATTTTGTAAGGGGAAAAGGTGGGTTTTTAATTGTTTTTTTACCTGGGACTTTTATTTATTTATTACAAACTTTATTCAACTTTGCTTTAACTTTTATTTAGTCCCACTAGGGGAATTTACTATGTAATATTTTGATCGCTTTTATAATACACTACAATACTTCTGCAACACTGACAGGCATCTGTTAGGCCATACCTCTGGTATGGCCTAACAGGCATTTAGTAAAGGCAGACGTGGAGGCCTTTGTTAGGCCCCCAGGCTGCCACAGAAACCATTGGCACCCTGCAATTGCATCGTGGGGTGCCGGTCAGGTGACCACTCTAAAACCACTCAGGTGCGGTGGTCGCTATTCACCGCCACATCTGAGGGGTTAAACGTGATCAGAGAACAGTGCTAGGGGTTTCTGATCGATGCCATGAAGCATGAGGCTGTTAGCAACAGCCTGGGCTTCAGGAGCACAGTGCCTGATGCGGGAAAACTTCTTCAGAAGTGCCGACATGAAAAGGTGGCGTTCCAGAAGAACTACCCCAAACGGCCAACGTAAAAACTCTATAGGCGGGTCGTTAAGAGGTTAAGCAAACTCTATTCCTAGATGCTTATATCTCCAGTGTCTGTCATTCGGTTTCTCTGTAGAATCCATTGGTTTGGCAAAATTTTTGATCTTCTAAATATATTCCTTCACAAGGTGGACTTTGTACAAGACAATTTCTGTTATTTATCTGCCTCCATCAGAAGAAGTAAAAGGCTACAGTAGGTAAATAATTGCTCATTATTCCATTGCAAAATAATCATCTGTTGTTTTGAGCTGTTGTTTTACATTAGTAACTACAGAAAATCTGACCATAATTAAATACAAAGAGTTTTGATTTGATTATGAATTCTTCCCTTGTCTCTGAGAAGCCTGACCTATATTTCACTCCTACAGTTCATCAATAGATGTCCGTTTTTGTACATAATGTTCTAATTAGATACATCTAATGTTTCCTGCCTTCTGGTATGTGGGGTTCTCACTGCAAATAATTGGCTTTAGAAAGGGTTGTTGTCATGCTCCACCATTAAACTTCAAATTAAAATAATAGAATGTTAATAGACTTTGTGACTGAGGCAGCCAGAACTGGAGGGACAATTTACTGCAACCGAGGACATTGCACACCAGAATATTGGGATGGCAAGTGAGTATTTATTTTGCCGGTATAGGATATCTCTTCAGCAACAAAGTTATTGTAACGGCTGCCGCGCCATTCCCCGCCTTCCCCACGGCCTCTGCTCCGGTTCCTGCGTCCCCCATTACCACATGCTCATCCCGAGCTCCACTTACCCGATCCGGACACTCTGCTGGTCCTGGACGGCGTCAGGTAAGTGCATCCCTTATCTCCCTCGATGTGCGGCTGCAGTCACTAGAGGGCGCGCGCGCTGACTCGTTCTGTCTTAAAGGGCCAGAGCGCGCCTTAATTCCAAAGACTTCCTATTTAAGGTTCCTCCTTCCCTACATCCATGCTTGTTCAACCAAGTTCCCCGTGAGTTTCCCTGTGCCCTGGTTCTCTGTTTCCTTCCCTTCTGCCTTGTCTGGATTTCCCGTTGCTGACCTCTGCCTGAACTTGACTATCCTTGCCTGCCTTGACCTATTGCTTCCATACCCGTTATGACGTCTGCTGTCTGTCCTGACTTCTGCCTATCCATCCGACCACCTCTACCTGCTGTGCCAAGCGTTGCCTGGGTTCCAAGCACCATCTCCCAGACGACACGAGGATCCACGAACAAACCGGTGAGAACCGTTATAGTTGTAGCATTGGCCAAACTGATAGTTGTTCTTACTTTTTTTTTAGGGAATGAGGGGGTGGGAGTGTAGGTTAAGGAAAAAGGGAAATAAATTATATTGATTAAAGTATGTTTTGATTGGATCAAAAATAAACAGACTCCTGATCCCAAAATGAATATAATCACCAAAATAAATACAGAACTCCAACCAGACACCAGAAAAAAAACAGACGCCATACCAGACAACAAAAAACCAGACCCTAGACATCAGAAAAAGTACAAACCTCAGACTAGACTCCAAAATAAATACAAACCTCAGACTAGACTCCAAAATAAATACAAACCTCAAACTAGACTCCAAAATAAATACAAACCTCAGACTAGACTCCAAAATAAATACAGACACCAGATCCCAGAATAAATACAGACCCCAAACTAGACCGCAAAGCAAATACAGACCCCCAGACAGTCCCCCAAGTAAATTCAGACCCGAGACTCCAAAATAAAAAAATAAATACATATTTCAAACACAGCACATGTCATACACATGTATGACACACACACTTACTTACACACAGTCTCCTCCTCTATAGAGCCTTACAGCATGACCATGGCTTCAGGATCTGAAAATATATGGTAATGTTTCCATATCTGGACAGGTCCTTCTACAGGTCCTGCACACACTTGTGCCTATAGGGATTGTTGCATATCCAAATTTCCTGCAAAAAAAAAAAGTGAAAACCACAATGTAATAATTCCTAAAGGCACAAATATGCAGGACTACCCCCTGTAGTCCTGTTAGAGCGCCACCTGAGATGAGATGTTTATCTCACCTCATGGACCGTGCAGCCCTGATTAGATCCTATCCTGTGAGCTTGTTTTGTGAAAGACTTTTCGATCCCATAGTAAGAGATTCCACCACATCTGTGGCACTCTACAGTATATATGGCTCGTACACGGAGCAATAATATAGCCATGGGCATAAGTCTTATCTTATAACCAGATCCCCAGCGATCAAGTGTTAGTCAAGCTGATGTGTCAATAATTCATCACTATTTATGTTTGCACCAATGACATCAAATACTATTTTTCAATCTGGCACCTGTTGCTTTTACAAACCCTCATTGATGGTGACAAAATATTCAAGAAGATGATTTACTTATTTTATAAATTGACCTCAATGTACAAAAATAAATAAATACAAAAAATGAAGGAAAAGTATATGTTGTAGTGAGGAGCCAATGAACTATAGATTTAACAGTGTTATAACTGTGTATCAGTTGTCCTATCTCTTATGCACAGAATAATTTAGATAATCCTTAAGATAAGTCTAAAATGACGCAACAGTTAACATATCTATACATAAAGCAAATGATAGCAGATACATTTTTACATCATAAGTACAGATGAAAAAAAATCATCTCACTAGGATTGCTCAAGCTGCACATACTAATAATATTTTTTTTCAATTACAAAACATAGATTATTTTGCCTAATTTAAAAGTTTAATTTTTTTTAAAGTTATGATTTTCTTACTTATGATTTATAATTTAGTAATAAATATATTTTTTTTTAGCAAATATTATGAGGATTTATGCAATCTCAATGGGCCCCTGCATGATATACCTCAAACTGTTTTCAGAATGGAGGTAGAATGCAGGTAGATGCTTACGTATTCAAGACAGCCCTCCCAACAATTAATGTGGACGCCTGAGATGCCCTTGATGATCCTTTTTCAGAGGAGGTTTAATTTGCTATAAAGTCTTTTTCCATTGGGAAAGCGCCCGAGACATGATGGCTTTAATAATAAATTCTTTAAGATCATTCTCCCCCAACGTGTCCCTTTCCTGGCTACGCTCTTTAATTCAATTTCTGATTTAAACATCTTTGCGGCCCAAAATCTTGAGACACATATATCTGTGCTTTCTAAGCCTGGTAAGAACCCCTTATCCTGTACCAATTATAGACCCAGATCAAGGACAACAACAATAAGACCATGTTGTTGATAAACAGAAGAAACTTCCAGCTAGTCTAATTTTCGTTGACACAGAAAAAGCTTTCGACAGATTCTCTTGGATTCTGAGAATCACATTGGCAGAGATGGGGATGGGATATTGGATAGAAATTTTTAACTTAGAATTCAGATTGTTAATAGTTGGATCCGAGCGACGCTCACCGAAGCTGTTAATCCCGCTGACCCGACTTTTTCTCAAATAGCTGTTTCTCAAAAAGTACATTTAAAAAAAAAAAAAAAATCAATTCAAAAGTTGTTTTGTTGATTTCTGAGAATAAAAAGTTGCCTTCAAAGTGTACACAGCCTTTAAGGATGCAGGTATTTTGGGCCTTGAGGAAGTACCAATTTTTTTATGTTTTCTCATCACTGCATTCCAAGGGCCATTTCAATGTCGACATAGCCGTATGAGAGCTTGTGTTTTACGAGACAAGCTGTATGTTTTAACGGTATGATTATGGGGTACATATAATGTATTAAAAGACCTTTTTTAGCGTTTTTGGGGGAATGAAAAACAATTTCACAATTGATTTTTGGGATTGTTTTAACAGCATATACCGTACGGAAAAATGACATGTTAACTTTATTATACAGGTCGTTATGATGACAGCAATACCAAATTTCTATAGTTTTTCTTATGTTTTACTACTTTTGCACATTAAAAATTTTGTTTTAAAAAATAGTTTTTATGCCACCACATTCCAAGAGCCATTACTTATTTTTTATTAACGTTAACATAGCTGCATGAGGCTTGTTTTCTTTAAAGGACTAGTTGTGGTTTTAGATGGCACCATGTTAGGGTACATATTACTTATTGATTTACTTATTAGCTTTTTTTGAGAGGGGTGGATTGAAAAAAACAGCAATTCCACCATAGCGTTTTGCGTTATCAATTTATGCCGTTCACCGTGGGTATAAATAGCATGTTACCTTTATTCTATGAGTCGGTATGATTATGACAATACAATATGTGTATAGTTTTTTTTATGTTTTACTACTTTTGCACAATAAAAGCACATTTCATGGAAAAAAAAAATGTTTATGTCGCTGCATTCCAAGAACCATAACTTTTTCTTTTTGCCATCAATGCAGCTGTAAGTAAGCTTGTTTTTTGCGGGACAAGTTATATATTTTATTAGGACCATTTTGGGGTACATATAATTTATTGATTAACTTTTATAAAAAAAATTGCGAGTAAATGAAAAGAAAAAGCATCTGTCGGTTGTTTTTGCATTTTTTTTATGCTGCTCATTGTGTGGTTTATATAATGTGTTGACTTTATTATACAAGTTGTTATGATGGTTGCGATACCATATATGTGAATTAAATATTTTTTTAACACTTTTGCTAAACAAAAAAACTTTATATAGTAAAAAATTGTTTTATTTTATTTTTACTGTGAACACCATTTTTTTCCTCAGAAACTTTGTTAGACTTTAATGAATTATTTCTTAGTCCTACTAGGAGACTTCAAAATGCAATCTACTGATCGCATATATGATGCTTTTGTATGCTCAGTATACCAAAGGATTATTGTCTGTTAGTATAAAACTGACAGGCAATCTATTAGGCCTCACCTTAGGCATGGCCTAATAGGCATTTGTTAGTCCCAAGCTGCCCTATCAATCCATTGGCGTACCACGATCATGTTGCGGGGCACAGATGGGGTGACAGAGGTAGCCCCCTCCCTCTGTAGCCACTTAGATGCTGCGGTCGCCATTGATTAAAAGGCTGTGATCAAAGCCAACTCCAAACCCAGCCATTGCAGCGAGATGTCAGCTGTATATTACAGCAGATGGAGTGAGCACAGCTCCTGTGCCGTGCCATCTACTGGGCATACCATTATGTCCTATTGCAGTCAATAGACCGTGATTAGGATGTAATTGTATGCCTGTTTGCGCGGGTTAATCTTCCTTCTGTGGATATGGAAGAACCTTTACTCTGGGACATTGCATTCTCTTGTAAGGACTATCACGCCCCCACAGCTGTCTGCATCGGTCTAAGACATCTTTTAAGGCTCTTCTGGTTCAGACCACCTAGACCACGAGGGTCTTCTTTTACAATTATATGTGATTTTGCAGGGGTTTTCCAAGAAAGACCTGCCATTTTACACTAGATCATGAGAGATGGAACTGGGCTTAATGTTACTACTGAAGAATGGCACAAGGTCTTTCTACTCATCCATAAAAGGCCTATGGCATGTTATGCTCCGGAGAAAAATTACCAGATCTTGTGGTACCTTGTCCTCACTGGGCTACATAGTATTTTCCTTGATGTATTTTCTCTCTGCTGGCGATGTCGGATTGAGACTGGTAATGCTCTCCATATTTGGTGCTCTTTCTGGAAAGAAATTTTTGAAATCTATAGTCACATAATAAAAAGCACCATTACTGGCTCAACGCTCAACACAGGTAGCACTTGTTTGTCAGTTTTTTTTAGTGGTTAAGAGAAGCCTATTAAGACACTTTCTCATTGCAGCTAGGGCAGTGATTCCTAGACATTGGAAGTTACTTGTTGCATCATCTCTGAGGGAGTGGGTAGTTAAGGTAAACCACTTGATACTCATGAAGCTTATGGTGGCTGAGGATGAGGACCATTTTAGACAAATTAATGGAGACATGGCAGGGGTGGACTGCTTTTAAAATGCAGTCTAAGTTGGAGAGGTGGCTTGTTTTAGTCCTGAGTTGATGAGATCTGACCGTTTACATTTGTTCTGTGTAATTTTTATTACTGATTAATTTAAATATATATTTTTTTCAATATATATATATATTTTGTTCTGTTTTTCTTCCCTTTACAAGATTTTGTTTGAGGTCTGTAGGTCATGCATAGGTAAAACCAAATCAATATGTTTAAGAATTGTATCATGGAATGTGATGCTCATAAATCAAGAAGGTTAATTTACTTTTTTCATCTTTTGTTATTTATAATAAATAATTAATGTTCTGGACCACTATTTATTTTATTGCTGATGCAAACAAAGCCTTTCCCCAAAAAATAATTCTGTGACCAGAGCAAAAATATAATTAGACTTTAGGTATAAAATAGAATCAAACCTTTATACATAAAGAATGAAAAAAGGTGATGTGTTATTATTATTATTTATTAAAATGCTATTAACTTCAAGGGCACTGTACATATGAAATACAGTCAAATATATTATAGGGATAGGGCGATGAGATGAGATGTAAAGAAAGTGGTGTGGGCTAGAAAAGATTTAAAATATAATTTATTATGACCATGTAAATACATTAAAAGGATCCACAGTAATGAGAAGAGAAGAAAATTTGATTTTCTTATTGAAAACCTCTTTGTCCCCATACATAGGTCGGAAAATGAGACTCTGTTGTGGCCGAGCAAATGTTGTATTATACAAGGGATTATGTTAATATTGTAACAAAATGCAAGAGGACCAAAGCTAGAAGACAGATCTCCGTCCCCGAGTATCAAAGGGATGTGTGAAGCAGACAAACTAAGAGGCCGTCAGTTCCTCTCCGTCTCAAACACTGTAGTCGTCACTTGGTACTGACTTATGCTGTTAGTGTTAGGCCTCAAACACACTTCAGTGAAATGCTTCAGTGTGCTATCCGTTTTTTTAACAGATAGCATACAGACCCATTCATTTTTGTAGGGCCATGCACACTTCCATTATTTTAACGGTTCCGTGCGTGTGTGGTTTATATAATGTGTTGACTTTATTATACAAGTTGTTATGATGGTTGCGATACCATATATGTGAATTAAATATTTTTTTAACACTTTTGCTAAACAAAAAAACTTTATATAGAAAAAAATTGTTTTATTTTATTTTTACTGTGAACACCATTTTTTTCCTCAGAAACTTTGTTAGACTTTAATGAATTATTTCTTAGTCCTACTAGGAGACTTCAAAATGCAATCTACTGATCGCATATATGATGCTTTTGTATGCTCAGTATACCAAAGGATTATTGTCTGTTAGTATAAAACTGACAGGCAATCTATTAGGCCTCACCTTAGGCATGGCCTAATAGGCATTTGTTAGTCCCAAGCTGCCCTATCAATCCATTGGCGTACCACGATCATGTTGCGGGGCACAGATGGGGTGACAGAGGTAGCCCCCTCCCTCTGTAGCCACTTAGATGCTGCGGTCGCCATTGATTAAAAGGCTGTGATCAAAGCCAACTCCAAACCCAGCCATTGCAGCGAGATGTCAGCTGTATATTACAGCAGATGGAGTGAGCACAGCTCCTGTGCCGTGCCATCTACTGGGCATACCATTATGTCCTATTGCAGTCAATAGACCGTGATTAGGATGTAATTGTATGCCTGTTTGCGCGGGTTAATCTTCCTTCTGTGGATATGGAAGAACCTTTACTCTGGGACATTGCATTCTCTTGTAAGGACTATCACGCCCCCACAGCTGTCTGCATCGGTCTAAGACATCTTTTAAGGCTCTTCTGGTTCAGACCACCTAGACCACGAGGGTCTTCTTTTACAATTATATGTGATTTTGCAGTACTGTAGTCGTCACTTGGTACTGACTTATGCTGTTAGTGTTAGGCCTCAAACACACTTCAGTGAAATGCTTCAGTGTGCTATCCGTTTTTTTAACAGATAGCATACAGACCCATTCATTTTTGTAGGGCCATGCACACTTCCATTATTTTAACGGTTCCGTGCGTCCGTTCCACGAAAAATAGAACAGGTCCTACTCCTGTCTGTTTTTCGTGGATCTGTCTCGGCCTTTCTATTCATTTGGCCTGTTAAAACAATGGACCACATACGGAAGCCATCGGTGTGCTGTCCATGTTTCACGGATCAGCGAATTACGGCTGTAAAAATAGCAACGGATGTGTGCTTGAGGCCTTATGGATGTGATCCGTATTCTCGTTTCCCATCTGAAGCACAAAAAGTGTCTTGCTGAATCCGCGCGTATTGACACAAGACTCCGCAGTCCAATGTCTCAATGGGATCAGAGTACGGAATCTGATTTTGAATTAACTTTAGCCCAGGATGTGGGCTCAGGCAGAAAAGAGACATGCGATGCGCGTTTCGCCGGTTACCCGACTTCTCCCTGAGGAATTGGATGGTGATTTACCCCACATTTAATATGTCACAAAGGTGCATGGTATATCTATTGACCAATGAAATAGACCTTTCAGGTAAATGCATTATTCGGTTTATAGAACTGTCTTCATGATCCTTGCTAATATAATTTGTGGGAAAGTAGTTCTCTTAAATACTTGTCCATCGTGACTATTTTGCAGTGTTTTTGTAGGATGTTTTTGCAGGATGTCGATCATTGTCTTCCACTGAGTATGGTGGTCGGTGATGAATCTAATGTTCTGATTTTTTTCTTAGATTCAATGTCTTCCTTCTAAGTAGGTCTTGTAGATTAAGTCTCAGGGCCCGATTGTATACCTTTTTATAGATCATTTACCACAGGGATCAGCAACCTATGGTACTAGTGCAACAGCTGGCACGCGGGGCATGGTTTGATGGCACATTTTCCTCTTCCGGTATCCAGCACGGCTCTGTGCATGGTGGCGTTGAACACAGGGAGAGGGAGCGGCACTTCAATATGCGGTCAGCGGCTCTGATCAACAGGAGAGAGTGTAGTGCTTCAATTTCTTTGTCGCTGCTGAACACTTGGCAAGCACACTATGCAGCACTACTCTCTTTCCTGGTGATCAGCACCGCAAGGAGTTCAGTAACCACTCTGTAAATGAAAAAGTTAGCAAAAGTTAGCAGCTCTCTCTCCTATGTGCTACTAAACACCCCAAGCTGGTGTTTAATAGCTGTGGTCTCTCCTATTTACACACAACCCCCAAGCTGGTGTTCACTAACCGTTTTCTCTCCTATGTGCCCCCCAAGCTAGTGTTCAGAAATCGCTCCCTCTCTTGTGTGCAGTGCTCCCAAGCTGGTATTCAGTAGTCGCGGTCTCTCCTGTGTGCAGTTTCCACTAACTGTTTTTTAGTAGCCTCATCTACAGTCCTGGCCAAAAAATTTTAGACTGACACAAATTTTGGTTTTCACAAAGTTTGCTGCTTCAGTGTTTTTACATCTTTTAGTCAGTTGTTTCTATGGTATACTGAAGTACAATTAAAAGCATTTAATTATGTTTTTAAACTTTTATGGACAAATACATAAAGTTTATGCAAAGACTGAATCTTTACAGTGTTGACCCCTGTCTTTCAAGACTTCTGTAACTCTCCCTGGCATGCTTGATATCAACTTCTGGGCCAAATCCTGACTGTTGGCAACCCATTCTTGTCTCATCAGTACTTGAAGTTTATCACAATTTCTGTGTTTTTGTTTGTCCACCCGCTTTTTGTGGATTGACCACAGGTTCTCAATGGGATTGAGATCTGGGGAGTTTCCTAGCCATGTAAATGTTTTGTTCACCGAGACACTTAGTTAGTACTTTTGCCTTGTGACATGGTGCT
Source organism: Rhinoderma darwinii (assembly GCF_050947455.1). Lineage (NCBI taxonomy): Eukaryota > Metazoa > Chordata > Amphibia > Anura > Rhinodermatidae > Rhinoderma > Rhinoderma darwinii. The sequence goes on along the minus strand of NC_134688.1, from coordinate 160,783,514 downwards.
CCATCATGCTGGAAAAAGCATTGTTCATCACCAAATTGCTCCTGGATGGTTGGGAGAAGTTGCTTTTGGATGATGTTTAGAAACCATTCTCTATTCATGGAAATGATCTTAGGCAAAATTGTGAGTGAGCGTTTGGATGAAAAGCAAGCACACACATGAATGGTCTCAGGATCCTTTACTGTTGGCATAACACAAGACTCATGGTAGCGCTCAACTTTTCTTCTCCAGACAATCATTCTTCCAGATGTCACAAACAGTATGAAGGGGGCTTCATCAGAGAAAATAACTTTACCCCAGTCCTCTGCAGTCCAATCCCTGTACTTCCTGCAGAATGTCAGTCTGTTCTTGATGATTTTCTTGGAGAGAAGTGGCTTTTTTGCTTTTCTTAACACCACACCAGCCTCCAAAAACCTCACTGTGTGTGCAGATGCACTGACACCTGCCTGCTGCCATTCCTGAGCAAGCTCTGCACTGGTGTGGAACCGATTCCGTAGCTAAATCCTCTTTAGGAGACGTCCCGTCACTTGCTGGACATTTTTTGGGTGCCCTGAAGCCTTCTTCACAGCAATTGAACCTCTCTCATTGAAGTTCTTGATGATGATTCGATAGATGGTTGATTTAGGGGCAATCTTACAAGCAGCAATGTACTTGCCTGTAAAGCTCTTTTGATGCAAAGCAATGATGACGTATTTCCTTGGAGGTAACCATGGTTAACAGAAGATAATGATTTCAAAACCATCCCCCTTTTAAAGCACCCAGTCTGCTCTTATAATTCAATCAGCATGACAGAGTGATATCAGCTGTCTTGTCGTCGTTAACACTTTCTCCTGAGCTAATGAGAAGATCATTGAAATAGCGTTAGCAGGTCATTTTGTGACAGGGCTGAAATGCAGTGGAAATTGGGTTTCTGTGAATAAGTTTGTGTTTATTGCATATAATGACTTTGCATTTAATTGCAATTCATCTAGTCACTTTATAACAATCTAGAGTTAATGCAAATTGCCACTATAAAAACTTAAGCCGAAAACTTTGTGAAAACCAAAATTTGGGTCATTCTCAAAAATTTGGGCCAGGACTGTTTGTGCACTCCCAGCTGGGATTCAGTTGCCGTGGTCCCCCCTATGTCCAACCCCCCCAGCTGGTGTTCAGTAGCCTTGTATGCACCACAGATGGATCATCTTTGCAAAGAATGTCCGTTGCAAGGGTCACACTGAAATGTAAGTTTAATTAACTGATTAATTGGTTTATGTTACATACATAGTAACAGATTGTCTTATATGACCTTCATGTTTGCATGGCACACTGAGCACTTCATCATTTTTGTATTTTTATTGGCACGCAAAATAAAAAAGGTTGCCTAGCCTTGATTTACTATAATGTATATCTTATAACCTCTGTTTTAATTCTTGAGATCTAATTTTGAAAAGTTTATAAGTGGAGCAGCTTTGTTGCAGGCGTATGAATCCTCTTAATTGTCTAAGGACTCCCCCAATTATTAGTCTTAAATGCCAGCTTTTAGCATTCAATAAACTGTTTTACCAAATAAATCTGTTATGATTTTACCTTCCTCTGTTTTCATTACTTCAGTGTCTAGAAAGGGGTTGGTTTTCTGATTATGCAACATAGTTAGTTTTAAATTTATTTTGATGCTATTGAATGTACCCACAAATTCTTCCAATAGGTCTGTTGTGCCTTTCCAGGTGAATACAATGTCATCTATATAACCTCTCCAAAGATTGATATGTGATGTGTAGTGGCTCAATTCCTCTGTGAAAACTATTTCTGTTTCCCAGCATCCATGGTATAGGTTAGCAAAAGTTGGTTGACAGGTCCCTCCCATTGCTGTACCGTGAATCTGCAAATAGAAATCGTCAAACCTAAAATAGTTTTTCTTGAGATTAAACTCCAGCAAGTTGAGAAAGAATGTCTTCCGAGTTATATCATTTGTCATCATGGGATAGAAAAAATCTGCAGCTCTACAACCTTGCTCATGTCCTATACTTGTGTAGAGGCTTTCTACATCACAGGTTACTAGATATTCATCTGGTTCCAGGGGTATTTCTTCTAGGTCTTGTAAAATTTGCATGGTATGCCTCGTATACAAAAGTAAATTTTACACATAGTTTGTCAATTCCTAGTCTATCTATATCCTCCCTTTTAGCTTCCGAAAATATATACATATGAAATAAAGAATTGTTTAAATATATACCTTAAATAAACAATAAACACTAAGCAAGTACACCAAACTTAAGCATAATGAGGGACAGGCTGGTACAGGAGAGAGGGTTTTTCACTCGAGGGGTTACAAAACTATTAGCGAAAGCGGAATGAGACACAAGCTGAGGGTAGAAGCTGCTTATGTAGTGGAGACTTGTTTATTGCAGGTTATTGCAGGTTATTGCAGTTTGATGTATGGTAAGTAGTGAGTTCAAGGGTATGTGGGACGCACTGGAGTAATCTTGAAGACAATGATGTGAGGAGCAAAGAAGAGGAGAGCAGAGAATAAGAGCTTATGGGAAGATTAGGGCACAGATGAAGGGGACAGCTTGTGGACTGGCTTGTATGTAATTCTTAATATCTTGAAATGAATAGATAGCCAGTGAAGGGATCCAGCAGCGAGGAGAGGTGGTAGAGGAAAGAGGGGAGAGGTGGATTAACTGTTATTTTAAGAAATGATGCAATAGTAGAATATACAAACTACAACTGTGTTATTTTACGGTTGCTTTCTATTGCTTTATGCTGGTTTTATTCCTTTTGACATATTAACATGGATATAATATCACTAAGTGTTTATTCACATGAACGAGTTTATCGGCTGTGTGACAGATGGTTTTTTAACGGCTGTCACATGGCTGCATTAAAATCAAAGTTCTTCTATGGGGCTATTCACACAGCTGTTGTTTTAACGGACCGTGTGAACGGGTCATGAACAATAGGACATGTCCTATTTTTGCCCATTTTCACAGATTCCTCAAGTTTATGAGGGATCTGTGAAATCGGGCCCGCATAAATGCAAAACGGCCGTTTTTCACGGCTGATTTGACACACGTTCGTGTGAATGAGCTGAACCTCCAAAAATACAAACAAGCAGTTAAATGACTTGTTCAATTAAATGCAGCCATCAAGTTTCATCCTGAAAATCTCAAATAAAAGATGAAGCTTTTTCAGGCACTAAACTTTGAAGATCTATTTTCCAGAATTGCCAGATTTTGAGTGGATTTAATAAGAAACCACTCCTGAAAAGTAAATATTTATGTATTTCTATTATTATTATTATTATTATTATTACTTCCTATATATAATCCTTTTGTTATAAATGCAAAGGAAGGACATGGTGAAATCGTTGATGAAAATAAAAGTATTGCTAAAAAGCATGTTGAATCATGGATTTAACTAAACATTATGACAGTCAGTGTTCCAAGAGACTATAAAAATGTGCTTAATGAGAACTCTAGGGTCCTCTAGACAAGAGTATAAAATTAATTCTGCTGAAAAACCAGTTGGTGCGATATGGCCTACAATTTATATTAAAGAAAAAAGACAACTCATACAGAAGAAACAGACTTTTGTAGAAATTACTTCTATTACTAGGTGAATACACTTATTGAACACATGCTGCTAAAATACATTTATTAACAAAGACAAATTTGGACTATTTTTTAAATCGAATGTAAAACCATGTTGTTCTTTGCTGGTGTCTCCGTGTTCCTCGAAGACAGTGTGCAGATCAAAGTTCACCATTAAGGATATTAACACAAACGCAAAGTGCTTGAGGCTCCCTCTTGACTCCATATTTGTCAAAACTCTAGGCATTCCACTGAGCTTCTTAGAACCCTGAATGCCTGCCTTTAGGGTGTAAAACATGACTTGCTAAACTTTGCAAATAAGGTGAAAGCAAGTCTTCCTAACTAGCTCTGCTCAATGGCAGTCTTGTCTATCAAGTCTTTATTTTGTAATATATAAAACATTGTTTGTTCCGAAATGAAGTTAGAGATGGAGAGTTCTTCATTCATATGTATATCTCTATTGCAGTTCTTTCTATTCAGTCTTGCCCTGTATGTAAAAGTCCCACAATCACTATATTTATATTTGTCAAATCTCAGCTTTCTGTTCAAAAGTTAAGCATAAACAAAAATGATTCATTAAGATTTTAAAGCAAATCTATTAGCAGTCCACTTATTATTTTTTCCTCTAAATAATTTATATATAATAACAGTATTTTGGTGCCCGTCATACATATAAATTCTGTAACACTATGCAGGCAACTTGGCCTGTTCAGCAAACGTTTTAATGTCAATATGGACAAGGAAAAAATGCGAAATAGCAATATAACTCTACCTGTTGCAATGTTGAGGGGATAGGCGTGAATTACTTAATTTATTAAATATCCTTGTTGCTTACCATGAATTAGGATTTCCCAAGCTTTACTTCTTTAGTGTCATGGTTTCCATATACTGATGAGCCTGAACAGCTGTATGTAGTTAGAATAAACGGCTCTCTACTTACTATGCTGTATCTGTGCTATACATCACCGTTTCTAAATGCATAGTTGACCTCCACTGTCATAAAGGATCATTTTGCATGTCTTCGTTGACTATCCTTCGCTTTGCTGTGTTCCAAATTGCTTGAGTTAAAGGGCTTTTAACTTAGGGTCTTCTTCCACTGCTTTTACAGTGTACGATCAACGTATGTGGCAGGAAATGCTCCCAGTGAAAATGCCAGAAACGTCTTTAGATCCCTATGGGCCTGACGGATGTCTATAGAGTGTCATTTTGGCATTTACTTAGCGCATATAAGTTGGTATGGTTTTTCTTGTATCTGTGTAAGAAAGCACAGACTTCTAAGCATTTATATAAAGTTGGGCACTGCAAAAAAATGTATACCGGGCAGTGTATGTATTTTTTTATAATAGTGGCCTGATACATTTACATTGCATACATCAAGGGACATCTATTGAAGGTATATGTCAGAGTGTGTTGGATGCCTCCAACACCATGTGAATACAGCTTTATTTTTAGCCCTACTCATTCTAACCTTGTTACTTGTCAACTTCAACTAAGTAACTGAATTTTTGAAATATGAGCAAAAACAAAGCGACAGGCTTCCTTTAATGAGAATTTCCTCTTTAGAGCCAGTTTTTCAACATCCAAAATTAAAATCTACGCAAAAGGAAGGGAGAGTTAGGCTAGATTCACACTGCATTTTTGCCCTCCGTTAAACTTATACTCTGGGAAAATCTCCTGACATACACGTTAAATGGAGGCTGTGATGTTTGCCTAACTGTGGATTCTGTCATCCATAGACTAATATAATATCCATTTAATGGATACATTGTTATCCTTTTCATGACATATCCATTTAACGCATCAGTCACCCATAGGCTATAATGGCATCCATTTAAAGGATACGTCATGAAATGCTATTGAAAAGCTCATCAAGTTTCCGTTAAACAGATGCCTGTGACAGAAGCCATACGTTCGCATCCGTCACCCATAGGCTAATATAGTATCAGTTTAACAGATACGTTCTTTTACAGGATAGCACAGGATGGAATATCTCAAAGCTGAATTTAGGATTCTACTGGTTTTCTTTTACCATCGAGCAATGCGTTTGGGAAGATCAAATGACAGCTAAGTTGTCAGATCAGGTATCTGACAGCAGTCAGTAATAAGTAACTCAAAATAGCTACAAAAACAGTTACATACTTTAGTTTGTAAGGCTAAAAAAAGAGTCCATCCATAAGACCCATAAGACCATAAGTTACTCAAATTGTTATGTTAAATGTGAAATGTTTAAATTGGAATTTAATTTTAGACAATTATTTGACTCTAACTACATAAACCAAGATTTCTGTAATTGATTTCTTATGCCATAAACGAAAAAAAAAACTCAGCTAAATATTATGTTTCATTAAAACCAGCCATAGTAAAGTTAATGTGCACAGCTCTTGATGAGATACTGTTGAGATTTTGCAGAGGAAAAGAACACACTTGTAATTTTTTCTTAACATTGTTAGGAAATGTTTTATAGCTGGGAACCAGAGCATATAGCTGTCACCTAAAAGTTACATAATGCTTAGCTTCTGCACACAGGTCTGTTCTGTGCATACCTCAAACACCATGAAACAACATGCAGCAAAATAAACCATATTTCATCTGTCTGGTCTGGAACTTCACACTAGGTTGACTAAAAAGACGCAGACTAATTTGATACAATATCTTTAAAACTTTCATATAAAAATATGAAGTGGTGCAACTATAAATGTTCATGTCCACCTGAAGAAACCTTTCATCAGGAAATTAAAACAAGAACATTAAGGGTGTCTAGGGGGTTATTTAGCAAAAATTAAACTTTTTGAGGGAGAAAACTGTTCAATGTATAGACAGTTTCACGTAACAGATTCCAAATAATAAAAAGTTTTTGTTTAATTGAGGTGAGATTGAATGTAGAAAAAATGTAACGTTCGTTTGATGCTCACTTCTGGCTGATACAGAAATATTTCTGGTCAACCCCGTTTCTAATTGATGACCCACTTACGATCAAATGTTTCCTATAGTGATGAGATGTTATTGCCTAAAGCATCCATCGCAGGAGAGATGTGACAATACATGGCACCTATTCAAATGAATGGGTGACCATGTAATACGTGGTTGTTATGAGGTACAATACTGGGAGACTCAAGGAGGGGGCCCCTCTATGAAGTCAATATTTCCTAATAGGACTTCTGAACAGAGGTTGTTCTAAAGAGATAAAAATAGATCGTTTTTCTAAATAAAAAGCACTGCTGTCACCTACATTACAGCGCCCATCTCCTTATATAGGAGATAGGACACTTATAATGTGGTGACAGAGCCTCTTTAAAGCAGTACCAAGGCTTTGGACACAATTAGATTATTCCATATAATCTTCTATGGGATTATATTATTCTGTAGATGTTAAATTATACCATGTGTAAATAAAGAATCCATTTCTACAGTGAAATATCTCTATGTGTCCAACGCAGGGATTTTTGAATACCCCACCTCCCTCCACCCTCGGTCCCTGAAGTTCAACATTATAGAGAGGGACAATTATTCATTCAATTGCCCTGTTTGCCCCCTCCTTGCCCATTAATTATTAACGTTCTAATTTCTAATTATAATTTTACACACTTTATATTCTGCCAACTTCAATTGTCATCATTTTTTTCAATTCATAAATTGTGCCATTTCCCCTCAATAAGGCTCTAGGCAGCTGCTTATTCCGCCAATCCTTTATTCCAGCCATGCTATATACTATAAATCTTTTATAGATATTAAGATTACATATTGTTTTTTAATGAGTAATTTAGTGTAACATAAAATAAAAACAATTAAAGTTTCATTCTAGTCCAATTATACAATTTGACCATGCAGTATGTTCTTTACAATATTATGCAGTGGTACAATTCATTGATATTGCAGTAAATTATATCACAAGTATTCCGAATTCTACAATCAAATAAAACTTTTCTTCTGGAAACTTTCTTTAATCATTCTTTTATGAAACTCTTGCCACATTGATCATTTTATCTGGAAAAAGCGGAAATATCAATAAAAAAATAAATGTGTATCATCTGTCTTAATTTGTATACAATGCCGCAAACGTCTGCACTATCTTTAGAGATCTACTTTCAATAAAACAATTACTGGAGATTTGAAGCAGTAAATTAAAGCATTCCTGTAATCATTCCAAGTAAATTGCTTCTGCTACAATTATACAGTTCTCTTTACTGGTAAGATAACTAGTAAACAATCCCTACAACTTTTTTTTATTTCTATCTCTTCATTTTACTGTGTCTGACAACAACATTTTCATTTGTGAACCCATTAAAACAAATAAGATTTTCATGCTAGTCTTAGCATTCCTGTAATGTTTCTAAAATTTCAAGCGATGGAAATGAACATACTGCATACTACTCTATACACATCGAACACGCAGTAAGTATATCAAAAGTGTACCAAGGAGAATAAATATACTTTTCTATACTGCACCGCTATAAAAATACAGAAACAAGACCAGGGTGGTTAGTAGGCAGATAAGGCACCTGTCCCAAGTTGTATTTCAAATTTATGAAAAGATAATCCAATGGCTTCCAGTGCAAGACTACCCAAGCCAGATGAGATGTCTCCTAATATAAGACACCTAGGTTCTGTTCACATTGTAATTTAATGGAGCAAATCTGTACGGAATCTGTGGCATTCATTACTCTGCGTGAATATTTATTATTTCTGGCAAAATGTACGCAGACTGTCAGGATTTAGGCACGGAATCCGCGTCTAAATCCTTACAATCAAGAACGTGTGACCATGGCTTTAGGCTTTCTTTTTACAGCTTCAGGTAGCTACCAACTCTGGGCCAATTAATTGTGTAGGACAGCTGGGGGCAGGGGCTAGGGTCCAATCAACTGCTGGGTCTTTGGAATTTGCCCATTTTACGCTCACCAAATCATTCTACTCATCAGCATCTTCAACTGGTTCCTTTTAATGTGCACTTATAGCAATATTACAAAATGTAACTATTGAACATTTCCATTCTCATCATCTGTCATCCATTTCCATTTACTTAGGGCTTTTCTGATATGTATAATCATCCACAATTTCTTTAAAGGGGTTGTCGACTACCGGAAAACAGATGACCGGTATATCAGTATATGATCTTTGGGGGTCCAACACCCAGACCCCACACCGCTACGGTGGCCTCCGGGCACCGGACGTCCATGCCGGAAGAAGATGGCTCCGTTCACAGAATAGCGGTCGAGCTGCAGTACTGCAGCTCTGCTCCTATTCTGCAGCATGGCCGCTATGCAATGTACAGAGCTAACTTCTTCCAGCTATGTACATTGCATACTGTGCAATGACATCCGGTTCCCGCAGACTGCATCTTACAAGAAATAAGAAATTACTTACAAGAAATAAGGAATGACTTACAAGAAATAAGGAATGACTTACAAGAAATAAGGAATGACATGTTGGCCATAGTATGCAAGCCTACAACGCAATTGTCCTACGAGCCACACTAGAATGAAATAAAAACTTAAAAAACACATTGACAGAAATTAGGAATGAAATCAATGCACATGTCAGTGACACATTATACAAGATAGATTTAAAGGCTATAGAAAAGTTGGATTTTTAAGTTATGTTAAGCGCTTTTTGAATTTACTTGTATTCAATTTTTTCTACTTATAATGATATATCAGTTCAGCTGAACTGACAGCTCGGCCTCAGACTGGGTCCTGTGCGTCTTTGACACTCAGGAACCACATAATATCGATCACATCTAAGTTGATTAACTTAGTCAGATTTCTCTAGTTCTTGCATTGCGGAATATTTTTCTCATACATCCATTTTAAAATACAAAGCAAGTACGCTAGAAAAACAAGAAAGAGTGGGTCGAAGCTGCATGGGTTAGCAGTCCTTCAGGCGGAGGGCAGAAACTGCTTAGGAATCCAGCAGGTCAAGTAATGCAAAACACAAGGGGTGCCAATCTCAGGAAACAAAAAGTCCAAGCAATATTTCCAAGTAGTGGGAAAGAAAGCGTAAGTACTACACAGGCAACAGCTGTTTCTTGTCAATGCGCTTTCTCAAGCCTACAACAGTATGCCAGGTGTGACTGCAACCTAAATTCCTTGTTGTATCTGAGAGATGCAACCGTGAATGGCTGAGCTTCTCCCCTACAGTATCTTGTTAATGTTTTGCTTGTTTTTACATTAAGGTTGTGTTCTCATCAGCGTTGTGCATCCGTTCATGGGTTCCGTTAGACCTTTCCGTCGGAAATCAATGGTAATGCAAATGGAAGCTATGGTTTACGTTTGCCTTTCCGTTCATCAGTTTCTCTGATGGAAAGGTCGAACGGAACTGATGAACAGAACCTGACGCTGATGTGAACAGCTGTAGGAGAGAAAGAAGAGAGCACGGCGCCACATAGTGAAAAATAAATGCTGGTAACAGATAGGCATATACAAGGCAGCGAAGGCAAAGGCTCACCTTGTAAGTTTGTGCTATACACAGGCACAATACTGGGAAAGAATTTTAAACAGCTGCAGCCAGGTCCAATCCGGTGAACCGTGAAGGTTACCGCAATAAAATGAGAACAATTAAAATGAACTATAAACAATACATATTTTGTCATATGTGTAAGAGGACCTAAAGAGAGGCGCTGCTGTTAGTGAAGATAATGACGATGACAAGTGGTTAGCAAATAAATAACTGGTTTTAATGGAGATAAGCAGGCAACGCGTTTCAACGTTGGACTAACGTCTTCATCAGCTGTGTGAACAGGCCCTAACAATTACGTTTGTATTCTCCTAAAGATGCTAGAATCTAAATGCATAAAGCAATTGTAATGTAATCAGTAGTTGAGCAATTCCCCAGAGTGCAAGTTATGGAATTGCTCTGTAATCAATTTCCCCAAAGGCAGCTGAAAACTGTCAGGAATAAGCGTGCAAATAATCTGCTACCTCAAATCCGTCACTACCCTGATCAGCAGGCTACTCTATGTTCTTCCCCAGAGCCTGCCGCAAGGCAGGTTGGATTTGGGTGCATAGAACCCAGGTTGCATTAACAGAATACGATGTTGGACAGGAGGTGCAATACAGGCAATACCAGAACGGAAAACCAGACAGCCAGAGGGTAAACAGCAAACAGAGTACACAACCAGGAGAAAGTGAGTCCAAATCAGAAAACAGAAGAATACCAGGAGTATGCATAGGTCAAACCAGCCAAGAGAAGAATGTCCAGATCAGTAAGCAAAGGAGTAAATCTAAAGACAGAGCCAAGGGTCCAGTTGCAAGAATTCAAATAGTCAGGTGATACAGGGAGTAGCCAGGAGTTTAATCATAAACTGCATATACAAAGAAATTCACAAGCAACAATGAAAGAACTAACCAGACATAAATACTCCACCCTAGAATCTGATAGGATGAAAACAGAGAAATGAGATTGGCTCTGCAACTCAATCCAGAGCCGCCCAGGAGCTAGGCTAGTAGTCATGACAACCTTAAAGAAATGGATGTTACCTAACAGCAATATATACATATTAAAATTATTTTTGTATTATTATTATTAGTAGTAGTAGTAGTATTAATTTACTAATTACTAAAAGAAATAAGTCATTTTCACAAGAAACACTGATCATCACCATATATTATGACATATTAGCAATAATTACAGACTTCTGCATAAAATAAACTAGAGCAGCTCACTTCCATTCAGCAATGGCATTTCTCAATATCAATCCCTTGTAATCCGGGTTATGCTTCGCAGTCTACGCTAACAAAATGATGTATAATAAAATGTTACTGCAATTTCTTTTCCTTTTTATAGCAATTGCTGAAGCCACAGAACATACAGTATTACCAGAGTTCTGGAAGTCTGCACATTATCTCCTGCTTTAGTGAGAATTAATAAATGCTCCATATCAGAGCTTTTTTCTCATCCACACTGCGTCTCTTGTACTGCTTTTACAAATGATGACTGTTTTAGCTGCTGCCTTTGAGTGTTGGCATCTCTGGAGCTTTGCATATTTAAATATTTTCTTCTACTACATGATTTGTCATGTAACCCCTTGCTGCATTATCACTTACAAATACCGCACGGGAAAAGTCCCCTTCCTACATCCCGATGTGCATGTACGTGTTTGTGATCGCACAGGCACAGAACCTGTGCCCGCGTGAACACCATGGGAGTCCGGCTGTGACTGACAGCCAGACTCCCGCTTCTTCGGCCGGTATCCGAGACGCCATTTTCCCTCTTAAATGCTGTCAATAGTGACTGCAGCATTTAACTGGGTTGGCAGAGGGCGGAGATCCATCTGTCACTTATTGACCCACAAACGCAATCACTGGCTGCCGATGGGTTGCAAAAGTAGCCGGAGTCCTAGCACAGACTCCCAGGCCTTCCACGACTGTATGCCTATTAGGCATGTCCTAATAGACTGCTTGTCAGTTTTGAACTGGCATGCAGTAAGTATACTAAGTATACCAAAGAATTATATAAGCGATCAGAAGATCGTATTGTGAAGTCCTCTAGTGGACAATAATGTGGTTGCATAAGTGTGAACACCCTCTTATAATTGGGGATGTGGTTGTGTTCAGAATTACCCAATTACACTTAAACTCATGTTAAATAGTAGTCAGTACACAGCTGCCATTATTTAAAGTGATTCTGAGTAACCCAATACAAAGTTCAGCTTTTCTATTAGGATTTTCCTGACATATTCTGTGTTGCATGTGACAGCAAAAGCCATGGTCCATAAAGCGCTTACAACACATCAAAGGGATCGGATTGTTGAAAGGCATCAGCCAAGAGAAGGGTAACAAAGAATTTCCAAGGCATTAGATATACCATGGAGCATGGTGAAGACAGTCATCAAGAAGTGGATTACATTTGGCACAACAGTGACATTACCAAAAACTGGACGTTCCTCAAAACTTGATGGAAAGACAAAACAAAAATTGGTCCGGGAGGCTACCAAGAGGCCTACAGCAAGATTAAAGGAGATGCAGGACTTTCTGGCAGGTACTTATTGTGCAGTGCATGTGTCACGAAGGGTCTGTGGACCCACTGGGCCGTACCGCCTTGACGGTATGGCAGCTGGCCAACGGGGCGCAGGTCACTGTCTATAGTTCATATAGGATACCTGTGGCAGCTCGGACAGTAGCAAGGCAGGCTCGGCTGTAACTAGGCAGCAGGCAGACATCAGGCGTGGTGAAGCAGGTCAGGCATGGTATTCAGCACGGCAAGACTTTGGCTCAGCACAGTACTCGACCAGGATAGTACGGAATGCAGGGAACAGGAACACACTAGGAGGCCATCACGTAGACAAACTTAGGAAACAACAACAACGCTCAAGCATCGAACCAGGGGGCTGGACCCCTTTTATAGTCCAGGGTACTCACAGCCTGATGTTCATCAAAAAAATGGTGCGCGCGCTGCCCCTTTAAGAGCATCCGGGATCCGGCTGAGGTGAGTGGAAGCGATCGCTGACGTCTCCTGAGGAGGAGGCTGGGGCCAGCGCTTGCTGACTCGTGGCTGCAGCTGTCAAGAGGAGATTGGAGCTGACGGCCCGCAGCCACGAACATGACAGCATGTGACAACAATCTCCCATATTCTTCATATGTCTGGACTGTGGGGTAGGGTGGCAAGACGGGAGCCTGTTCTAATAAAGAAAACATACAAGCCCAGCCATGTTTTACAAAGACCTACATCAAGTCTGCCAAAAGCATGTGGGAAAATGTGTTATGGTCTGATGAGACCAAGGTTGAACTTTTTGGCCATAATTCCAAAAGGTATGTTTGTCGCAAAGCCAACACTATACATCCCCCCAAAAGAACACCGTACCTACAGTGAAGCATGGTGGAGGCAGCATTATGCTTTGGGGCTGTTTTTCTGCTGCTAGAACTCAGGCTTTAGTCAAGGTGGAGGGAATTATGAACAGTTCCAAATATCAGGCAATATTGGCACAAAACCTGCAGGTCTCTGCTAAAAAGCTGAAGATGAAGAGGAATTTCACCTTTCAGCACGACAACGACCCAAAGCATACCTCCAAATCAACAAAAGAATGGCTTCACCAGAAGAAGATCAACGTTTTGCAATGGCCCAGTCAGAGCCCACACTTGAATCCCATTGAAAATCTGTGGGATGACCTGAAGAGGGCTGTACACAGGAGATGCCCTGGCAATCTGACAGATTTGGAGCGCTTTTGCAAGGAAGAGTGGGCAATAATTGCCAAGTCAAGATGTGCCATGCTGATAGACTTCTACCCAAAAAGACTGAATGCTGTCATAAAGTCAAAGGGTAATTCAACAAAGTATTAGTTTAAGGGTGTGCAGATTTATGTAACCACATTATTTTTGTTCTTTACTTTTATTCTTCCACCCTAAAAGATTTCAGTTTGTTTTTCAATACAATTGTACAGATTATAGGTGACATTAAAAAGTATGTTCATGCGGCCTATTTTCGGCCGTTTTTCTGGCCGTAAACGTAAAATCTGAAGCAGAAGGCTTCCAAACATCTGCCTATTGATTTCAAAGGGAAATACGGCGTTCTGTACTGACAGGCCGTTTTTTTACGCAGTCGTTTTGAAAAACGACCGCTTAAAAAAAAACGGCCGCGAAAAAGCAGTGCAGGTCACTTCTTGGGGCGTTTTTGAAGCCATTTTTCATTGACTCTATAGAAAACAGCTCCAACAACGGCCGTAAAAAACGCCACGAAAATCGCGAGTGGCTTCAAAAACGTCTGAAAATCAGGAGCTATTGTCCTTTGAAAACAGCTCCGTATCTTCAGACGTTTTTGAGTTTGCCTGTGAACATACCCTTTAAAGCACATGCTGAACGAGGTACAAAATAAATAAGGCAAAGAACAATGGCGGAATTGCTTTTTTTTCCAATAAATAAAAATGTATCAAAATTAACTATTTTTTTTGTTTAAGGCCAGTAGTACACACACAGTTTTGATGCAATTTTTATGGCAATTTTTGGCACAGTTTGAGACAAAAACAAAAGGGGATCAAAAAAAAAGTAGATTCAGCAGTCTTTTTTTTATACTTTCCTTCCTTTTAAATCCACTTCTGGCTTTAGCTCAAACATTTAGCCAAAAACTGCTTTAAAACTGTATGTGTGATCATGGCCTTAAAGTGTAGTTATTGTGCTAAAGTAGTAAAATATAAAACCTACAGTTATTTGGTAATGCTCAATCTTATCTATGAAATCATAGTAACATGTTATTTCACCACCTGGTGAACGGCATATATTTTAAACAAAAAAAATAATGCTGGAATAGCTATTTTTTTAATAAAATAAAAGTTAATCAACATATTATATGTACCCAAAAATTGTGTCATTGAAAAATACAACTCACTCCACAAAAAACAATCCCTTATACGACTATTCTAACGGAAAAATAAAAATGGACGCGACAGTGAAAAAATGACAAATAAGAGGTTGTCCAGGATTAATAAACATGGCTGCTTTTTCCAAAAATAGCGCCACACCTTTCAATGGGTTGTGTCTAGTATTGCAGCTCAGCTCCATTGAAGTGATTATGACTGAGCTGCAATACCACACACAACCTGTGTACAAGTGTGGCACTGTTTTTGGTAGAAAGGGGTTATGTTTTTTCTAATCCTGGCCAACCTCTTTAAGACCAAAATAGGCCTTGTCATTAGGGAGTTAAAGTACAAGACAGACTGGAAAGTCTTAACTTGAGTTAGCCTTCGTTCACATCTGCGTTGGGACTCCGTTCATGGGTTCCGTCGGAGCTCTCCGTCAGGAGAACCATGAACGGAATCCAAACTGAAACAAACGGAAACCATAGGTTTTCACTTAGGGTGATCTGCTCACTGGAAAAAGAAGCGACATGTCATATCTTCTGGCATGTTCTGCGGTCCAGGCTCATTGAAAATAAAGTTCCACCTCTTTTTATGTATGTTATATGTAATCTGCAAAATGTTGCTCATAGGTGAACATAAACTTACAATTACTGTCATAATTATTTTCTTGTTACTGATATAGCAAATATGAAGTGAAATTTACTTTGTAAAGTGCCTAACCTGTGACATAACAATACAGGAGTGACTAGCCTTTCTTACTATGTCAGATAATTATGTGCCACCTTACACTGCTGCTACTGGCGGCTTCATAAGATCCATGCTAGCTGGATAAGGCAGAGGTTGCACTTGCATTGTTTTCATATCTGTATGTTTCATTATTTTTTAAGCGTTCACGATATTACCAGTTCTCCACAGACACAGCTTGTTAAAATGCTTCATGGGCTTTTCATGCTGCCTAGCGCTCATCTGACATACTAGTATCTGCCAAGCCGCCACCATTATGGAGCATGATTTGAAATAATATTGCATAGACCTATGCTTTACATTCTTACTGGTGAAGAGAATATCTCAAACTATGGCCTTATGCACATGACCGTAGTTTTGCGTCTGTATACTATCCGCGGAACCGCAATTACGGATAATATAGAACACATGCTTTTCTATGGATCAAGGCACACGACCATGGTTTCCATGGTCCGTGCATTACCTGGAGCCCGGACTGCAAAAAAAAAATAGGACATGTCATTATACGGTCCGCATTTGCGGACTGGGCTCATTGAAATGTGTGTGCACGGTCCGTGATTGCAAATGGCCCGCGGATGACACTCCGTGGCCCGTCTGTCCCGTAATCACGGACCGTGCACACAACTATGACCTTGTTCAGGTGGCCTATGTGTGTCTACTTACATTTACTTCTTATAACAATGTCCAGTGAAAAGACAATATATTTATTTATTTAGTTTTTAACTTAGAGCCAGATCTAACTACAAGATGCTTGAAATGAATATCCTGATATATATGATGAAAGGCTGAGTAAACCTTTGAAAGGGATAATTTTTTTTATTTTTTTTTTAATAAAAGGGTCAATTAGCAAGTTTGGTAAAACGTTATAATTAGTTTTTATTAAAAAATTAGTTTTACTTTTTGAGTAAGGCAGGGCTTCATAGGAGTACAAAGATTCATAGGAGTTTAAAGATGGCAGACCTGGGGGCCTTCATTAGGCCCCCAGGCTGCCATGCCAACCATCGGCACCCCGTGATTTTGGGGGGCATGGGCTCTCAGAGGGGGTCGCCCCCTCATTCTAACGCTTTAGATGCCGCGGTCGATATTGACCTAGGCATCTAAAGTGTTAAACGAGCGGGATCGTGCTCGAGCGGGATCCCGCTTGTTAACAGTGTATGGAGTGGGCTCAGCCCCTGAGCCCCCTTCATACTTCCCCTACCCAGCTGTGACGTGAGTATACGCTATGTCGGGAAGTGGTTAAGAGGTGTGTCCCAATACTTTTGTCCATATAGTGTATATTAGAAAAAAAAAAGATCTATAGGTAGATGTTTACCTAATGATAATCAAAAACTGCCTGAAAAAAGCGTTTAAAAATAAAAAATTATTGTTTATACAACTAAAATAACTAGGGCTCAACTGACCCCTAGTAAATATCGCTGATTCAGGCTAGGTTAACTATAGATATGATTGAAAAGATTGACTCAAATTTTTCACAAGAAATACTATTCTTTGCAAAGTTACTCAATATTTTATACAGATTTAATCTAGTTAATAAAAAATAGTCATGTTCTGTACATATTCATGACTTCCACAATGTGTGTAGACATTCTCATAATTTCTCATAGAATCCCAGCAAATATCTGACCAAGGCATTTAAGGCACACAAAAAAAAAAAATGGCACACAAAATGCTGTGAAAAAATGCTAAGCACTGTGGGTGAAACTGAGCTAAGTTTGGATTAACACAACGCTACGGCCAGATGTTATTATAGTAAAATAGGAAAATGTCTACTTACACACCGTTTTGGTTTGTGCCATTCCAGTGGCATTTTATCATCAGTGGCATTATTGAAACACAGCATGATCTTGGTATGGTGTTTTTGTCAATAGGTTTCTCTAAAGGAACTTTCAAAAACATCAGAAAAAATTCAGGTACAAAATGTCACAAATTAAGAAAAAGCTAATAAAATACATGTAGAAAAACACATAAAAATGCTTCAGACTTTTGCCCTTTTTTTTACGTGTCTAAAAAAAAAAGCTACAAATACACTTTGTGAAGGAGACCTTATGGTGCTATTCAAACCCTGGCTTCCCCTGCACTTGTGTCCAGGGGCGTAACTAGGAAAAACTGGTTCCCATAGCAAACTTTTGACTGGGGCCCCCCCTCCCCTGGGTATCACTCAACCCCCCTTTGTAGATAGTGCCTCCCAATAGATTCCGCCACACATCGGCCCCTATATATAGCACCATACAGCCCCCTGTAGGTAACATCATACAGCCACCCTGTAGATAACGTCATACAGCCCTCCCCCTGTCGATAACGCCATACAGCCCTCCCCCTGTAGATAACACCATACAGCCCTCCCCCTGTAGATAACGCCATACAGCCCCCTGTAGATAACGCCATACAGGCCCCCCCCTGTAGATAACATCATACAGCCCTCCCCCTGTAGATAACGCTATACAGCCCTCCCCTGTAGATAACGTCATACAGCCCTCCCCTGTATATAACGCTATACAGCCCTCCTCCTGTAGATAACGCCATACAGCTCTCCCCCTGTATATAACGCCATACAGCCCTCCCCCTGTAGATAACGCCACACAGCCCCCTGTAGAATACGCCATAGAGCCCCCTGTAGATAATGCCATACAGCCCTCCCCCTGTAGATAACGCCAGACAGCCCCCCCTGTAGATAACGCCAGACAGCCCCCCTGTAGATAACACCATACACCGCCCTGTAGATAACGCCATACACCCCCTTGTAGATAACGCCAGACAGCCCCCCCTGTAGATAATGCCATACAGCCCTCCCCCTGTAGGTAATGCCATACATCCCCCCTGTAGATAACGCCATACAGCCCCCTGTAGATAACGCCATACAGCCCCCTGTAGATAACGCCATACAGCCCCCCTGTAGATAACATCATACAGCCCTCCCCCTGTAGATAACGCTATACAGCCCTCCCCCTGTAGATAATGTCATACAGCCCTCCCCCTGTAGATAATGCTATACAGCCCTCTCCCTGTAGATAACGCCACACAGCCCTCCCCCTGTAGATAACGCCATACAGCTCTCCCCCTGTAGATAACGCCATACAGTCCTCCCCCTGTAAATAACGCCATACAGCCATCCCCCTGTAGATAACGCCATACAGCCATCCCCCTGTAGATAACGCCATACAGCCCCCTGTAGATAACGCCATACAGCCCCCTGTAGATAACGCCATACAGCCCCTGTAGATAACGCCATACAGCCCCCCCTGTAGATAATGCCATACAGCCCTCCCCTTGTAGATAACGCCAGACAGCCCCCCCGTAGATAACTCCAGACAGCCCCCTGTAGATAACGCCATACACCCCCTGTAGATAACGCCATACACCCCCCTGTAGATAACACCAGACTGCCCCCTGTAGATAACGCCAGACAGCCCCCATGTAGATAACGCCAGACAGCCCCCTCTGTAGATAATGCCAGACAGCCCCCCTGTAGATAACGCCAGACAAACCACCCATAGATATCGCCAGACAGCCCCCCTGTAGATAACGCCAGACAAACCCCACATAGATAACGCCAGACAGCCCCCCCATGTAGTTAACGCTATACAGCCCCAAAACCCCCCCCCCTGTAGGTAACGCCATGCAGCCCCCAACAAAAAATGGCCTATAGTTTGTCCTACAAAAGACAGGATCCCCACAGGATAGGGGATACATGTGTGATCGCTGGCAGCGATAAGAAAAACGGGGGACCGAAAGTCGCCCGAAGTTCTCCATGACAAACCTTGGACTTCCGGCGTCTGCGCAGTTCAATAAAAATGAAAGGCGCGCTGGTCACGCATGCGCACAAGCGCGACCGGTGCGCAAGTCATTTCTATGGAGCTGCAGACAGACCCTGGAAGTCCAAGGTTTGTCATGGAGAACTTCGGCGGACTTTCGGTCCCCCGTTCTCCTTATCGCTGTCTTTTGTAGAAACAACCCCTTCAGTGGCGTCGCGCTGTAGCAGCCATAGCGGCTGCTAGCGAAGCCTCCGGCCATGGGAGGGGGGCCCGTGCCGGCGGGCGAAGCGGGCCCCGTCATGCTGCGGGTCCTGTAGCAGCTGCTACGGCTGCTACTGCGGTAGTTATGCCACTGCTTGTGTCAAATTGTGTCAAATTCAATCAGAAGTTAAACATTGGCGCCTTTCACTACTTGTTACAAGATGGCCTAAGACACTGCAGCCATCGCCAGGAGAATGGTGCAATAATTCACTTTATTCTCCTCTTTGCCAGCATTATGAACTCATCACTCCCTGCTGACCAGTAGACCCACTGCAAAGCATTTTCAATGGCATCCACTTGCAATTTGACAAAAATTTGAGTTGCCCTTAAAATAAAAAATACACATAAATAACCATTAAATATGTGTGTTTGTTTTTCAGTATAGCTCTGTATGTAACTGTTTTAGCAGTTGCTGATCAATTGCAGGATACGGCAGGCTTTTGTTTCCTGATGGATCTTGTAACCAGTGAAGATAATTGGCTAAACAATTTGCATTCGTTGGAACAGCTATAAATATATTCTTTTAGAACAATTATAATAGTTAATTGATGGGACACACAAAAGACAACGTTAAAACAAAATTACTTAACCACATCATACAACTTTAATGAATATTCGTTTTATACCTTCTCATGTAACAAGCTTATCCACATCAAATCCTGTATCCTCCTCCTGTTCACAATCACAGGACAGGATTTTGCATTCTTCATGCACGCTTCATTTTAAGCATTGTGTTTCGTTGTTTTCTCCTTCACTGTGACTTTGTTGTTTTCATGCTTAACTTTACGTAACTGACAATTCATTTATCATTTCAGATGCTGGGAGCTAACAATGGTTTATTCTAATAGCGAGAGGGAAAAAATGTGACTACACAATTTTTCAAGGAGTTTTATTTTTGTTCTATTTTATGACACATCAATATAATATATATAAAAAAAACTGCACAAATAGCTAAACGGCAGATGTAGCGTTTTATATGTATGAGATATGAAAAGACAAAAAAAAAATACAAGAATGTTTTTCCAATAAATACTGTTTTGCTAAAATTTGCATGAAAGATTTCTGTGTACAGCAATATAATATTTGTTTTGAAGGGGTTTAATTACATGTGTGGCTCAGGGAATTCTCAAAATTAGCCTAAGGGCTCATGCACATGGCCATATTACAGCTCCGATTTGTACAGATGAGTAAGAGGTATAGAGGTACATGAGGCCCCTACTGTACCTCTATTTGCCTCCAATTTAATACAATTTTTTTGTTGGATTCTGTACACAAAATTTTGACATGCTCCATCAGACTCGGAAAGGTATTCTCCCCTTAATGGAGTCTGACGGAGCATTTATGCCAGTGTGTATGAGCTATAAGGATCATGGGTGGCTTAACCACCTGGAATATAGTACTGTCTGCATACCTGAGTATGTTTAACTGCATACCGTTAACCTTTAGGGTATGTTCACACGGCCTATTTACGGACGTAATTCGGGCGTTTTTGCCCCGAATTACGTCCGAAAATAGCGTATCAAAATAGCGCTGACAAACATCTGCCCATTGAAAGCAATGGGCAGACGTTTGTCTGTTCACACGAGGCGTAATTTACGCGCCGCTGTCAAATGACGGTGCGTAAATAGACGCCCGCGTCAAAGAAGTGACCTGTCACTTCTTTGGCCGTAATTGGAGCCGTTATTCATTGACTCCAATGAATAGCAGCGCCAATTACGTCCGTAATTGACGCGGCGTTCAAGCGCCTGCACATGCCGGTACAGCTGAAATTACGGGGATGTTTTCAGGCTGAAACATCCCCCTAATTTCAGCCGTTACGGACGCCCTCGTGTGAACATACCCTAAACCCCTGACACAGACACAGCCTGTTTTCGCCTAATGGACCAGGTCATTTTTTTCAAATCTGACATGTCACTTTATGTGGTAATAACTTTGAAATGCTTTTATTTTTTCAAGCGATTCTGAGACTGTCTTCTCGTGACATATTGTATTTTAAGTTAGTGGTAAAATTTGGTCGATAGATTCAGTGTTTACTTGTAAAACACCAACATTTTGAGAAAATTTGCAAAAAGTTGCATTTTTCTAAATATAAATGTATCTGCTTGTAAAACAGATAGTAATGCCACACAAAATA
This sequence comes from Rhinoderma darwinii, assembly GCF_050947455.1. Lineage (NCBI taxonomy): Eukaryota > Metazoa > Chordata > Amphibia > Anura > Rhinodermatidae > Rhinoderma > Rhinoderma darwinii. Next base: position 160,761,773 of record NC_134688.1, on the reverse strand, counting down.
TTTACTAGTTAACATTTACCATCCGTCTACTTTATGTTGGTATTGTTTTTTGAACATTCTTTTATTTTACCAGGACATTACAAGGCTTTATCAGCAATTTCTCACATTTTCAGAAAATGTCAGAAGTTTGTTTTTTTGTGGACCAGTTCAGTTCTGAAGTGAATTTGAGGGCCCTGTATTTTATAAACACCCTATAAATCACCCCATTTTAAAAACTGCACGCCTCAAAGTATTCAAAACAGCAATTAGAAAGTTTCTTAACCCTTTAGGTGTTTCACAGGAATTACAGCAACGTGGTAGTGAAATTTACAAACACAGAAGGTTTTACTAGAGAAACACAACTCAATATTTACTGCTCAGATTCTGCAGTTTTTATAAAAATCCCACATGTGGCCCTAGTGTGTTAATGGACTGAAGCACAGGCCACAGAAACAAAGGAGCACCTTGTTGATTCTGGGGCCAACTTTTTATTGGAATATATTATAGTAACCATATCAGGTTTGAAGTCTTGTGGGGCTAAAATAGTGGAAACATCCCAAAGAGACACCATTTGACAATCTACACCCATCAAGGAATTTATCGAGTGGTACAGTGAACATTTTAACCCTACAGGTGTTTTTTTTTGCTGAATTTAGTGGAATTAGGATGTAAAAATTAAAATCTAAATTTTCCCCAAATAAAATGTACAAATGTGTAATTTTTACAAAGCATAAAGGAGAAAAAGCACCCTAACATTTGAAAATAAATTTCTCTCGATTATGGCAATACCCTATATGTCGTAATAAACTGCTGTTTGGGCACACGGCAGGGGTCAGAAGTGAAAGAGGCCCATTTGGCTTTTGAAGCTCAAGTTTTGCTGGAATGGTTTTCGGATGCCATGTTGCATTTGCAGAGCCCCTGAAGGACCAAAATGGTGGAAACCCCCCAAATGTTACCCTATTTGGGAAACTAAAGCCCTCAAGGATTTTTTTGAGGGGTTTAGTGAGCATTTTGACCCCACATGTTTTTTTTCCCCTTAATTTAGTGAAATTAGGCCATGAAAATGAAAATCAATGTTTTTTTCTAATAAAATATAGTTTTAGCTCAGATTTTTACAATAGATAAAGGAGAAAAAAGAACCCCAACATTTGTAACATGAACTTTTCTGAGTACAGCAATACCCCATATGTGGTGATAAACTGCTGTTTGGACACACGGCACGGCTCGGATGGGAAGGAGCGCCATTTGGCTTTCGGAGCTAAAACTACAGCCCTCAAGGAATTAATCCATGGGTATAGTGAGCACTTAGACCCCACAGATTTTTTGCTGAATTTAATTGAATTAGGATGTGAAAATGAATATCAACATTTTTTCCACTAAAATGTTGACATTTTTAATTTCTACAAGGAATAAAGGAGAAAAATCACCCCAACATTTGTAAACCAATCTTTTCCGAGTATGGCAATACCCCACATGTAGTCATAAACTGCTGTTTGGATACACGGCAGGGCTCAGAAAGGCAGGAGTGGTACTTGGCATGCAGATTTTTCTGGAATGGTTTTTGGGTGCCATGTCGCATTTGCAAATCCCCTGTGGGACCAAATCAATGGAAACCCCCCAAAAGTGACCCCATTTGGAAAACTACACCCCTGAAGGAATTTATCAAGGAATATAGTGAGCATTTTGACCCTACAAGCTTTTTGCTGAATTTAGTAGAATTATGCAGTGTAATTGAAAAAAAATTTTTTTCTAATAAAACATGGACATTTTCAATTTTTACAAGGAATAAAGCACCCCAACATTTGAAAAGCAATTTCTCCCGTTTACGGCAATACTCCACATGTGGTCATAAACTGCTGTTTGGACACTCTGCAGGTCTCAGAAAGGCAGGAGCACTATTTGGCCTGCAAATTTCACTGTATTGGTTTTTGAGTGCCATGTTGCATTTGCAAAATCCTGTGGTACCAGAGTACAATGGAAGCCCCCAAGAAGTGACCCTATTTTAGAAACTACACCCCTCAAGGCATTTATCATTTGCCTGGACATATGACAGGTCTCAGAAGTGAAGAGCACAATGCGAACTTGAGACCTATATTGGTGATTTTCACAGCATTGGCCCATAATTTCAGAGCTCTAAGGTCAAATAGTAAAACAAACCCCCAAGTAGTGACCCCTATTTTGTAAAATACACCCCTTAAGACATTTTAAGGGGTGTAGTGAGCATTTTGACCCCACAGGTGTTTTTTCATTAGAAATTATTGTGCAGCTGATGGTGCAAAGTGAAAATTGCAATTTTTCACTGGTATGCCAATTTAGTGCACTTTGGTAGTCCAATTTGGTATGCCATGTTGTGCCCAGCTTGTGCCACTGAAGGCAAATATCTTATAAACTGTTAAGTGGTTCTCCCAGGTATTGTGATCCCATATATGTGGACGTAAACTGCTGTTTGGGCAGGCTGTAGGGTTCAGAAGGGAGGAAACGCCATTTGGCTTTTGGAGCGCAGATTTTGCTTGGTAGTTTTTCTGTTTGACGTTTTGTTGGTATTTCAGTTTATAATATGAGCGCATATGTAAACTGGGCAGAGTACATCAGGGCATAGTAAAAGGGTATAATAATGTGGTAAATAAATATTAATCTGCAGATGTGTGGCCAGTGTCGCACTGATAAATGGTGCCCAAGCTTTTGGTACGCTCTGCACATTTTGTGTCGTCATCAATTCTGACAATGTTTTTTAACCTTGTTTTACAGTGTTCACTGTGGGCTATAAATGGCAATTTTACTTTATTCTGCGGGTCAATACGATTACGGAGATACCATACGTATACATTTTGTATGTTTGGGTATGTTTTGCAGCGTTTGCACAATAAGATTTTTTTTTTAATTATTAATATTTTGTGTCACCATATTCTGAGAGCCACAACTTTTTTATTTTTCAGTCAAAAAAGCTCTGTAATGGTTTGTTTATTGTGGGACGGGTTGTAGATTTTATTGGTACTATGTTGGGGTTCGTGTGACTTTTTGATCACTTTTGTTTCCATGTTTTGGGAGGGGTGGTGACCAAAGAATAGCGATTCTCGCATATTTTTTTTTTTTTTTTTTTGCAGTGTTCATTTGGGAAAAATAACATTATAGTTTGGGTCGTTACGGACGCGGTGATACCAAATATGTGTCATTCTTTTAACGGTTTCATTTTTTTCCCTATAATAAAAGACATTATAGGAAAAAAAGGCAGTTTTTGTTTTCATTAACTTGAAACTTTTATTTTTACACTTTTATACAACATTTATATGAACTTTTTTTTCACTTTTTTTTGTCCCACTAGGGTACGTGAAAACCTGCACCTCTGATATTTACTCTAATGCATTGCAGTACCCAGGTAGTGCAATGAATTAGAACTGTCCATTGTTCACTGACAGCAAGCCTATTAGGTCCCGCCTCAACGATCGGCAATCCCACGATCACATCACGGCGATACCAATCGCTACAAATCACTAAGATGCCACAATCGCTATCTAGCTCCGTTCCCTGCAGTTACATAAGGGTGTCAGCTGTAACATACAGCTGACACCCGCGGCTGATGTCGCAGGCTCAGCTTCTGAGCTTGCACAATTTTCATTTTGCGGCCAGAAGCCTTTTAGGCGGCACCTCCCGGCGGGACCTAACAGGCTTCATACTTGGCAGACAGGAGGCCATTGTTAGGCCTCCAGTCTGCCAGAGCAGACATCGGAACCCTGAGATTGCATTGCAGAGTTCCGATCTGCTAGTACACCCCATAGATGCAGTGGTCGCTTTTGAGCGTTAAATCTAAGGGGTTAATCGGCTGGATAGGAGGCTAGCTCCGGTCCCGGCCTTGCAGCAGGGTGTCAGCTGTAATATACAGCTGACATGCGTTGGCGATGGTGCGGGCTCAGCTTCTGAGCACACACCAGCTACACAACTAGTAGGTTGGGTTGCCTTAAGTACATAACGACAACAATGTACTAGTATGTTGGGTGTCGTTAACGGGTTAACTATGTTTAAAACCTGCATGCCTGAGTTTTTTTTGTCTATACGCTTATATATCTGGGTATGTATGCTTGTATGCTTCCACAGCTTGGTTTCTAGGACTTTTTACCATGGTATGTATACATTGATATCTGGGTCTGTATGCCTGCATACCTGGGGTTGAATACCTGCATACTTGTGTTTGCATGCCAGTATATCTGGATAAGTATGAGTATAAGGGTATCTGTGCCTGTAGGCCAGGTTTTGTATTCCTGCATCCTTGGTGCACACATGTCAAATCTGTAGACAGATAGCAGATGTTGTCGTTTCCCAGCTCCTAGTATACTATTATGGAAATGCTTTGTATGGTTTTTAACTACTTCCCGCACGGTGGCATATATATACTGGGCTGGCAGCATAAGCATTACATTTAGGCCACTTTCACACGGCCGTATATTGTTCAGTATTTTGCATCAGTATTTGTAAAACAAAACTAGGAGTGGGTCCAAAACATGGAAGAGATACAAATCTTTCCATTACACTTTTTCTCTGTGAAGGTTCTACTCCCGGATTTAGCTTCCAAATACTAAAGCCAAATACTGACCAAAATACTGCTGTGCGAAGGTGGTCATAAGATGTGGTGATTGCCAAAGCAGGGTAGCTGTGCTTGTGAGATCAGCTGTGGTGGGGCAGCTGTGGTTGACATCCTCAACTGTTTCTAAGGTCCTGTTCACACTGCTAAATTTTTGCGGCAGAACCCTCCGCGGATTCCGCCACAAAATTCCACTTCCCATTCACTTCAATGGGAGTCGGAAGCTACTTTTTCCAGCTAGCTGATTTTTTCAGGGAAAACAAAGCATCTTGCCCGATCTTCATACGGATTCTGCTCGAACCTCCCATTGAAGTTAATAAGAGGAGGAATCTTCCTGCCAACATCAGGAATTATTCCGCGGCGGGACCCACAATGCAAAATCCGCTGTGTGAACTGACCCTAACTGTTTATCCACATCAAATCCACAATGTCTATACGTGCCCTAAGGCAGACATGGCAGATTTGCTGCGGAATTCCACTGTGGATAGGCTCTTTGGTTTCTATAGCACTTTACAGAACTGTGCAGATGCTAGCTTGCGGTGCAGCATTTACATTCTGCAGCATGCACAGTCTGTTGCGGAGAAGCAGTGGTTTTTCAGCCTTTGCAATGCAATCTATGGCAAGTCTGCTGTGAAATCCACCACGTCTGGATGATCCCTCAAATATGCTAATTTTGCTGCAGATTCATTGCGTATTTGCCATCAATATGCAGCAAAATCTGCAGCGGAAAATTTCCGCCACGTCTGAACATGCCCTAAATGGAGTGCACCTATAAGGGCATGCCCACACGTGGCGGATTTCCTCCGCAACTGTCCGCATCAATGCCGCACAGAATCTGCGTTGCAGATTCTGCGGCGGATCTGCCCAAAATGTGCAGAAAATTGATGCGGACTAGCTGCTGCGGACTGCGGTAAAAGTGCTTCCCTTCTCTCTATCAGTGCAGGATAGAGAGAAGGGCCAGCACTTTCCCTAGTGAAAGTAAACGAATTTCATACTTACCGGCCGTTGTCTTGGTGACACGTCCCTCTTTCGGCATCCAGCCCGACCTCCCTGGATGACGCGGCAGTCCATGTGACCGCTGCAGCCTGTGATTGGCTGCAGCCGTCACTTAGACTGAAACGTCATCCTGGGAAGCCGGACTGGAGACAGAAGCAGGGAGTTCTCGGTAAGTATGAACTTCTATTTTTTTTACAGGTTGCTGTATATTGGGATCGGTAGTCACTGTCCAGGGTGCAGAAACAGTTACTGCCGATCGCTTAACTCTTTCAGCACCCTGGACAGTGACTATTTACTGACGTCTCCTAGCAACGCTCCCGTAATTACGGGAGCCCCATTGACTTCCTCAGTCTGGCTGTAGACCTAGAAATACATAGGTCCAGCCAGAATGAAGAAATGTCATGTCAAAAAAGCAAGACGCATCCGCAGCACACATAACATGTGCATGGCAGCTGCGGACTTCATTGCGGAAATTAGAATCTCCATTGAAGTCAATGGAGAAATTCCGCCATGAGTCCGCAACCAGTCCGCCACAACTCGGCAACATCCATTGCATGCTGCGGACACCAAATTCTGCACCGCAGCCTATGCTCCGCAGCGCAATTTTCAGCCTCGTCTAAACGAACCCTACTAAATAGAAGTGGAAGTCAATGGAGAAACGGCTCCGCTGCGGATTAAGAGCAAGAGCAATTCCGCCACGTGTGGCTTTGCCCTAAGGGGTACATAAATTGTCCCCTAAATAGAAAGTTTTTCTACAGAAAAGACAACAAATTATACTTGTGTACCAAGTATAAACTTGAATCCCATTGGAATTTTTTGCGATTGGTTTTAATATGCTCTCTTTTTACAATATAGTCAATGGAATGACAGATCAAAAAATGGATCGAAAAGTGATCACAAAGATGAAGTTCAGTCAGTAGGACTCAAAGACAAAATTATTTATGTGCAGATGGCATTTGATAACTTCAGCCAGGTATGACTTTCTGCCATCTATAAACTATACATGTGACGATGTGGCCATTGTTGTCATATTCTTTTTAGAGTTTTCCATTATTTAAGGAGATGAGGTCACTTGAGAGTCATATGAAATGGTGTCTATACTCAAAATACAAGTACAAAATGAAATGATAGTTGTAGGCTTATTATATGTCGGGCTATCAGCTTATTGGTCACTAGTATGAAGCCCCTTGTCAAGAGACCACAGAATTATGAACACTTACTATAGTTCTTTGTATTTATTGTGCCTTTTCATAAATGACGACATTGTATCACTTTGGAAAATAGTAAAGAGGTAGCACATCTGATTGGTCCCAACTCCCTATGACATAGTCAATAAGGACCTTTATGGGGGTTCTCGCTCTTGAAAAATAGAGCAATATTATAAGGGAGGGGGGTGAGTGTGGACTTGTGCCTTCTGGACCCTTTTTAATTTTGTAATAATTTTTATAGTGATCACTCTTATTTTAATACAACCCAGAAAGATGAGTGTCTATTTGGATTCCAAACTATGAATACCGATAATTGTGCATGGTGCCCTAGATAGTATATCAAGCAGAGAGTATATCTATCAGTGAGCTCTGGAACTACTGTATTCATACTCAATATTAGGCCAAGAAATAATGTCTTTATCATTGCTTATCTTCATAGACCAGTTCTGACATACAGTATATGTACTGATTTGACATAGAAAAGAACATTCAATATTTATGCTTTCAGAAACATAAAATCTGCTTATGCATATCATCTTAAAAATATTAGCAATTTTTATTGTAACGTCAAATCATTCAAACAGCTGTTGCCTAGGAAACATAAATAGTACATGAAACAGAAATCTTTAATACAATCCATAACACAAATCCTACACATCATGCATTAAGACAATTCCAATGCCAATTTTTAGCAATAGCATTACTTAAGGTGTTTAAAGGTTCACACTAGCATAAAGGATTCTGTTCATAACCCAGCCATGGTGTAATGGAATCACTATTTGAGCAATTCCCCAGAGTGCAAGTTTGTGGAATTGCTATGCAAGCGATTCCCCAAAGGCAGCTGGAGACAGTCTGGATCAGGCATGCAGGTAAATCCGCTACCTCAAGTCCATCACTACTCTATGGTCTTCACCAGAGCACACCGCAAGGCAGGTTGGATTTGGCTGCATAGAACCCAGGTTGCATTAAATGAATATGGTGATGGACAGAAGGTGCAATGCAGGCAATACCAGAACGGATAACCAGACCAGCCAGAGGGTAAATAGCAAAAACAGTTTACAAGCAGGAGAGACTGAAAGTCCAAATCGCAAAACAAAAGGATATTAGGAATTGCAGAGGTCAAAACCAGCCGGGAGCAGAATGTCCAAATCAGTAAGCAAAGGGTAAATCCAAAGACAAGCCGAAGTCAAGTTCCAAAAGTCCAAATAGTCAAGGATACAGAGTATAATCAGGAACTTGATCAAACACATGCATACACAAAGAGATTCACAAGTAACAATGACAGAACTAACCAGACTTAAATACTCCACCCTAAAATCTGATAGGATGAAAGACAGAGAAATGAGGTTGGCTCTGCAACTCAAACCAGAGCCTCCCAGAAGCTAGGCTAGTAGTCATGACAACCTTAAAAGGAACCTGTCAACAGCATTTCACCTATTGAACTCTACTCACCCCTCACTGGCCGCTGCTGTCAAAATTGAATTGCCATTATCCCCTCTCTTAAACTCCTCCTCTGACCATAAATAATGGTTTGCAAACATTTTGCACCTTTTATGGTAATAATCTGGCAGTCTCGTTTGTTCCTGTTTTTATGCCCGCCCACCACCAAAAACTGTCCAACCCTGAATGTTGTCAATCAAAAGTAAGCTAACAATCAAAAGTAAGGAGGCGGGGTTAACTCAGAAAGGCTTTAGGAATGAAGATATGACTCTTTTCAACTGAAGATATGACACTTTTATGCTCATTAGCATACAGCGCGGGGACACTAAAAAACGGAATACTAAAGGTACAGAGCTGACTTAGAAGATAATTATTGGTTACATAAATATGATTTTTCACCCACTTCCACCAGGTATTGCTGGTTTAATAGGTGAAATCCTGGTGACAGGTTCCCTTTAAAGAGACGGACGTTTCCTAACACAAGACATCTGTGACCGATCTGTTTTATAATAGTTCCCTACAAATCAATGGATCCCACTGACTTATGATGGGCTCAGTCAGGTTTCCATTTTGGTGTTCAGGTATTTTTTAAAGCAAAAATAGCGCTGCAGACTACACTATCCTTGCTCCAAATATACCGGATCCCCTGGCGGAAAGCAAAAAATGCCAGTGTGAACGGAGCCTAAATTAAAAGTCGGATTTCAATAACATATTAATATAAAATCGATGTACACTGTTGCTTTAATTATATTACTTTTCCTATAGTAGTAAGATACATCGAGATGTTTTACTGTTACTTATAATTTGCATTAAAGAGGCTCTGTCACCACATTATAAGTGCCCTATCTCCTACATAAGGAGATCGGCGCTGTAATGTAGGTGACAGTAATGCTTTTTATTAAAAAAAACGATCTTTTTACACAACGTTAGGAGCGATTTTGGTTTATGCTAATGAGCTTTCTTAATGCCCAAGTGGGCGTACTTTTACTTTCGACCAAGTGGGCGTTGTACAGAGGAGTGCATGACGCTGACCAATCAGCATCATGCACTCCTCTCCATTCATTTACACTGCACTAGCGATATAGATATATCACTATGTGCAGCCTCATACACAAGCCCTAACATTACTACAGTGTCCTGATAATGAATACACATGAAATCCAGCCTGGACGTCATGTGTACTCAGAATCCTGACACTTCTGAATCTTTTTTTGTGAGATTCCGGCAAGTGAAACCAAATCTCGTTTAGCTCCGTGATCTCGCGAGATTTGGTTTCACTTGCCGGAATCTCACAAAAAAAGAGTCAGAAGTGTCAGGATTCTGAGTACACATGACGTCCAGGCTGGATGGTCATGTGTATTCATTATCAGGACACTGTAGTAATGTTAGGGTTTGTGTATGAGGCTGCACATAGTGATATATCTATATCGCTAGTGCAGTGTAAATGAATGGAGAGGAGTGCATGATGCTGATTGGTCAGCGTCATGCACTCCTCTGTACAACGCCCACTTGGTCGAAAGTAAAAGTACGCCCACTTGGGCATTAAGAAAGCTCATTAGCATAAACCAAAATCGCTCCTAACGTTGTGTAAAAAGATCGTTTTTTTTAATAAAAAGCATTACTGTCACCTACATTACAGCGCCGATCTCCTTATGTAGGAGACAGGACACTTATAATGTGGTGACAGAGTCTCTTTAAGTGGGAAAAAAAAATCTTTTGTCTTTATTCACTCTTAGGGCTTATTCAAACGAACGAGATATACGTCCGTGCAACGCGCGTGATTTTCACGCGTGTCGCAAGGAACCTATATTAGTCTATGGGGCCGTGCAGACAGTTGCGTGATTTTTACGCAGCATGAGTCCGCTGCGAAAAAATCACGACATGTCCGTTCTTTGTGCGTATTACGCATATCGCACCCATTGAAGTCAATGGGTGCGTGAAAATCACGCGCACCACAAGCAAGCACTTCCGTGGAACGAGCGTGATTCACGCAACAGCTGTCAAACTATGAATGAAAACAGAAAAGCATCACGTGCTTTTCTGTTTACAAACATCCAAACGGAGTGTCATAATGATGGCGGCTGCGCGAAAATCATGCAGCCGCGCATCATACGGGACTGACACACGGAGCTGTTAAGTGCCTTTTGCGCACGCAAAACGCCGCATTTTTTGCGTGCGCAAAACGCACACGCTCGTGTGAATCCCCCCTCAGGGTGTGTTCACCTCAGCGTCACCCATCCGTTCATGGGTTCCGTTAGACCATGAACAGAAGGGTGACACTGATGTGAACAGGCCCTTAGTCATTACTCCCATATAGCAATGTCTGGCATTCAAGAGCAGGTTGCAGTTAGAGGTCTTTTTAATATAATTTAGACAAATCTTAAAGGGAACCTGTCCCTAGGTTTAGAGCCACTAAACCACTAGCATGTCATTAAGCAGCTGGGGTTTAGTGTTCCAAACATGCCCACGTTAAAACCGGACATTTACGTAATAGTTAGTAAATAACTTCCATGTTACTAAAATCAGTCCAGGAACAGCATTGAGCACCTATTGCCTAAAGGTCCTGTTTCGATGTGGGAGGTTTAGAATACTAAACCCCAGCTGCATAACGACATGCTGGTGGTTTAGGGCATGGCCATACGTGGCGGATTTCCTCCGCAACTGTCCGCATCAATGCCGCACCTAATCCGGGTTGCGGATTACGGCTGTGGATCTGCCCAAAATGTGCAGAAAATTGATGTGGACTAGCTGCTGCGAACTGCGGGAAAAGTGCTTCCCTTCTCCCTATCAGTGCAGGATAGAGAAGGGACAGCACTTTCCCTAGTGAAAGTAAACGAATTTCATACTTACCGGCCGTTGTCTTGGTGACGCGTCCCTCTTTCGGCATCCAGCCCAACCTCCCTGGATGACGCGCCAGTCCATGTGACCGCTGCAGCCTGTGCTTGGCCTGTGATTGGCTGCAGCCGTCACTTAGACTGAAACGTCATCCTGGGAGGCCGGACTGGAGACAGAAGCAGGGAGTTCTCGGTAAGTATGAACTTCTATTTTTTTTACAGGTTGCTGTATATTGGGATCGGTAGTCACTGTCCCGGGTGCAGAAACAGTTACTGCCGATCGCTTAACTCTTTCAGCACCCTGGACAGTGACTATTTACAGACGTCTCCTAGCAACGCTCCCGTCATTACGGGAGCCCCATTGACTTCCTCAGTCTGGCTGTAGACCTAGAAATACATAGGTCCAGCCAGAATGAAGAAATGTCAAGTTAAAAAAGCAAGACGCATCCGCAGCACACATAACATGTGCATGACAGCTGCAGACTTCATTGCGGAAATTAGAATCTCCATTGAAGTCAATGGAGAAATTCCGCCATGAGTCCGCCACTGCTCCGCAACAGACAGAGCATGCTGCGGACACCAAATTCCGCTCCGCAGCCTATGCTCCGCAGCGGAATTTTACGCATCGTCTAAACGAACACTTCTAAATAGAAGTGGAAGTCAATGCAGAAACGGCTCCGCTGCGGATTAACGCTGCGGAGTGTCCGCAGCGGAATTCTAGTGAAATTCCGCCACGTGTGAACCCAGCCTTAGTGTTTATAAACCTAGTGACAGGTTCCCTTTTTGAGCCATACGAAATACAAAAAAAAAAAAAAAACAATAGCAAAATCACCATAAATGATTAGGATATCCATTTAGGTCGCATTTACATGCTATGTTTCTCTGTGGTATTTAACTAAATGCTCAGATGTGTGTGGCTATTGAAGAGAAATATATGAATTCCCATTCACAATCTCTTTTATTTACTGCCATATAATAGTTTAGCAGCATTTTTTTTTTGAGCATGTTGTTGTGTTTTATGTGGTATATTTGAACACTGACATTTAAGGGGGAATTTTTTGTAAAAAAAAAAAACAGCATGTGAGATTTTTACAAGTTCTGTAAATGCAATTTTAAAATTAATTGTATGGGAAATTGTTGTAGAACTTTTCATAATAAAAATATTTTTTTTGTGAGATTTGAGCGGCCAGTTTAAAGAGCACTTGACATTATTCTCTTGCACGAATTATGTTTTATTTTTTCAATACATTTGATTAAATGCAGTATTTAAAAAAAATAAAAATAATAATTCTTGACTGGGAGTATTGCGGAGTTTACTCTGGCAAAAACTATTTTCCCATCACTGCCAACCACCAAGCCCGAGCCACCTGATTTCTCTCTCCATTACAAAATATATGGACAAGAACACATGTGACATTGGAATTGATGGCCACAACAGCCTCTTTTTATTAAAGAAAATACAAAAATTCTCCAACTTTAATGATTACAAACAGTATGTAAAAGACCATAAATATATTACCATCAACTAAACACCAGAGACATCTGACAGGGTATTTATTTTGCAGAACCAAAAAGCGGTCCCCAGCCACACCATACTGACTGGTGGATTGACCAATATGTATGTCACCAGGTGCTGCAAACTTCAATCATCCAGTTTCCTGGGACCTAATCCTATGGGAACACCACAGCTCTAATATTGTCTATAAGTATTAATACATTACATTAATGAACCCCCAAGGCTACAGTCAAGCATTGTGCTGCCTATTAAAAGCACAGAATGAGCACACTGGAAGTACACCTTAGTGGCAAGTCATGCACCCCCTGGGGTATACGGAACTCAGGTTGAGAACCTAGGTCCTACCCTAAAATCTCACGGTTACATTTCTCAATTTTCTGTTTCAGTCTTATTAAGGTAAATAAAAATAATTGTTTTAAATGGAAATGGGCTATTATAACTGTTTTATGATTACCGTATTTTTCGGACTATAAGAATAAATCTTGCTAAAAAGTCCCTGCCTCTTATAGTCGGCAGTCAAGGGGCCCAGCTGTGCCAGACCCCCCTTACCGCTTCCTTAACTGCTTCACGATCTGTCACGTCATGGAACGGGGGGGGGGGTGGTGTTTGGAGCAGGCTCACGCGTGGCGCCCGCTCGATACACTGCAAGTGTCAGCTGTGTTTTAAAGCTGACACGCTGCTCTAATGGCCGGAAACATCGATCACACTGTTCCTGGCAATTTAGCGACCGCAGGATTTAAACCGTTAGTAGGGGGACGGCCCCCTCCGACAGCCCAAGGGACTCCACTGCAACGCGATTGGGGGGCACCGATGGTTGTCATGGCAGCCCGGGGGCCTAATGAAGGGAGGGCTTAGCGGAAGCCTATAAAAATTACAATATACTGCAATACATTTGTATTGTACCAGCTGGTTCATGTCCCATAGGGGAAGTAACAAAATGTTTAAAATAAAGTACATTTTCATGTTAAGTGTTAAAGTGTTAAGTGTTATTTTTTTTTTAAATATTAACAGTTAAAAAAAAACCTTTTCACATTTTTCCCCAAGCACAATGTCAAAAATAAAAAAAAATTGGTATCGCTGTATCCACAAATGTCTGAACTATTACAAAATACCATTATTTAACTCACACAGTGAACGGCGTAAATAAAAATTAAAATGAAATCACCAGAATCTTTGTTTTTTGGTCACCTTAGTGCTAAAAATAAATAAATAAAAAATATGAAAAATCATATGTACCAAAAAATGGTGCCAATAAAAACTACAGCTCGTCCTGTAAAAAATAAGCCTTCACACCACTCAATCGATCAATAAATATAAAAGATATGGCACTCAGAATGTGGTGAGACAGAACTAATTTTTTTTTTAACAAATAGTTTTATCTTTGTAAAAGTAGTGAAGTGTGAAATATTTTTTTCCTATTTTCTGTCGTCTAAAACCTGGGTGCGTCGTAGTCAGGTGCATCTTATAGTCCGAAAAATACGGTATGTATCATTTACATTAATGTAAATAATATGTGAAACATAGAATAGATGGGCCCAGTTATTGTTTGTATGTTGTAATACTATCAATACAAATGCTATATTTGACATATCATTTTTATAGTTTTCAGATGTCTTAATACTTCATGTCTCAGATTATAGAGAGTCGAAGCGGGCACAACCAAGAACTGTACATGAAGGTACATGCTTTAATAAATATCCTAAAAATAAACATTGTGTTAATGTCAGTTCTATGTGTTTCTCTCCATCTTTATGTACAGGGTATGAATGTTTAATGTTTCGCTGTAAAATTCTTGGCAAAATCATATATTGTATCTGCTCTAGATATAACTTTTTATTTTCAAATAGTTCATTTTAATGCAGCTTGTAACCTCTGTTGCAGAACTACTTTCACAATTGCAATCCCATTTTATTGATACTCCAGCTGCATTCCGTCCGCCCCCCGACCTATATTACACCATGTTAAATCTGGTATAGCTGTACTACTTAAAATGAGCAGATAAATTAGCACATTAACAAAACATATTTTATTCCGGAAATCACCTTCATTATTTTCAAATAATTCACAAGAAAGAATATCAATATAATATTAATATGCTGATGAATGTGAATAAGATAGAAGCAGTTGGCTCGAAATATTAATATAAAAGTTATGGCTTGTCACAATTTAATCACAGCCAATAGGGATAATTTACAAAAGGCAAACTTTGCCCTCTTTGTACCATGGTGCGCCACACAGCACATAGACATCCATACTTTGAAAGTTCTATTATAAATGATATGTGTTGCTAGAAAACTCTTGAGAAGCACACACCACAAAATGTCAAACCGCCTACCATTTTAGAATGAACCTTTATAATAAAACATATTTTCAGAATTTCTCTTAATTTTCTATTGGGTTTTGCTTATATTCTGTTTGATCAGAATCTTCTGAAACATTCACTATCAGGACTTTCATTTGTAGGGCTATTGTGTGCCACATACACTATTAAAGGCTTTATCTATATTCAGATAATACTCTCTCAGATCATATTCATGAAAAGGGGACCCCACATTTATTATCTATAGTACTCAGTAGGGTTCTACTACTCTCTGGCCAAACTGATATAAATAGTTTACACCAGTCCGTAACAGAACAGGAGAGCCATTGATCTTCTATTTTATATAGAAAACTTCTGCAATTGATGCCATCTTGCTCCATAAATTCAGGTACAAAGGTGAAAATCTAGGCAAAAACACTGCAGCCTGTTATAAATTTCTATCAATGCATTGGCACTTTTTTTTCCCCAGTAATTTATAAAGCAGAAACATACTCTACTACAAGTCCACAAAAGTGTACATTTTTATATAGTCTCTGTCTTGTGATTAAAGAGGCTCTGTCACCAGATTCTCAAATCCCTATGATCGGCGCTGCAATGTAGCGAGATTATCAGGACACTCGATTAACGTTAATCTCTGTGTATGCGGCTGCACATCGCTGCTGTGTAAATCAATGGAGATGAGTGTATGATGCTGACTGGTCATTGATTGGTCAGTGTCATACACGTAAACATGCCCATTTAAAAACACAATACACGCCCAGTTGGACATAACGAAAAAAAAACGCCTAATTGTCCATTTCAAAGCTCATTTGCATATATATAAAATAGCTCATAACTTGGCCAAAAATGAACGTATTAAAAAAAAACAAAACGTTACTGTTATCTATATTGCAGCGCCGATCACATGCAATAGGAGATAGGGATTTGAGAATCTGGTGACAGAGCCTCTTTAAATCCGTGAGGAGCTTAAGGAGAGAATATGAACACCCTGTAACCCCTATTTATTCTCTCTGAAAAAACTGACAATGTAGGTCTAACTTACATGGCTCCATTAACTACATAGTGAGAGCTTGAAAGTTATCGGTTGTTACAGGCAACACCTCTTTTCCTTGCACTTGTAGTCAGATTTAAGTTAACGCCTTACAGGCAGCTGTCATCCATGACGAGTACCAGTTCCATCTCAAGAGTCTGAAGGCATAGAATATCTGATGTTGTTGGCCCCACCTATCAATTTGGCCACACCATGAGGCCGGGTTCACACAAGCCTGTTCGGTCTGTAGAATACGGACCGTATGTCGGCCGTATTTCCCGGACTGAAAACTCTTCAGGGAGCCAGGCTCCTAGATCATAGTTATCTATGACGCTAGGTGTCCCTGCCTTCGCTGCGGGAAAACTGTCCCGTACTGTAATCATGTTTTCAGTACGGGACAGTATTTCCACGGAGAGGCAGGGACACCTAGCATCATAGATAAATATGATGGTAAGAGCCTGGCTCCCTGAAGTGTGTTCGGTCCGGGAAATGCAACTGACATACGGTCCATATTTTACGGACCGAACATGCTCGTGTGAACCTGGCCTAAGTCATCTATAGCTTTAAAATGTTTGCCTACTCTTAAAAAATAAAGTCAGATTTAATAGTTTGCAAAATATTTACCTAAGCTATGAAATTCCATAAATAGCTGTGATACTCCAGTCCTAATTTCAGGCTGATACCAAATGTCCCACATTGCTTACACTCTCCACTGTATTCTCCATATGCCGTTGGAATACATATTTGTAAAGGATCTGCCAGGCACAGCTTCTGTGTCAACGCCCATAGGTAATCAGTCTGCACCTGCTTCTATGTCTGTGAGACTGACTCCATCTTCCACCACTCAGGATGGCAGGCTTAGGAGTGGGAGAGCCTATCACAGCCTGGCCAGACGGAGCTAGCTCCCGCCCTCTGTCTATTTATACCTGCCTTTCCTGTTCCTCCTTGCTTGTGATTCTTCTTGTTTGGTTTCCTGGCCCTGCTGCAGCTTCTTGAACTATTTGACCCTGCTTCATATTGACCCTGGCTTACTGACTAATCTCCTGCTCTGCGTTTGGTACCTCGTACACTCCTTGTTTGACTCGGCTCGTTCCCCACTCTTGTTGCTCACGGTGTTGCAGTGGGCAACTGCCCCTTTTCCCTTGCTTCTGTGTACCCTTGTCTGTTTGTCTGTCGTGCACTTATTGAGCGTAGGGACCGTCGACTACTAGGGAGGGTCCTTGCAAGTAGGCAGGGACTGAGTGGCGGGTAGATTAGGGCTCACTTGTCTGTTTCCCTACCCCCATCATTATATAATCACAAGCCCATATACCTAGTCTACCCTGGTCCCTCACACTACTATGGACCCCCTTGAGACCCTGGCTCAGCAAATGCAGGGTCTCTCCTTACAGGTCCAGGCCCTGGCTCAGAGGGTCAACCAGCCTGATGCTACCATGGTAGTGCCCCTCACCTCACCTCTTGAACCCCACCTCAAGTTGCCTGACCGGTTCTCAGGGGACCGGAAGACTTTTCTCTCCTTTCGGGAGAGTTGTAGGCTCTATTTTCGCTTAAAGCTCCACTCCTCAGGTTCTGAGAGCCAGCGGGTGGGTATCATTATGTCCCGGCTCCAGGAAGGGCCCCAAGAATGGGCCTTCTCCTTGGCTCCTGACGCCCCTGAACTTTACTCCGTTGATCTTTTCTTTTCTGCTCTCGGACTCATTTATGACGAGACTGACAGGACTGCCTTTGCCAGAGACCTGTTGAGGAGTATTGCTCTGACTTTAGGAAGTGGTGCGTAGCTTCTCGGTGGAATGACCCTGCCTTAAGGTGCCAATTTAGGTTGGGTCTGTCGAACGCCCTGAAAGACCTGCTAGTTAGCTATCCTTCTTCTGACTCCCTAGACCAGGTTATGGCTTTAGCGGTACGACTTGACCGACGTCTCAGGGAACGACAACTTGAACGTTTTTGTGTTTTGTCCTCTGACTCCCCCATGATGCCTCCCGAGGTTCCATTGCTTCGTTCTTCCACGGAAGACTCGGAGGTACCTATGCAACTCGGGGCCTCCGTGTCCCCCCAACAACGTAGAGAGTTCCGCAGGAAGAATGGTCTCTGCTTCTATTGTGGGGATGACAAGCATCAAGTGAACACCTGTCCTAGGCGTAAGAATAAGCAGCCGGAAAACTTCCGCGCCTAAGTGATCATCGGGGAGGTCACTTGGGCGCACAGGTATTTCCCGTAAATATGAAACGTAATAAAATCTTGCTTCCCTTTCAGGTCTCTTTTGGTGGTAGGTCTGCTACCGGCAGTGCCTTCGTGGATTCAGGGTCTTCTGCTAATATCATGTCTGTGGAATTTGCTATGTCTCTAGCTATGCCTTTGATTGATTTGCCTAAACCTGTCCCGGTAGTGGGTATCGACTCCACTCCTCTTGCTAATGGTTATTTTACACAGCATACCCCTGTTTTTGAACTCCTTGTTGGCTCCATGCATTTGGAGCAGTGCTCTGTACTGTTGATGCAGGGATTATCGTCCGATTTGGTTTTAGGCCTTCCCTGGTTGCAGTTGCATAATCCCACGTTTGACTGGAATACTGGGGATCTTACCAAATGGGGTAATGAATGTTTGACGTCATGTTTTTCTGTTAATTCTATTTCTCCCCCTGAGGAGGTGAACACGCTACCTGAGTTTGTTCAGGACTTCGCTGATGTTTTCTCTAAGGAAGCCTCCGAAGTGTTACCTCCTCATAGAGAATACGATTGCGCTATCAATTTGGTACCAGGAGCTAAGCTCCCTAAGGGTAGGATATTTAATCTCTCTTGTCCCGAACGTGAAGCCATGAGAGAGCATATCCAGGAATGCCTGGCCAAGGGTTACATTCGCCCCTCTACTTCTCCGGTAGGTGCTGGCTTCTTCTTCGTAGGGAAGAAGGATTGTGGTCTTAGGCCATGCATTGACTACCGTAACTTGAATAAGGTCACTGTAAGGAACCAGTATCCCCTTCCTTTGATTCCTGATCTCTTTAATCAGGTTCAGGGGGCCCAATGGTTCTCTAAGTTTGATCTACTGGGGGCGTATAACCTTATCCGCATCAAAGAGGGGGATGAGTGGAAGACTGCGTTTAACACGCCCGAAGGTCATTTTGAATACTTCGTCATGCCCTTTGGGTTGTGTAATGCTCTCGCGGTCTTCCAGAATTTCATAAATTAGATTTTAAGAGATTACCTGGGGGTATTTCTTGTAGTGTACCTTGATGACATACTTGTGTTTTCCAAGGACTGGTCCTCCGACATTGAGCATGTCAGGAAGGTGCTCCAGGTCCTTCGGGAAAACAAACTGTTTGCGAAGACCGAAAAATGTGTGTTTGGGGTGCAGGAGATAGAATTTTTGGGTCAAATCCTCACTCCTCATGAATTCCGCATGGACCCCGCCAAGGTCCAGGCTGTGGCGGAATGGGTCCAACCTGCCTCCCTGAAGGCGTTACAGTGCTTCTTGGGGTTCGCTAATTATTACAGGAGATTTATTGCTAACTTCTCGGTCATCGCTAAGCCTCTTACGGATCTCACTCGCAAAGGTGCTGATCTCCTCCGCTGGCCTCCTGAGGCTGTCCAGGCTTTTGAGGTCCTTAAGAAGTGCTTTATCTCGGCCCCGGTGCTGGTTCAGCCCCACAATGGAGCCATTTATCGTGGAGGTTGACGCGTCCAAGGTGGGAGTGGGGGCTGTCTTGTCCCAGGGTACCAGGTCCCTCACCCATCTCCGTCCCTGTGCCTACTTCTCCAGGAAGTTTTCGCCCACTGAGAGTAACTATGATATTGGCAACCGCAAACTCTTAGCCATTAAATGGACATTTGAAGAGTGGCGCCACTTCCTGGAGGGGGCTAGGCACCTAGTAACGGTCCTTACCAACCACAAGAATCTGGTTTTCCTGGAATATGCCCGGAGGCTGAACCCGAAACAAGCTCGATGGGCGTTATTTTTTACCAGATTCAACTTTTTGGTTACCTATAGGGCTGGGTTTAAAAATGTTAAGGCTGATGCACTGTCGCGTAGCTTCATGGCCAGCCCTCCTTCGGAGGAAGATCCTGCTTGTATTTTGCCTCCAGGTATAATCATTTCCTCTATTGATTCTGATTTAGTCTCTGAAATTGCGGCTGATCAAGGTTCAGCTCCCGGGAACCTTCCTGAGAACAAGCTGTTTGTTCCCCTGCAATTCCGGCTAAGGGTACTTAGGGAAAATCATGACTCCGCACTATCTGGTCATCCAGGCATCCTGGGTACCAAGCACCTCATTGCCAGAAACTATTGGTGGCATGGGTTGCCTAAAGACGTTAAGGCCTACGTCGCCGCTTGTGAGGTTTGTGCTAGATCCAAGACTCCCAGGTCCCGACCAGCGGGCTTACTACGTTCTTTGCCCATTCCCCAGAGACCTTGGACCCATATCTCCATGGATTTTATCACCGATTTGCCTCCATCTCAAGGCAAGTCGGTGGTGTGGGTTGTAGTAGACCGCTTCAGTAAGATGTGCCACTTTGTGCCCCTCAAGAAACTACCCAATGCTAAGACGTTAGCTACCTTGTTTGTCAAATACATCCTGCGTCTCCATGGGGTCCCTGTCAATATTGTTTCTGACAGAGGGGTACAATTTGTTTCTTTGTTTTGGAGAGCCTCCTGTAAAAAGTTGGAGATTGATCTGTCCTTCTGCTCTGCCTTCCATCCTGAAACTAATGGCCAAACCGAGAGGACTAATCAGTCTCTAGAACAATATTTAAGGTGTTTTATCTCTGACTGTCAATATGATTGGGTCTCATTCATTCCCCTCGCCGAATTTTCCCTTAATAACCGGGTCAGTAACTCGTCAGGGGTCTCCCCCTTTTTCTGTAATTTTGGGTTTAATCCACGGTTCTCCTCCGTTTCACCTGATAGTTCCAACAATCCCGAGGTAGAGGTCGTTCATCGGGAACTGTGCACAGTCTGGGCCCAGGTTCAGAAGAACCTAGAGGCGTCCCAGAGCATACAAAAAACTCAGGCAGATAGAAGACGTTCTGCTAACCCCTTGTTTATGGTCAGGGATCTGGTGTGTCTATCGTCTAAGAACTTGCGCCTTAAAGTCCCATCCAAGAAGTTTGCTCCCCGGTTTATAGGGCCGTACAAGGTCATTGAAGTCCTCAATCCTGTCTCCTTCCGACTGGAGTTGCCCCCATCTTTTCGAGTACACGACGTGTTTCATGCCTCCCTCATTAAACGCTGCTCCCCGTCCTTGGCTCCCTCAAGGAAACCCCCTGTCCCCGTTCTCACCCCTGAGGGGGTAGAATTCGAGGTGGCCAAGATTGTGGACAGCAAGATGGTCCAAGGCTCCCTCCAGTACCTGGTCCATTGGAGAGGATACGGGCCTCAGGAGAGGACCTGGGTACCCACCCGGGATGTTCACGCTGGGGTATTGGTCAGGAGGTTCCACCTTCGTTTCCCCAATAAACCAGGTCCATCTAGAAAGGGTCCGGTGGCCCCTCATAAAAGGGGGGGTACTGTAAAGGATCTGCCAGGCACAGCTTCTGTGCCAACGCCCCTAGGTAATCAGTCTGCACCTGCTTCTATGTCTGTGAGACTGACTCCATCTTTCACCACTCAGGATGGCAGGCTTAGGAGTGGGAGAGCCTATCACAGCCTGGCCAGACGGAGCTAGCTCCGGCCCTCTGTCTATTTATACCTGCCTTTCCTGTTCCTCCTTGCTTGTGATTCTTCTTGTTTGGTTTCCTGGCCCTGCTGCAGCTTCTTGAAATATTTGACGCTGCTTCATATTGACCCTGGCTTACTGACTACTCTCCTGCTCTGCGTTTGGTACCTGGTACACTCCTGGTTTGACTCGGCTCGTTCACCACTCTTGTTGCTCACAGTGTTGCCGTGGGCAACTGCCCCTTTTCCCTTGCTTCTGTGTTCCCTTGTCTGTCGTACACTTATTGATCATAGGGACTGTCGCCCAGTTGTACCCCGTCGCCTAGGGCGGGTCGTTGCAATATTGCTAAAAAAACAAACTATTCACCATAATAGTTTACGGTCAAAATCCCCAAGTCTATATATGAATAATATTATTCAACGGCTGAACTACATCTGGGGGGACAGAAAAGTCGCAGAAAACTTTTGTATATCAGTTGCACAAGGTGTAAATTGAAAACCATGCCCCCTAATACCAAAAATATATTGTGGTTCTGGCTGCTGTTCTTCTGGAAATGTTTCCTGTGACAGGTGCTCTTCCTCCGGGGTTGCATATAGCCTACTGTACCCGTGGATGATCCAGCCCTGTTCACGACCAATTACATTTCCATCCAAGAACAATTTGTTCTCTGGTGCAATAAATACTTATTAGTGTCCTTTGTTACAGCTTTATATGTACAGGTATATATGTACAGATTAAGAAGTAGTTGCTGTCTCTTGGTGTGTACGTTAAAACATTGCTAAACGTTCAAAACCGCTTCAAATAGGTTTTCTTTAAAAAAAAAAAATTACAATCATTACATGTAACCCGTCAGGAGCTAACAATGGCCCAGCAGTACTTGTAATGTTACCTAATACAAAATCTAAAATAGCCATGGCGGTGTTCATATAACCTGCAGGGTTATTCCTATTGTCCCTCCTGCAGATCTGTCAGTAGCCACAGTCTATTTTAGGATAATCCTGTGCCCAACTACAGATAATACAGTACAAATCTAAATTCTTGTAAAATAAAGATTTATCTGATTATAATAATGCACAATACAATCTAAACTTACACAATTGTTTAATTCATGTTTGTTTCCAGGACATGAAAAACACAAGAATGTAGAACAAAAAATGTCTTTGTTTTATTTCAGAAGGTTTTTCATAGAAATAAGAGACATGTTTATCATTCAATGAATCATTTATATTGCGGTTTCTTTACAAGATACAGAGAAATGTACTGAACAAAATTTTATACGGTATTGTTCTCGCCACGGAGAGTTCTAAAAACAATGCAGCTGTTTTCTTCCGTAACCAATCTGCATAATCATTACCTGACCGCAGTCATCTTCTAATCAGATGACTAAGCTAAAGACACAGCGCAGCATTACTGTCTGCTACATCTGTTCACATCTAATAGCATATATGTGCCAATTTTAAATCTCAATAAGTTTTCTTCCTCAAATCTCTACTTAATTAGTAACATTTATCAAAACAGCACCTGCTTTATATGACTATAACCAGATGTTTACCCTTGTCAAGTAAGCGCTCATTATTCTTTTAGCTATTTTTAGACATTGACTAAAACAATTCTGTTCTTGAACGAAATTTTATAATCACTATTTATAATTATAATGTTGGCTAAGGCATAAATACTGTATATATTAAATGCACTCCAGATGTAGAGTTTTATGTTACCCACGGTCTTAAAGTTACCTTACCTGAGGCCTGGTGCCTTGACTAGTGTGTACCTACCTCTACTTCTCCACCCTCAAATCCCACCACAAAAAGGCAGGCAGTACACCCACACCATATATTATAGTAGTTCCAGTGTAAATTTACAGATATAAAATATGTACAGAAATATTTGCGCTAACATTATGCAGATAAGATCAGTCCTCGAACCCCACACACAGGGGTGATCAGTCACCTGGGACCTCTTTGTGATAATCAAGTCAGTCTCTCTGTTTAACCCCTTCAGGGGGTTGAAATTGTACTTTTTAACTTTTGTAAATTTTTTTGTAACTTTTTGTAACTTTTGTTTTTTAGCCCCACTAGGGACTTGAAGATCCAATTGTTGGATCATTGTTATAAGACCCTGCAATACTTATGTATTGCAAGGTATTATACCAGTCAGTTTCACACTGACAGGGGGCATATAAGGTCCTGCCTCCATAGATGGCAGACCGGAAGCCTTTGTTACGCTTCCGGTTGCCATAGCAACAATCGGCCCCCCTCAATCGCGTATTGCCGATATTGTTATAACAACTTAAATTTGGCGGTCGCTTTTGACCGCCGCATTTAAGGGGTTAATCGGCAGGGATCACCGCTGTGATCCGACCTGATGTTTTCCCCCCAGTACTAAGGCTGCTAGTAGCAACCCGTACTGGGAACGCCTCTGTGCTCTGTTAGGAGCACACGTAGATTAATGGGCTGCAGGCACAAGAACCAGTGCTGCAGCCCGTTAAACTACGTGGGGTGGTTGGGAAGGGGTTAATGTGGGTCTATTTAGGAGATGGTCATAAATCCACTGGGATAAGGATTTCTCAAGGACTGAGCTGAAATTCGAGCACTCCGAACACTTCTATTGACTGCTATAATATTATAGACAGTTGCTGTCCACCATGTATGAGAGCAGAAGTGGTCCATTTGTGCATGGCTTCAGGGTACCTAGAGAAGAAGATGAATACTGGGAATGGCGTAAATAGGCAAGTTGGTAGGTCATGTGCCATCAGTTTTGGGTGCTGTGACCACAAAGTATTCAAGATAGAACATATAACTCATTGGATCTGCTGGAACTCAATATGAGTCATTTTAAGAGAAAAGGCTTGATGGTGTAGTCCACGTGACCTTTTAGCTTTAAATGGAATTGTCCATTACAAATAGCTTTTCATTATGTATCGAAGAAATCTTCTGCAGAATTATTTAAAAAAAAACACTAGATGCCATATTGTTTCTCACATAATAGTATAAAGCCAAAATGGCAAACTATCTGTACTCAAAAGATGACCCAGCGGCTCTCTATGAACATGTTTACTTCACAAAAATTGTGCTGAAACTCCAAATTTAATATTCCATGCTCCTAATTTAAGTCCCTCAAAAAAGAAAACCCAGCTAAAAATATAAATCTTCATAGTGAGCCAAAGTGATTTCAAGACGACTGAATAGTGCTTGGATATTTCTTAAAGGGGTTGTCTTGGCAAGGGGCGGTTTTTCATACTGCAGCATGGCCACTATAATGACCGGAGCCTTCTTCTTCCGACACCGACCACTGCATAATTTCCGGTGCTGAAAGCAGCCGAATCAGCTGATCGGTGCGGGGTCTGGGTGTCGGACCACCACCGATCATATAATGATGACCTATCCTGTGGCTAAGTAATCAGTGTGAAAGACCGCCCCATGCCCAGACAACCCCTCTAATAGACAAAGCCGTTTTAAGAGTCTTGTTCCAACAGCACTTAAAGAGATCTTTCCACTAAGCAAATTTATCACCTATACCCAGGATAGGTGATAAATGTAAGATCGCTGGGGGCCCCACTGCTGGGACCCCCATTCTACTGATTAGTGAGGGTCCCAGTGGTAGTCCTGTAGATAGCTGAAACTTGTGCTTAGTGTGAAAACCCCATTAAAGTTATTTGGAAAATAATTTATGCAAGCAATCAATGCCTAGGCCTGGGCTACAGAACATTATCTGCTGTATGATTCCTGGAGCAAGAGTTAGTTATGAGATAACTCACATATGCATGTTATTATTGTGGTTGGTAATGAAAATATATTGTACTGCACATATTATAAACTAGTGTAATATGTTATTGTGATTCTGATTATAATATTACAGAACCCTACACTTGTGTTTGTGTTGAATATATTGGAATCTCATATTTTCAATACCACTTTTATGCTGATAACACTGGCACTGATGTTACCTCTTTGCTATACAGAGATTCAGAGTGTCCATCAGAAGTCTCTGCCTTCTTCTCCTCCAATTTCCTAACACTCAACATGGACAAAACTTAATTTATCATCCTTCCACCGCCCATTCAACACCCCTACATCAACTACTAATCACCGTCAACGACTCCCCACTTTCTCCAGGCTCCAGTCCGCTGCCCCGGGATAACTTTTGATTCCGTCCTGTCCTTTAGACTGCACATCCATCCCTTACTATCTTCTGCTCCCTCCACCTCAAAAGTATTTCTCAAATCTGCTTATTTCTCAACCTTAACAAAAATACTTGCACTTGCCCTTGACTACCACAACATCTCCCTCTGTAGGCTTCCCTCTTGAAACCCTTCTATCCATCCTTATATCCACTTCCCGGTTAATTCACCTCACGCCTCGTTTCTCTACTGCCTTCACTGGCTAAACATTGCCCAGCAAATTAGTTAAAAAGTACTATCAATAACATATAAGGCACTCAACAGCCAGTCCTCTTCATAAACCGGTGCCCTAATCTCACGCTACTCCTCTATGAGTAATCAATACAATAACCCTTTACCATCAGGGCCCTCTCTCCCTCAGTGCCAGTCTGTCGCTTAGTATTTGCATGTCTATTGTACTTGTTGTTTTTATCATTTATTAATGTCATGTATTTTATCTCCTCTGTACTTTATATGTCCTTGGGAGTTAATGGCACTTTAAAGTAAATACAAAATAAAGTACTAGGGTTAACTTTACATTACTCTGTGTATATGTATCAAGGTTTTCACTTTTTGCTCTTACTTGCATTCAAGAGGCCGCAGCTTAAATTATTTGCATTTACCAGAACTAAAAAATTATTATTCTTTTTTTTTTTCACTTTACAAAATTGTTTGAGCAGAGTGACTGGTGAAGAGGAGTTTGCTGAATCATGCACTAAAGCACTTAACAATCTTTACAAATAAATGCAATATTTTTTTTAGCTAGGAAAAACTCTCACACTTAAAATGTAAATTGACATTTTTTTAAATTGGATAACAGAAATTTAAACTTAGATTTCTAGATGTATAATATGAAATTAAATATAAAATCAACATGGTGTAAAATATATCATCAGCATTTAAAAAGGCCACACAGAAGTCCTCCAATAAATGACAATTGGAGAGTAAAACATTAAAGAGCATGTACACTAAAATAGAAAATCCCCCATTTGTCCTCCAATCACACATTTCTTTCAAATATTTCTGGGCATTCAAACTCTGCTCTTTACAGAAGAATTTAAGAAAAAGTTCAACCATTGACAGAAGATATATATGCAGTATTTTTTTGTTTTTTTTTTACAGAAATGTAAAATAAGCTGAGGAGCATGAATTATGTCATATGTAACTGCCACTTCCTAGGTTATAGACTGGAAAGTGCTTGGCTGATATCTGACATATAGGGACTTTTGCTTTTACCACTTCAAACTTAAAGGCCTAAAATAAAACTCAACAGAGAGGTTGTTTGAGGACAGAATTGCAAAATTTACTTTAATGGGTTCCATTGGGTTTCCATCATGGTGTCCGTAGTTTTGCCGGACAAAATAGCATTAGTGAGCTGGACTGACGGCTCAGCTGACAACTGCTCCTGTGTGCCTCTGACATCTCATTTACCCCAAATACTGATAAGATTGAAGTTGATGAAAGATGATGAAAATTATAAAACTCTTCTGACACACTGCTTATCTGTGAGTTCTGTGTGCAGAGTCCAGTGGATTCCTATGACATGAAGCTTCACAATCAGAAGGCAGGGGAGAGCAGTGTGAAGCTGCATCTCCTAGGAATTCGCTGGACTCTGCACACAGTACTCACAGATATAACAGAAATTCAGTGCGTCAGTAAAGTTTTATAACTCTTATCATTCCAGGCTTTTGCCTCCTGCTTGTGATTGACAGGTTTCTCCCTGTCACCTCTTACAAGCAGGAGTCATGGGAGAGCATCATGAAGCAACATCTCATTAAATACACTGGATACTTTTCAGTGTGTGTTAGGAGAATGTTATTACTAAAAAACAATTGTACTATGTCATTGAACTCTGTCACTTGCTGCACTTAGAGCAGAAAAAGTGCAGTGTGATGAGACTTTGCCCCCTCTGCCTCTGAGAAGCTAGTGGCATAGTGGGAAACGTAGGTTGCAGAACTACACATAAGACTGTGTTAGGGAAGCCACATCAGAGGGAAAGAAGAAGCCAAGATGGCGGACCGCCTATATAGAGCACATCAACATTAACATTAACCCCTTATGGACACGGACAATTTTGGCCTTGAGGGCAGAACTATTTTTTTAATATTTTCCTCTTTGCATCCCGATGCTCATAACTTTTTTATTTTTTGAACGACATAGTTGTATGAGATTTTGTTTTTTTGCGGGATGAGTTGTACTCTATGTAGGTACTATTTTTTGGTACAACTACTTTATCGTTTAATTTATATAATTATTTTTTTTAGCGAAAATTGAGAAAAAAAGCAGTTCTGCTGCAGTTTTATTATTTAATTTTTTTACACCACATACCGATCATCATAAATAATGTTATACATATGTTGTACAGGTTGTTACGGTTGTGGCGATACCAAATATGTCTATATTATTTCAAATTTTGGGACTTATATTTTAAAAAGTTTATTTATTAGAAATGAGTATTTCTGTGTGTTGTTTACAATTTTTTTTAATTTAACATTCAATTTTTTTTCAATTAATGTAACTATTTTTTTAAATCCCATAGAGGGATTTTTCATTTGGATTTTTAGTTTTTAACTGTAATGTACTGGCATATATCTATATGCCAATACGTTAGCCTGTGTACTGATTGCACACAGGCAGTTGTTAGGGCATACCTCAGTATGCCCTAACAAAAATAAATATGTTCATAAGTTCAATCAAGTTATGGGCTTTGATCGCGTCACAGGGATTTTTTGTAACGCGATCAAAGGGCAGTCCCCCCTCCTCTTATATACTTTGAATGCTGCGATCAGCCTTGATCGCGGCATTCAAGGGGTTAACACCGGAGAGAAGAGGATTATTTTCTCTCCGTCGTTAGAGCGGTGCTGCGGCTGTGTATTACAGCCATTGCCCCACTCCTGATCACGCGTGGACACGGCTGTCACACAGGACGAGAATGCTCGTCTTAATGTGCAAAGTAGCCGCCGCTCAGGACGAGTATTCTCGTCCTGTGTCGGCAAGTGGTTAATCTTTACGTTATTATATTTACAAATCTCTATGTCCGACTTCCATCTGTTGAAGGATCTAGGGAGAGTGTCTGGTAAGGGATATATACATTTTGTATCTAATATTCATGATACTCATTTATTTAAACAGTTGGTCGTATGGTTGCTAGTGGTGTTGTCAATGGTGGATCATCATTAGGGTGTTTTGGGCAGCCACCCGGGGCCCGTGGATCCTGGGTGGCCCATGGACGCCGAAAGTACAATGCAGTTTTGTCACGTTTGTGTTGCGATTTTGCAAAAGGACCTTAAGACATAAGGTCACATGACCTTTTCTCTGCAGTTCTTGTTTCTGTTTAGAGACCTGCAGGTCACATGACCACAGGTCTTAGAACAGCAGCAAGATTCCACAGGTGAGGTGAGCTGCTAGGTAAGTATAAGGGGATGGATTTGTTTAAGGGATCTGGGGTCTGTATTTAGGTTGCCTGGGTTCTGTATTTAAGGGTTCTGGTTTGGGGTCTGTATTTAGGGGATCTTGTCTGGGGTCTGTTTTTAGGGGATCTGGTTCAGGGTCTGTATTTAGGGGGTCTGGTCTGGGGTCTGTGTTTAGCGGGTCTGTATTCGTTTAAGGGGCCTGGGGTCTGTATTTAGGGGGTCTGTATTTCATTTTAGACCCCTAAATACAGAATGAGACCGAACCTGAACTTACCTTGAAGCAGGTATATGAACAACTGCTACAAGCTATTACATCCTCCTACTAGATAGGATACTTATGTCATTCACGCAGTTTCAAGTCACTTATAATTTGGGAAGGGCACATTTTTACTGCTATTTCCAAATTCGGCATGCACTTGCCTCACAATTTCTGAGGGATGATCCCATGATATCCAACTTTCCCGTTAATCGGAATTCTGAATACCAAAGGCCCTAAAGATATTATATCGGCACTATACACCCACCTTCTGAACTCTAAAGTAGGGTCTCAAATAATATCTGCGGAAGCGTCTTGGAGGGCAATTATCCCATCCTCGTCTATAGAGGAATGGGAGTTAGCTCTGGAATCACATATGCATGTATCTCCTTCGGTAAACAATAGATTAACACAATTGTATATAACACATCAGTGCTATCTGACTCCTGTTAGGCTTAATCGGATGGCTGCTTGTCTCATACATACGGAATGTCATCGATCTCATAAACCGAATGCAAATTTTTTCCATCTCATTTGGGATTGCCTATTTAGTAGTTCCTTTTGGGTGGAGATCACCTCATTTTTGTATAAAATTATTTCTCGGATTGTACCTGTTACTCCAGCCGCTTGGCTACTGGTACTGCTGCAAGAGGAACTCTTAATTCTGTGACTTCAATTTGCTCTTCTATTTCTGGATTATTGGATGTTTAACCACGTTTGAGTGATATGTAGTTGATATCTCACAAGCTGCTGTTACCTTATTGGACCTGTTAATGTGGAAAAGGTTCAACACTCTTGTCCCTTATATGGTGTATAACTATTGGATTTTATATTTCCTGTAATGTTTTACTTGTGCTTGTGTTTAAGCTGTGTGTTCAATAAAATGAGTTTTGAAAAATAAAAGTTTATTTCACATTTTTTGTCTCGCCGGGGGGCATTTATTTATTAATTTTACTTTAAAAAAAAAAAAGCATTGGAATACCTATATATTTCAATACAATATTGACTATTAGTGAAAATAATAATGGGAACAAAAAAGAAGCTACATCTGACTGTGTTGATAGTTTTGATTCTGCAGTCACTGCAGAGAGCTGAGCTATTTTTAGATCTATACCATTGCCGCAGGAGGCTGACTGTCAATTACAACTGTCCTCCTCCAGGTGATGGCATGGGCGCAGTATCTGTGCCAACGTTATCCCTATGCTGCACATTTACACCCCTAATCCTTAACAGCAAGCTTTCAGCACCGTAAATGAACAGCGCATGACGCTAAGAGGTTAACATAAGGCCCTATGCACACGACTGTACTTTTTCCCTCCCGTAAATACTGGCCGTAATTATGGGTCCTTTGTCACACGTTTTTAACTTGTATTTAACCCGTATTTACAGACCCGTGCCCATAAATACGGGTCTGTTTTCATCCGTATTCCACCGATATTTACGGATAGTAAAGGGTCACATGATCGCTCAGACATCATTTTCTCTGCTTCTCTTTATTCAAAAATGTAAAACCCCTGACATCGCCTAGCAACGCTACCGTAATTACGGGTGCACACACGTAGCCACCTGTAATTACGGGAGCCCCATAGACTTCTATGGGCCTGCCCGTGCCGTAATTACGGCTTGAAATAGGACATGTTCTATATTTTTCAACGGCCTGGGCACCTTCCCGTACGCAAAAGGGAAGGTACCCATGGCCAATAGAAGTCTATGGGCCCGTAATTACGGGCCGTAATTACGGCCCCTAATTACAGGTGTTTTTACGGTCGTGTACATGGGGCCTTAGATTGTATGAAACTTAATTTGCCTTTATGTACTTGCTAGGGCTTACTAAAGAAAAAGTTGTGTGGTACCGCGTCTTCAGACTGTCCCAGAATTACAGTAAATTCGCTTGCGGCAGATTTGTTGCAGAAAATTTCAGCAACTGGAAATATATTTAATACATCTTAATGGGGTTGTTCCTGTATCAGGTGTATGGATTTCTGCAAGTTCAATTCGGATAAATGCAACAGATTTTTAGTTGCAGAAATTTTCTGCAACAAATCTGCCGTGTGTGAATCCACCCATAAATATATTGAAAATGAAGGCACCCATTACATTTTCACAATAGATACAGAAAATACTTTAAAAAGTATAAAAAGTAACAATTGTACATAAATAATTAAAATAAAAAATGGAAGGTGACAGAAGTCCCTTCTTTTAAAGTATACTTCCAGTTGTACTTTCCAGCCCGAACGGACATTGGGCATGGAGAGACAATCCTGTATACTGGTTGGTACAGTTGCCATGGGCATCAACTCTGTGTTTATTAGATTGAGTCAAATGTAATTTATATTCTTATCATGCTTGAGAAGAACAAGTAGATGCTCCATAGTGAATTCCAGCATTTGAAAAAAAAATGTCAGACTTTCCCATATCATGACTATGTGCAGTGGTCCTATAAGCTTTTTGTCCTACAGCACCTTCAGCTGTTTCTTACTGCAGCATGCGGATAGACTCTATTCACATAAAAAAGAAAGGTAATCTGAGCAATTTTGGACAATGCCCATTTTGTATAGTCATTGTAACGGCCGCGGTCGCAGACCGCAGAGCCCTTTCATCCTGCCGACGTCTTCCTTCCCAGAGATGCTAGCACATGCGGACGTCCTGTCCTGCAGTGACCAAAAGGGTGCGCGCGTGAGCTCATTCCTGATCTTCAAGGGCCAGCAAGCGCACATGTTAAGAATTAACTTATTACTCCCAGATCACACTGGACTATAAAAAGGGCCCTGCCCATTCACTCCTTGCCTGAGCTCTGTTTGTATTCCTCTGTTAGTCTTGAAAATGGTTCCTTAGTCGTATCCTGTTCCCTGTGTTCCCGTGCCCTGCTACCTATATCCTGTATCCCGCTCTGTAATTGCTCCTGTGCCCTCTTTAGTGTTGGAGTCGTGTTGTGCCATCTGCTACGCCTGCTGTCTTACACCACATCTGGTGTCATCTGCCCCGCCTGGCACCTCCTGCCATGTTTTGCATCACCTGCCATCAAAGTACTATCTGTGCCCAAGCCGCTGCTACTGTCTGGACTATTACAGGTACCCTTGTGCTTGGACTTTGTATAGACTTGGTACACTGTTGCTTGGCCAGCTGCTACCCCGCTAGGGCGGTGCGGCCTAGTGGGTCCATATACCCACAGATCGTGACAGTCATGAATTTTTATATAACAAACTTCTACCTATTAAGTAATTTGGTGCTGTTTTCTAAACTCACACACACAGAAAAGGAACTGCTAGATATTACAGCTTAGCTGACTGTGATCTGACTGTCAATTATTCTCCTCAAGGTTTTGCTCAGTACATCCTGAACACAGACTATTTTAGTGTAGTTATTTTCAGTTCCTGAGTTGAATGACTGAAAATCTTGTATTGCTTAAAATTTAAAGGAGAACTAAAAATATATTGTATTAGAAATCCTTTTTAAAGGGGTATTGTACTTTCAAAAAAAATCACTTTCTTACAGTATAAATACAGTTGGGTTTTTTCCCTCCTTTTCCTGATCTCTTTACTCCTGCTTTAAGATAAAAATTGGGCTTTCTCTGGAGTTGCCATGGTTGCATCAAAAGGTAAATTCTTGTATGCTTGGACATCCTATTAATGTCTTCTTGTGCAAAGTTAGTCTGCATAAAGTACATGCAAAGTTAGGCCATATTCACATCACTCCATGGCCCTTTGCTTGACATATTTTCCAGGAAAAGCTATCTGGCGTATACCTATAATGGATTGCTGCGACGTATCCTACTGTACAGGCATACAGTGGGATACGTCATCTATAGGCTCCCATTATAAATCAAACAGAAACCATCATTTCTGTTTTTTAATGTTTTTTTTTCTGTATACAGTATTATGGAATAGCGTAGTCTACTTTTTCCTGTAAACCAATGTATACCGGGCCGACAAAGCCCAAAAGCACATTCTTTTGACCTCTGCCGGATTAATGAAGCCCTATGGGGCCTTTAACTACAGAGCATTCCCCTATATTGGCAGCCATGAATAATAGCAGCGATGTTCTCTATAAGTAAAGATTACTACAGGAATACTTAATCTGCAAAAGCTGTTGGAGACTGGCCCCTCCAGCTGGGCAGACTCACCTTTACAGACAGACTCTACAGGCTTGCCTGTCTTTCTAAAGTTCATAGAGGCCTGAGAATGGAATTGTGTTCATTTAGTTTAATAAAGGGGTTATAAATGTGGCTAAGCTCTCAGTGGGAAAGAGGTGCTATTCTGGGTATTGCTATGTGGCACTATGATTTCTACATACACCCTGATACATACATATACACCATTCTGCCATTACATTAAACTATTGACAGGTAAAGTAAATAGCATTGATTATTTTGTTACAGTGGTACCTGTCAAGTGTTGGGATATAAGGCAGCAAGCAGGAAAAATGTGTGTAAGGATCCGAGTGACTTTCACAAGGGCCAAATTGTTATGTCCAGAGCATTTCCAAAACGACAGGTCTTGTGGGTCATTCCTAGTATGCAGTGGTTAATGCCTACCAACATGTTCTAAAGAAGGACATCTGGTGAGCTGGTGACAGAGTCATAAGCACCCAAGGCTCATTGATGCGTGTGGGGAGTGAAGGCTAGCCCATCTGTTCCCATCCAACAGAAGAGCTACTGTATCACAAATTGCTGAAATGTTAAGGTAGGCTATGATAAAAAGATTTCAGAACATACAATACAGCACTGCTTGTTGTATTTGGGATTTCGTAGCCACAGATGTGTCAGAGTGCATATGCTGACCCCTGCCCTCCACCAAAAGTGCCTACAATAGGCATGTGACCATCACAACTGGGCCACCAAAATAGGTGAAACGATCAAACAAGAGAGGAGGATAGTAGAGGAGTAGGGTAGGGACTTTAACTCGGAGCTGACAGCAGAAGAGATATCCAGAAGATTAAGTAATAGAATGAAAGGGGTCAATAAACTTATAATATCAAAAAATTGGAGAGAAATTATGTTTAAGGGGATCAACGATTCTTTTCATGTATTAATCTCCCATTTATGAAAACTACTTAATAAATTGTAAGCAAGAATGTCTAAAATGAAAAGTAAACTCAAATCATCTATGTATCATTGTTTCAGGCAATGTAAGGTAATTACAATTTTTGGGAGGAAGTAAGAGAATTGGTCATGAAAATAACTGACAAATTCCTTTGGATCCATAGGTTATGTTATTTCACCACTTTGAACAAGATACAAAAATAAATATAAAGGGTGTGATAGATATAACAAATTTGATTATATTAGAAGTAGAAATGTTTCTTAACTAAGTGGATAGAAAACACTCCACCTACTATTTATATGACCATTGACAATTTAAAAAAATTATGTATATGGAGATATTGCAAATTAGAGACAAAGATTCTGTTATGGGAAAAAATGGAGGAGATTTATTGTTAAACAAAGTGGTAGACCCCCCTTGTTGTAACTTGTATTATCCAAGACTTAGAAATGAAGATTTCCAGGCAAGAGAGAGTGTTAGGGAGGACATTAAGGGGTGGTAGAGAGGAGAATTAACGGTTATATGTTGAAGTTCTGTAACATATGTTATGTTATTGTAAGACATGATAGTTAATTCCAGTTTATGTAAACTCTCTATCAATGGCAGATCATCATAGGGCACTTTGGGCAGCCGCCCGGGGCCCGAGGCTCCCGGGGGGCCCATGGCCGCCCAAAGTACAATGTAGTTTTGTCACATTTTTTCTGTGATTTTGCTGCGAATCCCGACAAAAACCGCAACGAAACGGCATTGTATATGTCCTGCAAAAGGACTTTTAGACATAAGGTCACATGACCTC
This sequence comes from Rhinoderma darwinii, assembly GCF_050947455.1. NCBI lineage: Eukaryota > Metazoa > Chordata > Amphibia > Anura > Rhinodermatidae > Rhinoderma > Rhinoderma darwinii. The sequence continues at coordinate 160,726,561 of NC_134688.1, read as the reverse complement.
ATCTCTGAAGTTCTTACTACTGTTTAGAGACCTGCTGGTCACATGACCGCAGGTCCTTAAGCAGCAGAAAAATTACACGGAAAAGACTGACGTGAGCTGCTATGTAAGTATAAGGGGATGGATTTGTTTAAGAGGTTCTGTATTTAGGGGTTTGGTGTGGGGACTGTATATAGGGGGTCTGGTCTGTATTTAGGAAGTTTGGTGTATGTATGTTTAAGGGGTCTGGGGTCTGTATTTAGGGGTTCTGAAGTCTGTATCAGTTTAAGGGGGTTTAGGGTCTGTATATGTAGGGGTCTGTGTTAGTTTAAGGGGTCTGTATTTTGGGGGTCTGTATTAGTTTGACATCTGGGGTCTGTATTAGTTTATGGGGTCTGTATTTAGGGGTCTGGTCTAGGGTCTGTATTAGATTAGGGGGTCTGGTCTGGGGTCTGTATTACTTAAGGGAGTCAGGTCTGGGGTCTTTATTAGTGTAGGGGGTCAGGTCTGGGGTCTGTATTTAGGGGGTCTGTATTAGTTTGAGGTCTGGGGTCTGTATTTAGGGGGTCTGTATTTAGGGGTTTGGGTCTGTATTAGTTTATGGAGTCTGTATTTAGGGGGCCTGTCTAGGGTCTGTATTAGTTTAGGGGTCTTTATTTAGGGGGTCTGTATTTGTTTAGGGGATCTGTATTAAGGGAGTCAGGTTTTGGGTCATTATTAGTGTAGGGAGTCAGGTCTGGGGTCTGTATTCAGGGTTCCTGTCTGAGGTCTGTATTTATTTAGGGTGCTTGTTGCTGGGGTCTGTATTTGTTTAGGGGGGGGTCTGGTCTGGGGACTGCAATAGTTTAGAAGGTCTGGGTCTGTATGTATTCTATAATCTAGTCTGGGGTCCAAATGTATTAGTCTGAGTAAAAGGAGTTGTCCGGGCACATCAATAGGTCATCAGTATGAAAAACCAGTCCGTGCCCAGACAATCCCTTTAATGTATGGTCCTGGGCCTTTGTGTCTAAATTTGTGTGTTTCTATAGAGTTTGGAAATGGGTGCAGAAGTGATGGGCAAAGATGTCTCATCAGGAGAAGTCGCGATAAAAGTCTGTGTCTGATAGAGAAGAAAAGAAAATGACTGCCATCAGATAAGACGTCACTTGTGAGTCATTGGATCTATAGGGGTTCTGTCCCCTCTCCTGACATGTCTGTTGTAGGAAATCTTTGTATTCTACATATCTTTGTGTACCCAGGACGAATAGACAAATGTGTGTCACCATTCCCCTTGTCAGGAGGATGCGTCCCTACATAGTGTGATACTGTCAGCGATGGTTGGAGACTGTCAGTGTGTAGGGACACAGCCCTTTGACAAGGGGATTCGTAACACCCATTTGTCAATGCTCACACAGAAAGGCGGTGTTCACTATAGACATGGCAGCACAGCGGTGGGGAAGGGGGGTCCAAGTTTGTGGAACAGCTCAGTGACTATGGTCTACTTAATCCGCCACTGCTCTCAATCATTATCTAAACATTGTTAAAATAAAGGGACCTAAAATATAACTAAGAAAAAATAAAACTGGACCATAATGCAATGGAAGAAGGTGGCCTGATCTAATGAATCACGTTTTCTTTTACATCATGTGGATGCCGGGTGGGTGTGTGTCGCTCATCTGAGGAAAAGATGACACCAGGATGCACTATGGAAAGAAGGCAAGCTGGCTGAGGCAGTGTAATGCTTCGGACAATTTTCTCTGACATGTACCGCCTACCTTTACATTGTTGCAGACCAAGAACAACCCTTCATGACAACGGTATTCCCTAATTGCAGTAGCCTCTTTCGGCTGAATTTTGTGTCCTGTCACACTACAAAAATTGCTTAGGAATGGTTTGAAGAACATGACAAAAAATTTAGGGTGTTGACTTGGCCTACAAATTCCCCAGATCTCAATGCAGTTAAGCATCTGTGGCATGTGCTGTAAAAAGAAGTCTGATCCATGGAGGCTTTACCTTGCAACTTACAAGACTCTGCTGCTAATATCTTGGTGCCTGATACCACAGGACACCTTGAGAGGTCTTCTGGCACCCATGCCTCAATGGTGGCATGAGGGGGACCTACACATTACTAGGCAGGAGGTTTTAATATTATAGCAGAACGGTGTGTAGATAGACAGACAGACAGACAGACAGACAGACAGACAGATAGACAGACAGATAGATAGATAGATAGATAGATAGATAGATAGATAGATAGATAGATAGATAGATAGATAGATAGATAGATAGATAGATAGATAGATAGATAGATAGATAGATAGATAGATAGATAGATAGATGTTTTTTTTAAGAAACAAATTATTCTCACACTAAGCCCTAATATGCTGAAATAATGAAAGATAGCTCGTGTTAAGGTTCACAACATTCAAGAACAAATAAAGCATATATTATTAGTGAGTCTTCTTAATTTAAGTTCCTAAATTGTACTTCAATACTTTAATAAAATAACAATAGCAGGGTTTTTTTTATAATCAGACCTGCACGTAGCTCATCATAAAGGTCAATACTCGCCAAAATTTTGCCGTTTTTAATTGACAGCCATGGGAATATTCTGATACTAGCTGAAGGGAAAACTTTTTTGGCCACTAACATGCCTTTAATGTCTAACCATATTAGTAAGTCTGTAGGCTTTCAAGGCTCTATAGACACTTCACCTGCTAGATGAAGGGATCTTAGATCCAAGGCTTCAAAAGCTTCAGATATCTATAACAAGAGATGTTACTTATTTGTAGATGTTGTCTTGTACTGTTAAAACATCTTTAATAGGATAAGGGAACTCCAGTTAAGTCAAAGGTTCCCATTGTAATTATTCAGACACCTTGATTGGTAATGTTTTAATGTGCTGAGTTCTGGTCTAATCATTACTTAGAATCAAGTGATTATTGGGGTTCTCCATGCGTGGTGGAGACCTGCAATCCCATCCACTTTACTGCAGAAGACCTGGTGGGGAGCAATGATAATGATGCATCTGCCCCTTGCATTACAGAATGGAAGATTACTACCATTCCTCAGAGCTAAACAGAGGATATTAAGGTATCTAGTTATATATGCCATCAGAGGCATAACTGCCTAGGCACCAATGCAAGATCTTTAAAACCACCATCTACCATTTGCCATATAGAATACTGGTGTATTTTTTATGTGGCAGAGGGTTTTTTGGGACCCCTCAAGCACTAGAGCCTGGTGTGATTACACCCTCAGCACCTTCTTTAGCTATGCCCCTATATGCTATGTTTTAAAGCCTGGAACAGAGGATATATTAATGTACAGATGTAGCCAAGTTTATCTTTATCGACCAAGGTAATGAGCTGCAGCATGATATCACACAACAAAAGCCGTTAAAAAGTTATTGAAAAAGTCAAGTTAAAGTTTCTTGCCACTATGTATTTAATGCGTTAAAAGTCAAGATAAAGATGGCTACATCTGTACTTTCCTGAGTTTCCTTGAAATTAATTGACAAGAGCTGTACTTATAATAGATTACTACTTTGAGTCTTGCCATTTTTTTTTGCTTTGAAGCACTTGTAAACAGTAACGTAATAAGATGTTATGTTACAATGCAGCAAGCTGTGAATAGTAAAGTAAGATAAAACCCAGTAAAAAAAAAAAGTGTTTTAACGAAAATTGGAAACTCAACCCAATGTCAATCAGAAAGCAACACATGTGCAGGCAGGTGATTGGCTGGGTATAATTCAGGAGCTGATTGGTGCTTCAACTTGTGCTAATACTTGAGTGAGGCAGAAAGAGTTGCTTTAGTCAGTGTCTGAGCACAGAGCTGAGCACACATGGTACATTGGATGTGCTTAATATGCATTTACATTTCACACACATACATTAAGTATTTGACTATAGCTTTTGACATAATGGTGTATATCAAGTGTGTAGCTAAAGGCTCATGGGCCCCGATGCAAAAGTTCTTCTTGGGTACCCCCAAAACTTCTCATGGCCGACGGTTCGCAGCTTTCATCTGCATCGCTGGGTCTCCGAAGTGACCCAACGATGCAGCATTAGCAGCCAGAGGCGTCACTAAGGACTTAAAACGTCATGGGAAATAGCCCCAATACATATGTCCCTCCCTAAAAAATGTGTGTGCATGTATGTATATGTGTATATAGGAGACAGCATATCTATAGCACTATGACCCTATAGCTATGGATAGGATTAGATACGTTGGCTCAGCAGACAGTATCACACATGATAGCATTATATACAGTGGCTCAGCAGACAGTATCACACATTATAGGCTTAGCTATAGGGCCCAGCTTGCTGACATTGCGACTCCAGCGCTTGACCAAGAAAGGTAAGAATAATAATTATTTTGCTTTGTTATGTGTTACTAGTTATTTTTGTGTGTTTGTGTTTTTATACAGGTTCGGTTCTTGGACTACTCCGGACTCGAGGACTACTTCGATGACTGCATTTTTTTTGCTCTCAATAAAATGGTTAATGAGGGTTGTGTGGGAGTTTTTTATTTCAATAAAATATTTTTTCTATGTCCTTGTATTTTTTTAAACTTTATTACTACCACCTCAGTAATGGCCACTGGCTTATTGACAGCGTCCATTACTAAGGCAGGACTTAGTGTTAGCAGGTAAAAAGGCTAACACTAACCCCCATTATTACCCCGGTACCCACCGCCACCAGGGGTGCCGGGACGAGTCGGATACGATCCAGTACCCGACCATCTGTAGTGATAATCGGGCACTGGGGCGGCCACAGTGCCAGGCTGTTCCCACCCTGGTAATGCTAGCCTGCTTGTGCTATGTTGTATCTAGCTGGTTATAAAAATGGAGGAACCACAAATCGTTCTTTCCAATTATGTATTTATTTATTTTAAAAATGACGTGGGGTTTCCCCCATTTTTTATAACCAGCCAGATACACCATAGCCGCAGCAGGCTAGCATCACCAGGGTGGGAATGGTCACTGTTTCTGGCCTTTCCCAGCCTAATAAAACCATCCTGCGGCCGCCCCAGTGCCCGACCATCACTACAGATGGTTGGGTACTGGATGGTACCCAGCTCTTCCCGGCACCCCTGGTGGTGGTGGGTACCGGGGTAATAATGGTGGTTACTGTTAGCCTCTGCACCAGCTAACCCTAAGCCCCGCCTTAGTAATGGATGCTGTCAATCAGCCAGCTGCCATTACTAAGATAGAAATGTTTTAAAAAAATACAAAAACAGAAAAAATATTTTATTGAAATAAAAAAAAACACATAACTCTCATTAACCATTTTATTGATAATAAAAACAAAAGCCGTCATCGAAGTAGTCCTCGAATCCGACATAGTCCAATGACCAAACCTGTAAAAAAAACACAAACACAAAAAAGAACACATTAGTAACACATATGGTAGGCTTAGATATAGGGCCCATGTGCATGTGTGATACAGGATCACACATGGGCCATGCATCTAAGCTGACCACGTGATTATGGCAAGATGCTTAGATACAGGGCACCAGCAGACAGTAATCTTATGCAGTATAAGTTTACTGTCTGCTGGGGGCCTGTATCTAAGCCTACCACATGGTAGGCTTAAAGGGGTTGTCCAGTCCCTAAACATTGATGGCCTATCCTCAGGATAGGCCATCAATAGCTGATGGGTCGGGGTCCGACTCCCAGGACCCCCACCAATCAGCTGTTTTGAAGGGGGTACAAGAAAGACAGCAGACACCTGGACAAGAAAAAGAAAACAAATCATTGACTTACATAGGAAATTGTTGTGGGCATGCTCTTTGCCATGTGCAGTATTCACTGTGCAGGATGGGCGAGGAAAATCTGAGCTTCCCCATTGCATATTTTTAATGGTGCGACCCTGTGTTATCTGGCTATGGCTTTATAATATCTTTCATTGTAACATTGTAATCCTGACCTTCAATCATAATGAAATGACTGATGACCCTGCCCCCAGTGTACACCTCACGAGCTTCAAATTCAGTGCCCATTGTGAAAAACTAAATATTTCAAAATTATGGTGATATGCATAGTGGCATGAAAAATAAATACACTGAGAATTAAAAAATATATATTTAGCATAAAGACTATGGATTAAGACTGATGTTTCCCTTCAATTTGTATTTATCATCAGCTTCGTGGTCAATTTTTATGATGCAGCACTACAGTAATAAACAGTGCCATGGATACCAGGGAGTGGAGCAATCACCCAACCATCGCTCCTTTTCTACCTTTTGTTGGCATCGTCAGGAATGGGTGAATGATACGACGGTGCTGGTAGAAAAGTCAGATTATTCCCCAATAGCTAAATCGAATTAAAAAGACAATGTTTACCGAAAACCGCCAGTGAGCACCATGTCAGCACTTAAAATGAACATTGTCATTGCATGGTCTTCTTTAACATTGATAATAACCATTCTGCTCAAGTTTGGCTACTATTAATTCATCATTTTTATAAAACTGTACAAACTGTTAATAAGAAATTATATTTGTAAAAATCTATTACTATTGAAATATTTATGTGTTTGTCAAAATGAAACGTTTATGGCAAGACTCGTGCTGTGCCGGAAATTTCAGAATAAAAGAAATACAGCTATTGATGATATTAATAGCACAGCTAAAATAGCGGTAATTTTAGTTCTACCTAATTATCCACGTAGAATTCACCAATAGTTAATCTGAGTAAATACATTTGTTTTGATTGTTCTGCTGTTGCTTTAGTAACCCTGATGTCTATCACTGCAATTACTAGCTGTTGAGATTTAATAATGAGCTACCATTTAGGAGAGTGAATGCTCATGAATATAAGAGCTTCGGATATGTTTGTTTCAAGTGCAATTAGCAAATATTATTTCAGATGGATGTATGATCTAGGAAACCAATGTAATGCTTATCGTTGCTTTTAGGTAGCTCATTATCACTTCCCTCTGACCTGTCTGTAAGACGAGAAATCTAAATCTTAAAATTTCAAATTGAACCTTTGCTTTGAAAGTAGATATTCCCTACTTTACTGTCAAAAGGATAGCTGCCGTTGTAGCATTCCAGAGAAATCTGAATAAGGGACAGGGACGTCTGCAATAGAATGCATCCATCTATAAATTGACTATAGTCAGCAAGCTACAGTATAGGCCACATACGCAAAACCTGTTGCCCAGAGGACTCATGGGATCTGCATTACGTTTCTCTGTGGTCTGTGGCAGGAGAGGCAGTCATAATGCACAGGGCTTTTGAAGCACTGTTCACTTTACGTTTTCCTATTTTGCACCCCATGGACATTTCCTGACATATGCACCAAACCTAAATGCCTGATCTATGCCACTGTATACCATACATTGTCACACGTCACCTAAAAGTAAAAGTTTTACGCATGGTATAAGGTTTTTTTTCTAAATGGTATACCGAATTATATGTGCCTAACAGATTCCAAAAGAAAACTCTTTTTGAATTCGCTGGTCCATAAGGCTTGAGAGACACTTGCGCATCTCCTGGCGCATTGGCTCAAAGTACACAGCAAATGTGGTGTGAATAGACACTAACCTCAATTGACTTTAAAGCTATGTTCATATGCTTAACAAAAAACGGCTGAAAATACGGAGCTGTTTTCTGGCGAAAACTGCTCCTGAATTTCAGAAGTTTTTGCAAGTACTCGCGTTTTTCGCAGCATTCTTTACGGATGTAATTGGAGCTGTTTTTTAATGGAGTTAATGAAAAACGGCTCCAAAAACGTCCAAAGAAGTGCAATGCACTTCTTTGACGCGGGCGTCTTTTGACAGCGGTGCGTTAAATGACACGTCGTCTGAACAGAAGATCGTAAAACCCATTGCAAGCAATGGGCAGATGTTTGCAGGCGTAATGGAGCCGTTTTTTTCAGGCGTAATTCGAGGCGTAATACGCCCGAATTACGTCTGAAAACGGCCCGTGTGAACATACCCTAAAATTTGAGCTTCAAAGGGGCTTTCCATGATTAGAGACATGAGTTTGCTTTTTTCCCCCAGATACACACGTGTACATGGGCTGAGTATGATATTGCAACTCATCCCCATTTAAGTAAATGGCATGGCTTGTAGAGAAAAAAAAAGGTGTTATTTTATGCCTTCATAAAGCACTGGTATGGTCACATCTTGAATATTCAGTCCAGTTTTAGCTACTAGTTCATAAAAAGGTATCAGACAGCTGGCAAAAGTTTAAAGAAGGGAAACCAAATTAATACCAGATATGCAAGATCTCAGTCATGAATAAAGCTTGTCAAATTGTATTATATTGACCCGAGAGCAGAGAAGACTGAGGGGTGATATAATATCTTTATATAAATATGAATATTGCCCCTATAATAACCATTGCAATGTTATTCTTATTGCGGATCCCACAGAGTACACGTGGTCACTGCTTGTGGTTAAAGCAAGTGCGATTTCATCTTAAAATTCCAAAGCATTACTAAATGAAGAAAGAAATATCTGTCTCCGTCTTCTCGGAAGACCAATCCAAAAGGTGGACTCTTCATTATTGGTTTTAATACTCTGAGCTCATTATTCTGCATATACTAGAAGCTTGACAGTTTTGTATGGGAATTTTCTAGGTGCAATTTTAGAACAGCCTGATTTACTGTCACTACTATATTCATCGGAGACATAGTTTCATTAAATAACTTTATTCTTAATGAGGAATGTTCTGAAGTACACATGAGGTAGATAAGAATAACTATGGATGCATGATATAACACAATATTTCAATATTACGCTTCAGTAGAATATTAATTAAAAGATTCTATGAATATTCAGGAGGAATGTAAATTTCATAATAGCACCTATAGATCTAAATACGAGCTACATTTGATACACTTGATATAATGGGGTCAATCAGTAACGGAATAACACCAATTGTCTGAGTTAATGTATTTAAAAAACGGCATTCTTCATGAACACAGCAACATACGTTATTGGGGTCCCAGATATTTTTCCTTACACAAACCATTTGTTTGTGTCAAGAAGAGGAAAATATGTGCTACATGAAATCTGGGACTTTTCTTTTGATAAAGTGGTGGTGAACAATGTCAGGCTGGACCTGGCATTTCTCAAAAGTGTGGACTACAATCTACAACAGTGTTGGGGAGTGCAGCACACACCACAGTACTTCTCCACGTTGGCATACCACTCAGTTCTTATGCCATCCTTCACTCATGACATCCATTTGTAATGTCCCCCAAGACATTACTTGTGAGATAATGTGTTGTAAATGTTTTTTTATGACCTTTTTTAACAAATCTGAAGTTACAATGCACTGCGTTATAGCCTATGCAGGAGTGACTTAGACTAAGAAGTTTCCAGAAGATGGGAGGGACTTAGGACATAGAGGGGGTCCTGGTTCAGTTAGAGAAGGAGTGTCAGTTTGAGTTAGTTAGAAGTTGGAGTCGGTTGGAGAGGAGGAGAGTTGTATATGGGTCCATCCATCCAGGATCCAGAGACAGGCTGCCTTCATTATCAGGCCATAGTAAAGCTCGCAGGAAGTAAGAAATAGCTTTAAGAGAAGGAATCTTTTGAAATCTACTAAGCGTAACAGGAATCCATTCTGTGGACAGTGAACAATGTCACCATATACGTTGGTGAGTCTCATCCTTCTTATATGCACTTTACTACCCTTACTGACAGGCTGAGAGCCTTTACACAGAAGCAGAAAGCTGCATTTCTGGACAGATATCTTATCGGCCCACTTAGAGATGAGCAAACCGGGACAACTGAACCCGGTTTCGGTCCGAACATCGTGAAAAGTTCGGTTCGCAGCGAATCCGAACTTCACCGGGTTCGGCCGAACACGTTTTGACCGAACCCGGCTTATGAGTCACTGATTTTCCGGTACGCGACATCAGGAGATAGTCACTGTCCAGGGTGCTGAAAGAGTTAAAGAGGCTCTGGCACCAGATTTTGCAACCCCTATCTCCTATTGCAGCAGATCGGCGCTGCAATGTAGATAAGAGTAAGGTTTTTTTCGACTTACCTGCAAACGCTGATGCTGCTGCTGAATCAACTGTAGCCTCTGGTGCCGATGTGTCCTCGCTCGTCCGACACGATGCAGGACCTGGGGAAGTGACGTCACAGCGTGATCTCTCGAGAGCACGCTGTGTGTCTGTGCACTGCCAGAAGCTGGGCGTTGTGAAGAGAAGTGGATGATGCCGATTCGTCAGCATCATACACTTCTAGTCACAACGCCCAGCTAGTAAAAGAAGTAAAAACGCCCAAATGTACACACACAATACACGCCCACTTGTACATAAATTTAAACACGCCCAGTTGTACTTTAGAAAGCCTCATTTGCATAAATATAAAAATGGTCATAACTTGGCCAAAAATGCTCGTTTAAAAAAAAAAAAAAAAACCTTACTCTTATCTACATTGCAGCACCGATCTGCTGCAATAGGAGATAGGGGTTGCAAAATCTGGTGACAGAGCCTCTTTAAGCGATCGGCAGTAACTGTTTCAGCACCCTGGACAGTGACTTCCGATCACAATATACATCAACGTGTAAAAAAAATAGAAGTTCCTACTTACCGATAACTCCCTGCTTCTTCCTCCAGTCCGGCCTCCCGGGATGACGATTCAGTCCAAGTGACCGCTGCAGCCAATCATAGGTCGATCACAGGCTGCAGCCAATCACAGGCCAATCCCAGGCTGCAGCGGTCACATGGACTGCCGCGTCATCCAGGGAGGTCGGGCTGGATGCCAAAAGAGGGACAGGTCACCAAGGCAACGGTGACGCGTCCCTTTCTTGACATCCAACCCGACATCCCTGGATGACGCGACAGTCCATGTGACCGCTGCAGCATGTGATTGGCCTGTGATTGGCTGCAGCGGTCACATTGGCTGAAACGTCATCCAGGGATGTTGGGCCGGATGTCGAGAGGGACGCGTCACCAAGGCAACGACCGGGAGGCCGGACTGGAGGAAGAAGCAGGAAGTTCTCGGTAAGTACGAACGTCTTTTTCTTTTCTTTTTTTACAGTTTGCTCTATATTGTGATCGGAAATTACTGTCCAGGGTGCTGAAAGAGTTACTGCCGATCAGTTAACTCTTTCAGCACACTGGACAGTGACTATTTACTGACGTCGCCTAGCAACGCTGCCGTAATGCCGGGTGCACACATGTAGCCACCCGTCATTACGGGAGCTCCATACATGATTTTATGGGCTTTCTTGAATTACAGGTTTGGTCCGAACTAGTTCGGTCCGAATCGAACTTTTTCAAGAAATTCGGCAAACCAGCCGAACCGAACTTATCATAAGTTCGCTCATCTCTAGTCCCACTGAATTGACAAGGGTAGGAAACCACAAGAAAAGCAGAGAGAGAGAGGGTCCCCCGCTCCTGCATCTGGCGCTTTATCGGATTACAAGGATTGAGTTTATTGTAAGAGATGTGCCTCCATATCATATGGAAGACTGTAACCACCATTTTATATGAAAAACAAGTAAAATTGTGCCGCGAGCAAGCCTGTTATACTGCCACTCTTCAGCCTCCTGTCTTATTTTGCACTCATAACATCAAGGAAACCCCAAAACACTATCAGGACAGGAGCAGACACAGGGAGTGTCCCGGGGGATTAAAGAGACTATCATACTAATTAACCAGTGCAAACCCCCTCATCACTAGCTGTGAGCAGGCCCTGAGAGAAAGCGAATGTGTGTTGGCCATCGTGATCCACACTGAGAGCCGAGCCGGCTGCCAATTTGTGGGCAATACGTCTTTCCCCTTTCCCATCACTTCTCGGGTCACCCGCTCGCACGCTACACATTGTGTAATAGCACGTATATAGATGGTATCATGCAATAAATTATTTTTTGGTAGAAAAATTGATTTGCAAAGATTAGTGGGAATGCCACGTTTATATTGGTAAATGTAGTGATGGACATTTCCAAAGTTCACCAATAAAACTATGACAGACAATGGGTATAATCTTTTCCAATGTGCATTTATTTTAATTTAATTAAAAAAGGGATACAAGATAAAAATCACTAAAAAATTTAACACTTGGGGAAATTAAAGTGGCTAACTTCAAATTTTTTTTAAGGCTAGGTGAATAAGCATGAGTAGCACAGCGCTTTTTATTTGGGGTAGTAACAAACTTATACAGTAAAAGTAAAATGACAAGTAATTAAAACAAATGAACAAACAATGAAACAAAAGGAGAGTGGTTCCTGTCCATAAGAGCTTACAATCTAAATGGAATGGGAGGCTTGACACAATAGGTACAAGATGCTAATTTTGTCCAGGGGACCAGCCTCTTGTGCTGGCATGGGGAATATACGGTACTGTAAATAGAGGTGCACAAACCCGTCACCCAACCATTATCTCAGCTAGCATGAATATAAAGTTGAGTAATGTGACATGGGTACATAGTTGAGGACAAGGTGGAATGGAGATATCTGTGACCAGGTCAGGCTGTCTATGGACCATGGACTAAGCTTAAAGAGGCTCTGTCACCAGATTTTGCAGCCCCTATCTGCTATTGCAGCAGATCGGCGCTGCAATGTAGATTACAGTAACGTTTTTATTTTTAAAAAACGAGCATTTTTGGCCAAGTTATGACCATTTTCGTATTTATGCAAATGAGGCTTGCAAAAGTACAACTGGGCGTGTTGAAAAGTAAAAGTACAACTGGGCGTGTATTATGTGTGTTACATCGGGGCGTGTTTACTACTTTTACTAGCTGGGCTTTCTGACGAGAAGTATCATCCACTTCTCTTCAGAACGCCCAGCTTCTGGCAGTGCAGATCTGTGACGTCACTCACAGGTCCTGCATCGCGTCGGCACCAGAGGCTACAGTTGATTCTGCAGCAGCATCAGCATTTGCAGGTAAGTAGCTACATCGACTTACCTGCAAACGCCGATGCTGCTGCAGAATCAACTATAGCCTCTGGTGCCGGTGTCCTTGCTCGTCTGACACGATGCAGGACCTGTGAGTGACGACACAGCGTGATCTCTGGAGAACACGGCTGTGTCTGCACTGCCAGAAGCTGGGCGTTGTGAAGAGAAGTGGATGATACTTCTATACACAACGCCCAGCTAGTAAAAGTAGTAAACACGCCCCGATGTACGCACATAATACACGCCCAGTTGTACTTTTACTTTTCAACACGCCCAGTTGTACTTTTGCAAGCCTCATTTGCATAAATACGAAAATGGTCATAACTTGGCCAAAAATGCTCGTTTTTTAAAAATAAAAACGTTACTGTAATCTACATTGCAGCGCCGATCTGCTGCAATAGCAGATAGGGGTTGCAAAATCTGGTGACAGAGCCTCTTTAAGTGACATAGGCCTCCATGAAGAAAATTTTTCCATGAAGAGTTTCCAACGCATACTTATAAGTGGGAATATAGGGGCAAGTCTGATGGTCCAGGGCAGTGAACTCCACAGAATGGGTACAGCACAGAAGAAATCCTGAAGATGGGAGTGAGAGAATGTAATAAGGGAAGATGAGAGTTGTAGGTCATTGGATAAATAAAGAGCACAGGTGGGTTATTAGATGGAGAAGGGAGCGGAGATGTATAATGGTGCAGCACTGTGGAGAGCTTTTCAGACCAGGTGGAGAGTTTTCAACTTAATTCTGTAAGAAATATGTAACCAGTCTTATGAGCAGTGTTAGTATAGTTGACAGAAAGACCACTATAAAAAAAAAAAAAAGATATGGTTATTTTGATATTTTGTGAGTAGTGGATGTTGATATTTTCATTGGTGCAGTCATATGTGTAATTTATGACATTTCCATTCCTAAATTGCAATTTTTTTCACTATAATTTTAAGACTGCTTAGGCTAAATATGCTGTGATTTTTTTAGACTTTTGTTTGTATGTTTATAAGAATCAAAAAGGGGTTGACTTTTCACCACTATATCCAGTGAATCTACGCAGGAACTCACAAGGACTGAAGAAATAATAGTGTATTTTACTGTTTGGTTGATTGCATGGCCTATGGTAGGCATTCTTTGCAAATCAACTACTGGAGAACCATGGGCACACATTAACCATGTTATTGTACATGGTTTGCTGCCATGTGTGTCGGCCCCTGCAATCTAAGAACTGGGGTTTGGGGGTAAATTGGTTAAATTAGCATTCAAGTCCAAAGGAAAACAAACAGTATGGTATTTTTTATTTTGACAATTTCCAATTCTAGATTTTGCCCATGACACAGAGGCAATGGTGAACTCTTTGAACCCTTGTCACAAAAGGGTTAGTTTTTAATATACCTACAGATATTTTTTAAGTTTTTGTCGGGGGGAAGACTGGGCCACCTAGTTTCAGCATCTCTACTTTCCTTCCCTCTGTCCCTCATACCACTTCACATTATTATTTTTATCTTCTGGAACTTGCTATGAAGCACCTAATGCAGCTGAAGTTTGATCCACTTTCCCTGCTAGTCAAAATCCTAAATATCACACAGATTGTGCCTGTAATTATTCTGTCACCATTAATTACTTGAAAACAAATCCCACATGAAAGAAAAACAGCAGTGTACAGCATTCCAATAACATGCACACCAGTGGACGGTGATGGCAAAACTAGAATTAGGATGTCTTTTTATGGGTATTTAATTAAGTACTGAAATTATATTTTACAGAATGGAGCTTTTATGTCTATCTTCCGTTGGGAAATAAATGCTAAGGTTTGTTAAAGATGGAGGATATATGGCTTGATGTATTGCATATGTAATGCTTTCCATACATGATTGAATCAACAAGCTGAAAATGTATTCATTCTCTAGAGATGGATGAATCCCTTCTCCAAACCTGCCAAATATTATTTTCCTGCTTTTAAGGGACGTGAACATTTACAGACTTCTTCCCTCCTTCGGGCAGTTGGAAACAACACAATAAAGGCAAGCCATGTAGCTGCTATGGGGCCCTTGAAGAGAGGGGTTGGTCCCATACCCTTTGCTACTGGGTGGCAAAAACCTGTGGAGAGCCCCCCCCCCTCCTCTACCAGCAACCGCATTGTTAGCAAGCAAAAGGTTAGGGAATTATCAGAATGTTACAGCTCAATAAAGGAAAACTTCACAACGTTTATTATAAGAAAGCCATAGTACTACTACTCAATAACAAAAAATGATGTGTGAATTGTGAATCCTTCCTTCCCACTATGTGTTACAAATAATTCAGCTTCTAAAATACATGGTTTTATTTCACAATCCCTAGAGTCCCCAATGATGATGTATCCTTGTCTTGATGATAAGAACATGTTATTCTCATCATTACCTCAAAGTGGCATTAAACAGAAAATATCAAAATTACTTTATCTTGTTACTAAATGTGAGATTGCTTTTTTGATAACTTTTTAAAACATGCATTATTTAGTATTTCAAAATTCCAACGTGATTTTTATGCAATAGGAACCCATTTCCACTGATAAAAACAAGGGCAGTTAAGAGAGACAAGCAGCCTGATGTCTCTCCTTAATAGGCCATATTCCTCTGTTAATGATTTGTTTAGTTCTTTTAAAGGGCTTGTCCGGAGGCAGAAAAAACTTGACATTGGTCTTCTAATCTAAAAGTAAATTACTTACTAAATAGTTAACATTACCAAAGATGTCCTGATCACCCGAACAGAGGAGCAGTAACGTGATCCAGAAAGTTTAGTTGTTTCTCAGAAATGTGTGATGCATCGTCACAAGGAGCTACCTCCCCCTCCTGTATGTGTAATGATGGGGGGTAGGGAAACGGACAAGTGAGCCCTAGTCTACCCGCCACTCTGTCCCTGCCTACTTGCAACGACCCGCCCTAGGCGACGGGGTACAACTGGGCGGCGGTCCCTGCGCTCAGTAAGTGCACGACAAACACGACAAACATACAAGGGAATACAAGCAAGGGAAAGGGGCAGTTGCCCACGGCAACACCGTGAGCAACCAGAGTGGTGAACGAGCCGAGTCAAGCCAGGAGTGTGCGAGGTACCAAACGAAGAGCAGAAGAGTAGTCAGTAAGCCAGGGTCTGTATGGAGCAGGATCAAAATAGAAGGAGCTGTAGCTGGGCCAGGAAACCACACGAAAAGAATCACAAGCACCGAGGGACAGGAAGGGCAGGCTTAAATAGACCGAGGGCGGGAGCTAGCTGAGTCTGGCCAGGTTGCGATAGGCTCTCCCACTCCTAAGCCTGCCAGCCTTAGTGGTGGAAGCTGGAGTCAGTCTCAGGGATGAAGATTCAGGTGCTGACTGATTAATTATGGGAGTTAACCCCGAAGCTGTGCCTGGCAGATCCTTTACAGTACTCCCCCTTTTATGAGGGGCCACCGGACCCTTTCTAAGTGGACCTGGCTTACTGGGGAAACGCAGGTGGAACCTCCTGACCAATACCAATTCGATAGCGCAATCGTATTCTCTATGAGGAGGTAACACTTCGGAGGCCTCCTTAGAGAAAACATCAGCGAAGTCCTGAACAAACTCGGGTAGCGTGTTCGCCTCCTCAGGGGGAGAAATAGAATTAACAGAAAAACATGACGTAAAACATTCATTACCCCATTTGGTTAGCTCCCCAGTATTCCAGTCAAACGTGGGATTATGCAACTGCAACCAGGGAAGGCCTAGAACCAAATCGTACGATAATCCCTGCATCAACAGTACAGAGCACTGCTCCAAATGCATGGAGCCAACAAGGAGTCCAAAAACAGGGGTATGCTGTGTAAAATAACCATTAGCAAGAGGAGTGGAGTCGATACCCACTACCGGGACAGGTTTAGGCAAATCAATCAGAGGCATAGCAAGAGACATAGCAAATTCCACAGACATGATATTAGTAGAGGACCCTGAATCCACGAAGGCACTGCCGGTAGCAGACCTACCACCAAAAGAGACCTGAAAGGGAAGCAAGATCTTAGTACGTTTCCTATTTACGGGAAATACCTGTGCGCCCAAGTGACCTCCCCGATGATCACTTAGGCGCGGAAGTTCTCTGGCTGTATTCTTACGCTTAGGACAGTTGTTCACTTGATGCTTGTCATCCCCACAGTAGAAGCAGAGACCATTCTTCCTGCGGAATTCTCTACGTTGTTGGGGGGACACGGAGGCCCCGAGTTGCATAGGTATCTCTGAGTCGTTTAGGGAGGAACGAAGCAACGGAACTTCGGGAGGCATCATGGGGGAGTCGGAGGAGAAAACACATAAACGTTCACGTTGTCGTTCCCTGAGACGTCGGTCAAGTCGTACCGCTAAAGCCATAACCTGGTCTAGGGAGTCAGAAGAGGGATAGCTAACTAGCAGATCTTTCAGGGCATTCGACAGACCCAACCTAAACTGGCACCTTAAGGCAGGGTTATTCCACCGAGAAGCTACGCACCACTTCCTAAAGTCAGAACAATACTCCTCAACAGGTCTCCAGCTGACTCTCGGCAAAGGCAGTCCTGTCAGTCTCGTCATAAATAAGTCCGAGAGCAGAAAAGAAACAATCAACGGAGGAAAGTTCAGGGGCGTCAGGAGCCAAGGAGAAGGCCCACTCTTGGGGCCCTTCCTGGAGCCGGGACATAATTATACCCACCCGCTGGCTCTCAGAACCTGAGGAATGGGGCTTTAAACGAAAGTAAAGCCTACAACTCTCCCGAAAGGAGAGAAAAGCCCTCCGGTCCCCTGAGAACCGGTCTGGCAACTTGAGGTGGGGTTCAAGAGGTGAGGTGAGGGGAACTACCAAGGTAGCATCAGGCTGGTTGACCCTCTGAGCCAGGGCCTGGACCTGTAGGGAGAGACCCTGCATTTGCTGAGCCAGGGTCTCACGGGGGTCCATAGTGGTGTCAGGGACCAGGGTAGACTAGGTATGGGCTTGTGATTATGTAATGACGGGGGGTAGGGAAACGGACAAGTGAGCCCTAGTCTACCCGCCACTCTGTCCCTGCCTACTTGCAACGACCCGCCCTAGGCGACGGGGTACAACTGGGCGGCGGTCCCTGCGCTCAGTAAGTGCACGACAAACATACAAGGGAATACAAGCAAGGGAAAGGGGCAGTTGCCCACGGCAACACCGTGAGCAACCAGAGTGGTGAACGAGCCGAGTCAAGCCAGGAGTGTGCGAGGTACCAAACGAAGAGCAGAAGAGTAGTCAGTAAGCCAGGGTCTGTATGGAGCAGGATCAAAATAGAAGGAGCTGTAGCTGGGCCAGGAAACCACACGAAAAGAATCACAAGCACCAAGGGACAGGAAGGGCAGGCTTAAATAGACCGAGAGCGGGAGCTAGCTGAGTCTGGCCAGGTTGCGATAGGCTCTCCCACTCCTAAGCCTGCCAGCCTGAGTGGTGGAAGCTGGAGTCAGTCTCAGGGATGTAGATTCAGGTGCTGACTGATTAATTATGGGAGTTAACCCCGAAGCTGTGCCTGGCAGATCCTTTACAGTATGTGTATCCCATACAGGAGGAGGAGGCAGCTTTTAGAGTAAATTAGTATTCTGGGTATAGAAGAAGTATTAGTTTTGACATGTATCTAGAAAAGGGGGCAAGTCTTGAAAAGATCAAAATTTCACAAATATTGCACAAATATTTTGGCGCGAGATAGTGGTTAAAGTAAGGAAGCCAACAGAAAATTTGCATTTCTAGGACAAATCTGAGGACAGTTGAAGAGTACTTGTCATTTCATTTGACTTTTCAGGATAACCTACCATGTGTGTGTACATGAGGAACAGAACTATTTCTGCCCATTATATGACTTGGATTTTGCAATTTTTTGAAGTTTTCCTCTTTGCGTACTATATTTGTAGTTAGCATTTCTCTCTGAGCTGGGGGGGGGGTGGTGGAGACTGGCAGCCATATACTACATACAGTAAGAAGAGTAGTATCTGTTCTATAATCTTCTCTCTCCCTCACACAGCCCCAGGATCATGCTGAACATATATAGAGAAGTACTGATGTAAACAAAGTGTTTTGGTTGTGATAGAAAGTTTCTATGCCTGTCCTTCGGCTATTATCTACTACACTTCCTGCTCACTCTTCCTCCTCCCCTCTTGATTTCAATGGTAATGCTTCCGTCACAAATTGTTTCAGTTTGTTTTCGTTCCGTAAAGTTTCCGTTTTTCTTAGCGGAAACAATACTGTAGTCGACTGCACTATTTATTCTGCCCAAAAAAACGGAAACCTTACGGAATGGAAACAAATGGAAAACCAACGTGTGAACACAGCCTAAGAGGTATCAGAAAATCATTGTAACTGGACTACTTTTTATAACTCAGCTATATATTATTCTTATAGACATATACAAATCACCCAGCAATAAGCATGGAGTAGATCCACTTATTCCATTCATTTATGCCATGCCTCGGTTTTCTTTACTGATGACTGTCGAGTGTGTGAAAACCTGGAAATCATGGTAGAAAAATTATTGTGCTTGAAAAATGTTGTGTTCAATCAATAGATAATATGCTATGAAGCACAGAAAAGCAATATTTTATTACATTGTTTTCCAGTGTTGCCATATGTCCAACGCTGCATATCCAATTTATATTACATCTCTACAGTATATGCCAAAATCAATCTAAAATAACTTTATTTCAAGATATGAAGCTAATTCAACGTCAGATATATTTTATGGCATAATGTGTATTGACTTGCTCATGAAACCATGAATAAAAAGTGGCTCCATATACAATAAATCATCATTGGGAAAATTAACGCTTTTGATCCTTTCTTATATGCTTCCAGGTATGCTGGAGACTTCAACACTGAACTCTGGAAACTATTTAGGACTAATGCATTGGCAGTGTCATGTGCATTGAGCCTGTATGCCGACACAAGGACTCCCTCTGTGCGATACCATATTTGTCCCTCACAATATCTCAAAAAATTACATGTAATGGAGCATGCCATTAATTTTTACGTTATCCACGAGAAAAAACCTATGTGTACTATCATCTAAAAATTGAGGCCCTCTGAAGTACAGTATTGACTTACAGAGTTCTATGAGTGCCATACTATGGATCTATACCACACAAATCCATAGTACAGTCAAGTGCATGAGGGCCTATTTTGTCTGTCCCTTAATGAGAAATGTGTTTGATTCGTCCACCTGTTTATCTATATCGATAATTATTTCTGTTTCAGTTGCATATATAGCGCCAAAATATTTTGTAGCCCTGTACAGAGGTCATCATACACCTCAGTCCCTGTCCCTATCTCAGGCAGTCACATTAGAGCCAATGTCATTAGAAGCCAAATAACCAGTATTTTTTTTGAGTGTGGGAGGAAACCAGAGAACCTGTAGAAAACACACAAACAAGAGGACTGCATAGAAAACTCCATGCAGATTTTTCCCTTGTCGAAACTGAATCCAGGTCTCCAATGTTGCAAAACAACAGTCCTAACCACTGAGCCCACCATGCTACCGTAAAAGCTATTGGTTTTAAATAAACCAAACTTGTGAACAAAAGAAAACACTTTTATTATTTTTAGGATGAAAAACACAGAAAAATAATGATATCTAAAGATTATTATTTTCTTACCAATATCATAGGAATTAATTCAGGAACATTTTGGGTAATTCAAAAAGTGGTCCAAGTCTGGTGAAATTCTTGTTACATTAAATTCCCCTATATTGCTAACAGGAGTACCTTACAATATGTGAACTGCAAGAAGAATGCTCCATATTGCATAGCAGTCAATTATTATAATGACAAGAGATGCCGTAATGTATATTATTATTATAATTATTATTATTATTATTATTATTATAATTATCATTTTTGGACTTTAAATCCTCCACATTTGAGACATTTGTTGCAATGTAGTTGATAGATTTTGATGCACATATGACCATATTTGTTGAGCAACATTCATTTTTGGAAATTAAAATTGTATTAAATCTTCTCCATTGATATCAGTATATACTCACAGTTAAGCCCATTCTTACATTGAAACCATTGTTACATAAATCAAAGCCATAGGCGACACCTACCAACACAATCATCTGACATGTTATAAAGAGGTTATTTCACTAAGACTTCCCCTTCCCATATATATATTATAAGCCAGAGCGGAGACTGCCTCTCACTGTGACACTCCGGTTCTGTCCATGTAATAAATGAACTGCCGCCTCCAATACTAAATTTCTGTTTCAGTGAAAATGTTTGTCCAGCCAGAGCTTTCCCCTGTGATAGCAACTTCATCTGCGAAACTGGTTGTCTTCATGAGACAATCCCTTTAATAAAAACAGACTTAATGGGGGGGTGGGGGTCATAGCAAGGAATCCTGACAGTAGATCTTGTTTTCTGTGACTCAAAAATAAGATGTAATACCCAAATATGAAAAAGATCATTGTAAGAGCCAGGACATTTTCTTAATAAGAAGCGCTTACCAATGTATTTTATTAAGAAGCAGACATCATTAAGGCTATGTTCACATCTGTGTTGTGGGTTTCCATTGTCCTGCACCACCAGAGGAGCAAAAAAGGGAAAACTGAAAGCGACGGTTACGTTGCACCACCGATACCACCATGTTTCGAGTAATCTCTGCCAGATCTGCGACGGAGGCCCCTAACGGAGCCTCCAATGCAGATATGAACAGAGCCTTAACAGAAAGGACATTTTAGAATACTGAAAAGGAAAAATGTTATATGCAAGTATATATTTACAATTTTCTTATATTTCTATAGTCCTTTTTAAAAACCTTAAACTCTTTTCATTTTTTTTTTATTTTTGCTTTTAGGCAAATAAATACCTTCTCCCAAAAACCAACCCTAGAAATATATATTTTATGGTTTTATATAGATTTGTGTGCAATTTGTCTTGTTGGACATTCAATTATAGCAAATGGTACAAATATAACTCTCTCTGCCGAGATGCAGGATAGAAAGAAAGTTACACATTTCCTGTGATTTTTTTTTACATAATTTATCCCAAGCTAATCTACCAGACCTCAAGATACCTAGAAATTCCCTTAAAAAACCTGCTCTCTCTGAATTTAAATAAATAATAATAATAATAATAATAATAATAATAATAATAATAAAAACATATATATATTGCTAAGATAAATTATATATACACCTTAAATAGATTTTTACACCAGATTACAGGGATTCCAAGTGCTGTAATCCCCCCCACAGATCCTCAGAATGAATTCACTGATGTTCCTTAACAGTTTTGTCCAGGGCCACTGCCTTGATTTCACTTAAATGGAGCTGCTTTGCAGTTCCCTCCGCAGGGGGTGATGGGGCCCACGCTATGCAAAAAAACCTGCTAAAGGGGCTTCTGCTACTTTGTTCACGGGATCGGCAGGGGTCCTAGAGGTTGGACTTTCACTGATAATATCATATCCAAGAGATATTTCATTACATTTTCAGATAGGAATACCCCTTTAACAATGGAATTTGGCTATAAAATCACATCATAACGAAGACTTTTGTGAATCTCAAAAACATCTGATCCAAATGTAAAATAAAAAATAAACCAATAAAGAAATAAAACAAGAATTCTTTCACAAGGACTACTGTCATTTGAAAGCCACATTTATATTCTGAATGACTGAAATAGAAGTAAAGAGTATGACCAATAATAAATAATAAAATTAATTGACAGTGATTTTTACATAATCAAAGAATAAAATCTCCCATGTATTGACTAATGAGACAGCTCCATGGAGATTTTCAATGTGGGAGTTCAGCTGCAAATAAAGCCAGTTACACCTCATGATTCTTACAGCATATGCACCTCACTTGTTACAAAGAGCGCGTTATTTCACTGTGACAAAGCACCTGCTGTTTTATTGGCAGACATTGTATAATGAATATATCATTCTGAATGTTCTCTGTTGTCTGACATTCTAAAAAAGAAAAATGCAAAGACAATTGCTACATAGTAGTTAAGGATATTTATGTTTCATATACAGGGAAATACATAATTTACAGTTACCACCAGTCAAATTTAAGAGGCAAAAAGCTTTATTTTCTGTAATTTGGGCTAATTTTTAGCTGTTCTCCATTGGGGCAGAGCTGTGAGTGGTGATGTCAGGATTCTGTTGTTGTACTGCAAAATTACCATTAGTGGCCGCTGTTTTACACTTTGAAGAATTGTGCTGCACTTTTACTCCTTACCACTGGAGGCTGCTGTTTTGCCCTTAAACTTGCCCTTAACCAAGATGGCAAATGTTGCATCGTGTGAACCATCTTGTTTCCTGTTTGGGCCTACTTCAGACCACATGGAATACCAAACAGTGCTTGAGTATTGTGACTTGTTCCAGTCTCCTGCTCCTGAGAACTGTCTTTACCAGACTGTTCCTACTTCCTTGCTATTTACTACTACTCGTGTTCCACCATCCAAGCACTGTTCCTGGGGACGTCTCACCGGGTTCTGCACTGTGCTCCGCTCGCTACTTCTGACCATAGGATTCCAGCAGTGTTCGCCAGTATCGTAACAGGATACTCAAGCCATTTCCATGGAATCCGCCAGAGAAGCAAGTTTGGAGGTTCGTGTGAACAATATGAACTGTTTGCTTACTAACATCTTTGCTGACATGCAAACTTTAAAGACTAAATATTTTGCGTTTGAAAATCAAACAACCCATGATGTTCAAATTTATGGACAAGCTACACAGGATTTACAAGGCATGGTGGCTCAGCAAGCAGAGCTGATCCGGGAACTTCAGAATCGAGTTGTGACCCCAGCCTCTTCATCTACCCTGCCGCTTCCACCATTCAGGTTTGGTGGGGATCGTGACAAATACTGTGGATTTATAAACCAATGCAAGTTATATTTTGGTGCACATCTTTCTCACTTCCCTACTGATAATTCAAAGGTGCTGTGTATTATTATGCTTCTGACACATAAGGCTGTAGCCTGGGCAAGCCCTCTTATTGAAACCAACGATGCTCAGCTTGA
The DNA here is from genome assembly GCF_050947455.1 of Rhinoderma darwinii. NCBI lineage: Eukaryota > Metazoa > Chordata > Amphibia > Anura > Rhinodermatidae > Rhinoderma > Rhinoderma darwinii. The sequence goes on along the minus strand of NC_134688.1, from coordinate 160,702,780 downwards.
TGACTTGGATGCCTTCCTAGCAGCCATGAGCCAAGTATTTGATGATCCTAACCGGTGTACTACAGCAGAAGCAGCGTTGATGGCTCTACGTCAGGGCAGACGCTCTGTTGCCGAATATGCCACAGATTTCAGACAGTGGGTGATGGATACTGAGTGGAATAATGCTGCAAAATTAACATTCTTTAAAAAAGGACTATCTAGTGCACTTAAGGACGAGTTAGCACGGGCGGAAGCTCCCACAGAGTTTGATGATTTTGTACACCATTGTATTCGAATAGACACTCGGCTGTCAGAGCGTCGACAAGAAAAATGGGGTTCTACCTGGTCCCGTAATAATAACTATTACTCGTCTGCTTCAGCTCCCACTCCTAGAGACTCTGAAACAAAGAATTACCAAGAACACCAAGCTGAACCTATGCAAATTGACAGTATACAAAAGCGTGAAAGTGCCGACAGAAGAGAACGAAGGTTTCGAGAAAATCAATGCTTCTATTGTGGTAAAACTGATCACTTCCTTATCAATTGTCCATGTCGTCAACGCAAGATGGTGGCAGTAGTAGCAGATCATGACTTCTCTGATGTAGAATCTGTTTCTTCTGAACAAGTGCCACCAGTGCATGCACTCATTCATTCAGTCTCCTGCACAGCACCCAATATTAAAAAAGAACACAAAGACACTCATTGCTTTATTCCCATCAAGTTTAGAATTGATTCTCAATGGATATCCGCCTCTGCCATGGTGGACTCTGGAGCAAATGGGAACTTTATGGACATTTCTTTTGCTAATAAACATGGTGTAAAATTTCAAGAGAGACTGTCACCCATTCTTATGGAAACTGTAGATGGATCCCCTCTGAACTCAGGTCCAGTTGATCAAGAGACTGAACCATTGGAGATAATTATGAGACCTAATCACCATGAGGTTCTATCTTTCCTATTAATTTCATCCCCACATTTTCCAATTATTTTTGAACTACCATGGCTGCAGGCTCAGAATCCTACAATTGACTGGGAAACCAAAGAAGTGTCTTTTCCATCGGAGGTCCCCTCCTCAGAGTCTTTACCAGAACAATCTCACGAAAAGATTGAAGGGGAGCTTGAAGTATCTCCTAAATTACCTCCTCTATATGACGAATTTAATGATATATGTGACAAAGAGAATGCTAATAAACTTCCTCCACATCGACCTTACGATTGTCCGATTGAACTGTTGCCTGGAGCAGCTATACCTTTTGGATGCATCTACCCATTAGCAGAGCCGGAACTGAAGGCTCTTAAAGAATACATAGATGAAAATTTAGCTAAAGGTTTTATTCGTCCATCTTCATCGCCAGCAGGTGCACCTATATTTTTTGTTAAAAAGAAAGACGGCTCTTTGAGACCTTGCGTTGACTATAGAGAATTAAACAAAGTCACAATTAAAAACCGTTACCCTCTGCCATTGATTCCGGAGTTGCTGGATAGAGTTCGTCAAGCTAAAATATTCACCAAATTGGATCTTCGAGGTGCATATAATTTGGTTCGCATTAGACCAGGTGATGAATGGAAAACAGCGTTTAGATCACGTTATGGACATTATGAATATTTAGTCATGTCTTTTGGACTTTGCAATGCTCCTGCAAACTTTCAGCATTTTATTAATAATATCTTCAAGGACTTGTTAGATCAGTTCGTAGTCATCTATCTGGATGACATATTAATCTTTTCTAATTCTGCAGAAGAACATCAGAATCATGTGAGAATGGTGTTGGAACGTCTGAAAGCATATCAACTCTATATCAAGTTGGAGAAATGTGAATTCCATCAAACGGAAATACAGTTCTTGGGTTATATCATTTCTCCCCTAGGGTTACACATGGATTCTAGCAAGATTCAAGCAATTAGAGACTGGCCAACTCCAAAAAATGTGAAAGAGGTCCAACGATTTGTAGGATTTGCTAATTTCTACAGACGTTTTATCAAGAATTTTTCGGGCATTATTACACCAATTACCCAATTAACAAAGAAAGGGATACCTTTTGTGTGGTCTCCTCAGACACAAGATGCTTTTTTCAATTTGAAAACAAAATTCACAACAGCCCCTATACTGGTTCATCCTAACCCTGAAAAAGCGTTTATTGTTGAAGTGGATGCTTCAGACTGTGCAATAGGGGCTATTCTATCACAGAGAACTGGAGAGAAAGATTTGCTGCACCCTTGTGCTTACTTTTCTCGAAGTTTGACTTCTGCTGAAAAGAATTATGACGTGGGGAACAAGGAACTCCTAGCCATCATTGCTGCGTTCAAAGAATGGAGACATCATTTAGAAGGCACAGCTCAACAAATAGTGGTTCTAACTGATCATCGTAACCTTGAATTTGTTAGATCTGCCAAATGTTTGTCTCCCCGCCAAGCCCGGTGGAGTCTGTTTCTAAATCGTTTCAACTTTGTGATCTCTTACAGGCCTGGTTCCCGAAATGGTAAGGCCGATGCCTTATCTAGGTTGATCTCCAATGACTCCTCCTCGACAGTACCACCAACAACTATTCTTTCCGAGTCCAATTTCCTGGGGGTGATCCATAGCAAGGACTTGCTTGATGAGATAAAGGAAGCCTATGAGACCGACCCAATTCTTTTGCACCCACCAGATGAAGTGTCCCTAACTTTCAAAAATCAAGTATGGACTAATAAGCACTGCATTTACGTTCCAGAAACTGTAAGAATAAATGTGCTGAAATTAATGCATGACTCTAAACTAGCAGGTCACAAGGGGATTCAGAAAACACAAGAATTTCTTTCCCGCTTCTTTTGGTGGCCCAATTATCAAAAAGATGTGAAGAAATATGTTTCTTCTTGCAACACCTGTGCCATGTACAAAACTCCTCGTACCTCACCCATGGGATTATTGCAGCCTCTGCCAATTCCATCTCGCCCTTGGGGATCTATCTCTATGGACTTTATTGTCGACTTACCAGTCTCCAAAGGGAAGAATTCCATCTTAGTAGTGGTTGATCGGCTCACTAAAGCAGCCCATTTTATTCCTTGCCCTGGACTACCTTCTGCTAAAGAGACGACTGATCTTATAATTCAGAATGTGTTTCGTCTTCATGGAATACCAGATGAAGTGGTTTCGGATCGCGGAGTACAATTCACATCAAGATTCTGGCGGAGTTTTTGCACAGCACTCGACATAAACGTCAGTTTGTCTTCTGCTTTTCATCCCCAGTCTAATGGTCAGACTGAGCGCACAAATCAAACGTTAGAACAGTATCTCCGATGCTACATCTGCCATTTACAGGATGACTGGGTCGATTTGCTTCCAATGGCGGAGTTCTCCTACAATAATTCTCAGAATGCTTCCACTAAACAAACACCGTTTTTTGAAAATTTGGGTTACCATCCCAGTATTCTTCCCAATCTTCCCAGAGAAACTTTTATTCCTGCAGTGACTGACAGAATACAATCACTTCAACAGAATCTGGAAATGCTAAAAATTACATTATCAATTGCCCACGAGAAATATAAAGAAACAGCAGATAAATCTCGTAGACCTTCTCCAACCTTCAAAATGGGAGATGAAGTATGGCTTTCCACCAAGAATCTGAAACTTCACTTACCTTCAGCAAAATTGGGCCAAAAATTTATTGGTCCTTTCCAGATTATTGGACAAGTAAACTCAGTGGCTTTTCATCTCAAACTTCCCAGACCAATGAGAATACATCCAGTGTTCCATGTATCCCTACTGAAACCTGTTGTTTCAAATCCATTTCCAGGACGCCACCTGCCTCCCCCTGATCCTATCGAAGTTGATGGACAAGAACAGTATACTGTTGAAAACATCCTGGACTCCAGGATATTCAGAAATCGGTTGCAATATCTAATAAAATGGCAAGGATATGGCCCTGAGGATAATTCATGGGAACCCGTAGGCAATCTCAATGCTCCTCGACTGATTAGGGAATTTCACCAAAGATATCCAGATAAACCAAGTCAAACATCGTCCTGAGGCCGCTGTCGAAAGGAGGGAGTAATGTCAGGATTCTGTTGTTGTACTGCAAAATTACCACTAGTGGCCGCTGTTTTACACTTTGAAGAATTGTGCTGCACTTTTACTCCTTACCACTGGAGGCTGCTGTTTTGCCCTTAAACTTGCCCTTAACCAAGATGGCAAATGTTGCATCGTGTGAACCATCTTGTTTCCTGTTTGGGCCTACTTCAGACCACATGGAATACCAAACAGTGCTTGAGTATTGTGACTTGTTCCAGTCTCCTGCTCCTGAGAACTGTCTTTACCAGACTGTTCCTACTTCCTTGCTATTTACTACTACTTGTGTTCCACCATCCAAGCACTGTTCCTGGGGACGTCTCCCCGGGTTCTGCACTGTGCTCCGCTCGCTACTTCTGACCATAGGATTCCAGCAGTGTTCGCCAGTATCGTAACAGGTGACTGCAGCTTGACTGCATTGTCTAATGGGTATCTGGGGTAGTTTGAGAACCACCTCATGTTAATTAACAGTTAGGACTGCTGCTCTGGCCTCTAGTCTTTGTTTACTTTGTCTACCGTTTCTCAGTTATGCCAATCACTAGCTTGCCAACCCTTGTAGAATAGAAGGGCAGCGCTACCCCTGGCTGTTTACCCTTTACTGTTTTTACTTACATTATCCAGAGTCAGCGCAGCCGTCTACCAGGAAATTTTCGTGCACTTCATGCTTCCCTCTGCTGACACGCTTTATGGAGATGCTGATTTCATTTTCCAGCTGGACTTGGCACATGCCCACACTGCCAAAAGTACCAATACCTGGTTTAATAACCACAGTATCACTGTGCTTGATTGTTCAGCAAACCTGCCTGACCTAAACCCCATAGAGAATCTATGGGGTATTGTCAAGTGGAAGATGAGACACCAGACCCAACAATGCAGACGAGCTGAACTCCGCTATCAAAGCAACCTGGGCTTCCATAAAACCTCAGCAGTGCCACAGGCTGATCGCCTCCATGCCACCACGCATTGATGCAGTAATTCATGCAAAAGGAGCCCCGACCAAGTATTGAAGGCATAAACTGTACATGCTTTTCAGTAGGCCTACATTTCGGTATTATAATCAGTTTTGAAATTGGGCTTATATAATATTCTAATTTTCTGAGAGACTAAATTTTGGGTTTTCATTAACTGTTAGCCATAACCATGAACATTAAAAGAATGCTGGAAATAGATCACTCTGTGTGTAATGAATCTATATAATACATGAGTTTCACTTTTTGAATTGAATTACTGAAATAAATTAACTTTATGATGATATTCTAATTAATTGAGAAGGACAAGTTTATATATATATATATATATATATATATATATATATATATATATATATATATATTACAAAATAATGTATCTTCAAATGTTGCCTAAAAAAACGACAATTTCTCCTGCATACAACGAGGCCTCATACAGTTATATCAATACAAAAATTAAAAAGTCATAGCTGTCGAAATGCAGAACGTCAACATTGAAAAAGTTAACTACAGCATGCCATTAAGGCCCATGCAGACTTGGTCATTAAGAGGTTAACATAGCACTGAAGTACAGTATTTTGTGGTTATAAAAAAAACATTAACTTTGATTCTTACGTCAGTAGAGGTTTCCATCTAATTTCTCTGATACAGTCACAACCATTTTATTTTTTTCGGGGGGCCTGATAAATACTAATGTGATGGGCCGTTTAATTAATGGATGAAATCCATGTATAGCTGACGATAAGAAAATCCATGTAGTCACTTCCCAGGTCACAATAATGCCCATGATTTTTTCCTAAGCATCGTCATGCCTTATTATCAGCTTCGGTATGTATGCTCCAATGTATGTTTTTTTCTTTGTTTATCGTTTTACTGTTATTAAAGTAAAATATTGATAATAAATGGTTTCATTTATTATTGGCTGAAATGCTACATTTTCAGGATAGATAGATAGATTGAGGATCACCATTTATTTAACACTTTAAGTAATTACATAGTTACATAGTTACATATAAATCATCATGGGGAAAAATAACGCTTTTGATCCTTTCTTATATGCTTCCAGGTATACTGGAGACTTCAACACTGAACTCTGGAAACTATTTAGGACTAATGCATTGGCAGTGTCATGTGCATTGAGCCTGTATGCCGACACAAGGATTCCCTCTGTTATTAAAGTAAAATATTGATAATAAATGGTTTCATTTATTATTGGCTGAAATCAGTGGCGTAGCTATAGGGGTCACAGCGGTCACAGTTTCGACCGGGCCCCTAAGCCTGGGGGGCCCACGGGCCCCCGTTGCCATACAGCATGCTTTCTAAAGAAATCTTCTGTGCCGTGAAGCCGGCACTTCCTGGTTACGGTCACATGGTACACTTAGTGTACCATGTGACCGTGTTGTCACGTGACACGGCTTCCAGACAGTGGAATGGAAGAGTCGGTGCGGGGGACTCCAGGTAAGCTGCAGTCTGGAATGTAATGTATTGTGATGTAATGTCTTGTGATGTAATGTCTTGTAATGTATTGTGTTGTATTGTGCTGTTTGCGGTGGAGAGGGGGGGGGGGCGTTAAATCACAGCCCCCCCTCCTCTCTCCACCGCAAACTGTACAATACAGTATAGTACACATCACTGTATGAGAGCGGGGCTGCGTCTGTTTAATACAGTCACTGCCCCGCTCCTGAGTCCTGACATGTGCGCGCCGTCAGGATGATGCGATACATACACTGTATTAGTGCTGCACTAATGATATGCGGCACTGAAGACAGAACATGGCGTGCGAGCTACAAAACACCCCCATGTTCTGTCTTCAGTGCCTGCGCTCAATAGTGCAGCGCCGGCCGCATCTTCTCATGCTGACCGCGCACGCACTTCCTGTCAGGAGCGGGGCAATGGTTGTATTACACAGCCGCAGCCCCGCTCTATAACGGCGGAGATCAGAGAAACCCCTCATCTCCGCTGTTATTCCCGTGAATACTTCGATCACAGCGGACTGCAGCATTCAGGAGAAAATGAGAAGGGGGGATTACCCGTGGATCGCGTCACAGGGAATTCCTGCGACGCGATCGAGGGCCATACCATATATGGGCAGACAGCCCAGGGTCCATTGAAGGTCCCCAGGGCTGTCTTACCATATTTCCTGTTAGGGCATACTTAGGTATGTCCTAATAACTGCCTGTGTACTATCAGTACACAGGCTAATGTAATGACATATAGCGGATATATGCCACTACATTAAAGTTTAAAAATAAAGTAAAAACAAAGTAATGTTAAATTAAAAAAATACACATTCACCTTTTTTACAATAAACATTAAAATAAGTCTCAATACATAAAACATACACATTCAGTATTGGCGCAGCCGTACTAACCTGCACAGCATTTTTTTTGCATCATTTATGATGTGTACGCTGTAAAAAAATAAAATAAAACTGCTTTCTATCACTTATTGTGGGGCACGAGGTGCGATGATTAATTTAACCTCCATGTTCCTAACATTCAGGGCTCATTTACACAAGCGTGTTATACGTCCGTGCGACGCGCGTGATTTTCACGAGCGTCGCAAGGACTTATATTAGTCTATGGGACCGTACAGACAGGTGCGTGATTTTCACGCAGCCTATGTCCGCTCCGTGAAACGCACGACATGTCCTATATTTCTGCGCTGTTCGCGCATCACGCACCCATTGAAGTGGGTGCGTGAAAACCACGCATGTCACACGGAAGCACTTCCGTGGGACAAGCGTGATTTGCGCAACAGCACTGTAAAGGATGAATGAAAACAGAAAAGCACCACGTGCTTTTCTGTTTACAAACATCCAAACGGAGTGTCAATATGATGGCGGCTGCGCGAAAATCACGCAGCTACGCATCATACGCTGCTGACACACGGAGCTGTTAAGTGCCTTTTGCGCACGCAAAACACCGCGTTTTTTGCGTGCGCAAAACGCACACACTCGTGTAAACCCGGCCTAATAGTAATTAACCCCATCATGTACCTCACACATTAACCCATTATGACTGAGAAACATGATGGGGTTAATTATTATTAATGTGAGGCACATTCAAAATTCAGCATCACACCTCGTGCCTCACATCAGAAATCGAAAGAACTTTTTTTTTTATTACTGTTCACAAAGTAAACAAAGTATCGGTATCGAAGTCCAAATTTTGGTATCGTGACATCCCTACACTGTGGGTCGCGTCCCCCTGGGGGCTCGTGTGAAGACCTCCAGGGGGTCGCGAGTCACTCACCGAGGTCCCGGTTCCATTCAATCCTGGAGCAAGGAGCTGACATCTCCTTGATCCAGCATTCACTGTGCCCTGGGCGGCTCGACGCAGGCAGGCGGGATGTAGCGACATCATCACGCCTGCCTGCGCTGAGTCACTCATAGCACACACCGGAGGAGGCAAAGGATCCTCCACCCGACGTAGGAAGGGGGATAGGTAAGTAATTATGCTATTTTTCTATTATGCACATTATACTGTATGGGGAGCATTATACTGTATGGGGCTGTTATGGGGGGGCATTATACGTTATGGGGCATTATACTGTGTGGGGGCAGCTATGGGTGCATTATACTGTATGGGGGCATTATACTATGGGGGCTGTTGGGCAAGGCGTCTGGGCATAGGCGCGCGCAGGGGTCTGATGATGGTGGTGTTGGGGAGTGGTAGGGGGGGCCCAAGCTGTATTCTTGCATCCGGGCCCATGAGCCTTTAGCTACGCCCCTGGCTGAAATGCTACATTTTCAGGATACATAGATTGAGGATCACCATTTATTTAACACTTTAAGTAATCATTTTAATTGACATGCAGGTGTTGTATTATGTGTAAGATTACGACGTTTACCGCAGCAGGTTCTCCACACTAATACATGATATTCAATTATACCTGCTGTCAGTCAATAGAAATCACTTTAGAATGAAAATCGTATACTCTATACTTGTTTTGTGAAATACACTCCTGCTCCCTGTCTACACACTTATCTGTACACACATGCTTCCAGTTTCTACAGAACAGCAGACATCTCAGCACTCTTTCTGGTTACTTCCATTGTTCACAAAACCAGCATGTCACAAAAACGTTAGAATATTTCCCAGCACCATGTGGCTACTGGCGTGTTGTCTTAAGTCATTGGTGAAAACATGCCATAAACAACAAATATATGTGCATTATTGAAGTAAGTCTTCTCAATTGCCAGGTGACAAACAAACGTATTCCACTTTGTTAGTAGTGACAAGTCTGCATTGAGTCTATGTAGCTATATTTTATATATTTCTTGCCAATTTTGACCCATAACATACTCCATCTAATAGTTTCCACAGTTCAGTCGGCATGTTTGCTGATAAGGAAGATGTCTTCTATAGACAAACTTTCTTCATATGCAGACTTAAAGGGGATATCCTTAGGATAGGCCACCACTACTAGATGGGTGGGGGTGGGACTCTTGACACCCCCGCCAATAAGCTGTTTGAAGAAGCCGCTGCGCTTGAGTGAATAGGACAGTGCTGCAATACCTCACACAGCTGCTACAAAAGTATGAACAGGAATAATACCTATGTGAACAATAAAGAGACTGTAGCACTCGTACGACCGTCGTGGGCCATTTACAAAGCTGATCAGTGTGGGTGCCGAGAGTCGGACCCCTACCGATCTAAGATTGATGGCCTATCCTAAGGAATGGCCATCAATTTTAAAATTCCGGATAACACCTTTAAGGCATATGGAGTTAAATAGGCCTACTTGATCTGGGCCCTCTTGTATTAGTCAGAGTAAAGGATGGATAACCACTCTATACTTGTGCATTACACAGACACTTATTGATTTCAGTCGGTGCAAGGTAATACTTCAGTTATAAAACGTCACTGTAGGGAAGATGGTCAGACACCAAGCAGCTACCATAGCTGCTTGCAGTGGACCCACAGCAGAATCCCCCACAATTAGAAAATCACAAATTGAAAGAGGTTGGCCAAAGTGGACATTGACAAAGTGGACAAAGTTGGCATGCATGGGTTTTGAATACAACTTACTTTAAACATTAGGGCCCTTTTACATTGGGCAATTATTGGGCAAATGAGCATTCATAGAAGGCTCGTTCCTAATAATTGCCCTGTGTAAACAGGGCAGCGATCAGCCGACGAACGAGAGAACTAACGTTTGTTCATCGACTGATTGCATCGTTTTACATGGCCAAAATATTATCGTTGTTGGCAGCACATCTCCCTGTGTAAACAGGGAGACGTGCTGCCGACATGATAGAAATGTATGGGGATGAATGATCAGGCTCATCCCCATACTAGCACCTTGTGAAAGGAGCAAACGAGCACCGATTAACGAGCTGCCTCCTTGATTGGCGCTCATTTACACTTCCAACGTCGGCTCGTGTAAAAACACCCTTACTCTTTATAGAAGAAACAATACTTTCTTATTAGAATTGAGTTAAGGGGAATGTATCACCTATATATATATATATATATATATATATATATATATATATATATATGTGTGTTTTCTAATTAAAACCAGATAATGAAATATTTTTCTCTATTTTCTAATCTGTATTTATTTTCTTATCGCATATTCTGTACATGATTATAGGGGCAGCCATCTTGCCTGAGCTGCTGTTAACAGCATTTAGAGATTTGCTTTACAGCAGCCACATGGACCATAGGAACCTATGAACAGGAGTGGAACCATTGACCTCTATGGGAGAGTGTTCTAGGCATGTTCTTTGCCCTGCGCAGAGGTCACTGTGAAGAAAGGGATAAGAGGAGAGCTGTGTCCATCACCTATTGTCAATGGTGGATCCTGTGTTATCTATATAGAGGTTTTACCTTTCATTGTAGTCCTGCGTGTGATGATGATAATCGGATGACTGCTGAGAAGTGATCTCTACACAACATGAAGTGTCAGTCTATTGTGGGGCTCACTGACCAGAGTGAAAATTGCAAGATTTTAGGATTATTTTTTTAATATTGATAATGACATAGAAAGTAAAAACGAATCACCGAAAATTCTTAACAAATATGTTTAACATAAAGACTTGAATATTTCATTTTCTGATCACACATTAAGAAATAAATATTTTAGGAAAACTTGATTTAGCCTCGAAGGCAAATAAATATATTTAAATATTCACAGCATGGCTTGTTTTTATTTTTACATACTAGTATATACAAATCAGCATTAGGGAAAATGACTGGACGGAATACATACACTAAACTGCTACTTGATAAAACTTCTTTGCCCTTAAAGGGGTGGTATGAGATAAGTAAGAAAAAAAAAGGGCCACTCTTGTCTACTCACTGCCCATATTATTGGGAAAAAAAACACATTTTTTTTCTTTTCTCATAATGTCCCTTTAAATAACTTTAAATAAAGCATAAGTGTTTTATTAGACATTTACTAAGCGTTATGTCAGGCATTTACTAATGTCTTCACATTTTCAAATCTTTGCAAATATTGGCACATCCCATTACTTATGTAAATATAACTGATTCTTTAATTGCAGCTGCTGAATACAATCTATTTGACCTGTTCTGGGATGTCTTAAGGGGAAGGTGTCATGAATTATTATTTTTTTCTATCATACTGCTTTTAGTATGATATGAACATAAATTTTATTTATTTGTGTTCTTGTGTTCTACTTTTTTCTTTCTTTTACTTCTCCATGGGGGCTGCCATTTTTTTTTCTCATCCCTGTATGTGTCGATTAACGACACATACAGAGATGGAATACGGCACATACATCCCCATAGAGAATGCGAACGGGAGCCGTTTCATTCTTTGCAGCGTACGCTGTCTGTGTGGAAACGGCGCATGTGCCGCTCCCACACAGACCAAAATGAAGCTCGTTAGCAGAGCGAAATCCGGCGCCATTTTCATGTGGACCGGAAGCCGCTGTCGGACAGTAAGATGGCGACTTCCGGCCGCGGCTTCCGGCCATATGTTCAAGGAAGTGAAGACTCAAGGCATAGGATTGGAGGCGGCAGCGGCGGCAGGAGCAGGTAATTTATGTTTGTGTATGTGATGTGTGTATTATGTTTGTGTATGTTAGTGTTATACTGTCTGCTTAGCACTGTATCTAATCCTCCTACGCTGTGCAGTCGCTCAGAAAATGGCGGCACACAGTGTAGGAGGTTTGAAGATTCAAACCCCTCCTTCTCCTTTTCCTGACTTTTGAAAAAATTAAAACAATGTGTAATCACTTAAATAATAATTGTTCAACTAAAAAAAAATAATAATAATTTCTAGCGACACATTCCCTTTAAAGACAGGCATTAGAATACAATGTAATGTCTTTCACATGAAAACACATTGAACCACATTTTTCAGCCACCACATGATGAATCTACTGTACATGCTGCCATGTGCTAATGCATAGTTGCCAACAGTCCCGAATTTGCTAGGACTGTCCCGAATTTAGGCTAAGTTCACATCTCGTTTTTTACTGTACGACTGACGTGTACATTTTGACATGAAAAACCAGTCTCAAAACGTGTTCCACAGTGTGTACATTGATTTCTATGGTCACGACAGATGCCCTAATAGTGTAGCTTGTACATACGTTTTGTGTGCTTATGTTCTACCTTTTTTTTTCCACACCAGGAGGAATCCCTGACATCACTGTCCATATATAGACAGGGACGTCAGGTGCTCCCTCTAAGAGCGGAATATCCGGCCAGAGCATTCGCAATGTTCTGGCTGGGGATTCCACTCCTAGAGGTAGCCCCAATAGCACTATCTACGGGGAGCCTGGGGGGGGGGCGTGTAGCACTATCTATAAGGGTGTGTGTGTGTGGCATTACCTACAAAGGGGTGTTTGTGGTACTATATACAAGGGGGTGTTCGTAGCACTACCTACACGTGGGTGTGCGTGGCACTATCTAAAAGGGGGGTGTGTGGGGCACTATCTACAAGATGGTGTGTGTGGCACTAGCTACAGGGGGGGTGGCACTATCTACAAGGGGCTGTGTGGCACTATCTAAAGAGGGCACTGTGGCACTATCTACAGAGGGCACTGTGTCACTATCTACAGAGGGTAAGGTGGCATTATCTACAGGGGTGTGCGGCACTATGTATACAGGGCAATGTGGCAATATCTACAGAGGGCACTGTGGCACTATCTACAGAGGGCACTGTGGCTCTATCTACAGGGGGGCCATGTGGCATTATCTACAGAGGGCTGTGTGGCACTATCTAGATGTGGACTGTGGCAATATCTACAAGGGGTACTATCTACGCTGTTTTTTACGCTACTAGTAGTGGTCAGCACATATCATCTAGCCCTAGAGATAAAGTGAGACATCACCTGCCTCTAAACAACTGGATAACCAGAGAGAGATAGTGGCCACCATAGTAGTTGTTAGCCAAACAAGTTTTTGTTCATCTATCTCTATGCAGAAATTCTGGGAAGAAAGCCACGCCAATTAGCCACACCCGTCACATAAGCTACGCCCTCATAAGATGCACCCACCAAAGAAGCCACATCCTAAGTGTCCCTGGAATTTTTTTTTAATTTTGCCAAGTATGCTAATGTAAAAACAATGCAATGAGGGACAAATTGATTGCATACTGTGTTCTTCTTAGTCAAGTGGGTGCAGTGACTCTGATTGACAGCCTTCCCTGTATGAGTGTGCATATAAAGATAGCTGTCAATCACTGAGTAGGATCGCCCTCTGGACTCATAAACTCAGAGTTAGCAGGGATTATTATTAACTCACATACACATTATCCTGAATCTTTTCCCTCAAAACTATATATCAATCTGCTCGGCTCCTTCTGCTCTTTAACATGCTGCCTGCAGTAAAAATGGTTCAACCTGACAGATTCACTTTAAATGACGAAAATAGAAAAAAATTAAAATTTGTGGAGTTTAGTTGATTTTCAAAGCTTGAAAATGTTACAATATACATGTGTTTACGGTATACAACGATAAATAAAATATATCATAACTGGGTAAGGCTTCGTTCACATCTGCGTCAGGGCTCCATTCCGACGTTACGTTGGAGCTTTCCATCGGAACGGAGCCCTGACTGACACAAACGGAAACCATAGGTTTTCAATGGTGATGGATCCGGTGCCAATGGTTTCCATTTGTCTCCGTTGTGCAAGGGTTCTGTCGTTTTGACGGAATCAATAGCGTAGTCGACTACGTTATTGATTCCATCAAAGCGACGGAACCCTTACACAACGGATCCATCACCTATGGTTTCTGTTTGTGTCAGTCAGGGCTCCGTTCCGACGGAAAGCTCCAACGGAACCCTGACGCAGATGTGAACGAAGCCTTAAATCATTCAGTTAATATGCCACAGTGGTAAAATTCTATACATATGTATTTTGTTTATTTACTATTAGAGATGTCGTCACCTCTTTTCCATAGCTTAATGTGTAACTAATGGCAAACTCACCTCTACCATATCTGACAAGCTTGGTTATCCTTTATCTATAATCTAGACTAACTAATCTGTAACTAATCTTTAAAAAACGTTTAACTAGTGACACGTCAGAAGTTTTGATCTGTGGTGGTTTGAGCACTGAGACCCCCACCGATTGCTAAAACAAAGCGGTAAAAGCGCTCGGGTGAGTGCTGTGCAGCTTCGTTTACTGATCGACTTTCCACGGAAATCCGAGCGAGCGTTGTACAGACTCATAAACTTTCTATTAAGCATGTACGCCGCTCACACAGCTTTCTGAAGAAAGCGAATCAGAATTGAGCGCTTCTGCAGATTCGTTTTAGTGATCGGTAGGGTTCTCAGTACTTGGAGCCCCACCGATCAAAACTACTGACATGTCAAAAGTTTTTTAAAGTTTAGTTAAGGCGGTTTTACACAGGCCAATTATCGGGCACACGATTGTTCAGGGCAGCGATCAGCAGATGAACGAGCAAACGCTCGTTCATCTGCTGATCGTATAATTTAAAAAAAATTAAATATTATCGATGTCGGCTGCACAACTCCCTGTGTAAACAGGGAGACGCGCTGCCGACATGATACTAGTGTATACGACCGCTGACGAGCGCCGATCAACAAGCTGCCTGGGCCGTGTAATAGGTCCTTTACCCTTTAACGCTAGATTATAGATAAAGGGTAACCAAGCTTGTCAGATATGGTAGTGGTGTGTTTGCCATTTGGCATTACTCATCCTGATATTGCAATGTAATATCTGTGGTTCTACACTGAACTGCTAGGATATGCCATCCCTTTCTGATCGGTGAGTGGTATGACTGCGCTCCCTTCAAAGTTTCTCCCTGCACAGCAGCGCTCCTGCCATTTTTTGCTTGCAGGGAACTGCAGCACAGCTGCAGCTTCAAGTGAATAAAGTCATGCTGTAATTTCATGCACAGTCGCTAGTCAGGAGCGCAGCTTTGCAAGGAAAAGCTTTGAGGGGGCCACAGCACTTAAGCAGCTCTGTTGCCCCTCCAATAAAAGTTTTGGTGGGGGTAATGGCAGTTGGACAGTTGGACCACCTTTAGAAAGTGATGGGAGAACATAGCGATATTCCAGCACTTGTATGTGATGGACTAACCCTTTAAATAAAATATTCAGCTCTACTATATCTGTAAAGTAAGTACATAACGCATTTGAGTTCTCCAAATTTAATTTACTTATATTTGCTGAATTTGGGCTCCGTGGCTAGGCTTGTTGAACATAGTCAATTAAAATTATCTCTACTCATAAGGAAATGGAGAGGAAATTAAACTCTAGCAAATTTCATAATGCTCTACATATATTTTACATAAAATGGTGATATACATTTTTCTTTAAGGATGATGGTGTTGCCCACAAAAGAACAAATAAGGACAATCTGCTTTTCATATGACCAAAGAAAGTGGTAAAAATGATTTACTGCTCCTGTTATAGATTATTTACATTCTGTTCACATTACTTATACTTCATATCTCAACCAGCTCTAGCTATGCTTTCAATAGCCCAAGATAACTTGCAAGTTGTGAAAACGTTGCTTCCTGTAAAAGCAAATATATTTTATTATAAATCAGAAGACTATCTGTATGTAGCAAAATTGAGTTACTATTATGAATCACAGTAAAAGGTTTGGGATTCAGCTACAAGTAGTAAAACATATTTCTGCTGAACAAGATGAGTATTACCCCGAAAGATTAAAAAAGCAGATTAAATCCTCACTAGTACATATACTCGGCATGTTAAAATAACTGCATTAATGTGATCGACCATCCTTGAACGTCTTTCTTTTCTCTTATTCTAGTAATTAGCTTCAGAATTTTGTGATGATTAATTATTTAATAAATATCTTTATTGTGGTCAGAGCTTTTCATTTTCGGATATCAAGATCCAAATTCCCTGCATACACAAAGATATAAGGGTAAGTTCACATGTAGCATAAATACTGCATATTTTCCGCAACGGATTTCAGTGCGAAAAATCCGCAGCAAAATACAGTAGTAGCAAAGTGGATGAGATTTGAACAATAGTCATCCACACGCTGTGTAAATGCTGAGTGGAAAAAAACGCTCAGAAATTTACCTGTGGTGTGGTTTTTTAATCCGCAGCATGTCAATTGTATTCGCGTAATCGCTGCTTTTTTTTTTTGCGGGTCTTCAACATTGAATTCAATGGGGAGGTAAAACCCAAAACAAATAGCAGATGTTTTTGCAGGGGAAAAGCTGTGATTCTGCCAGAAGAATCGCAACTCAGAAAAATAAATAAATCTTATACTTACCCATAATTCTGTGCTTCTTCGTCCAGGTCGGCCTCTTGGAATGATGTTTCATCCTATGTGTCACATAGGATGAACCCTCATCCCAGGAGGCCGGTCTGCAGGATGGCAGAGGGACACGACGCCATGGCTACGTTAGTATGAAAGTTGTTTTTTTATGTGTAATTTTCCGCAGTGGACATTCCGACAGAAAACCTGCACCACAATTTGGAATTCCCTGCGGCGCCAAGGGTGTATACGCTGTGTGCTTTTACGTAGCGTATCCTCCCTGTGTGAACATAGCCTAAAAGATCATATGCTAGCTACCTGAAACTGCCACTAGATGGAGCTTAGGAGCTTACTGCATACTGTTAAAGGCGAACCTGTCACTAGGTTTGGAGCCACTAAAGCACCAGCATGTCGTTATGCAGCCGGAGTTTAGTGTATCAAACCTGCCCAGGTCGAAACTGGACATTAATTCAATAATAAGTAAAATAACTTGCAAGTTATTGAGTGGAATCTGGAGGCATTGGGCATTGCGCACATGAAGCCGTGGATAGAACACCTCGCTTTACTGTGCATCTGCACTGTACTGTCCTCACTTTCATGTGCGCTATACACATATGCCCAATGCCCCTCCTGGACTGATCTCATTAACGTGTAAGTTAATTTACTAACTATTGCCTAAACAGCTCGTTTCAACCTGGGCAGATTTAGAAAACTAAACCCCAGCTGCAAACGACATGCTGGTGTTTTAGTGACTCCAAATCTACAAACATGTTCCCCTTTATCAGTATGCAGTAAGCTCCTAATCTCCCTCTAGTGGTTGCGGCAAACAGCCAACTTAAATCTATGTCTGTGTAGGGGATGTAAAGCTTTGTATGGAGCTCCAACCACTATAAATATAAAAAAATATCAAATATCCAAAAATTACATTATAACGCTAAATGCGTGTTGACAATTCACAGCGAGCAAGAAGAAATGTAAGGGAAGCAGCACTCGTACAAGCGTTGCGGCTCTGTCAAAACAGCTGATCGGCGGGGGTCCCAAAAGTCGGACCCCGAACCATCAGCTATTGATGACCTATCCTGAGGATAGGCCATCAATTTTTAGTGACTGGAAAACCCCTTTAAGAATTAAAGGAGTATTTCCATCTAATACATATATGGCATATCCACACGAAGGGTTATAAATGTCTGATAAGTGGAAGTTTAAAGGGAAGGTGTCACAAAATTTTTTTTATAATATATAATATTGCTGTTAGTATGTCATTAAAATTAATTTTATTTATTTGTGTTTTTGTGTTGTACTTTTTACTTTTTTCTTTCTTTTACTTCTCTATGGGGGCTGCCATTTTTTTTTTCATCTCTGTATGTGTCGATTAACGACACATACAGAGATGGAATATGGCACATACATCCCCATAGAGAATGTGAAAGGGAGACGTTCCATTCACTATGGCGCATGCGCCGCTCCCACACAGACCAAAAGGAAGGTCTTTGGTAGAGCGACATCCGGCGCCATTTTCATGTGGACCGGAAGCCGTGGCTGGACAGTAAGATGACGACTTCCGGTCGCAGCTTCTGGCCATATGGTCAAGGCAGCGCAGATGCAAGGACTAGGAGCGGAGGCGGCAGCGGCGGCAGGAGCAGGTAATTTATGTTTGTGTATGTGATGTGTGTATTATGTTCGTGTATGTTTGTGTTATACTTTCTGATTACCACTGTATCTTATCCTCCTACACTGTGCATTCGCTCAGAAAATGCCAGCACACAGTGTAGGAGGTTTGAACATTCAACCCCCTCCTTTCTCCTGGCACTAGCCAGGATAAAGGAGGGGGGATTGTGTGAGGACACCAGAGCGAGTGTGTCTACTCCAAATTTGCAGCATAAAGCAATGAGGTTGCTTTACCACATTGCCAATGCTGCAATTTTGGGAATTGCTCCTTCTAGTGACCAGCACATGGAAATGTTATAAATTCGAATCTACTTTATAATATTTCCTGAGTTGTGAAAAAATTAAAACAATGTGTAATCATTTATATACTAACTGTTTAACTGAAAAAAAAATTAACCAATTTCTAGCGACATTTAAACAGGTCAGAGACTCACTGAAAACAATGGGGCTGTGGGGTATAATCTATAAGGGGAGCTATGTGGCACCATCTACTAGGGAGGGCTGTGGCACCACATGAAGGGGGGGCTGTGTGGCATAATCTACAATGGGGGGCTGTGTGGCACCATCTACAATGGAAAGCTGTGTGGCATCATTTGAAAGGGGGCTGTGTGGCACTATCTACAAGGGGGGCCTATGTGGCACTATCTACGGGGGCTGTGTGGCACCATCTGCAAGGGGGGACTGTTTGTGCCACTATCTACAAGGGGGGTCTGTGTGTGGCACAATCTACAGGGGTGCTGTGTGGCACCATCTAAAAAGGGGGACTTTGTGGCACCATCAATGGGGGTCTGTGTGTGGCAGTATCTACAAGGGCGCTGTGTGTGGCGCTATCTATAAAGAGGCTGTGTGTGGCGCTATCTACAAGAGGGCTGTGTGTGGCGCTATCTACAAGGGGGCTGTGTGTAACCTCTTTAATTTATTTCCTTTTAATTTATTGTTATGGTAACTCCCTTATATAACTATATCGCTTGTACAATGTACAAATGGTTTTATGCTCGAGTGACATTAAAAAGAAAAGAAAAAAAATGACATCTCATTGATTGGTAGAGAAAGCTAACATGTTGAGGGGGAAGGAAATGTCGGGAAAGAAGATGGGGGGGCAATCTGAATCTTTTCCCCGGGTGCATGAGAACCTAGCTAACCTCTACGCACAGGGACAAGAAATGTTGGAAAAACGCTGTGTTTTTTACGTGCGCAAATTGCATATGCTCGTCTGAATATAGCCTTAAGAGTAATTTTGTAGTTATATTACAATTTTTTTTCCACAAAGTTAGTGATAGCTAGATAGATAGATGACAGATAGATAGATTCACAGTTCTTATAAATCATCCCCATTCTGCTGATAGGTGGGGGTCCCAAAAGTTAAAGGGATATATAAATTGGCAGTCAACACTTCACTGCCAATGATTGTATCATAAGTATGTTAGGTTATACAAGATAAATGATACAATGTATCAAGAATATGTGTCTAGTGCTTTCGCACTTTGCATGGACACAAAATAAATGAATCTAGTGTGGTAGGTAATAATGATCAAAAAATAACATATCACATATATTCATGTCCAGTTTGTACCTTAGTCGCTATCTATTTTTATTTGTTTTTATATATGTTTGTGAACTGGACATAGAATATCAGAGATCTAGGTGGCGCCCAATAGCCACACCTATAGAGATCTGCACAAGGTTGATAGATTCAATCCAAGTCCAGCACATCCAAGTTAGGTGCAAGGAATATTGTTCAAGTGCTAAGACCCTAAATGCCTATCCTACCCACTATTAGCCCTACGCGTTTCTTTGCTATCTATTTCTGCCACAAATCTTCAGGGGCCTACAGCAATCAATCTATTAGATCTTCTAGATTTCTAGAAGTCTAAGTGTACAATGCACTGAATGCAACAAATCGTGCTACAACGTGGACATAGTAAGCTAGCCCCATTGTAGATGATGCCACAAAGCCCCCCCTTGTAGACGATGACACACACTCCCCCCTTGTAGATGGTGCCACACAGTTCCCCCTTGTAGATGATGCCACACAGTCCCCCCTTGTAGATGATGCCACACAGCCCCTCTTGTAGATGATGTCACACAGCCCCCCTTGTTGCTGATGCCACACAGCCCCCTTGTTGCTGATGCCACACAGCTCCCCCTTGTAGATGATGCCACAGAGCCCCCCTTGTAGATGATGCCCCACAGCCCCCCCTTGTAGAAATAAATAAATAAATACTTATATAGCCCCCTACCCTGCACTGAGACCATTGTGCAGGCCGGCGTGAACCAGTGACGTCATCACGCCATCCTGCGATGGGACTCCGTCCCAGCATCTAAAAAGCTGCAGGCCTAATATGGCCTGCACTGTAGCCTAGTGATGGCGGAGCAGGAAGCTGCTCCGCCATAGTATTCAATTGTATCTGCACCCTGAGCCCGCAGATACAATTAAATGTGGCAGCTAGCTAATCGCCGCTGCGGACACCCGTCATACAGGGTGCCAGTCAGCAGTGATCAGCTGTTTTAATATGGCCCGAGGCACAAGCCCCGCCTGCCCCCCTATCTACGCCCCTGGTGTGCGTTGTGTATTGGAATCAGTGTGCTTTGCGTGTGACATGCGTTTTTCACGTCCGTGCAAGCACTTAATTTTTTTTTTACATTTATTTCTCTGCTTTTTAATGTATTTGATGCGTGAAACACGGACAGCACACGGCTAAGCTGCAACACCATACACAACCTGTGGACAGGTCAGGCATTGTTTTTGGAAAAAAGTTGCTGTGTTTTTTTAAACTCTGAATAACCTCTTAAGTTATATTTTTATCCAAATATATAAATAAGTATTCAACAGTTATTAATGTAATATGCTGCTAATCCTTGTAGTTTTATAGTATTTCTAATACAATGGCCACTGCTATACTGTCTCTGGGGTCATATCACTGGTCACAAGAAATTCTGTCTCAACACTATACCTGCAAGCAATCAGTGGGGGGTTTCCTTTCATTTCAGTTCCTTATTATATCAAAGAAAATGAATCAGGGGAAAGTAAAGGTTGCAACAAAGTATCAAGGACCAAAGCCTTTTCCTGTGCAATGTTTAAGATGGGCAGGGACAAAAAAAAAAAGGAATGATGTGACTTTGGTGACTGTAAACCGATGCATCCCAGTTGCTATTGAAATTTTTATAAATCACCCTGATCAAAAAATTTATTTAGAGCTCACGTTCTCATGACAGTGGATTTCTTGCATGTATGGCATGTACTGTATGACTTTGTTGCCGTTACCTTTCACTGTGCTGCTGAGATCACTTTACCTAATTAATCAATTCTGACATCTGCAAATTAAAGGTGGCTAAAGCCATCTATTGTCATTTAGCATGTACCTGAAATGAAAGTCGTTTACACTGTGCATTTATAATAACACCAAATCCCAATTGCTAATATTTTTTATTTTATTAGCCATTACCTTCAATCAATCACTTCTAGCACATGATCATGACTGAATACTCCAAAATCAGCTCTCACACCAGCTGAGATATACGCAACTACATACACAGAGTTGCATGAAAAAGTAAGTGAACTCTTTGGAATTAACTGGATTTCTGCATTGATTACTTATATAATGTCATCTGATTGCAATCCAAGTCACAATTATAGACAAACACAATCTAACTAAACTAATAACATACAAACAGTTGTACTGTTATTTTCTGCAATTGAGTAAATATCCACAGGGCAAGGAGAAAAAGTAAGTGAGCCTCTGTGTTAATGACGTCTCAAAGACCTAATTGGTAAAAGGTGTTTAAATTAATCAGATGAGATTGGAAGTGTGGGTTTTACATGTGCTTTTCCCCCCTTAAATAAAGGCACACAAAGCCTGGTTACTGACAAATCTGTTCTTCTCCAGAAGGATTGGTTAGTGTTAAACCGTTCCTCAAAGAAAACAACTTTCAGAAGACGTGTTATAGAGATGCATGAAGCTGTAAAAGGCTATAAAACCATTGCTAAAGATCTGGGTGTACATAATCAATCCACAATTAAATAAATTGTCTACAAATTAAGAAAACTCTGGACTGTTGCTACTTTCCCTAGGAGTGGGCATCCTGTTGAGATCACTCCAGGAGCTCAAGGGAACATTCTGAAAGAGGTGAGAAAGAATCAAAGGGTAACACCTTTGCTCATGTGTCCACTATTAGAAAAACACTGAAAAAGAATGGTGTTCATGGAAGGACACCACGAAAGAAGCCAGTGTTGTACAAAAAAAAAAACATTGTGACTGATCTCAAGTTTTCCACAGACAACCTAGATGTCCCACAATGCTTCTGGAAAAAGATAGACAAAAGTGGATCTTTGTAGTAAAAAAAATGCATAACACTTTGTTTGGTGGAAGCAGCACCATGGTTTTCAAAGGTGTACCAAAATATTTTACAGGACAATGTAAGGGCAGCAGTCCATGACCTCAAGCTGAAAAGTCGTTGGGTGATGCAATGAGACATTGACCCAAAGCACACAATAAAAATCAGCTAAAGAATGTTGGAAAAAGAAGAGGATTTGTTTTTTGGAATGGCCAAGTCAGAGTCCCAACCTTAATCCATCGAAATGCTGTGGTATGACCTGAAGGGGGCTGTGAACGCAAGGCATCCCAGAAATATTGATGAACTGAAACACATTGGCAGGTGGGAAAATTCCTCCTCAACATTGTGCAAATTTTATTTACATTTACAGAAAATTAGGTGATTGCTGCTTAAGGGGATTCTATACATTATTAAATTCATGGGTTCACTTACTTTTTCTTCCTGCACTGTGGATGTTTACTCAATCTGCTCAGTAAAAGACATGAACACTACAACTGTTTGTGTGTTAATAGTTTAGTTATATTGTGTTTGTTTATAATTTTGACTTATCAGACAAAAGTTTATTAGCAGTCAATGCAAAAATCCATGTAATTCCAAAGGGTTCGCTTACTTTTTCTTGCAACTGTAAATGATCTCACACATTAAATCAACAAAATATGCAACTTGCTGCTTAACAGATTACAACATATGGCTCATGTTAAAATACTGGAGTGTTGTGACTAGCACATATTAATAGGTTGCGATTTGCAGGCATATTGTATAGTGAAAAAAAATCTATGTTCCTATTATCAAGTCGACAAGTGTGATCAGTTAGTAAATAGATAAGGGTCCAGAAAAGTCAATCCCATACATTTCAGGCCTTTCTAAAAGTCTACTTATCATTTCTTAAAACATTAGGCATATGAGAAGTTATTTCAGGTTTTTTTATTTTTAATTATAAGTAAGGATTCCGTTTTACCATTTAATCAGTATTAAATAAAATATGTTATTGCTAAAATAATTTTTTTTCTCAAATGCCTTATTATTTTTGTAAAATTATTAATTATTATTATTAATAATCATCACAATTCCATTCTGATCCATTTTATTATATGGGCTCTCTGGAACGAAGACATTGATGGCCTATGCTTAGGATAGGTCATCAATAATTCATCAGAACAAAGGTGAACGGGTCTGAACTGCAATACCAGGCACCGATTCATTAATGGCCAAGCCACTGTACCTGGATAAACAATTAAGTGGCTGCAGCAATGGTTGGGACATCACTGCCCCTTCATTCTGCTGATTGGCAGGGGTCTCAGTGGCCCCTTCATTCTGTAAATTGGCAAAGGATCAAACCCATATCAATCAAATGTTGATTCCCTATCCAAAGGATAGTTCTTTATTGTTTTAGTTCCAGAAAACCCCTTTAACAATTTCCGACATTTGATGTAACTGTACATTGTGGACGGAAAGGGGAAGAATGGAGCGAAATTACGGGCTGAGCCTGCTCCATACCCAGCTGATGTCAGCTGTATGTTGCAGGCGACACTTCACTGTAGTAGTTGGGATTGGAGATAACTTCAATCACGGCCATTTAACCAATAAGATGCTGAGGTCAATTAGATAGTGGAGGGGCTCACGCGAGCTCTGTGTGCCGGAAAAAAGCAAAAATTCATGTTTTTTAGTGACTTTAGCTGTCTAAAGGAATGGAATAAAAAGTAATCAAAAAGTCGTATGTATCAAAACTACAGCTTGCCTCACAAAAAAATAAGCCCTTACTGCGTTTCTTCAACGAAAAAATAAAAAAGTTATGAGTCTCAGAATATGGTAACACAAAATTGTTTTTTAACAAATTCTTTTTCTCTCTGTAGTACGGAATATGCGCAGAGTAGAGTCAACCTGTCGTTTTAACTGCACGATGAATGCAGTAAAAACAAAACCCCAAAATAACAGCATTTTTCCTATTACACCCCACAAAGAATTTATTTTCAGTTTCCCAGTACTTTGTATGGTTCATTTAATGGTGTCTTTAAAAACGACAACTCGATCCTGCAATAAAAAACAAGCCCTCCTATGGCTATGTCGATAGAAAAATAAAATTTTTATGGCTTTTGAAATGCTGGGAGGAAAAAATAAAAATGTGAATCAGAAAAATGGCTGCAGCACAAAGGGTTAATGCATTTTGTCAATTCCCTAAAGTAGTTTTCCGACTACTCACATTTATGACCTTTGGGAACCCCACTGATGCCTTAAACAAAGGTAAAGCTCAGAAGCCATTTCGGCTTTTCACCTACACAGCACCACTTCCTACCTGACATTGTGTGTATATCAGAAATATCAACATTGCTGGAGCTGTGCTGTGTCAGAAGTTAGAAAGAAGCATCAGTGGAAGTGAATCATATTGAAATCGATGTTAGTTGTCAAAATACCCTTTTAACCTGCTTGTGCAAATGAGCGTATCATTATGCTCTAATTGCGGTCTATTGACTGCAATAGGGCATAATGCTATGCCCAGTTAGTGGCCCAGGAGCTGTGCCTGCGCTATCCGCAGCGGGTGCCGGCATTAATATACAGCCGTATAACCCTTTAGATGTAGCGGTCAATGGCGATCGAGGCATCTAAGTGGTCACAGAAGTAGAGGCCTTTCTCTGCCACCCCATCGGTTACCCGCGACACTATCGTGGGGCACCAAGTTGTTAAAAAATGAAATAATACACATATATGTTTTCGCTGCGATCGTAAGTCAACACATTATTCAAACTGCACGATGAATGGCGTAAAAAAAACCTCAAAAATAAATGGCGGAGTTGTTTTGTTTTTGCATCTCCCCCTACAAAATATGTATAAAAGTTAGTCGATACATTATATGGGTCTATTAAAAAATATGACTCATCTGCAAAAAAAGACTTGCCCACTCTCAGCTTATTCAAACAAAAGAGAATGTGGATTTGTGCTACAGGTTTCCCAAATGTACAACAGGTACGAAAAAATAAAAATGTTTGGCTATTGAAATACGGCGACATGAAAACTAATTTTTTCCATGAAATGGGTTACTATAATGCAAAAGTAGTAAAACATAACAAAAATTGTACACATTTCGTATTGTAATCGTACCGACCCATAAAATAAAGAAAACATGTTATTTATGCTGCAAAATGAACGGCGTATATTTAAAATGCAAAAAATTACAGTGGAATTGTTTTTTTCAACCCCCCCTCAAAAAAGTTAATAAAAATTATCAATAAGTTATATGTACCCCAAAGCCATTTAAAAATACAACATTCTGAAAAAAAAAAAACAAGCCCCAATACAGCTTGTTGACAGTAAGAAAAAAAAGTTATGGCTCTTAAAATGTGGCATAAAAAAATATAAATTTGATATCGCTGAAATTGTAAGAATCTGAAGAATAAAGTTAACGTCATTTTAACTGCACGGTAAACCCGCGTAAAAAAAAAAGCCCCAAAAAACCCGCAGAATTGTTGTTTTTTTTCCATTCCTCTTCAATAAAACCTAAGAAAAGTTTTTTTATGCAATCTATGTACCTCTTTAATGGTACCATTAGAGAATACAACTCGTCCTGCAAAAAAACAGCCCTCATAAGGCTCCATCAACGGAAAAATGACGATATGTGAAAACACCATAAATATTCTAAAACAGCCAAACAGCCAAGCCAAGCTTGACAGATTTTTTTTTTTTAACAGAATATAGAAGTAGTGAAAAGAATGTTAGGTTCCCTTTTGCCTAAGGAAAATAAAACTTGACCAAAAAAAAATATGACACATGAGCATGTACGAAAACACGAAATGAAATGTTTGTTACTACACTAGTATGAGTGTTAACTGCTTTCATGTATTAGGAAAACAGCACAAACAGCACTTTTCTGACTAGAAAGATATTGATTCAGTGTGAGCTTTTTCATATACCGATGTATTCTATTGTTCTCTTCTCTGGAGGAGCCAGGTAAGGTTACCTCCTCAGGATTCAGCTAGTTCAGACTTATGAATGTGGTATGAGCAATTTATGAATAATTTCATGGTGTTATGGGCACTGTGCAAGAGAAAATATAGCTAAAACCATCAATATATCTACAGATCTCCTGAAAACAGCATCACCACAACATTTATATTGCTTTTTGGACCCACAACCCAAGGTTCTCCACTAAAAAGTAGTCTAATTCTGCACTGCTGTAAAAGATGGTCTGCAGCAGGGTACCAACCATTCATTATACCATAGTATCTTAAGAGAAACATACTGTAGATTTATTTGATGAATTGGGCCTAATTTCATTTGAGGTATTAAAACATAAATATAGTATTCCAGAGAGGGATATATTTAAATATTATCAGATTAGATCAGCTATTTCCAAATGGAAATTTCCTGTTATCTCCAACAATTCCAAGCTACTCAAACTACTCAATGAAACGTCTATGGCCGTGGACCATCGTCCTGACTTACCCTCTGACGGCCGCGGCCATGGACGAGCGAGTTCCGGACAGCATCTCCCTCTTGGGAGACGCCGGCACTCACTTCCTGGTCCGGACTCTGTCTGCCGCAGGGCGCGCTCGCCCGCACGTGCACGGCCTTACAGAGCCAGTAGGCGCACAGTTGCAGAATACTGCAATCAGCCCAGAATGCTTCTCGACTATAAAAGGGGCCCTGCCCTCTCGATCCTTGCCTGAGCATTGTTATGTTACCTTTAGTTTGTCATTGCAAATGGTCTCCTAGTGTTTTCCAGTTCCCAGTGTTACCCATTCCTGCTGCCTGTACCCTGTATCCCGTGCTACCGTGCCTCTATGCATTCAAGAGTTGGAGTCGTGTTGTGTCCTCCGCTGCATCTATTGTGTCGCACCCCGCCGGGTATCCGTCTACTGTTGGAGCCGAATCTTAGCAGGAATCCACCGCTACTGTCTACATTGCCTTAGGTACCCTCTCTGAACTATAGACATTGTATTCTTCCTGTTTAGCCAGCTGCTATCCCGCTATGCGCTACAGCCCAGTGGGTCCACACCCCGCGCTGTGACACTCACTAACCCAAGCAAAGGTATTAGAGGTCTCTCTCAAAGTTATCAGAAACTCCTGGATTCACGTAACAATGATAACTATTCTTACATGCAAAAATGGGAATCTAACTTGGGGATAACAATAACCGCCAATCTATGGCAAACATCTTATACAATAGTTTAAAAAAATGTCAAATTGTGTTAATCATTTTGAAAATGTTGTGAAATTAAGATACAGATGGTATTTGACACCGTACAGACTTTCATTAATCTATCAAGATTATTCTGATAGACGCTGTAGATATCAAAAAGGAAAAGCAAACATGCTACACATATGGTGGGAATGCAATGTACGTGTAATTCACTATTATGGAGGGCGGTGGGGGCTTTTCTGTCTGGAATATGTCACTTTAAAGTTGAATTGACACCTTCTCAAGCTATACTATCTCTAGATCTGGATACCTTTCCACAAACCCACCTAACAGTAATAATTCACACCCTGATAGCCACAAGGATAAAAATAGCTAAATATTGGGGAAGACCGGATACCCCTTCCTTAGCTGAGATTATAAGTGCAATTAATGAAAACTGCCTTTACGAGAAAATCACAGCATCTAGTTTACATAAACTACCCCAATTTCTCAATAGATGGGACAGTTGGTTGGAATCTCCTTATAGTAAAATTGATATCAGTAATTTTTGACACATCTGATTTATTGAATAAGAGTAAAATATAAGCTATAAAAATGTAATCAGTTTTAGCTATTCTAAGACTATACAGTAAATTGCACCTTACTTCTCATGTTGCTGTATTTACTTCCTTTGTTATCTTTATTGCTTTATCTACTTTTGTGTTTCTTTTATTTTGTACATTTGGAGATATATGCCAGAGTGTTTATTGTGCATCTATACATGGTGGAATTTGGTTAGCCACCATTGCTTGTATATTCTCTACATATACTTTAAACAATAAAAAGTTAATGTTTCCAAAAAATAAATAAAGGAAACATACTGTAGTGAATAATCATTGAAACACAAGTATAGTATCTCCTTTATGTTGATAGCATAGCCAGTTCTTTTTTTTAAAATTCTATTCACTAATATAGTTAGCATAAAATATATTCTTTATATCTATGATTATTACTATCTGGTAATTATAAAGCATAGAATATTGTACATCTAGCTATTTTGTAATGGATACACTGCCAAAGAAATTTCTCCCTGGCTAATTTTACAGATAGGGGTTTATTGCTGGGAAGTAGTTTGGGCTCCTCTAGTACTGCAAATGGTCATCTATACCCTCTACATGTTAAAGAGGAACTCCAATGAAAATTGTTATTGCTTTGCCCGTTTGTAATGGGCATCTTATATATGTAAATTATATTTATTTTCTCATCGAGCGTCTAGTTTTCAAAACACAGGCTCCGTTTGGCTTCCCCGTACCGTCACGTGATCTCTAATCTGGCTGTCCGATTCACACTGCGTCTTATATGTGGACCGGAAGCCAGTTTCTTTATGTAAGTCTATGAGACTCATGAGTGCTTCTTTAAGCAAATCACCAAAGCTTCAATTAGAGACAAATATGTTTCTTCTGCATTTATGGGACACATTGGACATAACTGATACACTGTATACCTAGTGCAGGGTCTGAAGGGAAGTGCATGATACAGGGATTCAATGTCAAAGAGACAATCCACGTATTATTCACTGTGCCCTCAGGTTCTTCTCTAGGTATAACATAATGTGTTTGACATTAAAGTATTTGAGCAATTTCCAAATAAAATGTAATTTATCAAAATAATACCACTACAAGTAAGAACAATTCATCCATAGAAGATAAAGGCCTCTGGGAATCCAAAATGTACCCAAATTTTATGCAGCCCAATCACAGGCTATTGAATGTTACAATCATTTATAGCCTGTGTCCCATTATAAACCAATACAACTCTGCTGTTTACAGAATTTTTACCCCCCCCCACTGTCTTTTAGGGTGCCTGTACACGCAGCAGCCGCACACAGTTTTGCTTGTGAAACATGTGAATTCAGCTTAATTTCCGGATGGATTGCTGTGTAAGGCAGCAGTCAGTCGTTAACACCTGAAAGTTATATATACCGTATTTTTCAGACTATAAGACGCAGTTTTTTAGCAAGAATAAATCTTGCAAAAAGTCCCTGCGATTTATAGTCCGCAGTCAAGAGATCCGGCATCGCCGGGCCCCCTGACCGCTTCTTACTTAACCCCTTCCCGACCCATGATGCGCCGCCACATCATGGAGCAGGGAGGGTATGATGTTTCGAGCGGAGCGGGCTCACGAGCCTGCTCTATACCCTGCAGGTGTCCGCTGTGTTTTACATCTGACACGCTGCTCTAATGGCCAAGAACAGCGATGGCGCTGTTCCTGGCCGTTTAACTAGTTAAATGCCACGGTCAATAGCGACCACGGCATTTATAGGGGTCTTCCCATGAAGGTCATATATGACATATCCACAGGATATGTAAAAAATGTCAGATAGATGCGGGTCCCACCTCTGGTACCCACACCTATCTCTAGAACGGGGCCCCCTAAACCCCGTTCTATCTTACCTGGCTACGCTGTCTCCCGGTCACTTCCAGATTAGGTGGTCGTGAGTTACGAAAACAGCCGAGTGCTCGGTGAGCTACACTGTTTCCGTAACCCCCATAGAAGTGAATGGGAGTTACGGAAAAAGCGTAGCACCGCGAGCAACGCTATTTCCGGAACTCGGTAGCTACGAAAACAGCGTACATGGTCGAGTTACGAAAATAGCGTAACTCACTGAGCTACGCAGTTTCCATAAATCCCATAGAACTGAATAGTAGTTACGGAAACAGCGAAGCATGCTATGCTGCTTCTGTAACTGCCATTCATTATTATGGGAGTTACGGAAACAGAGTAGCTCAGCGAGTTATGCGGCTCCCGTAACTCATTCATATATTGCAGTGTATTTTACCAGCGATCTAATGATCGCTGGTTCAAGTCCCCTAGGGGAACTAATAATATGTGTAAAAAAGAAAAAGCGTAAGTGTAAAAAAATATTAAAAGTTTAAAAAAAAAAAACCTTTTCCCATTTTTCCCCAAGCACAATGTAAAAATAGATTTTTTTTAAAAAAATTGGTATTGTTGTGTCCGTAAACGTCCGAAACTATTACCATATATCATTATTTGACTCTCATGGTGAACGGCGTAAAACATTTTTTTTTAAAACTCCTGAATGTTTGTTTTTTTGGTGAACATAGCGCAAAAAGGAATGAAATAAAAAGTAATAAAAAAATCGTATGTACCAAAAAATAGTTAGTAGTTAATGGCTAATAATAAGTACAGCTCGTCCCGCAAAAAATAAGCCCTCACACCGCTCAAACGATGAAAAAATAGAAAAATATTTTTTAACCAATAGATTTTTCTTTGTAAAAGTAGTAAAATATTACATTTTTTCCTATTAGCAGTTGTCTAAAACCTGGGTGTGTCTTATAATCAGGTGTGTCTTATAGTCCGAAAAATACGGTAACCTTTAACATAATTAAAAATAAAAAGTAGTTATATTATATAACATTTCCCAAATTAATGCATGTAAGCAGCTAAGGAATGATCTCTAAACTATCCATAATAAACAAATTCATTCAAAAGAATTGATATGATTAATGAATGAGAAGTAAAGAAACTGACTACTATCCTCAGTAAACTCAGAAACCGTGACTTATTTATCATGATAGGAAATGGCTTCAGGAAAATATATTTGTTTGACTTTCCTTCTACTAAATGTCCAAAGTCATTTAATGGAATCCAGACACTATTAGAAGAAGATAGATAATTAAACTCCTATTGATTTTTGGACACAAAAAACAATTATTTTCATCCATTGCTTTTAATTTGCAGGTCTAGCGTAATGTGTTCAGGAACACTACATATAATTCTTAAAACACAGTAAAACCAAGAAAGCTCCTAAGTAAAATTGAGAATTGAGAGTTGTTCTGCTTGACTCATTGAAATGTAGACCAAAAATATTTTAAAGCCTAAAACCAGACATACACAGGTATTTCAACTGTCGTCATCATAAACATAGTGTGGCTACAGCTTATCCCCAGCAGAAACAAAGGATCAGCATGTTGAAAACCAAGATGCCCAATCAGGCCCGCATACACATGAGATCAATTGCAGGTCCCATCAGAATCAGCAGATTTTGCTCATGTATATGGCCAACTCTAGTCTGGTAACAAAACAACATGTAACTTATGTAAGAGATACAATAACATGCCATATAACAGTTGTCTTCCTGTGTGATGCCCCTTTCTGCCACAAATAGTTTTCTCCTGTCTATGTCTGTTAGTGTAATTACATCACTTTACATTTTAGTAACTACTCACAGAGCCAGCCTCGGGCCCTACATGTGCGGTGGAACAAGGTGCACCTCCTGCCCTGAAGGGGGTGCCATTGATCCTGATGACCCCACATTCCTACACTTGGTGCCCAAACCTAAGGAAGGCAGCTGCGCGGGACGCAGCTTCATTTCCTGCTTTATTAATTCAGCAGTTGGGTGCTATTTACGGAACTGTCTAAAAGTGTTATTTGGAGACTGTGTGATTATATCATTCGGGCACTATGTGGTACATCATAAGGTGGGGCATTAATTAAAGGTTCTGCACAGGGAACCACCCAACTTAAGGCTAGCCTTTTCTACAGAGATAGGGATGTTCCTCCAAAAGCAGTTATGGACGGTGGAGTCTAGTCCTGGGAAACATTGAGCTTGAACAAATAGAAAAAAAGTTAGTAATGTGCGTCAGAATAAGAGGTTCTGCTAGATTGCTAAAGGGAAGATTTTGTGGGGGAATTAGGTTTTATTTATGGATTATATTATTTTGGCCTGTACAAATGACTTGCAGAAGACGTATAGATACTGCCTAAAAACTCATGCTTGAAATATATGATATAATCTTTGCAATAGACTAAAGTTAAGTGTTGAATGTAATGGAAAGTTATCAACATTTTAAAAACTCTAACACACGTGTTAAGGGGTTAGTTGTGAAAGATAACTGTCCGCCAAATGATCATTTATCTGACATCTACTTTATCTCTGGCCAGCATTAGTGATAGATCACGGGTCACGAGCTTGAGCTTTCCTGAAACTTTTTTCTAGAAACTTTTTCTAACTATAATTGTGGCTTCTCCTCAAACCTCAGAACGATCTTTTTCTTTTCTTGGATGTAACTACAATGTGTTCTGTTGAGTTTATAAAATAAAATTCTGTCCATCACTAGTGTTGATGTTATATACATGAAAACGAAACAACCTGTTCTTTCATATTTAACC
This sequence comes from Rhinoderma darwinii, assembly GCF_050947455.1. Taxonomy (NCBI): domain Eukaryota; kingdom Metazoa; phylum Chordata; class Amphibia; order Anura; family Rhinodermatidae; genus Rhinoderma; species Rhinoderma darwinii. Next base: position 160,669,791 of record NC_134688.1, on the reverse strand, counting down.
TCCTTGGAAAGAAAATGTAAAGAACAAGCAGTGAAACAAGTAATATAGTGTATAACTCAAGAGGTATGAGGTCTAAGACAGGCATTTTTTATGCATATTTGTCACATGTTTTGACGTGTTTTGTGCGCGTTTTTTGGCACGTAACTAGGACTCCCATTGACTATGGGAATTAGGCAAATTTTTGGTGCATTTTACGTGCCAAAGAATTTATCTTATGCTTTTTTTTTTTTACACAACGTTTTTTTTCTAACATGTGCATGTAGAAATCGTGTCGTATGCATTAACAATGCGCTTTCCCATTGATGTCAATGGGAAGCTTAAAGCATGCATTTTTGATGCGTATTTGACTCATTTTTCGGCACGTTTAATGCATTAAAAATGCATCTAATACACGCCGTGTGAACAAGGCATTAAAAATCGAAAATAATACACATAGAGAAAGATAAATTAATAGTTTCAAGTACTATTTCACAAATAGTGGCTATGCAAGGAAATAGAAATGGTAAAATTTTAAGAATTTATAAGATATTAAGTGGGGAGGTGGCCATAAAAATGGTAGTTTATACAAAAAAGAAGTAGGAGGGAATTATTGGATGTAAAGAGGAGGGTTATTGGGATACAATATATCTGTCGAGCAATAATTTACTCAGAGCTAATGGGCACTAGGTGACACAATATTTGATAAATCATCATTTGTATTATTCAGCACGATTTTATATAGGATTGGCTGTAGGGAAACCGGAGCCTGTAATAGATGTTTAAGGGAAGAAGGTAAATTGGAACACGATTGGTGGAAATGTGACTCAGTTAGGAGATATTGGGATAAGGTTTTGGAGATAATTCAAAAAGTGTATGATGTAGAGATAGTAGACAGATACGAATTCACAATTTTAGGAGATATGATAAATATGACATGGTATTTGTAATAGTATTTGCTGACCGACTAATCAGCGCATTGAGATGGCTATCAAAAATAAGAACCTAAGATAAAGGAATATAGTGAAGTGGTTAGTAATTACTTAAGATATGAGAAATGGATAAATAAGAACAGAAAACAAGATATAAGATTGAGTGAATACATTGTGGAGTGGTTCAAATACTGGAGTATCAGCTGATTCATATATAAGCGGATTGGGCTCTACTATTAGATAGGAGGTAAGATTGGAATGGGGAGGAAGGGTTTTTTTTTGGGAGGGGGATTGTCATTATAGTTTGAGGAACTTGGGAAATGGTGGGTTGGGGAAGGGTATTAACCCCTTAACGCTCCAGGACATACTATTATGTCATGGTAAGTGCATCGTTCGCGCTCCTGACATAATAGTATGTCATGGAGTAAACACGGCGCCGTTCGCGTGGGGCGCGTTCATGAGCTGTGATAGCTGCTGTTTCCGACAGCAGACTATCACAGCTCAATGTGCAGGGACCGATCGCGGTGGTCCCCGCAGATTAACCCCTCAGAAGCCGCGTTCAATAGCGATCACGGCTTCTTAGGGGTTAATCCGCCATCGCCGGCCTGCTACACGATAGCGGCCGGCGATGGTGACTATGGCAACCGGACACCAAACAATGGCGTCCGGCTATGCCATCGACGGAAGCCTATTGGGTCCTGACAGAGTCAGGACCCACTATGCTTGCTGTCAGTGAGTAGCTGACAGTTCTAATACACTGCACTACGCATGTAGTGCAGTGTATTAGAATAGCGATCAGAGCCTCCTGCCCTCAAGTCCCCTAATGGGACAAAGTAAAAAAGTTAAAAAAAAAGTTAAAAAAAGTTGTGTAAAAATAAGAAAATAAAAGTTTTAAAAGTGCTAAAAGTAAAAATCACCCCTTTTCCCTTATCAGTCTTTATTATTAAAATAAATAAATAAACAAATAAACTATACATAATTGGTATCGCCGCGTCCGTAACGGCCTGAACTACAAAATGATTTCATTATTTATCTCGCACGGTGAACGCCATAAAATAAAATAATAATAAACCGTACCAGAATCACAATTTTTTGGTCACTTCACCTCATAAAAAATGGAATAAAAAGAGATCAAAAAGTCGCATGTACCTAAAAATGGTACTGATCGAAACTACAGTTCGTTACGCAAAACATAAGTCCTCGCACGGCTTTCTTGATGGAAAAATAAAAAAGTTATGGCTCTTAGAATAAGGTAACACAAAAAGTAAATGATTTATTACAAAAAGTATTTTATTGTGCAAACGCCATAAGACATAAAAAAAACTATAAACATCTGGTATCGCCGTAATCGTATCGCCCCACAGAATAAAGACAATATGCCATTTATAGCGCACGGTGAACGCTGTAAAAAAAATAGAATAAAAAACAATAGTAGAATTGCTGTTTTTTTAGTCACCACGCCACCTAAAAATAGAATAAAAACTGATCAAAAAGCCGCATGCACCCCAAGAAAACTGCAATAAATTCCTCAAGGGGTCTAGTTTCCAAAATGGGGTCACTTTTGGGGGGTTTCCACTGATTTGGCACCACAAGACCTCTTCAAACCGGACATGGTGCCTAATAAAAAGGAGGGCTCAAAATCCACTAGGTGCTCCTTTGCTTCGGAGGCCGGTGCTTCAGTCCATTACCGCACTAGCGCCACATGTGGGATATTTCTCAAAACTGCAGAATCTGGGCAATAAGTATTGAGTTGCGTTTATCTGGTAAAACCTTCTATTTTACAGAGAAAAGTGTAATAAAAAGGATTTTCTGACAAAAGAAAAAAGTAAATTTCACCTCTACGTTGCTCTAAATTCCTGTGAAACACCTAAAGGGTTAATAAACTTTCCATATGGTGTTGTGAATATTTTGAGGGGTCTAGTTTCTAAAATGGGGTGTTTCATAGGGGTGTCTAATATATAGGCCCCTCAAAGCAACTTCAGAACTGAACTGTAACCAAAAAAAAAATAAAAATGTGGTAATACTTCATTTCTTACATTATACTGATAATGAGCCGTGCCCACCCCGAGATTACCCCAGTTTTGACCGTTTGTATAAACGGAGACCCCTATTAGACCGTTTCAGTGCCCAGTTTTCCCAAGCATACACCGACGAGAAGTGTATTTCTATTGATGAGTCCCTGGTACATTTTAAACGGAGGCTTCAATTCCGCGAGTAACTGCCGGGTAAGAGGGCAAGGTATGGTGTGAAGATGTATAAGCTGTGCGAGAGTGCATCAGGGTATACCTACAGATTTAGGATATATGAAGGGAAGGACGGCAGTATTCAGCCCCCAGCACCACCTCTACCTGGATAATTTTTATACCAGCGTCCCGCTCTTCAAGTGCCTCGCTTCCAGAAGTCCTGCGGCATGCGGCACGGCTAGAATAAATCTGAGAGGCCTCCCTAAGGCTCTGCTTGGGCAAACACTAAGAACGGGTGAGACCAGGGCACATTCTAGCAGCAACATATTGTGTGTCAAGTACAAGGACAAGAGAGATGCCACACCAGTACCCATGTACCTGTACAAGGTACCAGTACAGAGACCCCCCAAACCAGACTGCATCCTGGACTACAATAGGTACATGGGAGGGGTGGACTTGTCAGATCAAGTCCTGAAGCTCTACAGTGCCATGCGGTGTGGTATAAGAAGCTGGCCGTGCACATCATACCGAGAAGTTCCCCAAACTGGCAAGAAGGGAAAAAGTCAAAAGAGGTGCAAAGTCTTCTATAAGAGGGGGATAAGGAAGGACACAATATACCAATGTGACACGTGTCCCGAAAAACCAAGGCTCCGTATGAAAGAGTGTTTTAAAATGTATCATACATCCCTTGATTTTAAATCTACCCCAGTTTTACTTACCCTGATGCACTCCGCACATCTTATCCCCCTCATCTTTCCCTTCTGAGCCCTGCTGTGTGCCCAGGCAGCTGATAACAGCCACATTGAAGGTGTTGCCGTACCCGGGAGAACCCACATTACAGTTTATGGGGTGTGTGTCTCTGGTCAAAATGCTCACTACACCTCTAGATGAATGCCTCAAGGGTGTAGTTTTTAAAATGGGGTCACTTCTTGGGGGTTTCAACTGTACTGGTACCTCAGGGGCTTCTGCATACATGACTTAGCACCATGAAATCCCCAGTAGGCAAAATGGTGGTCCTTTCCTTTTGAGTCCCCCCCCATGTGCCCAAACGGCAGTTTATCACCACAACTGGGATATTGCCGCACTCAGGACAAATTGGGCAACAAAATGGGGTATTTTATTCCTTGTGAAAATAAGAAATTTTTAGCCAAAACGACATCTCATTGGAAAAAATTACATTTTTGTCAATTCACAGCCCAATTCAAATAAATTCTGTGAAACAACTGTGGGGTCTAAATGGTCACAACACTCATAAATGAATTTCTTGAAGAGTGTAGTTTCCAAAATGGGGTCACTTCTGGTGGGTTTCCATTGCTTTGATACCTCTGGGGCTCTGCAAATGCGACATGGTACCCGAAAACCAATCCAGCAAAATCTGGACTCCAAAGAACACATAGCGCTCATTTCCTTCTGAGCTCTCCCATTGGCCCAAACGGCAGTTTATCTCCACGAATGGGGTATTGCTGCACTCAGGAGAAATTGGGCAACAAAATGGGGTATTTTATTCCTTGTGAAAATAAGACATTTTGAGCCAAAACTACATCTTATTGGAAAAAATTAAAACATTTTTAATTCACACCCCAATTAAAATATATTCTGTGTAAAAACTATGGTGTCTAAATGGTCACAACACTCATAAAATGAATTCCTTGAGGGGTGTAGTTTCCAAAATGGGCTCACTTCTGGTGGGTTTCCATTGCTTTGATACCTCTGGGGTTTTGCAAATGCGACATGGCACCCGAAAACCAATCCAGCAAAATCTGCACTCTAAAGAACACACAGCGCTCCTACCCTTCTGAGGCCTCCCATGGGCCCAAACAGCAGTTTATCGCCACAAATGGGGTATTGCTGCATTCAGGAGAAATTGGGCAACAAAATGAGGTATTTTGTTCCCTGTGAAAATAAGAAATGTTGATGAAAAATTACATTTTATTGGAAAAAATCATTTTTTTAATTTCACAGCCCAATTCAAATACGTGCTGAGTAAAAACCGTAGGGCCAAATGGTAACAACAATCATAAATGAATTCCTTGAGGGGTGTAGTTTCCAAAATGGGGTCACTTTTGGGGGATTCCCACTGTTTTTGGCACCTCAACACCTCTTCAAACCTGGCATGCTGCCTAAAATATATTCTAATAAAAAAGAGGCCTCAAAATGCACTAGGTGCTTCTTTGCTTCTGGGGCTTGTGTTTTAGTCCAGGTGAACACTAGAGCCACATGTGGGACATTTCTAAAAACTGCAGAATCTGGGCAACACATATTTAGTATTATTTCTCTAGTAAAACCTTCTGTGATACAGAAAAAAATTGAATAAAATTGAAATTCAGCAAGAAAAATGAAATTTGCAAATTTCACATCCACTTTGATTTAATTCCTGTGAAATGCATAAAGGATTAAAAAAAATTCTAAATGCTGTTTTGAATACTGTAAGGGGTCTAGTTTTTAAAATGGGGTGTTTTATGGGAATTTCTAATACATAGGCCCCTCAAAGCCACTTCAGAACTGAACAGGTACCTTAAAAAAAAGGCTTTTGAAATTTTCTTAAAAATATGAGAAATTGCTGTTTATGTTCTAAACCTTGTAACATCCAAGAAAAATAAAAGAATGTTCGAAAAATGATGCCAATCTAAATACATTTTTCATCTACCACGCTACATTTTTATACATATATTGAATATATTATACTTATAGTGAATATAACCATTGAACCATTGAGATATTCCTTTAGACATACTGTGCATTTATCTGTTAACTGACGACCAATAAAAACTTTTTGAAAAATAAAAATTGTCACTTTGGCAGTTTAGATATAAAGATAAAGTCAGAATTCTTCTGGACTCCTGTTATTAGATATAGGTGCATTGTGGGAGCCCAGATAAAAGTTACACACTTAAAGGCGTTTTCCTATGAGAGACATTTATGACATATCCACAAGATATCAAGAAAAAAAGGATTTTTGAAGCAGCACTAGTCCCGAGTATGATGCGGTGCACGCTGTCAAGCCAGGCAAACCCACTCCGGCACGATGTAAATTCAAAAAAGTAGTAGGACAACAGCACACGTCTTCAAATCATCAAAGTGGTTTTATTGTCGAGACATCCACAAACGACAGCCTGTCGTTTGTGGATGTCTCGACAATAAAACCACTTTGATGATTTGAAGACGTGTGCTGTTGTCCTACTACTTTTTTGAATATCCACAAGATATGTCATAAATGTCAGATAGATGCGGGTCAAACCTCTGGGACCCGAACCTATCTCCAGAACTGGGCCCCCTAAACCCCGTTCAGCCGCTGTGTGTTGCGGCTGAATGAGGTGAATTCCGACCATGAAAAATGTTATATGGTCGTGAGTTCTGTAAACAGCGTAGCTCGCTGAGCTACACTGTTTCCATATGTCCCATAGAACTGAATGGAAGTTACGGAAACAGCATAGCTCGCATGCTAGGCTGATTCCATTACTGCCATTCACTACAATGGGAGTTGCGGAAACAGTGTAGCTCAGCGAGTTACACTGTTTTCGTAACTCTCAACCATATAACCAGGAAGTGGCCGGGAGTCAGCGAGATCAAACAACACTAGAACAGGGTTTAGGGGGACCCGTTCTAGAGATAGGTGCGGGTCCCAGAAGTGGGACCCGCATCTATCTGACATTTATGACATATCCACATGATGTCTCTCATGGGAAAACCCCTTTAAAGAGCAGAAGGGGAACTAAGCTAAAATAAGTATTTAATAAGTATTCAAAGCAGCTATATGAATTGGGAAAACTATGTAAAATAACATCAAATATAAGCAAACATTTCAAATATTACATTTGAACTGTGGAATGTTGTTAGAAGGTGGAATTTCACTTTATGTTTAGACACCCGTAGCCAGCCTATGCCTGTTCTTGAATTGCAAAACCAGTAAAAATTCCACCAAAATTTTACTATATAAATAGTTAGAAACCACTTTTAAAGATAAACTAGCTTGATACAATATTGGTTTGTTATACTTATGTTGTATTTCAGTGGTTGCCAAGGCATATATCTGAGCAAAACTTAATTTAATTTAATACAAAATAAAAAAAGTCAACAAAAAGATGTCACAGCTGAGCGTCTGATCCTCATGACTGCTCACAATCTAATTTCTAGTTTATTACATGCAAGTGTTACAATTTAAAACAACATCTTAAGATTTAAAGTTATTACAAGTACTAGACATTTGTTAACATCTGCCAAATTCAGATATCAGCTTTTCTATATACTTAAATGCTTATTCACTTTACCCAAGAAAAGTTATCCGTACGTATTTGATTAATGTGTATTTTCTTCAACGCTACATTAAATAAAACTTGTATAGAAGAGAAATAGATCCATGTCAATATATAGAAGTGGCTATTCCTCGGAGGCCTTTTTTGTTATCAGTGTTGCAGCGCTACAAGCTGTCTGGGATTATAAACACAACAACAACAAACCACAGTCACTCCTGGTAATTAATATTTAATAGAATTCTTCCTGTAGGAACTCAACAGATCCAATGTGTTGATTAAAAAGAAATTGGAAATACCATCCTGTCAAGTTAATTTAGCATTTTCAGATTAGCTGCCTCAGTGCTAGGCCATTAACCATTGCTTTGAGCTACACAAGAGCAATGAACATTATAGACTAATAGAAATGTGAACAAGCATGGTATGATGAGAAAACTTTGGATGTGTATAAAAAGCTTATATTTATCTAATTTGAGCCATTATGTAACATAAAGCCTCTTTTTCTGGAAGTAGAGTTACTATTGGTTAGAAGACTATGCATAATCTATGGGTTCATTACATTTTGTTTGTTCTGCTAATGATCTCCAGTTATCTGGGTTTCCCGTGTTATTGCTTTTGACAATTTGACATCAATTTCTATCCTTTATCAATCCTTCAGATGGATCCTGTAAGGCATTGACTTGTAATGGGGTCTGTCGGGAACCAAAGACATCTGTTCCATAGGAGAGGATCATGAAGCTGCTATGGGGTCCCTGTATAGGGGTGCCCAACCCAGCTTATTTTAATGTGCAGGTTTTTTCACAGGACTAACAATGTTACCAAAAACGGTGTAGGAAAATAACCCAAGGATCATAGAGGTGGGCAAAAAAGCACCAAGTCCTCTTGTCTCAGATTGTTAGTGGTGTGGCAGTGATAAACACACCACAATGGGTCCCCATTTTTACACTAGTCCGGCTCCCCTTATGTCTATGTATATCCCTAGATGGAAGTGATGAAGATTAATGCACTTTGGTCTCACCTTGATTTATACATATATATTGATTAATTCGAAAAAATTATTTTAGCAAAACACAAAAAAATCCGACAGTACCCTTAATGAGGATTGTTGAGCATTTGGTAACTAAAAGATTTCTTTCAATAGCGCTGCCGTTCACAGACTAAAAGGAATGGAAACGGATACTGAAATAATTCTTTTCAAAAGCTTCAGGTTTATTTTATTTTTTTAAATGTGCAACATGTTTTGACCTTGTTCTGACTTCTTCATCAGGCATTTTCATACAAAATAATGTGTTTTGCCGATAGTCATGCACAACCAAAAAAGGCGAGCACCTTTCAATCGTTTTATCTTGCAATGCACTTCTTTTTTTTTTTTTTCTTTTTTTTAAATGACCTATTACCTTAGAGGAGTGCCCCTTTCTCTCTTTTTTTGTTTTTACTGCATTGTTTCAATGAGGATTGTTGTAAAATTTAAATATGGAAAGTAAGAGAATAATAAAGGCATACCTGGATTCAAAAGGTTACAATAGTTCTGCTTCTGGATATGTGCAGGCAAAATTGTCAAGTGTTCTAAATCTTCCTATAGTTCTTTTTTGCGTGCTAAGAAAAGCTCTACTAATTAATTTAATGAGAATAGAAAGGCCAAGGTCACCGTGGAGAACAGGAGCAAGGTTTAGTGAGTTAATCGATTTTAGCTTATATGGTTTTAAAGAATTTTTATATTAGACCCCAGAACACAAAGAGCAGAACAACCTAGAGTTTATGATTATTAAACATTTCTTTGGGCATTCCTAAAAATGATCTTACTGCCTTGGAAATAAACATACACTGAAGCAGAATGACTAGCAATAAATACTTCAAGAGTTATCCAACAAGAGACAGCAGGTTTTTTCACCTTTACGTGTGAGACACCAATCTCATCCCCAGAGGCCCCAGCAATAACCCCATCATAGATGTGGTTCTTTTGTCTGTAGGTTAGTTTCATTTATAACAATGACAATCCCCTGTATATCATAAAGAAGACTAGCCCACCGGGAGACAACTCAACCCATGAGGTGCAAAACTAAACAGAGGAAGATACATTTCTACTGACATTACAATTATGCTATATAGATTTATTCTATTTCCTATTTCCTATTTAAGTTCATCGTGCAGATCTGGAAACTGAAATCCTCTGGCTAACAACTAATCACTAGTGGTCCCCTGAAGATAAGCTAAATACAGGGGGTCATCTGCTAGGACCTTTATCAATCATCTGTAATATGAGGCAGAACCAACATCAAGAGTTCAATTCCCCTCTGGGTGCCGTTTGCAGCCATTCCATTCTTCACTCTAGAGAATTGATGGAAGCAGTGTCCTACTGGGGTTCTTTGGGCCCACCAGAAGTAATGATTCTGATGGCCCACCCTCCAGTTTAACAGAACATGTGCACATACAGTTTTAATTACTTTGTAAACTTTGTTGTTATAACTGAACGGGCGGGACTAATGATCAGTGAAGTGAATTGGTTACTTGTGAGTCAAGCCATGAGAAATAGACCCTTGCATCAAGTGATTGGCTCCAAAAGTGTGTTTTTTTGGACCTTTTGGGCCTACTTTTGGGTCAGAGCCTGAACCCACCAGAGAATCCTATGAGGGGTAAAGGATTCCCATCTACTACCTCAGAATTTTCTAAAAGCTTGTTTACATTTTTATTTCCAAATTAAGACATCTTTAGTAGTAAAAAAAACAAACTACTTTTGTACATTACTTGATATCTTGTATTAATATACAAATAATTTTTTTTTTTAAATACACTTTAAAGGGCTTGACTGGTTTTGACAAGTCCCACAAAGATAAGCTGATTGCAGAAGTCCTCATTCTTCCTGCAGCAATTTAAATATTACATGACATCCATTAAACCTCCATCCAAAAATGAAAACTTGACTGTGCTCCTTCATATTTATTTGCAGTAACTCTGTACAGTTTTTCCTCATGTAAACTAAACCATGTGTTCTCCAGGCTCTGTATTTAAGTAGGTTTGGGCCTCGCCAAGCATGTGCCCCAGGCATCTCCCTGCCCCTTCCTCTGTCAGCTCACTTTGGCAACCAATCAATGTAAGACAATTGTCCCCACTCCTCCTACTTACTGAGCAGAGATTTGAATCGAACAATTACCTATGTCTGTCATTGCAGAGGTAACATATTGTATATGATACTTGCTCAGTGTTGTTAACCAGCCATAGATTGTACTATTCTAAGATACCATTATAGTAATACATACGCCTTTTTACATCAGTGGTCATAAAAACGTTTACTCCAGACTCCAGCTGTATTACAACCACAGCGGTATAGTAAGTGCATGCCAGGCATTGACGATCCTCCTATCACATGTCAATGAATTGTGCATTCTATGTGCAGCCTAGTGCATTAGAACTTGAAAAAAGGACTTCGAAAAAATAACTCTCTCAATGTAGACACAATGACACTTCGCCTAAATGCTCTTTTGTCCAGATCACTGTGCTGCAATTTTATTGCACTTGGCATTGCTTTATTGTATAACTTTGTAATTGAATTATAGTATGAGCACTGGAACAATTAATGCTTAATAAAACACCATCACTGTATGATGCCATTAAACATTCCCTCTAATTTATTTCTAGTATAGAATGAATCGGAGCACTGATATGAAATTGACTGTAGACTTTAAAAATAAACCCAGAAAATAATGCATAAGCCATTTACATATAGATGCAGCTTATTATCACAATTTATAGATTGTACAAGGTCGTTTTATTAGGATAATGTAGAAATAATGACAGATGAATAATTTCGCAACATATTTAACTGTTAAGAAAGAATACCTTTGTTGTGCCACATTGCAAAATCTTTCTTGGTAGACCAATTATAAACACATTAAAAGTTCATTAAACTGCAATAGACAAGGATACTATACTATTACATTTATAGGAAGTGGCAATGCATTAACGCAGCTAATATAACCTATTAAAAGGTATTATAGGAAACAATTTAGGCCATTGGTAACAGAGAAGCCAGGAAACACTTGTTAGTAATTACTGACATTGGCATTGGATATAGATATGCAGACAACTGCTGGCTGGATTTTTCAGAAGCTCCTAATTAAAATAATGGATATATCTTGACTATATTTACTAACTAAAGTATAAACTACAGTCCAAAAATATTGTACTCTTAAGTCAATTTTAGTTTCATACTATTGCAAATGAAATCCATGAGTATAGAGATGCCAATAATAGGTTTACAATCACAAGTGGCAAGATGTCATTCAATTATTTAGTATATAGTCCTAATCTAGGCTATAACATACTACTGTCTCCTTGCCTAAAGGAATATTGTTAAAAAGCTTGTCCTAAATTTCTGCTTCAAGATTTTAATTATTTCACAACCTGCAAATACTACTTCCAGTTACCATGGGATACTCTAAGCCTTTGCAAAGCAGGAGAGCCTTATCATTTTTTAGCCCAGAACCCCAATCATTACTCAATTTTGCATCTCAGTAAATGCTCATATTTTTCGACTAAAATAAGAAATTATATGTGTTACATAAACGAATCAATAATAGTGATGGGAATGTATATTTAAAAAAATTCCTGCTGATTAATATCAATACAATACTGTATGAAAAAATCTATATTTTCTTTAAAAATATTTAACAATATTGGAACATGAAATTGAGAAAATTATGAAACATCTCTAAGGGTCCTTTTACATGGCCCAATTTGAATACAAACCCTGATTAACGAGACAGCTCGTTGAGTGACGCTTGTTTTCTCCTTTCACAAGGAGCAATGATTGGTTATGTATAAGGATGAGCGATCGTTACTATGATCGTTCGTCCGCATGCATTTCCATCAAGTCGGCAGCACATCTCCCTCATCTCCACATCTACATCTTACACTTGGAGCTGTGCTGCCAACTAGTGACCATTTTATTGGCCACATAAATGAGCTGATCAGCCAATAAACAAGTGTTTCCTCGTTTGTCGGCTGATCGTTGCCCTGCTTACACAGGGCAATGATCGGGAATGAGCGTTCTTATAAACACTTATTTGCCCAATCATTGGCTCATGTAAAAGGGCCCTAAGATTTGATTCAGACACAAACCCTGACCTTGAAATCTGGAGCATACCTTCCAGTATTCCTAAGGGTGCATTCAGATGTAGCGTACTTGCTTTGTATTTACACAATGTAAGCCTATGGGAAAAATATTCTGCAACGCAACAAATTGAGAAATTTGTCCGATTTGCGGAATATGTTTCCCATAGAACATTGTGCAGTTTTCCGTAGCATATTTTTATGCTGCGGCAAGAATGATACATGTGACTGTACCCTTATTCTTGTGGAAGTGTCCCAAATCTGACTATACATCCTGCTGCTTGATTTCATTATTATAGTCTATAACTTTTATTATGATAGTCTATGCTTTCATCATAGAAGTCAATGTAAAACAGTTTTAATCGACCTGCATGTACTGACTTAACCTGTTTCTACCTTTTTCACTCACTAACGTTGTGCACTCGACCCATATATTGCATTAGCCAAATGTATGGTTTTGACATACATGTTGGTATACCTATTTTTAACTTAGTGAAAAGCATAGTTGGCTACGCATTTCAATACACAGAAAAAAACATTTCATCTTTTTTTTCAATGTGAGTCAATGTAAGATGGATGCAACTGGATAGGTATACAGTTCCATAAAGTATGTCTGGAAAACATCAGGCGTACACACTGATCTTAAGCCCTGAATGTAGTGTGAAATAACCTCCAGATCAGAGCGCATAAGAAACTGATGCATTTTTGGGAGAATAGGTTGAACTAGATCAGGGGTGGGGGAACTTTTTTCTGCGGAGGGCCATTTGTATATTTATAACATCATTTGCGGGCCATACAAAATTATCAACTTAAAAGTGATCATGCTATAGTTGGTTTAACATTTAATGAACTCACCCCTAATGTGATGACTGGAACTGCTTCTCTTTGGTCAGGCGTGTGATGTTAGCTTGTATTGATGATGTTGCTACTGCTTTGGTCAGTCTGGAGCACAGTCGACTCTTTGGTTAGTTTTGAAAAGAACTGCTCACAACAGTAAGGCTACAGCATATCAGATTCACATGCATGAAAAACGCACGTAAATCTGGTCTGTGTGTGTTGCGTTATGCATCAGTCTGCTTTGCGAGAGGCGTGCGTTTTTCACGCACTCGCAAAGCACATCTTATTTTTTCCAAACAAATTGAATGCGCAAATCACGCATTGCATACGGATGTGCATACGGATGTGCATCCGTGTGCGGTGCGTAGTTTTCACGCACCCATTGAATTCAATGGGCGTGTAGGTGCGCAAAAACGCACCAATATAGGACATGCAGTGAGTTTCACGCACGGACTCTCGCTGCGTGAAAACTCACGCATGTGTGAACCATCCCATTTAAACCAATGGGTTCGTGTGCTGTGCGTGATTTCCATGTGCAGCACACAGACGATATTCACGCTCGTGTGAATGGGCCCTAAGTTGTTCCGACTTACTTAAAGGGGTTTTCCCATGAGGGACATTTATGATATATTCACAGGATATCTTATAAATGTCAGATAGATGCGGGTCCCACCTCTGGGACCCACACCTATGTCTAGAACAGGGTCCCCTAAACCCTGTTCTACCTCTCTGTTTTCTGACCATGAAGAAGAAAATAGCTTGGCTTGCTGAGCTATGCTGTTTCCGTAACTCCCGTAGTAGTGAATGGCAGTTATGGAAGCAGCGCAACATGCGAGCTACACTGTTTCCGTAACTACTATTCAGATCTATGGGACTTATGGAAACAGCATAGCTCAGCGAGATCACAAGCTTCAGCATAACACAAAGAGGTAGAACAGTGTTTAGGGGCCCTGTTCTAGAGATAGATCTGGGACCCAGAGGTGGGACTCGCATCTATCGGATATTTATGACATATTGTGTGGATATATCATAAATGTCCTTGATGGAAAAAAAAATCTTTAAGTCACTTGGTCCTCACTTTGAGTAAGTAGGGGACGCGGACGGAGCCAAGAAAGGAATGACACGGCAGCAACGTCGGTCAGAGTAAGGTCGGTGCGTGCTGTGACAGGAGTGGACCAGTCCAGTCACCTGACCTCAAGTCACTGACTCAGGTCAGCTGACCAGACTGGTCCACTCTTGGGCCAGCACAGTCCAGTCACCTGACCTCACATCACTGACTCAGGTCAAGTGATCGTTCTGATCCACTCTTGGGCCGGCACACACCGACCTCACTCAAACCGCTGCTGTCAGAGCCAAGTAGCAAATGACGTGGCGGCAGCGCTGTCTGAGTGATGCCGGGCCAGACCAAATGATGTTCTCACGGGCCGTATACAGCCCACGGGCCGGATGTTCCCCACGCCCGAACTAGATGGAGTCATGTATTTTTTCAACCTAAAAATTATGTTACTATACTACAATAAATTATTCATTCAAACCATTTTTTCTCTTTTAAACTAAAGCAATGATTGTTTAGCCAACAAAAAAAAACTAGTACGTACATACGATGGTGACGTTGGAGTAGATTGTGTTCTGTAGTAGCAGTCATCTTTCTTTTGCACAATTTTCATGTAAGTCTATTCTTGTTTTATTCTTTACATGATATTAGTTGCATTAAAGTCAAATGTCATTTTTAATTGTAAGACTTAGTTCTATTCAAATACTTTTAATAGAAAAACAGATTTACAATGTGTAGGCAAAATCTTCTACACACCAAATATAAATATCAAGTCATTTCAGTATTTATTACTTTAATAAACGTAATCACTTCTGGCCATGTACATGGAGAAAACCCTAAGGGTATGTGCACACGTAGTGACCAAAAACGTCTGAAAATACGGAGCTGTTTTCAAAGGAAAACAGCCCCTAATTTTCAGACGTTTTTTGAGCAACTCGCGTTTTTCACGGCGTTTAACGCGGGGTATTTGCGGCGTTTTTTACGTCCGTTTTTGGAGCTGTTTTCATTGGAGTCTATGAGAAAACGGCTCAAAAAACGTCCAAAGAAGTGTCCTGCACTTTTTTGACGAGGCAGTCATTTTACGCGTCATCGTTTGACAGCTGTCAAACGACGACGCGTAAATTACAGGTCGTCGGCACAGTACATCGGCAAACCCATTCAAATGAATGGGCATATGTTTGCCGACATATTGTAGCCCTATTTTCAGACGTAAAACGAGGCATAATACGCCTCGTTTACGTCTGAAAATAGGTCGTGTGAACCCAGCCTAAAGGTTATCATATCAACGCACCGGCATTCTGTGATTTTATGTCCCCGAGATGTTTTTATAATTTAACTTTAAGGACCCTGGTGATGAAAAAGTACAAATAAGAACAGAAAAGTAAACATCCCTCTGGCTGCTCTTTTTATAACATTCGATCACCAGCAAATCGTCCATTTGTAAATTAAACTTTAGATTTTGACCGAAAAAAGTAATATGACATTTAATTTTCTTGTGAAATTATCAATTGGCTGTTGGTCTGTTGGATGCAAGAATGCAACCAATTAATGCCTGGCAACCATAAAAAACAGGGTGGGTATAGCATAAAGAAACAGCTAGGCCAACTACCGGGCACTGATTGCAAGTCTTGAAAAGATACGAACCAGCATTCCTGATGAATAAAAACAGTGTTTCATTTAATAATAGCACAAAAACCATCTATTTATGATCACTCTGGGAATCGGGAATGCTGGATTGTATACTTTCAAGGTGCAACCTTTCAATTGTGAAAGACATTCATTGTATTTCAGCAAACAATTCTCTTTTGACTAAATTCTCTTAGAAGGAAAATTTGTCCTTACTCCATGTTTCATTATCCATGTAACCAGAATTGAGATCATATATCAACCATGTCATTTGAACAACACTTTGGTTTTTATTGTGAAGCCCATAAATAAATTTATGAAAATGTCATAGCATACCTCATACATTTGTTGCAGCTTTAACTTATGGGAGGTAATTTCTTTACTCTATGAAAGAAACATAATAGAAATATAAGGGAGTTTATATCTAAACAATGCTGGGGGTTACCAATTTAATTTTAGTAATCGCTCTAGAGGATAGATGGGGGCCCTAAAACTTGAGTTTCCAATGTTGTTATCTTCCCTATACAGTAACAAATTCTATATGTAGCATGTTTCTATCCTGGGGAACATAATTGCCACCATCCAAATGTTATCTTCATCCATGGTAGTGCGTATTCATTATTTCTAAACGTCTATGCTGTTAAGCACAGAAACATTGTAGACTTAAAGGGGCAGTCCACTTTCAGCAAATTAATGTTATTTTTTTCTCCCATTTTCCAATATACTTTCTGTATTTATTCCTCATGGTTTTCTAAAATATCTGCTTATTGCTATATACAGTAGGAACATTCATTGTTTACTTCCACAGGATAAAATCTGTCCATGGTCAAGTGATGGACACATAATTGGGGGGATCGCTAGAAGACACAGCTCTGATACACATACTGTAACTGTAACTGTAACAAACCATGCACCTGTGTGTCCATCACATGACCATGGACAAAAATGTATCTACTATAAGCAAGCAAGAATGTTACTACTGAATAACAAGCAGAGATCTTGAAAACTGCAAGGAATTAATACAGAAACTATATTGGAAAACTGTATGACTTTTAATCATACAAAAAATAGCGTTAAATTGCTGAAACCATACAACCCCTTTAAAGACTCTGAAGTATGACTTCTACATTCTCAAGCCTACGATATGTGTAACTTAACTTTTCAAATGGCTCCACAGGCTCTGTTTAAAACATGGTTAACATATATTTGCTTCAGTATGTAACGCCGGTGGCTCCTGCTAGCGGTCCCTGCTGTCGGGTCTTGTACCTTCCTCGGCGGCCTATCTTGCCGACATCCTCTGCTGTCTCCTGCCCACGCACCTTGAGTACCTGGTATGTGTACAATCTGGCCATCTCTTAAAGGGCAAGCACACTCGAAATTAAAAATTCACCCAATCACCCCTGCTGCTCCTCAGGACTATTTAAAACATTTCCACCATTTCCCAGGTGCCTGAGCAATTTTGGAAAAATCTAGAGTTATCCTGTAAGCACCTGATCCTGTCTGCTATTGCTATCAGCTACCAGTTTGTATACAGTAATCCGCTACCAGCCTGCATCCAGTAATCCGTTACCAGCCTGCAACCAGTAATTTGCTACTAACATGCATCCCGTAATCCGCTACTAGCCTGTGTCCAGTAACCTGCTACCTGCCTGTGTCCAGCTGCCAGCTACATGCTATCCACCTGTCAACTGTGACCCATAGTCAAGTCTCCATCCATCAAGGTACCGTCTACCTGTGTCTGTCTCGGATCTGCCTGGACAGCAGCTACTCTGCCGGGACCACCTCAAGAGGTAGCGACCTTGCAAACTCCCCACAGCAAAGACCAGATCCCTGTATAGGAGTTAAAGGGTGAAGCCTGGGAAGACTGCTTATGCAGCGCCCTTAGAGGTGGCCCTAAGCCATACCGGTGGAGTAGCCCAGTGGGTCCACAAACCTGCTGGTTGTTACACAGTACACTACACATATATATTGTACAGTATAATCCAAGAAACAGGTACCATGTATGTCTTTCTTGAGTGTAATGATATTACAAGTTATGGGTACTATATTACTGTAGATAGGTCATTCATCCAGGCATTTATGCTGGTTGCTATATTTGGAGACGGGAAGGAATTTTTCCCTATGAGTCGAAAAATTGGCTTTTGCCTCATGGAGGTTTTTGCCTTCTTCTACCGCTATAGGAATAATAGCAGCTACTACAAGGACGGTGGGCTCCAGGGGCCAATAGCGCCAGTTGTAATCTTTTGGATCTGATCAAATTTACTAGATTATAGCCAGCATTTCTTATCACAGCTTGCTCTCGGGTCCTCCAGGGGCCAGGTCTGGAGTCTGATTTTATTATTTTTGCTGTAGTCTGCAGTTTGAATTAACTTTGCGGTCTGGTCTGAGGTCTGGATTAATTTGGGGGTCTGGTTTGAGGTCTGAATTATTTTTGGTTGTTTGGTCAGGATTAATTTGAGGGTTTGGCCTAAGGTCTGAATTTATTCATAGGTCTGGTCTGAGATTTGAATTAATTTTGGTTTCTAGTCTGGGATCTGGATGAATTTTTGGGGTCTGGTCTATTTTGGTTTGGGGTTTTATGCCCCCTGTCCCCATTCTGCATTTTCCCATTATGTGGCTGATAGTGTGTGGTACCATTGTTTGTGGAACTACAATTCATAGCATGCTGATAATTTGTCAGGCCATGCTCAGAGTTGTAGTTTCACAGGAGTTGTGATACCTGTTCTTTGATACTACAACTCCCATTGTTGTACTTCACAGAAATTGTGTTATATTTATTTTAACCGTGACTCATCCGAAAAGGCTACCCAAATTTTTTACATGGACCTGGTAAATGCTGGGGGTCTGGGTTACAAGTTTCCTATAGAGCCTGACATTTTCTTGTTACCCCCCTGCCTGTCATCCATACTTATTATACTATAAATGGGAAGAAGGAAGGAGGCTGGCACTGCCAAAATCGGAATGGGAGTATAAAGGTATGGCTTACTTTCTATTTGGATGATTGCAGGTAAATTGCCACGGAGTTGCTCATCGAAAGTATAGCACAATCGGCAGGATATATTTGTAGAGGAATAATCGAGGCACTCACCGAAGCTGGCAAAACAATTTCTTTATTACAAAAAGATCTCGGTCAGGATGTGGAATTGCCTACGGCCGTTTCACGTGCGTACACGCTTTCTCAAGGCCCTGGCGTCACTTCCTTCACCTGCTCTTTTATTTACAAATTAGTGCACATTGTTACATAACAAAAGTTAAAAAAGAGAGGAAAATGCACAGTATACTTTGGTGATTCATGCAACTGATACATTTTAATCTTAAAATGTCAATACTTCAGTATTAAATCATCTAAAAACAATAAGGTTCATGTTAAGAACGAACTCAGATCGTTCCGATCATTGAGAACAAGCGGTCCTAGCGCACCTGTCTGAGAAATTATCTCTGCCTCTCTTTGCAATAGAGATTTGTGTCTGTCTCCTCCTAACGCCGATGGCTGAATGTGAAAAATGCCCACAAATCGCATACATCAAGCGTTGTTATCATGTTTCTCCTGCATATGTTGTATCAACCTAGGGCATCCCTCACATGTGATTAATGATCTTATATGTTCACGAAATCTTACATACATAGGTCGTATAGTTTTTCCTATATAAATTCTACCACAGTTACAGATCACTGCATATACAACATATTGGGTCCTACAGGTTATTAATCCATTTATTTCAAACGTAATGCCCCCTAAATTCAGGTTCCTTGTACGTATTATGGAATTGCAATAATTGCATTGTCCACATCTATGGTTACCCCTTGGACTATTAGCTGTCAACCAATTCTCTTTGCACTTCTCTTTTTGGGAAAAACGTCCTCTGACCAATATATCTTTTAAATTTTTGCATCTACGAAAGGATACTATTGGTTTCCTAATTGCGACCTCCATAAGTAATGGGTCAT
The DNA here is from genome assembly GCF_050947455.1 of Rhinoderma darwinii. NCBI lineage: Eukaryota > Metazoa > Chordata > Amphibia > Anura > Rhinodermatidae > Rhinoderma > Rhinoderma darwinii. Next base: position 160,649,876 of record NC_134688.1, on the reverse strand, counting down.
TCTCAATTAGGTGCCAATTTTTTCGAATACTAATTCGGATAACATCACTCATTGGGCTATAACCGAAGGATAGAATAAATCTCTGATCTTTTTTGATGGGAGTTTTTCGACTCTGTTTTTTATGATGAAATAATGATGACTGTTTAATCTTACTAGCTCTATTTAAATCTTCTTTTACCAATTGTACTGGATACCCTCTTGCTTCCAATTTTTGACTCATCTCATCCGCCTGTTCATAAAATGTCAAATCGCTACTATTAATTCATCTTAAATTTAAAAATTGAGCATAAGGTAAGGATTTAGTTATATGTCTAGGGTGATAGCTATCATATCGCAACAATGTGTTGGTAGCTGTAGGTTTTCGATAACCTTTAGTCTGAATTGCACCCCCCTCTATTGTTACGTATACATACAAGAATTCAATTTCTCATATTGGATGCATTTGCATTAAGGTATTTTACAAAATCTAAGAACTCTTGCTGTGTACCAGACCAGACTACAAAAATGTTGTCTATATAACGCAGGTATAGCTGTAGGTATTTGGCATAGGGATTAGATTGATTATATATCATTTGTTCTTCAAAATCCGCTAAAAATAAGTTTGCAAAAGTCGGAGCTCCTGGAGTTCCCATAGCCGTTCCCGACTTTTGTCGATACCAGATGTCATCAAATTGGAAGGAATTATGACTCAACACATACTGTAATGCTTCACAAATGACCCAATCCAAATAGCGTGAAAGTGGCTCAGTAACTGATCCAATTCCCGCTATGATAGGACGGCCCGGAGGGGATTCCATTGATTTATGTACCTTTGGGATGAAATACCAATATGGTCTATTAGGGAATGGTATAATTAATTTCTCTCCGAAGCTTTCAGAAAAGAAACCACCCTCAACCCCTTTTCTCAATAATGATCTCAATAACCTCAGGTATAACGAAGTTGGTTCCTGTTTAAGGATTTCATAAACCATTTTATCATCTAGCTGGCGATGGGCCTCCTGAATATAATATTCTTTTGACAGTAATACTATGTTCCCTCCTTTATCTGACGGTTTTAAAATAACATTTTTATTAGAACTTAACCATTTCAATGCCTTTCTTTCATCTACTGATAGATTGGGAGTGGCTGATGGATAAATCAAGCATTTCACATCGCGTAAAACCTCTTTTTGAAATAAATCCAATTGTGAACCGGCAGGTAAAGGAGGGTTAAAGGTGGATGGTTTCCCACCCTGAAATTTTTCAATATTATACAATTGTGGTTCATAATCCACCTCTTCTATAGGGACATCCATTAGAATATGTAACATTTTTCTATCTTCAGCAGAAAAATTATCATTTAAACTAAAGCCAAGAGTACCCACAGTAACTTTCCTTTCTCCAATAGGAGGCATTTTTGTAGAAATATTACCAGAAAAAACCCGATGAAAATTCATCTTACGTATTGATTTATAAAGATCTATTTCAAATTTAGTATAATCAAATTCGGAATTTATACAATAGTTGATACCCTTTGAAAGCAGAGAAAGGCAATCCCAAAGGTACATAAATCAATGGAATCCCCTCCGGGCCGTCCTATCATAGCGGGAATTGGATCAGTTACTGAGCCACTTTCACGCTATTTGGATTGGGTCATGCGCCCATTATTAAAGAATATTCCTTCCTATTTACAGGATACACAAGATTTCCTGTCAATAATTATGGATTTTGGTTGGCAAAAAGGATTTAAATTGGCCAGTATTGACGTCGAGAGCCTATACACCCGTATCCCCCAGGATGCCGGTGTACAGGCTGTTAGACATCAACTGCAGTATACTAAAAGTGATCATGCGTTTATTGACTTCATTTGTAAAGCATTACAGTATGTGTTGAGTCATAATTCCTTCCAATTTGATGACATCTGGTATCGACAAAAGTCGGGAACGGCTATGGGAACTCCTGTAGCTCCGACTTATGCGAACTTATTTTTAGCGGATTTTGAAGAACAAATTATATATAATCTATCTAATCCCTATGTCAAATACCTACAGCTATATCTTCGTTATATAGACGACATTTTTGTAGTGTGGTCTGGTACACAGCAAGAGTTCTTAGATTTTGTAAAATACCTTAATGCAAATCATCCAATATGAGTTTCACATATAAATTTGGTAATCAAGAAATTGAATTCTTGGATGTATACGTAACAATAGAGGGGGGTGCAATTCAGACTAAAGGTTATCGAAAACCTACAGCTACCAACACATTGTTGCGATATGATAGCTATCACCCTAGACATATAACTAAATCCTTACCTTATGCTCAATTTTTACGTTTAAGACGAATTAATAGTAGCGATTTGACATTTTATGAACAGGCAGATGAGATGAGTCAAAAATTGGAAGCAAGAGGGTATCCAGTACAATTGGTAAAAGAAGCTTTAAATAGAGCTAGTAAGATTAAACAGACATCATTATTTCATCATAAAAAACAGAGTCGAAAAACTCCCATCAAAAAAGATCAGAGATTTATTCTATCCTTCGGTTATAGCCCAATGAGTGATGTTATCCGAACTAGTATTCGAAAAAATTGGCACCTAATTGAGAATGACCCATTACTTATGGAGGTCGCAATTAGGAAACCAATAGTATCCTTTCGTAGATGCAAAAATTTAAAAGATATATTGGTCAGAGGACGTTTTTCCCAAAAAGAGAAGTGCAAAGAGAATTGGTTGACAGCTAATAGTCCAAGGGGTAACCATAGATGTGGACAATGCAATTATTGCAATTCCATAATACGTACAAGGAACCTGAATTTAGGGGGCATTACGTTTGAAATTAATGGATTAATAACCTGTAGGACCCAATATGTTGTATATGCAGTGATCTGTAACTGTGGTAGATTTTATATAGGAAAAACTATACGACCTATGTATGTAAGATTTCGTGAACATATAAGATCATTAATCACATGTGAGGGATGCCCTAGGTTGATACAACATATGCAGGAGAAACATGATAACAACGCTCGATGTATGCGATTTGTGGGCATTTTTCACATTCAGCCATCGGCGTTAGGAGGAGACAGACACAAATCTCTATTGCAAAGAGAGGTAGAGATAATTTCTCAGACAGGTGCGCTAGGACCGCTCGGTCTCAATGATCGGAACGATCTGAGTTCGTTCTTAACATGAACCTTATTGTTTTTAGATGATTTAATACTGAAGTATTGACATTTTAAGATTAAAATGTATCAGTTGCATGAATCACCAAAGTTTTCCTGTCTTTTTTAACTTTTGTTATGTAACAATGTGCACTAATTTGTAAATAAAAGGGCAGGTGAAGGAAGTGACGCCAGGGCCTTGAGAAAGCGTGTACGCACGTGAAACGGCCGTAGGCAATTCCACATCCTGACCGAGATCTTTTTGTAATAAAGAAATTGTTTTGCCAGCTTCGGTGAGTGCCTCGATTATTCCTCTACAAATACATACTTATTATACTCTATCCACCTGTCATCTGCAACTATTACACTGTATCCACCAGTCATCTATAATTATTGCACTATATTCACCTCTGATCTACAATAATTACATTGTATCCACCTGTAATCTATAATTATTACTCTTCCTAGTGTCCAATAGTTCAGTGCGTGTAGGTTAGTTAACTGTCATATATATAAATCTACATATGTAATATTCTTTTACATCAATACGCACAAAAAAAACAAGTTATTTGTCACATCTAAAGCTAAGTGTACTCATTAGATAGGTGTCGGCCGTACGATCATTCGACCAACAGCTATTCTTCTTGACTTCTCCATACACATGCACACTCGACCAAGTGTACATGAGTTTTCAATAGTGATAAGAGAGAAATCTGCTGCCAGGCTCTTCTGGCAGTGACTATCTACTAACAAACAAAAGCATTCGGCTTGTTGAAATTCAACATGCCCGACCCTTCTCTCCCCTGCCGTCAGGGTAGAGACGGGTTGCCGTTATACACATTAGATAGTTGTACATTCCCACCAAAATCAGCGGGTTCGACCAACATACATCTAATGTGTTTGCTTAGCTTAACAGTTAGTCTCTTTATACAGTGCAATAAATACAACTTTAAATTCAAGCTGCTGAAGCATTTCAATATCTGAAAAGCATATCCTGCAAGGCATCTAGAAAACAGGTTCTGCTACTTTCTTGAACTTTTCATTCTTCATTGCAAATAACATTTTAATCTTGATAATATCTCAGCCAGAAGCCTACTTCTATAAACCTAATTCCAACATGAACTAACACAAGTAGTCATTCTTTCATGCATACACACTATCCTTGAAGTAAAATTCAATAAGATGAGAATATTTTCCAAGGCTGTAATGTATGAATTATTACATGATTGCTTGACTTATGACTCCTTGTTTTTTAGTGAATTGATGTGTGTGTGTATATATATATATATATATATATATATATATATATATATATATATATATATATATATACATATTTATTTATTTTTGTATATATTTTTTTTATTTCACATACAGTGATTCACAGGTTTAGTCTAGCTTATATTGTAAATATGGTAGACCGCAGTTCTTTATGTTATTTAATCCTTCATTGTCAACCTAAATCATTACGCTATTTTTGACTTCATTACCTTCTTTAAGTGTCATTAGCTTTAATTTATTTCGAACATGAAAGTATAATTGGATTCTTGTATATGAATAATGTAATTGATCACTTGCCACTTTGTGCATTGATCATGTTATTAACCTCTAACCAGGCCGCAGGTGTAATTGCAAGTGGCTGTTGAAGAGGCGTTAAATTATATGTCCAGCTGTAATGTACTTCTTCTATACATCTCGCTGTGATATTGTGATTAGAGATGAGTTAATAAATTCTATATAATCTTAATTTGGGTTCTGGGGTACGTGGCATACAAGTCGCGGCAAGATATCGGTGGTCGGCATATGCCGGCCGCCATTTTACATATTGGAAAAAGGATCATATGACCTCGTGTGGGCTTCCTCATGATGCCTTGCAGACAGCCTTTCCAAACTGCACTGCAGTTATTCCTCTCTCCACCAATATATGTTGCTGTCACTTTCACATTACATGCTTACTTGGCATTAAAGAGCTTGAAAGGGGTTGGATTTAACTTGGATACATCAGAGAGTCAGACACAAGTTTTCAGGGCAATCGGGGAACTTTCAATTTCCAGTAAATTTATTCAGACCGAATTGAACGGTGAATCGACCGAAATTGACCCAAAACTAATAATACAACTACTACAGAAAACTGACCATTAGCTGTCATTTACATGTTATCTTGTAAATCAGTAACTTTGGCATTGACTTAGCAAATCTGTGTGCAAGTCTATTTCTTTCCTTTACAGTTCATCAGCACAGAGTAGGGATTGAGAAGCAAGGTTGGATGCAGTTGGAGCAGCGTCCCTAGAGTACTGAATCTCCTTTGGGAGAAATAGAAAGATGGTAGGTTTACCTGGCCTTGGTCACCTGCGCATTATGAAAAACGTATGGCATTACGGCCTCAATGTTTCCCTATGATTGAAAAAGTTGCAGGTGTTCTGTGATAATCTCAAAAATTCTGATATATAATTGTTGTGGGCCAACAAATGTTACCATGAAGCCCTTTCCTAAAGTAAAGCGACTTTTACTACAGTGCCCTCTACTTCCTTTAGGTGGAGATTTATTTATATTGACTTAGAGAGTAACCATGTAAATGGCAATTTACAGACAGTTTTTGCATAAGAGTTATCAACATAAAAGAGGAAATCTGCACTCAATTTACTATACATGCTACAGTTTGTTATCAGATGGGTGTTTCCTAAATTAGGTAATAACCAAGTTTGGTTTTACCCCTTAACGTCAGCTGCCCTAAATATCCAGCAGATGTGCATTACAACAATATGGCACGACAGGTGGCGGCTGTTTTATACAGCTGGCACCCGCCTCCAATCCCGGCCATCTAATCCAAAAAACTAGAAAAAAACGAAAAATGTCGGTAGGTTTTGCCAACTACAGGGGAAATACAGCATTAAAGGGTACCCACTAAAATTAATCGGCAACCATCTAATACATAGCTTGGTCGAGTCCACTAGAGAGGAATCTTCTCTTTCTTAGTGGCTCAATACTCTGGCTAATAAAGGGGGTCTTCTGTATGATGTCCACATGCCCTGACCAGGCATAAAGCCATGGGTTGTGTTCTTGTAACAAGTCCTTTACGATTTTTTGTGGAGAGAGATATGAACTTATAGGGTAAGAGACAATAGTGTTACTAGAGTGAGAGTTTTATATACTTGTTATGGAAGAAAAACTTATAAAAAGGTTATGTTAATGAAGTAAAGAATTGTTATTTATTCTGTGTTCTGATATATTAATGTAGGTTTACCAATGGGTTGTACTGATACAGCTTGGCTCGAAGAACTCAGTTACCCCTGCTTGACATGTAGAAGATGGTAAGACACAACATCTCACATTTCTGGAACAAAACATTAGTTGTCAGTCCTCATTGCCCCCATTTGGGCATTACAAAGTGAAAAACCCATGCTACAGTTAAGCACTTCAGATGATGATACTACATAATACAAGCCCCCCCATGGTTTGGATCCTGCAGCATTAGCTTTGTATTTGGCTAGATGGACACTTTAAAGCTTTCGTTTTAACATGTAACAAGCTCCGCTACAGAACTGAAAACAACAGCAGCCACGCTAAGGCAGTTGCTGCAGCCGCTAATGTAACGTATGATATTATTCCTACCATTGTTCGTTTTTTTTCATAATAACTTCGCTGCAAATAAGATAAGTCATTATTTTAAACAAATAAGAATGATAAGCTGGAAGTTTCTTGACACTTTTTTTCTCCACTCATGTAGCTTGTACGTATTATAATGAGATGTAACTCACGTTAATTACCTTAAACTTCCATTGACATTTTCCAAATGGATAGTGGCTGCTTAATGATCAAAACAGAAAGGTTTGTGCTGTCATCATCATAGGAAAAAAGCCTGAAAAGGGTGATATTTATTGAACAGCAGTATGTCTAGCTAATGACAGTAATCCGAGCATAAACCGTCCTTTATTTAAATACAATCATCCATAATTAGAACATATGCAGAAAATAAAAGACCTTGCGACATCCACACCTTTGCTAAATGCTGCAACTTAATAAAAGAAGTGTGATCTAGACAATTTCCTGTCTTACAATTCCTTATCGGAAAGTAATTTAATTTGTGACCTTTATTATGTAAGACTAGCGTAATGCTTTACCTTACTTCACTCAGCAGCGTTCCAGATGACTAGACAGCAATAAAAGCAGAGGAGTAGCTTAGCCCCACACAACTTGTAACATCATTAGTTCAAGAGACTTAACAATTGGTAAGGATTATTACTCCAGTCAATTGTTTAAGGTTTGGACATAATGCTCCTCATTCAAGTGAAATTTCAATTATATCTATCATTCTGTAGTTTCCATTCACTGTAAATTATAGCAAACACAGAAAAAAATATGACTATGACTATACAAACTGGAAATTCGTTTTTTTTATATGGGAAAGTGTTGCAATTTGAATGTACGTTCTTATGCAAAGATAATACTGTACGGATAATTCATACTAAAGAGCATTTGTCAGCAGATAGCATATTTTATTGTCGGACATCTTTTATATGCTCTAATAAAGAGAATGTGTTCTTCCAATCTGAAACTCCATTTTATTGGCTCTCTTTCCAACTGTGTAGCTGGCATCCGCCCTCTTGGTGAACAATCTATGAAAAATCGGGTGGGAGGAATTGTGGGAATAAATGCATTGAATACTTTAAAATACTTGGCGTTGTCCCATAGCAGATGCCATTTGAAGAAGCACTCCCATAAATAGTTTTTTGCGCCCCCTCCCCCCCCCCCCCCCCCCGTTTTGAAAATGTGAGTGCTTACCTGATACTACACTTTATCTTCAATTTTCAGTTTCTGTTTGGTCCTTCTGTCAGACCACATGACCGCCAATCTGACTAACTAAATTTTACAGTGTCCCCTGTGTGGATCGGAAGACAGTTTCTCTATTCATTCCTATGGGACACATCGATGCTCTCAAACTATTTGTGGGGGTAATTCTTTAAGGCTTCATGCACAACGCCTGCTATAGTTTTGTACTGTACCTCTCATTTTATACGGAGGCACAATAAGGTTTTTCTCACAGACCTCGTATTCCAAATTAACAGTATTTTCCCCCGAGAAGCAATGCTTGCGAAGCTTGTTCTTGGAGCTTCTAATACGTATCCTTCCATACAGGTCTATGCACATAGCAATTGCCCTTTAGCATCTGTATATTCAAAATAAGGGGTCAACCTGTGCAGTTCTCCTGGGAATGAATAAGGTCATTTTGTCCTCAAGGATGGTAGGATGGGCTAAAGACAGATCATGTTGTCCTTCTATCCTACAAAGGTAAAGAAGCGGGAAAATGACGGCTTTGCCTTCCTGTTCAAAGATGGGGGTTCTAGTGGAATGACCAAGAATACTCTATAGAGTGGCTATAGGCTTCTCTATGTTAGTGATGTTGCATTTTCCTTCATGTGTGTGGGTGTCATTCTACCAGCTGTTTCCACTTCTACTATGCCTGATTTCACATTTTGACTGTAGTTGGACCAACAAATACAGTCAGGGCTAGATAATATTTCGTATACACATATAGTATTGTAGTATGGTTACAAGTAATAAGTTCTACCACAATTATTAAAAGATCATACATGAATCATAAAATGGCACTATAGTGTTGATCGGAAACATAGTTTACTTTATCTATCATTCAAGGAAAATTCCAGTAAAAAATGAAAAGTTAGTTAGGCAGTGCAAGGTGTTTGTATGTATTACATAGATGAACATTGTAAAGGCTTAGTTCCCCCTACATTTTATGTTACCTGGCAATATATTTGAGGTGCCCATTAGCGTGAATATAGCGTCGGGCCCCTACGTGTTGTGGCGCATATATTTGGGATCAGTATCGTCTCTTGCTGATTTGCTCTACCCCCCTCCCTTATTTTCTTCTTTTATTGTTTGCTTCCTTTCGGGGTAAAATTTAGTTCAGGGGTGCTAAATAGCATGTGTAGGTTTCGGATGTTGCTATATGGTCTCGAGCTCTTGTGGTAGCCGGCAGTGGGCATTGAGATTATAAATAGCTGCTGCTTTTGGCGAACCTTTGCTCGTCTCAGAAGAAATAATTAGCGGAGAGTCCCCCATACTCCAATACAAAGTAGCAGTCTTTTTTTAGTAAGGGTTTAGTCACCCAGCTTTTTCAGGGTGGACATGGTCATTCATTAAGCATAGATTATTTTAGTTTAGCTTTGTTAATATGTAATATTGAAGGTTCATGGTGTAGTTTACCTTTACATAAGGTTTACTTGGATGTAATGTGTAACCCCTTAAAAAAAAAAAAGAATGCGGCTAATTTCATCTGTAATAAAGCGTCTGCGTTTTATTTACTAGTCATAAATGCACCAGCGGGGACCGTACATATGTTGCCACATACCTTTAAAGACTACAATAGAAGGGACAAAGAACACATACTCAGGTATGTATATGTCAAAAAAGTCTATAGACACAGAAGATATAATAGAGCGTATAAATTTATTGACAAAGTATACTCCACAAGAACATGATAAAAACACTTTTAAAAAGCAGATGGCTGCTATAACTGGTTCAACTGGTGGATGCCGCCCTAATAAGCAGCCCAATACAAACTCCCCCAGAAAAGAACCTACCTCGATACCCCTCACGTAATGATGACAAAGGTATGGACGCTCTATACCTTCACAACCCCTCTGTTTGGACACCTCATTACGCCCTAGGACTTATTTATTCACATGGTCTGATGCAATATTCTTTTTACCTGTGTCCATACATTTGTCATCATTACGTGAGGGGATCGAGGTAGGTACATTTCTGGGGGAGTTTGTATTGGGCTGCTTATTAGGGCGGCATCCCCCAGTTGAACCAGTTATAGCAGCCATCTGCTTTTTTAAGTGTTTTTATCATGTTCTTGTGGAGTATTCTTTGTCAATAAATTTATACGCTTTATTATATCTTCTGTGTCTATAGACTTTTTTGACATATACATACCCGAGTATGTGTGTTCTTTGTCCCTATCTATTATTTACTAGTCATAGTGCTTATCATGATTATATGGTTTAATGTATCTGAGGTTGCGACAACATGTAGTTTTCCCTTCATAGGTGTCAGTTGCCAGGTTGACAGTCATGTGAAAACTAAGCTCCTCCGAGGAGAGGGAAGATTTACGAAACATTAGTACAAAATGATGCATCAAAGATAAGGGAATTATATATTATGTGATGATTGGAGGTTTTTTTTTTAAACATATTAATAGGTTTCTACATTTATCGATGTTAACAATGTAACACATGAAATTGGAACAAGGCCGTTAACTGAGTTTTATTAATACAGTTTTTCATAAAATTACTCATTCATTGCAAAACTGAATACATTAATACATGACTTTGGTGTGTGTGATCCAGAGCTACACGCTGCTTTCTGTAAGGTTAGAAAAAATAAATGGCTTTATCTCAACAGGAGACCCTGTTGCTGTATGTCCTTACATTTTTCATTATTTATGAAGGAACACATGCTGCAGTGATTTTCTCCCTATCTGTTATTTATTTGTAACATTTGCGAAAAAAGAAAAAAACAAGTAGAATTCTTTGTAAGACTACAATCCGACATAGTCTTCTTTTAAAGGGAATGTATCAGTAATATTTTTTTTTTACTAATTAAAACCAGATAGTAAAACAATCTTTTTTTCCAACCTGTTTTTTTTTTTTTTATTGTAGATTTTTTTATTTATATTTTCAGCACGTGATTATGGGGTGGCCATCTTGCCTCAGCTGCTGTTAACAGCATCTAGAGAAATGCTTTCCAGCAGCTACATGGACCATAGGAACATGTAGACTGGAGATGACCAATTGATTTCTATAAGAGTTTTCTAGGCATGCTTTGTGACCTATGCGGAGATCATTGCTGGGAGGGGGAGCGGGGAGCGGTGTCCATCACCTATTGTCAGTGGTGGATCCTGTGTTGTCTATATACAGGTGTTACCTTTCATTGTAATCCTTCCTGTGATGGTAATAAAATGACTGCTAAGAAGTGATCTCTACAGAACAGGAAGTGTCAGTCTATTATGAGGCTCAGTGGCCAGTGGGAAAACTGCAAGATTTTAGGATTATTATTTTTTTACTTTAGAAAGTGACATGGAAAATTAAAAACAACATAGGCAAAAATATGTTTAACATAAAAACTTGACTTATACAATAGGCCATTGTCTGATGACACATACCCCTTTTAAATAATATGGAACATGGAGAAGAAAAAGGATTCCCTTCTAATTATTCACCCTTTCATTCCTGTACTTTAAATGTCTAAACAGAACTAATCTATAACATGGTCCTCTAACTTTGCATGCAATTTTACATGGCTGTGAAACTGTATGGCCACCTCAGGTATCAGTTTGCAGGTGCGACTGCAACCTTTGCACCACATGTAAGCCCCTGATAATTCACAGGGTGATGAAACTGCACAATTATTTAATAGAAAACGGATGATGCAAACAATGATATCCCACCACAGGGGTAATAAACACTGTACAGGGATAGTAATTACAGTAATGTCACAGAAGAAGGATAATACTGATATCTATGCCCAGGGATAATAAAAACAAAGATGTCACAACTCAGGGGTAATGACCACAGTCAAGTTACTATACAGCACAGGAATATTTGTCACAGTGATGTCACAGTTCAGGGATGATGCAACAGTCACTGTCAATGGATAATAAAGCTAAAGTCATATTAACCCCTCAACGCAATATCACGTAACTGTACGTGATAAGGGTTAAGGAGAAGTATGGAGAAAGGTCACAGGCTGAGCTCGCTCCATACACAGAGGGTGACGGCTGTGTTACACAGCTGACACCTCACTGCAATGAGCGGAATCAAAGTTCACTTTGATTCCACCCATTTAACACCTTAAATGCCGCGGTCAATCGCATTTAAAGTGTTAGAATCAGGGGGGCGCCCCCTCAAACAAGCCACCGCACCCCCCACGGCACGATCGGCTGGTAACAACCTTTGTTATGGCAGCCTGGGGGTCTAACAAAGACTCCCAGGTCTGCCATCTTTGTACACTTTTGAAGCTCTGCCTCCAGCAGGGCTTCAAAGGAGACTGTCAGAATCACAATACACTGCAATACATTGGTATTGCAGTATATCATGCAAGCGATCCAACGATCGCTGCTTCAAGTCTCCTAGGGGGAATAATAAAAAAGTAAAAAATCGCATTTTTAGTTAACATAACTGGTAACGCCGCGTCCTAAAAAGTCCTAACTATCACAATATAGCGTTGTTTAACCCACTCAGTGAATGCCATAAAAGAATATATATATATAAAACACGCACATTGCTGGTTTTTGGACACTTTAGTGCTCCAAAAAAATGAAATAAAAAGTGATCAAAAAGTCGCATATACCCCAAAATGTTATCAGTGAAAAGAATTCTAGCTCACATTTATAAAGTGGTGTTAGACACTTTTTACGGCCCATGCGGCAAGTGGGCATGGCTTAGTAAAAATGGGCGTGGTTTAAAATGTGCCAAAGTTTGGGTGCAATAAAGTGGTTGTAAGTAAGCCAACCAAGAGGTGGTTTGAAGTTAGACAGAATTGTCTAAAGATCCACTAAATTTATCATCCAGTATGAGCCACTGTGATAAATTTGATGCATCGAGTCTAAGTCTAAGCTGTCGGAATTCAATACAATATTAGTAAATCTGCCTCAATGTGCACAGAGATGTCACAGTACAAAGATAGTTCTTTATGTGGCAAAGTGGTCGTTGGGCCCCCTCAGGCCAAAGGGTCCAGGTGGGACTGCAACCTCTGCTCCTCATATAGATACACAGCTGTGTAGCACTAATTCTTGGTAATATAAATAATGTTCATCCATGCCAACTGGAAAAATACTCCTATTTATTTTATTCAAAATTAGGAAATGGCTTGTAGCTGGAATGATCGGTATAAAAACTGTACCTGGTCTTTTTACCTAACCATTACATGCCACTATGATGACATTATATATAATCTATACACATTGCAAAATAGTAAGTATGCTATTTCTTATATTCCTTCGAAGTTTATCAGAGATGTACTTTGGATCAAGGATGGAAGTTGACAACAGATGGATCCTGTGCAAGAACAGTATAAGGTCTCCTTGTTATCCAACTGCTAATTGGATAGTAACAGGATGCTTGTCATGTACCCCATATTTATCCACCAGTAACTGTGACACATGAATGGGAATAATCAAATACTCAGGAGGGAGTATTATATTCTCTTTTAAGCTAGCAGTGGACCCTGCAGGGCCCATGCACAGCTGCATAAGTTGAACATCTGATATGTCTGCCTCTGCCTTGGATATCCTGGGCTCTGACGCTAAAGCTCTACCTGGGTCCTCTGCCTGCTAATAACTTCATATGCCACCATATCTAGCGATATGCCACCATATCTAATGATCATGCTGCATAGACTATATATATATATATATATATATATATATAATATATACACTGTATATATTCAGAATTATTACACTATTGTGCATTTTGAAGGATTTACTGTATTGTCCTGCTTTCCTATATGATTAGAAATTTACATATAATGTTTATTATAACTGATTTGCCATAAAATAAAACTATTACTATACTGTAATATAATGAGGGAGCTGATAATTTCAGAAAATGTCTCCACATCACCAGCTGAAATGGTTATTTGTTTTTTAGGACCCCTGTTGTACTGCAAGCCACGCAAGTCATTACATACTCAATGCCAGTTTTAAACTTGTGAAATATTCTTGTTTTTATTTCCGTAACATAGACTTTCTAACCTTTAAATTGTTTGATGTATAACAAAACAATATCATTTGTTTACTACGTGCAGGAAAACATACCATAGTACTATCTTTGAAACATAAAAAATAATAGATGTGGGCAAGATATCTTTATTATCTTCAGTATGGTTTTCTGAATTTCTGTGCATTGAATATGCATTGTATGTAGAAGCTTCTAAAGTTTAGATGTACAATATTATAAAGCAAGGAACATAACTAATAGGAACATAACTAACCTGAAAATTGCTATCCCCATTACTATTTCTGCTTAAAAGTGAGTGACACTGCCAGATTGCCACAAGAGAGTAGAGATTTAGACTCGTCACCCCATAGTGATGCAACCTACATCTAGACAGCTAGCCAAAATGACTTTTTAAGTCTTAACTGAATACAGTAGAAATCACTGTTGATTTTTTTAAATAGAGTGTCTCTTTACATCAAACAAAAAAAAATAACAATCACATAGTATCTGAAATTATACAAGCAAAATAATAAGATAGGAATTGAAAATGTTAAATTAGACTCAATGAATTACATAGATTATATTGCATATTTTATAAAATGTCAAAATGTTATAATAGATAGAGAGATCGAGATTGATTGTTAGATAGTTATAGACAGATAATAGATTGATTGATTGATAGATAGATAGATAGATATAGATAATAGATTGACAGACAGATAGATAGATAGATAGATGGATAGATAGATAGATAGATAGATAGATAGATAGATAGATAGATAGATAGATAGATAGATAGATAGATAGATAGATAGATAGATAGATAGATAGATAGATAGATAGATAGATAGATAGATAGATTGATCAGCACATTACAGCAAAATGAAAAAAATATATAAAAACGTGTACAGGTGCAGGTATGCCCCTCACTGCAAAACAATACACAAAAAAATGACGACAACACTCTGCAAACACCAAAGCCACCTAAAAACACTATATATAAATAAATATGCATTACTGCTGAATCTACTTACAATAGTGAGGTTCTTATGCACATTTTGATCAAATTATGTGAGCCCACCTGCCACAGCAAGGCGACCTCACTTATAAGGTGGGTCCCTATACTGCACATACACCTCTGTCCTGGGTCTAAGCCTGCATAATATACTTGGGGAAGGCAGGAATCAGCTTTAAACTAGCTAAAATCACCAATTGATTTTAATTAGTTTATAGCTGGTTCCTACCGACCCCAAGTATATGCTGCAGGCTTAGAACCAGAACAGAGGTGTATGTGCAGCGTAGGGACCCACCGTATAAGTGAGGTTGTCTTGTTGTGGCAGATGGGCTCACACAATTTGATCAAAATGTGTGCTGAGAACCTCACTATTGTAAGTAGATTCAGCAGTAATGCATATTTATTTATTTATTAATTTATATATATAGTGTTTTAGGTGGCATTGGTGTTTGCAAACTGATGTTGCCATTTTCTTGTGTATAGATGATAGATAGATAGATAGATAGATAGATAGATAGATAGATAGATAGATAGATAGATAGATAGATAGATAGATAGATAGATAGATAGATAGACAGATAGATAGATAGATAGATAGATAGATAGATAGATAGATAGATAGATAGATAGATAGATAGATAGATAGATAGATAGATAGATAGATAGATAGATAGATAGATAGATAGATAGATAGATAGATAGATAGATAGATAGATAGATAGATAGATAGATAGATAGATAGATAGATAGATAGATAGATAGATAGATAGATAGATAGATAGATAGATAGATAGATAGATAGATAGATAGATAGATAGATAGATAGATAGATTTGTTATATTTATATCCCTATTTCATGTGTAGAGCCCTGGCCAACCCTTTATAACATTTATGTAAAGTGTTGAGTAGTTAATGTTCTGTTCACAACATTTTCTGTCTAGTGATCTCTATTCTTAGGGCAATGCCAGACCCTGTCAAAATGGTGCACAATCTGCTATCCCAGCTGTCATCTTCCTCCGTTTCTCTCTCCAATTTACACATTCGACACTAGAAGGTTGAAGGCTCAAGCTTCACTCTTAATTACCTTAAGTGAAGCATACAGTTTTCTGTGTATCATTGTTCTCTTCATTTTATCGGCATAAGTGACTGCTCAATCCATTCATGCCATACAATGCCCACACAAATTACAGATCAAGACATTTTTTGAAAGCCATGAACAATAACAAGTTTCTATTAATATATTAGTGATGTCTGGATCATTACATAACTACATGTTAGTACTCAAAAACAAGAAAAGGGATAACAGATATATAGCAATGGCAGGATAACATAAAACATGAGCTAAGCAAAATGTTGAAAATCTGCTTATGAGATGTCCTTGTTCCTGTATACATGTGTACATACTATACTAATATATAATCACTTATATTGGGCAATAACTGTGCCCTATTATAGGTACTTTCAGTAATACTTAACCTGGTAAATCTTAAATCAACAAATGGTCTTGTGAGAAACTTATTCCAGAAAAAAGTGTGCAAAAAACATCAACAAAGCGTCAGTTCCTGGCCAGAATAAAAATCACATTAATTTTATTGAAAATTGCTTCACTCGAGAAACATGGTTTCATTAAACTGTAAAATTAAGTTAAACTGTTTTTTGTTTTTTTTTAAATAAAAATGATAAAACATATTGCTGTAATTAAATCATTCAGTTGGTATTCTCATTTCCTAACCTATTAATGATTTAATTTTTGACATTGTCAAAATTGTCTGATATAGCTCTGGGAGCACTATCAGCTTTTCTTGCTGTCAGACAGACAGGACAACCTGTAATTGTTATCAGATTATACTGAAAATGACTGTTTTATGAGAGGACACAGCAATTAATGACATCTTCCTATAGTCTAAAGATGGGCACAAACACAAGATATTTGTTGGAAGATTCCACTCAAGCACCAAAACCTCTGTGCAACTACCACCTCTGCACCCCCTATATCTACGTCCACTAATAGATTGTGCGTACAGAACCCACCAAAATGATTGGATCTTCCAACAAACATTTAATGTCTCTGGCCAGCTTTAGTGGTGTCCCTCAAATTCTGCTATGTACAGAGGTCCACCTGATGGGCCTAAATGACAAACAACTATAGGAGATATTTCATGCATTTTCTTGAAATTCAAATTCGAATTAAAAAAATCTAATTAAAAAAAAACCAAGGTGAATGCTCCAAATGAGTTGATTTTAGCAAAAGTGAAGACGTAAGCAAAGGTTGTCTCCTAAAAGACTCTTCCAGAGAATGGAAGTTATCAACAAAATTTGTCTCTTAAAGGGAATGTGTCGCTAGAATTTTTTTTTTTTTCAGTTAAACAATTAGTATTTGAGTGATTACACATTGTTTTCATTTTTACATTTTTTTCACAAGTCAGGAAATATTATAAATTAGATTCTAATTTATAACATTTCCATGTGCTGGGCACTAGAGGGAGCAATTCCCAAAATTGCAGCATGGTCACTGTGGTAAAGCGATCTCATTGATTTATGCTGCAAATTAGGGGTGGACACACTCTCCTCTAGTGTCCCCACACAATCCCCCCCTCCCTTCTTCTGGCTAGTGCCAGGAGAAGGAAGGGTTTGAATCTTCAAACTTCCTACACTGTGTGCCGCCATTTTCTGAGCGACTGCACAGTGTAGGAGGATTAGATACAGGGCTGAGCAGACAGTATCACACGAACATAATACACACATCACATACACGAACATAAACTACCTGACGCTGCCGCTGGTCTACGCTCCTATTCCTTGCGCCTGAACATATGGCCGGAAGCCGCGGCCAGAAGTCGTCATCTTACTGTCCGGCAGTGGCTTCCGGTCCACATGAAAATGGCGCCGGATTTCGCTCTGCGAACGAGCTTCGTTTTGGTCTGTGTGGGAGTGGCGCGTTCGCATTCTCTATGGGGTTGTATGTGCCGTATTCCATCTCTGTATGTGTCGTTAATCGACACATGCAGAGATGAAAAGAAAAATGGCAGCCCCCATAGAGAAGTAAAAGTTTGAACACCGTAAAAATTAGAACGTGCGTGACAACACTAATAAATAAAATTTTTGTTTATATTTTATTAAAAGCAATATAATAAAAAAAATCATGACACCTTCCCTTTAAGGTCCTTTTACACTGGCCAATTATCGGGCAAATGAGTGTTCATAGAACGCTCGTTCCCGAAAATGCAGGGTGTAAACAGGGCAGCGATCAGCAGATGAAAGAGCAAATACTCGTCCATCAGTTGATCGTATAATTTTTAATACTCAAAATATTATCGTTGTCGGCAGCACATCTTCCTGTGTAAACAAGCAGACATGCTGCCGACATGATTATAATGTATAGGGACAAGCGATCGGAGCAACGAGCGCTCTTCCCCATACTAGCTCCTTGTGAAAAGGAGCAAACGAGCGCCGATCATTGCACCTGACAAAATTGGTCGGTGTAAAAGTACCTTTACCCTCTGCCAAGTTGAGATATTTTTGTAATATTTTTGTGTTCTTTATTTTACAAGTAATTGCCTAGCTGTGGAAATAAGTGTAGGGGAACGTATCTTTACTATATGCAAAATAGCACCATCATTGTTCTGTCCATTTAAATCATGCATTCTATTTGCTGTTAAAATCAGTATGCTATAAACACAAGGAATCTAGTATAAACTCTTTATCCTATAAAATGCAGATTCTAGAGAACAAGTCATTAAGCTACAAATCTATTATTTCTTCTGCTCTAATGAAATAGAGATATTATGAATACAAGTTTTACATATCTATAATGGAAGTTTGGTTAACATTGAACAATCATGTTTTCAATTATGGTGCGTACTTAATTATTTATTATATTTACATATTAATACACATTCAGTAACCCCTCAACCAACACCCCATATATAGGGCACATCCCTATAAGGGGTTATCAGCAGAGCCCTGTCTGCTATATTCTTGCAGACGCAGCCAATTATAGTTTTTTTAATTTCCACTTTTTTCCCCCCACCTTCCAAAAGACATAACTTATTTATTTATTTTTCCGTCGTCATAGCTGTATGAGGGCTTCCTTTTGTGAGACGAGTTGTAGTTTCTAACAACACCATTTAATTTACCATATAATCTACTGGGAAAGTGAAAAAAAATAAAAAATAAATAAAAATATATATATATATATATATATATATATATATATATATATATATATATTTTGGGTCGCCATATTCTGAGAGATCTTACTTTTCTGTCTATTGACCGGAGTTAAGGCTATGCGGGGCAAGATGTAGTTTCTATTGGTACCATGTTGGGGTACGTGCAACCTTTTAAACACTTTTTATTCCATTTTTTGTAGGGCTAAGGTGACCAAAAAACAGCAATTTCTTATTTCTATCTTTTTACAGTGTTCACTGTGCGAGTTTAATAACGTTAAATTAGAATAGTTCGGACTTTACCGTTAACGGATGTGGCAATACCAATTATGTTAATTTAGTTTTCTTTCCATTACTTTAAAGGTAAAATGGGAAAAGTTTTTTGTTTTTTTTACTTTTAATATTTTTTTGTGCATTAAAAAACATTGTTAACTGTTTTTAACTTTTTTTTTCCTTCCCCCACGGGACTTGAACTATATAGTTAATTGCTTGCACAACATACTGCAATATTGTATTGTGCTATTTAACGGCTTCTATTAAAGCCTGCATTAGGCAGGGCTTAATAGGAGCACAAAAGATGGCAGACCTTGTGGCATTTGTTAGGCCCAAGCCTGTCTTGACATCAGCACACCGCGACCGTAAGGTGGGGAAGCAATGGGCTGTCGGAGGGGCAGCTCCTTCTTTATAACGGCTTCGTTTCAGTGGTCGCTATTGATCATGACATGTAAGTGATTTAAACGGCCGGGATTTGAGTTATCTCTGATACCTGCCATTGCATTGAGGTGTCAGAAGTATGTTACAGCTGACCAGGGCTGGCCTTAAGGGTGTGCGACCTGTGCCATTGGACAGGTCGCATCATTCCAGCTGGTGGAAGGGGCGCTGCGCTGGCTCCCTTCCCCTGCTTGTTTCAGAAGCGCCTGGGCCCGGTGTCTCAGCAGCTGCCTTTCCTCCTGGGCGCTTCTTCTATCAGTGGCGTCGCTACCGCTGTAGCAGCGATAGCGGCTGCTAGCGGCGACACCGGGCATGAGGGTGCCCGTGCCGCCCGTCGGTATTTAATGTACATAAATGGACAGAGAAATCAGGGGCTTCTCCTGTAGTGGAATCCATGACGCTGTGACCGGGGATTCCACTCCAGGAGAATCCACTGACGTCACTGTCCATAAATGGACACAGATGACAGGGGCTTCTCCTGGAGTGGAATCCCCGGTCACAGCTTTGGCAACACTGTGGACGGGGATTTCGCTTCAGGAGTTGCCTCTGATGTCACTGTCCATATATGGACAGAGACATCAAGCGGAGCGCTCCAGGAGCAGAATCCCTGGCCACAGGGGGTTTCCGCTCCTTCAGGGAGCTACAGTGGTGCTATCCACAGGAAGGGGGTGCTATCTACAAGGGGGCTGTGTGGCACTACCTACAAGGGGGCTGTGTGGCACTACATACAAGGGGGCTGTGTGGCATTACCTACCATGGGGCTGTGTGGCACTACCTACAAGGAGGATGTGTGGCACTACCTACAAGGGGCTGTGTGGCACTACCTACCAGGGGGCTGTGTGGCACTACCTACAAGGGGGCTGTGTGGCACTATCTACAGGGGGAATCTGTGGGTGGCGGGCTAATGGTCATTTTAGTGGGAGTGGCAGGCTGATGGTCATTTTACTGTGAGTGGGGGGCTGATGGTCATCTTACTGTGAGTGCTGGGCTGATGGTCATTTTACTGTGAGTGGCGGGCTGATGGTCATTTTATTGTGAGTGGTGGGCTGATGGTTATTTTACTGTGAGTGGGGGGCTGATGGTCATTTTACTGTGAGTGGGGGGCTGATAGTCTTCAAGTGGTTTCCACCTATGAGCTCCAATTGAAATTAATAGGAGGCAGAAAATACCTGCGGCGCCCGTTTGGAGTTCTTTTTTGCCTGCGTCTTTTGCATTAGCTTCAATGGCTTAAAAAAACATGCAAAAAAAAAAAGGTGCGTGCCCTGAGGAAATTTTATTTTTCCAGCGGTGCCTCGAGTCCGAAAAGGTTGGGTACCTCTGTACTAGGCTGCAGGATCACGCCGGCCTACGCAAGGATCCCGTTGTGGAGTAGCTCAGTTCATCGTGGGAACGGGGCCTAGGTGAGTACAATTTTTTTTGTTTGGGGCACTGTCTACAAGGGGGAAGTGGGAGGCTGTATGGCACAATCTACAGGGGGCACTATGTACAAGGGGGGGCTGTGTGTGGCAGCAAGGGGAGGGGGCCACTAAGCGGACATTATACTGTGTAGGGGTACTACAGGGGGCAATATACTGTATGTGGCACTTATTGGACATAATACTGTGTGGGAACAATTAGAGGACAAAATACTGTGTTCTTTAAGGGGTTATAATATATTATATTATTAAATATTATTATACTGTATGGGGGGCATTAAAGGGGCATTATACTGTGTAGGGGCACTTTATAGGGCATTATACTGTGGGGGCATTATACTTTTTTTATGGGGCATTTTTTTTATGATGGGGTGGTGCGCCGAAAGATAATTTTGCACGGTGCGCCAACTATTCTAAGGCCGGCCCTGCAGTTGACACCTGCTGATTATGGAGCGGTATGAGATTTCCGGTTTCAGCGAATTAAAGTTATGTCAAATTAAAAGTTACACAATATCCGAATATAGTTTCTATCTTAATTCCTCGCGGTTTCAAGATCTCTGCTTGTTGTTATTCATTGGGGCATTCATTGTCTACTTCCAGTGGATAAAATTCTGTCCATGGTCATGTGATGGACACACAAATGCTGGGATCGTTACAGTTATGTATCAGAGCTGTGTCTTCTAATGATTATAAATAGATTATGAGTTTGTGAACTATAAAACCGCTAGTTCATGGAATACTTTTTTTTATTGTAGTTCATTAGTATCACAATTATGTGTGATATATGAATTGAGTGCTTGCTAAAAGAAGATTGCAAAACTGACAAAATTTAAAACCCTTTTTTCCTTCTTAGCTTCTGTCCTGCTGTGCAGCTGACTAGGGGGAGGGGTTAACTGCTCCCAGGTGGGATAAATTAGCCCTCAGGACTCTGTAGAGCCTGCTCTGTTTTGGCTTGCTAAACAAGTGGTTTGTATATCAAGTGGAGTTACAAAACCGGAGTTAAAGCCCCTGTAAGTACTCTTCTTCTTTTCTTTTCCTTTAACAATTGTTCACTGTTTTTTTAAAAAATGGGATAATGGACAGCAAGATTGGAGGTTTTCTTCAGTGCACAGTTTGCCATATGCATGCACGACTGGAGCCGGAGTTCCAGGGTGAATACCACTGTGGCAGATGTGAGCATATTGTTCACCTGGAAGCTTGCATTAGATATCTGGAGGAGCAAAATGCAACACTGAGAGCAATTGACAATCTTGAGCGGAGCATGCTGCTGACTGAGCAAGCAGTTAGTGGGGAAGAACTGGAGGGTGAAGACATGGGTCAGCAGGATCAGGCAAGTAGCTGGATTAGTATAGTTAGGGGTAGTAGAAAGGGGTCAAATAAAAGGAAGGCCAATCCTGTTTCTAATATTCCAAACAAAATTGCCAACTTGTGTGATGATGCGAGGGTGTCGGTCTCACAAATGGCAGCCCTAGTGGATACTGATCTCCCTAACAGCCGGGAGAATAGCCCAGCTGGTAATCGGCAGGATGGAAATGCAGGTAAGGTAAGACAATTGGTAGTTGTAGGGGATTCTATAATCAGGAAGACGGATAGAATAATTTGTCGCCAAGACCGCCTCAACCGAATGGCTTGCTGTCTCCCTGGTGCCAGGGTTCGACATGTGGTGGAACGAGTGGATAAATTACAGTGAGGGGCTAGTGATGATCCAGCTGTCGTGGTCCATGTGAGTACCAATAACAGAATAAATGGTAGGTAAGAATAATTTTAAAGAATTAGGCTACAAGCTGAAGTGAAGGATTGCATTCTCAGGAATACTGCCTGTGCCATGCGCATCACAGGAAAGACAGCGGGAGCTCAGGGAGATAAATGCATGGCTTAAGTCTTGGTGTAGAGGAGAAGGCTTTGTGTTCCTAGAGCACTGGGCTGACTTTTCATTGGGATACAAACTGTATTCTGCAGATGATTTGCAAATAAATGGAAGGGGGAGAGAATTCTAGCTGGGGTGGCGGAGTATTTAAACTAGGGCTGAGGAGGGAAGTCAATGAAGAAAATAAAGGTTAGAGAGGGGTCAGACTATATTGGTGGGGGAGAAACAGACTGTGAGGAGAGGACTAGACAACTGGGTAAGGAGTTCTTTTTGTTACAAAACAGCAATGAAAATGAAAATGCCCAAATAATGTCAAATTATCACATTTCTGATAATGAAAGTGAAAAACTGAAAGGCAAGTTAAAGTGTATATTCACAAATGCCAGAAGTCTAGCAAGCATAATGGGGGAGCTGGAGGCCTTGATACTGGAGGAAAATATAGATATAGTTGGTGTTGCTGAAACATGGCTAGACTCTTCACACGACTGGGCTGTAAATCTACAGGGTTTTACACTGTTTCGAAAAGACAGGACAAATAGGAAAGGTGGTGGTGTATGTCTGTATGTGAGAAGTGATATGAAGTTGAGTGTGAAAGAGACATTAGAGGGTGAAGATTGTTAGGAGCTTGAAACCTTGTGGGTGGAACTAGAAAGGGAGATAAACACTGAAAAAATTACTTTTGGTGTAATCTATAGACCCCCAATATAACTGAGGAGATGGAGGGTCAGCTATACAAACATATGGAGCGGGATGCACGGGCTGGTACTGTAGTGATAATAGGAGATTTTAATTACCCAGATATTAATTGGCAACATGGTTTGGCTTCAACTGCAAAGGGGAGACATTTCCTCAACCTGTTGCAGGAAAATTTTATGGGCCAGTTTGTGGAATACCCGACTAGAGGTGAAGCTCTGTTGGATCTGGTCATTTCTAATAATGCAGAGCTTGTTGGGAACGTCAATGTTCATGAAAACCTCGGTAACAGTGATCACAATATAGTTACATTTTACCTATACTGTAAAAAACAAACATAGGCTGGGCGGGCAAAAACACTTAATTTTAAAAAGGCCAATATCCCCAGAATGAGGGCTGCAATTCAGGATATAGACTGGGAAGAACTAATGTCAAATAATGGTACAAATTATAAATGGGAGATTTTCAAATTTACTGTATAAATGACTAAAATTAAATCCCACATAGCTTACACCTTCTGTAAAAAGGGCAATACGTGACAAAAAAAAAGGGCATTTGAAAAATACAAATATGAGGGTACATCTGTAGCCTTTTTAAATTATAAAGAGCGTAATAAAATCTGTAAAAATGTAATAAAATGAGCAAAAATACAAAATGAAAGGCAGGTGGCCAAGGATAGTAAAACAAATCCCAAATAATTCTTCAAGTATATTAATGAAAAAAAGCCAAGGTCTGAATGTGTAGGACCCTTAGATAGTGGTAATGGGGATTGGGTTACAGGGGATCAAGAGAAGGCAGAGTTACTAAATGGGTTCTTTAGCTCTGTATATACAACAGAAGAAAGAGCAGCGGTGCCAGTGCTGTTAATATATAAGTTGATATACTGAATTGGATGAATGTAGATATGGTCCAAGCTAAATAAATTAAAATAAATGTGCACAAGTCCCCGGGACCAGATGGGTTACACCCTAGAGTTCTTAAAGAGCTTAGTTCAGTTATTTCAGTCCCCCTCTTCATAATATTCAGAGATTCTCTAGTGACTGGTATAGTGCCAAGGGCAAATGTGGTGCCTATTTTCAAAAAGGGCTCTAGGTCTTCCCCGGGTAATTATAGACCAGTAAGCTTAACATCCATCGTGGGGAAAATGTTTGAGGGGCTATTGAGGTAGTATATACAGGATTATGTGACAAAAAATAGTATTATAAGTGACAGCCAGCACGATTTTACTAAGGACAGAAGTTGTCAAACTAACCTGATTTGTTTTTATGAAGATGTGAGCAGAAGCCTAGACCGAGGGGCCACTGTGGATATAGTATTTTTGGACTTTGCAAAGGAATTTGACACTGTCCCTCATAGACATCTACTGGGTAAATTAAGGACTATAAGTTTACAAAGTATAGTTTGTAATTGGATTGCGAATTGGCTCAATGACCATATCCAGAGAGTTGTGGTAAATGATTCCTACTCTGAATGGTCCGCGGTTATAAGTGGTGTACCCCAGGGTTCAGTGCTGGGACCACTATTATTCAACTTATTTATTAATGATATAGAAGATGGGATTAATAGCACTATTTCTATTTTTGCAGATGACACCAAGCTATGTAATATAGCTCAGTCTATGGAAGATGTTCGTGAATTGCAAGTGGATTTAAACAAACTAAGTGTTTGGGCATCCAGTTGGCAAATGAAGTTTAATGTAGATAAATGTAAAGTTATGCATCTGGGTACCAACAACCTGCATGCATCATATGTCCTAGGGGTAGATACACTGGGGGATTCACTTTTTGAGAAGGATCTGGGTGTACTTGTAGATCATAAACTAAATAACAGCATGCAATGTCAATCATGTCAATCAGCTGCTTCAAAGGCCAGCAAGATCATGGCGTGTATTAAAAGAGGCATGGACTCGTGGGACAGGGATGTAATATTACCACTTTACAAAGCATTAGTAAGGCCTCATCTAGAATATGCAGTTCAGTTGTGGGCTCCAGTCCATAGAAAGGATGCCCTGGAGTTGGAAAAAATACAAAGAAGAGCAACGAAGCTAATAAGGGTCATGGAGAATCTAAGTTATGAGGAAAGATTAAAAGAATGAAACCTATTTAACTATGATTAACTTATATAAATATATTAATGGCACATACAAAAAATATGGTGAAATCCTGTTCCATGTAAAACCCCCTCAAAAAACAAGGGGGCACTCCCTCCGTCTGGAAAAAGTAAGGTTCAACCTGCAGAGGCGACAAGCCTTCTTTACTGTGAGAACTGTGAATCTATGGAATAGCCTACCGCAGGAGCTGGTCACAGCAGGGACAGTAGATGGCTTTAAAAAGGGTTAGATAATTTACTAGAACAAAAAAATATTAGCTCCTATGTGTAGAAATTTTTACCTTCCCTTTTCCCGTCCCTTGGTTGAACTTGATGGACATGTGTCTTTTTTCAACCATACTAACTATGTAACTATGTAACAATGGGTTTTAGTTACCTCTTCTTTACATGAGGCAAACAGCTCATATTAACCTAAATACAGTTGTATACAGTTGATATCTGAATCTTAAATCCTGTCTCCTCACACTCTCAAGATGCTGCTTTGTTCAACCCCATTGCTTCACACTGCAGCTCTACTTGTTCATTAGCTGTACTCTATAAGGGTATGTTCACATGACTTATTTTCAGCCATTTTTCGGGCCGTAAACGGCCGAAAAATGGTCAATAAATCGGAAGCAGAACGCTGCCAAACATCTGCCCATTGATTTCGATGGGAAAAACGGCATTCTGTTCCGAAGGGGCGTTTTTTTACGCTGCTATTTTGAAAAACGGGCGCGTAAAAAAATGGCCACGAAATAGAAGTGCATGTCACTTCCTCAGCCGTTTTTGGAACCGTTTTTCATAGCCTCTATAGAAAAACAGCTCATAAATACAGGAGTAAAAAATGAAGCGAAAAACGCGAGTTGCTCATAAAACGTCTGAAAACATCTCCGTATTTTTAGACATTTTTTATTTTGTGTGTGCACATACCCTAAACATAAACACTCCACAGGCTCAGCATGAGGTTCGTACATAGAGAGCTGATTTTATACTTACATAGTTACTAAGGTTAAAAAATAAAAAGGTTCATCCCTTCTCAAACCTAGATGTTTGATCTAAAGGGAGGGAAGTAAAACTCCCTGGACTTTTCTAGTCAATTTCGCCTCACATGAATTTAAAAAAATCCCTTCCTGTTCAACACAGACAGTCAGATAATCTCCTAAAATAAATGTACTTTTAAACTTCATCTTATTAATTCACACTGCATTTTTTGTCAGGCAGAAAATAAACCTGAATTTTGAGGCAAATTTTTAATTTCCAGAGCTTTTTGACACTCTTTTTTGAAAAAAAACACCCAAATGAGTTCCGCAGCTTTTTTTTGCCTCCCATTGATTTCAATGGGAGTTCAGAGGAGCAAACCGCTCAAAGCAAGAGCATGTTGCTTTTTTTCCAGACTAAATGCAGTTGTAGGAATTCCACCTGTAAATACACTTTATATCTATATAAAGTGTATACGTAAATACGCTTTATATCTATATATATATATATATATATATATATATATATATACACTACCGTTGAAAAGTTTGGGGTCACCCAGACAATTTTGTGTTTTCCATGAAAACTCACACTTATATTTATCAAATGAGTTGCAAAATGACTAGAAAATATAGTCAAGACATTGACAAGGTTAGAAATAATGATTTTTATTTGAAATAATAATTTCCTCCTTCAAACTTTGCTTTCGTCAAAGAATGCTCCATTTGCAGCAATTACAGCATTGCAGACCTTTGGCATTCTAGCTGTTAATTTGCAGAGGTAATCTCGAGAAATTTCACCCCATGCTTCCAGAAGGCCCATCCACAACTTGGATTGGCTTGATGGGCACTTCTTGCGTACCATACGGTCAAGCTGCTCCCACAACAGCTCTATGGGGTTGAGATCTGGTGACTGCGCTGGCCACTCCATTACAGATAGAATACCAGCTGCCTGCTTCTTCCCTAAATAGTTCTTGCATAATTTGGAGGTGTGCTTTGGGTCATTGTCCTGTTGTAGGATGAAATTGGCCCCAATCAAGCGCTGTCCACAGGGTATGGCATGGCGTTGCAAAATGGAGTGATAGCCTTCCTTATTCAAAATCCTTTTTACCTTGTACAAATCTCCCACTTTACCAGCACCAAAGCAACCCCAGACCATCACATTACCTCCACCATGCTTGACGGATGGCGTCAGGCACTCTTCCAGCATCTTTTCAGTTGTTCTGCGTCTCACAAATGTTCTTCTGTGTGATCCAAACACCTCAAACTTCGATTCGTCTGTCCATAACACTTTTTTCTAATCTTCCTCTGTCCAATGTCTGTGTGCTTTTGCCCATATTAATCTTTTCCTTTTATTAGCCAATCTCAGATATAGCTTATTCTTTGCCACTCTGCCCTGAAGGCCAGTATCCCGGAGTTGCCTCTTCACTGTAGACGTTGACACTGGCGTTTTGCGGGTACTATTTAATGAAGCTGCATGTTGAGGACCTGTGAGGCGTCTATTTCTCAAACTAGAGACTCTAATGTACTTGTCTTGTTGCTCAGTTGTGCAGCGGGGCCTCCCACTTCTCTTTCTACTCTGGTTAGAGCCTGTGTGTGCTGTCCTCTGAAGGGAGTAGTACACACCGTTGTAGGAAATCTTCAGTTTCTTGGCTATTTCTCGCATGGAATAGCCTTCATTTCTAAGAACAAGAATAGACTGTCGAGTTTCACATGAAAGCTCTCTTTTTCTAGCCATTTTGAGAGTTTAATCGAACCCACAAATGTAATGTTCCAGATTCTCAACTAGCTCAAAGGAAGGTCAGTTTTATAGCTCCTCTAAACAGCAAAACCGTTTACAGCGGTGCTAACATAATTGCACAAGGGTTTTCAAGTGTTTTCTAATCATCCATTAGCCTTCTAACACAGTTAGCAAACACAATGTACCATTAGAACTCTAGAGTGATGGTTGCTGTAAATGGGTCTCTATACACCTATGTAGATATTGCATTAAAAACCAGACATTTGCAGCTAGAATAGTCATTCAGAACATTAACAATGTATAGAGTGTATTTCTGATTAATTTAATGCTATCTTCATTGAAAAAACTGTGCTTTTCTTTCAAAAATAAGGAAATTTCTAAGTGACCCTAAACTTTTGAACGGTAGTATATATATATATATATATATATATATATATATATATATATATATATATAAAACTGGAAGATCCTTTTAACAACAATGCACCAGTCAGCGGAGAGTTTGATCTTGGAATAAATATTGCTAGTTAACATTACACTGTAAGGGTAGTTCACACTGCAGATTTTGTGTGGCGGGCCCCACCACTCAAAATCCGCCGCCGAACTATTTCTGCTGTCGGCAGAAAGATTCCTTCCTCCCACTGACATCAATGCCTGCCTGAAGATCGAGCAAGACGCTTCTTTTTCCCGCTAGCTGAAATAATCAGCTAGCGAAAAAAATGTAGCATCCGAATCCCTATGAAGTGAATGGGGGGCGGAACTTTGTGGCAGAATTCGAGGCGGATTCCGCCTGCAAAATTCCTCCATTTGAACATACCCTTAACCCCTTCCCGACATTTGCCCTACATGTACGTCATGGAAAGCATTGACTTCCCGCAAAATGCTGTACATGTACGTCAAATGTTTGGCACCGGCTCAGAAGCTGAGTCGGTGCCATCATCACCGGATCTCAGCTGTATCTTACAGCTGACATCCGACTGTAACGGCAGGGACCGAAATTAGCTTAGATCCCCGCCATTAACCCCTTAAGTGCAGCGCTCAAACGCGATCGCTGCACTTAAGGTGTTTGCAGCTCATCGGAGCCCCAGCAATGAAATTGCCGGGGTTCCGGTGGCTGCAATGGCAACCGGAGGCCTAATACTGGCCTCCCGGTCTGCCTAGCACCGAAGCCGGTCAAGATCCGCCCGGCGGCGGAGCCTGATCGGCTTCCGTAGCTGCCGGCAAGATGGCGCCGGGTCAGGAGCTGATCCGGCGTCATCAGCGGTGGAAGTCAGCTGTACTGTACAGCTGACATCCACCTGTAACGGCAGAGACCGGAGCTAGCTCCGATCCCTGCCATTAACCCCTTCGATGCAGCAATCGAAAGCGATTGCTGCATCGTAGCGGTTACTAGCAGATCGCCAGCCCTGACAGGCAATCAGGACTGGCGACTGCTGTTATGGCAACAGGAGACACAATGGTCTCCTGCTCTGCCATTACGGAAGCCGATTTAGGCCCCTCCGGGAGGCGAAGCCTAATCGGCTTGCTGTCAGTGAATGAAAAAATCTGACCGTTGGATCTTCAAGTCCCCTAGTGGGACTTGAAGAAAAGCGTAAAAAAAAGTATAAAAAAGTGTAAAAAAAGTGCAAAAAATAAAAGTTTTAAAACAATAAAAGTTTCAAGTAATCAAATAAAACACAATCCCCCTTTTACTCTTATCAAGTCCTTTATTATTGAAAAATAATAATAAACCATATGTATTTGGTATCGCCACGACCGTAACGACCTGAGGTATCAAAATATTGTATTATTTATTGCACGCGGTGAACAGCGTAAAAAAACCGTAAAAAACGTTACCAGAGTTTCTGTTTTTTAGTCACTTTGCCCTACAAATATTAGAATAAAAAGTGATCAAAAAGTCGCATGTATCCAAAAATGGTACCTATAAAAACTATAGCTCGTCCCGCAAAAAACAAGCCCTCATACACCTCCGTCGACAAAAAAATTAAAACGTTATGGTTCTCACAACTTGGCGACAGAAAAAAAATACATTCTTTTTACAAAAGTAATTTTATTGTGAAAAAAGTTGTAAAACATAAAAAAGTGCTATAAATTAGGTATCGCCGGAATCGTACGGACCCGCAGAATAAAGTTAACATGTAATTTATAACGCATGGTGAACGCTGTATAAAAAAAACGAAAAAAGCTGTGCCAGAATTGCATTTTTTTGTTTACCTGGCATCCCAAAAAATAGGATAAAAGGTGATCAAAAAGTCACATGTACCCCAAAATGGTACCAATAATAACTACAGCTCGTCCCGTAACAAACCAGCCCTCATACCGCTACGTCTATGAAAAATAAAATTAGTTATGGCTCCAATAAGTCAGGAAATAAAAAAATATGCAGTTGTGCAGGCCCGAGGGGAACATTTCTTCAGTTTGAAGAGGCGATTTATCAAGGACCTAAAATTAGGGAACCAGGAAAGGGAGGGCCCAAACATATCCGCTGGAAGCGACGGTGCCCGTATTATACTAGGACAACACTTCCCAGCAAAATTCCTCAAACTACAAAGGTGCAGAGTGTGGACCAAAAGGGGGATAAGAAATTACACCATTTATCAGTGCGACACTGGCCTGTGCAGAAAGGATTGCTTCACAGCGTAACACACATCTATGGATTTTTTTTTTTTTTTCATACCACCTGACTATGCCCCTTATATACTCCGCCCCGCTTACATGTACCCCCACATTATAAAACACCAGCAATACTCAAACAAATTTAGTACCAAGCAAAATCCGCTCTCCAAAAGCCAAATGGTGCTCCCTCGGCTCTGAACCCTACAGCGTGCCCAAACAGCAGTTTCCTTCAACATATATGGCATCGTCATACCCGGGAGAACCCTTTTAACAATTTTTGGGGTGTGTGTCTCCAGTGTCATAAGCTGGGCACGACATATTTGCCACTGAATGGCATATCTAGGGAAAAATATAAATTTTTAATTTGCACCATCCGCAGTGCATTCATTTATGGAAAAGACCTGTGGGGTGAAAATGCTCACTACACCTCTTAATAAATGCCTTGAGGGGTGCAGTTTCCATAATGGGGTCACTTCTCAGGGGTTTCTTTTTATTATTTCACATCTGAGCCTCTGCAGTTGTGAACCAATACTTTGTAAATCGCCAAATTAGGCCTCCACTCCGCATGGTACTCTTCACTCCTGAGCCCTGTCATATGTCCAGGCAAAAGATTAGGGCCACATGTAGGGTGTTTCTAAAACCGGGAAACACTGCATAATAATTAGAGGGCTGTCTTGTTATGGTGGCACAAGCCGGGCACCACATATTGGCATATCTATGGAAGAAAATCCCATTTTCACTCTGCAACATCGAGTGAACACTAATTTCTACAAAACACCTGCAGGGTTAAAATGCTTACTACACCCCTTGGTAAATGCATTGAGGGGTGTCGTTTCCAAAATGGGGTCACTTCTGGGGGGTTTCCACTGTTTTGGGCCCACAGGCGCCCAGAAACCAATCCAGCAACATCTGCACTCCAAATGGCGGTCCTTTCCTTCTGAGCCCTGCCGTTTGCCCAAACAGCAGTTTATGACCACATATGGAGTATTGCCGTACTCGGGAGAAATTGCTTTACAAATTTTGGGTTCTTTTTTTCCTTTATTTGTTGAGAAAATGAAAAAATTTGCGCTAAAGCTACGTCTTATTGAAGAAAAAGGACTGTTTTTATTTTCACTGCCTAATTCTAATAAATTCTATGAAACATCTGTGGGGTCAAAATGCTCACTACACCCCTAGATGAATTCCTCAAGAGGTGTAGTTTCCTAAATGGAGTCCCTTTTTGGGCATTTTCATTGTTTTGTCCCCTCAGGGGCTTTGCAAATGTGACCTGGCCTCCGCAAACCATTCCTGCTAAATGTGATCTCAAAAAGCCAAATAGTGCTCTTTCCCTTCTAAGCCCTGCCGTGTGTCCAAACAGCCGTTTATTACCACATGTGGGGTATTGTTTTACTCGGGAGAAATTGCTTTACAAATTTTGTGGTGCTTTTTCTCCTTCAGTCCTTCTGGAAATGAGAAGAAATTAGCTAAACCTAGATTTTTTTTGAAAAAATGTAGATTATTATTTTCAGGGCCTACTTCCAATATTTTCTGCAAAAAAACTGTGGGGTCAAAATGCTCACTATACCCCTAGATAATTTCCTCAATGGGTGTAGTCTCCAAAATGGGGTCACTTGTGGGGGGTTTCCACTGTTTTGTCCCCTCAGGGGCTTCGTAAATGTGACATGGCCTCCGCAAACCATTCCTGCTAAATGTGGACTCCAAAAGCCAAATGGCGCTCTTTCCCTTCTAAGCCCTGCCGTGTGTCCAAACAGCCATTTATTACCACATGTGGGGTATTGTTTTACTCGGGAGAAATTGCTTTACAAATTTTACGGTGCTTTTTCTCCTTCAGTCCTTGTGGAAATGAGAATAAATTAGCTAAACCTACATTTTCTTTGAAAAAATTTAGATTATCATTTTCACAGCCTACTTCCAATAATTTATGCAAAAAACCTGTGGGGTCAAAACGCTCACTATACCCCTAGATAATTTCCTCAATGGGTGTAGTTTCCGAAATGGGGTCACTTGTGGGGGGTTTCCACTGTTTTGTCCCCTCAGGGGCTTTGTAAATGTGACATGGCCTCTCAAACCATTCCTGCTAAATTTGAGCTCCAAAAGCCAAACGGCGCTCTTTCCCTTCTAAGCTCTGCCGTGTGTCCAAATATCCATTTATTACCACATGTGGGGTAGTGTTTTACTCGGGAGAAATTGCTTTACAAATTTTGTGGTGCTTTTTCTCCTTTAGTCCTTGTGGAAATGAGAAAAAAAATCGCTAAACCTACATTTTCTTTGAAGAAATGTTGATTTTAATTTTCACGGCCTACTTCCAATAATTTCTGTAAAAAACCTGTGCGGTCAAAATGCTCACTACACCCCTAGATAATTTCCTTGAGGTGTGTAGTTTCCCAGATGGGGTCACTTTTGGGGGATTTTCACTGTTTTGGCACCGCAAGAGCCCTTCAAACCTGACATGGTGCCTAAAATATATTCTAACAAAAATAAGGCCCCAAAATCCACTAGGTGCTCCTTTGCTTCTGAGGCCGGTGCTTCAGTCCAGTAGTACGCTACGGCCACATGTGAGATATTTCCTAAAACTTCAGAAACTGGGCAACAAATATTGAGTTGCATTTCTCTGGTAAAACCTTCTGTGTTATAAAAAAAATTGTATTAAAAATTTATTTCTGCAAAAAAATATGAAATTTGTAAATTTCACCTCTACTTTGCTTTAATTCCTGTGAAATGTGTAAAGGGTTAAGACATTTTCTAAATGCTGTTTTGAATACTTTGAGGAGTGAAGTTTTTAAAATGGGGTGACTTTTTGGGGGTTTCTAATATATAAGGCCCTCAAAACCACTTCACAACTGAACTGGCCCCTGTAAAAATAGCCTTTTGAAATTTTCTTTAAAATGTGAGAAATTGCTACTAAAGTTCTAAGCCTTGTGAGGTCATAGAAAAATAAAAGGATGTACAAAAAACGATGCCAATCTAAAGTAGACATATGGGGGATGTTAATTAGCAACAATTTTGTGTGTTATAACTGCCTGTCTTACAAGCAGATACATTTAAATTGAGAAAAATGCTAATTTTTGCAATTTTTCACTATATTTTCGTGTTTTTCACAATTAAATACTGAATGTATCGACCAAATTTTACCACTATCTTAAAGTCCAATGTGTCACGAGAAAACAATCTCAGAATCGCCCGGATAGGTGAAAGCATTTCGACGTTATTACCACATAAAGTGAAACATGTCAGATTTGAAAAATGAGGCTCTGTCAGGAAGGTCAAAAGTGGCTAAAGAGGGAAGGGGTTAATGTAACCTCTTTCCTATATTGATAATAGAAATGCCTTTTAGGCCCCTCACGGAACTTTTCTAAGTGGGCAGAAACTATGTTGCAAATCAACGCTAGCTCATGACTGGCGTAGATTTCTTTGTCTGGTGCTCAGAACGCAAAATTAGGCACATTTTACTTAAACATTCTTTATATTAAGACAGGCGTATAAAATGCCAGTCTAAATAAATTCCCCACTTTTTGGATTTTTTTTAAGATCTCTGTTTGCTGTTAGTGAATGGTAACATCCATTATCAAAAACATCATGAAAATGCTACTCACAGGTGCATGGAACATTTCACAAGAGAGCTTACATTTCAGATCAGTTGAATGAATGAATGAATGAATGAATGAATGAATGAATGAATGAATGAATGAATGAGATGTTCACTGACAGCAAGTAGAGACCTTTATGATGGTGAGACATTAAAACACAAAGTCCCAAATTTACTAAGACTGTTTCATACGCCAGTCTCAGACTGAAAAGCGATAGAGTAAGAGGCGACAAGTGTATTAAGAGACGCACTCCTCTTAATAAATTTGTTGCATTTTGGGCTGACCTTGCGCCCCAAATCTTGTAACTGGTGTTGATTTTTTATATTAAAGTAAATCTGTTGCGGTGTAGGTAACCCCACTCCATTCCTGCTAAAGCCAACCCATTCTTTAACCCCTTAGTGTTTAAGCCTGTTTTGGCCTTGTGGACACAGCCAATTTTTGCAAATCTGACATGTGTTACTTTATGTGGTAATAACTCCAGAATGCTTTTACCTATCCAAGCAATTCTGAGACTGTTTTCTCGTGACATGTTGTACTTTATGATACTGAAAAAATTTGGTCATTAAATTGAATATTTATTTGTAAAAAACACCAACATTTTGCGAAAATGTCCAAAAATCTGCATTTTTCGAAATTTTAATGTATCTGCTTGTAAAACAGATAGTAATACCACACAAAATAGTTACTAGTTTACATTTTCCATATGTCTACTTTATGTTTGCATCATTTTTTGAACGTCCTTTTATTTTTCTAGGACGTTACAAGGCTTAGAAGTTTAGCTGCAATTTCTCACATTTTCAAGAAAATTTCAAAAGGCTATTTTTTCAGGGACCAGTTCAGTTCTGAAGTGGTTTTGAGGGCCTTATATATTAGAAAGTCCCCATAAATCACCCCATTTTAAAAACTGCATGCCTCAAAGTATTCAAAACAGCATGCAGAAATTATTTTAACTCTTTAGGTGTGTCACAGGAAATAAAGCAAATAGAGGTGAAATTTACAAATGTCTTTTTTTTTTACGAAATTCATTTGTAATACAGTTCTTTCTGTAACACAGAAGGTTTTAGCAGAAAAACGCAACTCAATAGTTGTTGCCCAGATTCTGCAGTTTTAGAAATATCCCACATGTGGTCCTAGTGCACTAATTAACTGAAACACAGGCCACAGAAGCAAAGGAGCACCTAAAGGATATTGGGGCCTCTATTTTATTGGAATATATTTTAGGCACCATGTCAGGTTTGAAGAGGTCTTGTGGTGCCAAAACAGTGGAAGCTCCCCAAAAGTGACCCCATTTTGGAAACTACACCCCTCAAGGAATTTTTCTAGGGGTATAGTTAGCATTTTGAGCCCACAGGTTTTTTACTAAATTTATTGGAACTGGTCTGTGAATAAGAAAATCTACTTTTTTCTGCAAAAACATATAATGTTTTAGTTTTTACAAGGAATAAATAATAAAAAGCACCCCAAAATTTGTAAAGCAATGTCTCCCGATTACAGAAATACCCTATATGTGGTAATAAACTGCTGTTTGGACCCACTGCAGGGCTCAGAAGGGAGCGAGTGCCATTTGGATTTTGGAGCGCAGATTTTGCAGGAATGGTTTTCGGTGCCATGTCGTGTTTGCAAAGCCCTGGAGGGACCATAACAGTGGAAACTCCCCAAAAGTAACCCCATTTTGTAAACTTCACCCCTTAAGGAATTTTTCTCGTGGTATAATTAGCATTTTGAGACCACAGGTTTTTTGCTAAATTTATTGCAACTGGTCTGTGAATATGAAAATCTATTTTTTTCTGAAAAAAACATACAATGTTTTAGATTTTACAAGGAATAAAAGAGAAAAAGAACCTCAACATTTGTAAAGAAATGTCTCCCGATCACGGCAATTCCCCATATGTACTAATAAACTGCTGTTTGGACCCACGGCAGGGCTCAGAAGGGAACGAGCGCCATTTGGATTTTGGAGCGCAGATTTTGATGGAATGGTTTTCGGTGCCATGTTGTGTTTGAAAAGCCCTGGAGGGACCAGTGGAAACGCCACAAAAGTGACTCCATTTTGGAAACTACACCCCTCAAGGAATTTTTGTAGGGGTAAAGTTAGCATTTTGACAACACACAGTTTTTGCAGAATTTATGGGAATTATGCCGTGAAATTGAAAATCTACATTTTTTTCTAATAAAATGTCGTTTTAGCTCAGATTTTTTCATTTTTACAATAGATAAAGGAGAAAAACCACCCCAAACATTTGTAATGCAAACTCTTTTGAGCACAGCAATACCCCATATGTGGAAATAAACTGCTGTTTGGACACACGGCGGGGCTTAGAAAGGACGGAGCACCATTTGACTTTTTGAGCTCAAGTTTTGCTGGAATGGTTTGCGGCCCCATGTCACATTTTGCAAAGCCACTGAGGGGCCAAAATGGTGCAAACCCCGCAAAAGTGACCCCATTTGGGAAACTACAACCCTTGTGGAATTTATCTAGTGGTATAGTGAGCATTCTGACCCCGCAGTTTTTTTGCTGAATTATTGGAATTGTGCAGTGAAAATGAAAATCTACATTCTTTCCACTAAAATGTTGCATTTTTTTTCATTTTCACAAGGAATAAAGGAGAAAAACCGCCCCAACAATTGTAAAGCAATTTCTTCAGAGTACGGCAATACCCCATATGTGGTCATAAACTGCTGTTTGGACACACCGCAGGGCTCAGAATGGATGGCAGGAGTGCTGATTGGCATGTAGATTTTGGTTGATTGTTTTTTGGGCGCCATGTCGCATTTGCAGAGCCGTTGAGGTACCAGTACAGTAGAAACCCCTGAGAAGTGACTCCATTTTGGAAACTATACCCTCAGGGAAATCATCTAGGGGTGTGGGTGAGCATTTTGATCCCACAGGTGTTTCATAGATTGTATTAGAATGGTGCAGTGAAAATGAAAAATGTATTATTTCCCCAAAAAATATGTACTTTTGCACCCAATTTTTTTCCCACAAGGGGTAATAGGAGAAAAAAACAACACACAATTTGTTACCCAATTTCTCCCGAGTACGGCAATACCCCATGTGTGGCCCTAAACTTCTGTTTGGGCACATGGCAGAGTTCAAAATGGAAGTGGAACCATTTGGCTTTTAGAGCACAGATTTTGCTGGACTGGTGTACAGGCGCCATGTCGCATTTGCAGAGCTCCCTTAGGTACCAGAGTAGAGTGTAAAACCCTGAATATATTGTGCCCAGTTCGTGCCACTGAAGACAAATACCTCAAACTGTAAAGCGTGTTCTCCCGGGGTTGGCGATGCCATATATGTGGACGTAAACTGCTGTTTGGGCATGCTGCAAGGCTGAGAAGGGAGGGAGAGCCATTTGGCTTTTGGAGCGCAGATTTTGCTTAGTGGTAGTTTTGTTTGGGGTTTTGCTGGTATTTCAGTTTATAATGTGGGGGCATATGTAATCTGTGCATAAGAGGGTATAATAATGGGGTAAATAAATAATATTTCATAGATCTGTGGCCAGTGACGCATTGATAAATGGTGCCAGATGTTATCCACTTTTGGATGCTCTGCCCATTTTGCATCGCCATATTCTGAGAGCCAAAACTTCTGTATTTTTTCTCCACTGGAGCTGTGTGAGGGCTTATTTTTGCGGTACAAGTTGTAGTTTTTAACTTTTTTTTTGTCCCACTAGGGAACTTGAAGGCATGAAGCCCTGATCGCTATTCTAATACACTGCACTAGGGACTAATAGGCTTCCGTACTAGGAAGCGATTGTTAGTCTACGGTTGCTATAGCAACCATCCGAACCCACGCTGGTGCCGATGGTTGCCATTAGCAAGCCTAGCTCCGGTCCTGGCCGTTAGAGCTCGATGTCAGCTGTGACAAACAGCTGACACCCGCGTCCGTGGTAACCATCATGGTTGCCGACAGGCTAGAAGACACTTCAATGCAGCAATCGCTGCATCTAAGGAGTTAATCGGCCTGAT
Source organism: Rhinoderma darwinii (assembly GCF_050947455.1). NCBI lineage: Eukaryota > Metazoa > Chordata > Amphibia > Anura > Rhinodermatidae > Rhinoderma > Rhinoderma darwinii. Next base: position 160,611,142 of record NC_134688.1, on the reverse strand, counting down.
CGGTGTAAAGGATGTGCCAGGCACAGCTTCTTTATCAACGCCCATAGGTAATCAGTCTGCACCTGCTTCTCGGTCTGTGAGACTGACTCCATCTTCCACCACTCAGGATGGCAGGCTTAGGAGTGGGAGAGCCTATCGCAACCTGGCCAGACGGAGCTAGCTCCCGCCCTCTGTCTATTTATACCTGCCTTTCCTGTTCCTCCTTGCTTGTGAATCTTCTCTGTTGGTTTCCTGGCCCTTCTGCAGCTTCTTGAACTATTTGTCCCTGCTTCGTATTGACCCTGGCTTGTTGACTACTCTCCTGCTCTGCGTTTGGTACCTCGTGCTCTCCTGGTTTTACTCGGCTTGTTCACTACTCTCCTTTTCTGCGTTTGGCACCTCGTACTCTCCTGGTTTGACTCGGCTCGTTTACTACTCTTGTTGCTCACGGTGTTGCCGTGGGCAACTGCCCCGTTTCCCTTAGGTTCTGTGTTCCCTTGTCTGTTTGTCTGTCGTTCACTTATTGAGTGTAGGGACCGTCGCCCAGTTGTACCCCGTCGCCTAGGGCGGGTCGTTGCAAGTAGGCAGGGACTGAGTGGCGGGTAGTTTAGGGTGCACTTGTCTGTTTCCCTACCCCCATCATTACAATCGGAGCCTAGCTTCGGTCCTGGCCATTACAGCGGGGTGTCGGACAGGCGATACCCGGCGGTGATAGCGCAGGCTCAGCTTCTGAGCCAGCGCCATCACATACACCACCTCATGGAGCTGTGATTGGTCAGTCTGCTATGACTGATCAATCACAGCGATCGCCGGAAGGAGACCGCTGTGATTGGTCCCCTGCCATCTTGCTGTGCCGATCAACTGTCATAAACAGTTGTCGACACAGTTCTGTCACCCTGTCGCTTGACAGGGTGACAGTTTTTAGCCAGGATGCACCGGTACGTCCCGGTGTCTTAAAGCACTGGAATACAGGACGTACCGGTGCGTCCTGGTGCGGTAAGGGGTTATAAAGTGCCGTGAGTGGCGGAAAACAGCAAAAAGTTGCAAATTATTGCTCAAATACGGCGTGTGCCCTAATTTCCTACATTTTAACGCCCTAATGCTGATGTACAGTCATTTTTAAATTTCCCCAAAGTATTTTAAAAAGTTGCAGATCTGTATTATAAAATGAACAATTTGTATTTGGAATTTCCATCTATTTTTTTTAGACTCCTCTTTTGTATTAACAAAAATAGGTGTTAAGGGGATGTGTTAAAAGCCTTTCTTCCCTAATTCCAGACTTGTAAAGATTTTCTGGTTTAATTAGTTCTATCTTTATTTAACAACTGGTGTAACATATGTTGATATAAAACAAGCCATTAATTTTGATTATCATCTGGAGTATGTAGGAATACAATATGTATCATAGCAGGAAGATAAACCAGTTATATTTGCCCTGTGCATTCCTTCTAGAATTTATTGTATCAAGGAATTTTATTAAAGTGAAAATGGACCTGTCACTAGTGTCTCAGGAGTACAGCCCCTGTCCATATGCCCCGTTAGGAACAGTGATCAGCTGGCTACTTCATTTAAAAAAAAGAGGTTGTCTTCATGAGATAAACCCTTTAAGATAAGAAAGTTTTAAAATACTGGTATTTGCTTAAAGGAGTACTCCCACTATTTTTTTTTATTCTGTGGCCCATTAGAGAGGCACATTATGTAAATTGAGGTGAAGGTAATCTTCTTACCGGTGGCTGTATTTGTGAGTTATCCACTCCCTTCTGGTCCTCAGCTGTGTCATGTCACCAGCATTAGGACTCTACAACGGACACAGCGTCTCATGTGTGGAAAGGAAGTCAGTTTCTCCATTCATTACTATCACAGTCTCGATATGAGTCTTATAGGAATGAATGGAGAAACTGACTTCCTGTTCACACATGAGACGCTGTGTCTGCTGGAGAGTCCTATTACTGGTCACATGACACAGCTGAGGACCAGAAGGGAGTGGATAACTTACAAATACAGCCACTGGTAAGAAAATTACCTTCACCTCAATTTACATAATGTACCTTTCCAACGGGCCAGAGAATAAACATTTTTTGAGGGAGTGCTTTTTTAAGGGACTGTCCTTACATAATGCAGTAGCATTTTAGCCCTAAAAAGACCTTTAAATAGCAATTTATCATAGTAAATAAAAATATTACTGTAATGTCCGTGGCTGCGGGCTGTCAGCTCCAACCTCCCACTGACCGCCGCAGCCACGAGTCGGCAAGCGCTGGCCCCAGCCTCCTCCTCAGGAGACGCCAGCGCTCGCATCCACTCACCTCTTCCCGTTCCCGTAGGGTGCGCGCGCACGCTCGTGCCCGCTCTTAAAGGGGCAGCGCTCATGGACGACCCTGGGTAAAGATGGACTTCTGTCTACATTGTCCATACCTGTGACTATAGTGTCCGGCAAGAAAACGCATCAGGTCTCTGCATATCTGGACTCTGGTTCCGCTGCTAATTTTATCCGCAGAGATCGCTTGGACCTTCTGCAATTACCCACCACCCTCCTGGAGAGTCCATTGACAGTTGCTTCTGTGAATGGACTACCTCTGCCAGACCCAGTTATTGCTGTGACCAAGCCACTGAAGCTCCAAGTAGAGCTCTTCACTCCGAACTCCTGTCGTTCTATGTCCTATCCAAAGCTGTTAACCCTGTGTTGCTGGGCCTGCCTTGGCTCCAACTGCATGCCCCAGTTCTGGACTGGAATTCTGGAGAGGTTCTTCAGTGGGGTCCTGAGTGTCAAGGTCATTGCCTGGTGAGGTTCGCTACTTCAGCCATTGGCAGGATTGCCGGGACATTATGCTGCCTTTTCGGACGTCTTCAGCAAGAGGGAGGTGGAAACTTTGCCTCCACATCGGGCGTATGACTGCCCTATTGAACTTATACCTGGTGCATCCCTTCCCCGTGGTAGCGTATATCCCCTCTCCTTGCCAGAGACTCTGTCCATGTCCGCCTATGTGAAGGAGAACCTAGAAAGGGGCTTCATATGAAAGTCTTCCTCCTCGGCAGGAGCCGAGTTCCTCTTCATCAAAAAGAAAGATGGCTCTCTTCACCCTTGCATCGACTAACGTGGTCTTAACCAGATCACGGTGAAGAATAAATATCCATTGCCACTGATCTCCGAACTGTTTGATCGAATACGTGGTGCAAATTTTTTTTCTAAACTAGACCTTCGTGGGGCTTAAAACCTAATTCGGATTCGTCAGGGCGATGAATGAAAGACTGCATTTAACACCCGTGATGGACACTATGAGTATCTAGTAATGCCCTTCGGCCTGTGTAATGCTCCCGCGGTCTTCCAGGAGTTTGTGAATGACATTTTCCGTGACCTCCTATATGTTTGTGTTGTAGTCTACCTTGATGACATCTTGATTTTCTCCCCAGATCCTGTGACGCACCAGAGACATGTCTGTCAGGTTCTGCTACGGTTAAGGGAGAATCGTCTGTACGCCACGTTGGAGAAGTGTATATTTTACAAGGATGCTCTACCCTTCCTGGGCTACATCGTCTCGAATCGAGGCCTCGAGATGGACCCTGAGAAGGTAAAGTCTGTCCTGGAGTGGCCACGTCCTCAAGGCTTGAGGGCCATACAGCGCTTTTTGGGATTTGCTAACTTTTACAGGCAGTTTATTCCAAACTTCTCTTCACTGATTTCTCCCATCTCTAAACTTACTAAGAAGGGTATGAATGCCAAGGTGTGGACTCCCGAGGCAGAGTCTGCATTCAACAGCCTGAAGAGTGCCTTCACGTCAGCCTCTATCCTCCATCATCCAGATGTTTCCCTACAGTTCTCGTTGGAGGTGGACGCATCCTCTGTCGGTGCTGGTGCAATCCTGTTCGAGAGAGGTCCCAAGGGCAAGTCAAGGGTATGTGGATACTTCTCTAAGCTCTTCTCTTCCGCAGAACGCAACTACACGTGTGAAGGATTTGCCTGACACAGCTTCTGTATCGACGCCCGTGGTTAATCAGCCTGCATCTGTGCCTAGGACTGCTAGAGTGACTCGTTCTGCTACCACTCAGGCTAGTAAGCTGAGGAGTGGGAGAGCCTATCGCAGCCTGGCCAGACGGTTCTAGCTCCCGCCCTTGGTCTACTTATACCTTCATTTGCTGCTTGTCCTTTGCCTGTGATTCTCCTGTTTCCTGGCTCTGCTGTTCCTGCTGTTACCATTGACCTCTGCTTCATATTGACCCTGGCTTGACTGACTATTCTCCTGCTCTGCATTTGTTACCACGTACACTAATGGTTTGACTCGGCTCGTCCACTACTCTCTGTTGCTCACGGTGTCGCCGTGGGCAACTGCCCCACATACCTTGCTTTTGTGTACCCTTGTCTTGTTTGTCTTTAGTGCCTGTATTGAGTGTAGGGACCGTCGCCCAGTTGTACGCCGTCGCCTAAGACGGGCTGTGCAAAGAGGCAGGGACTGAGTGGCGGGTAGATTAGGGCTCACCTGTCTTTCTCCCTATCCTGACATTACATAATCACAGGCCCATATACCTTTTCTAACCTGGTCCCTGACACACTATGGACCGCCTTGAGGCCCTGGCTCAGCACATGCAGGGTCTCTCTGTAATGACGGGGTAGGGAGACAGACAGGTGAGCCCTAATCTACCCGCCACTCAGTCCCTGCCTACTTGCACGGCCCGTCCTAGGCGACGGCGTACAACTAGGCGACGGTCCCTACGCTCAATATGTGCAGGACAGACAAACAGACAAGGGTACACAGAAGCTAAGGGAAATGGGGAAGTTGCCCACGGCAACACCGTGAGCAACAGGCGTAGAGAACGAGCCGAGTCAAACCAGGAGTGAATGAGGTACCAAACGCAGAGCAGGAGCGTAGTCAGTAAAGCCAGGGTCAAATAGAAGCAAGGTCAATAATAATAGCAGGAGCAGCAGAGCCAGGAAAGAGGATAGAATCACAGGCAAAGACAAGCAGGAAATGAAGGTATAAATAGACCGAGGGCGGGAGCTAGAACCATCTGGTCAGGCTGTGATAGGTTCCCCCACTCCGGAGCCTACCAGCCTGAGTGGTAGCAGATCGAGTCACTCTATCAGACCTAGGATTAGATGCAGACTGATTAACCACGGGCGTCGACACAGAATCTGTGTCTGGCAGATCCTTTACAGTACCCCCGCTTTTATGAGGGGCCACTGGACCATTTCTAGGTGGACCTGGCTTATTGGGGAACCGAAGATGGAACCTCCTGAGCAATACCCCAGCGTGAACATCCCGGGCGGGTACCCAAGTCCTCTCCTCAGGCCCGTATCCTCTCCAATGGACCAGGTACTGGAGGGAGCCTTGGACCATCCTGCTGTCCACAATCTTGACCCCAAACACACATTTTTCAGTTTTAGCAAAGAGTTTGTTTTCCCGAAGGGCCTGGAGCACCTTCTTGACATGCTCAATGTGGGAGGACCAGTCCTTGGAAAACACAAGTATGTCATCAAGGTACACTACAAGAAATACCCCCAGGTAGTCTCTCAAAATCTCATTTATTAAATTCTGGAAGACCGCAGGAGCATTACACAACTCAAAGGACATGACAAGGTATTCGAAATGACCTTCGGGCGTGTTAAACGCAGTCTTCCACTCATCCCCCTCTCTGATGCGGATAAGATTATAAGCCCCCGGAAGATCAAACTTAGAGAACCATTGGGCCCCCTGAACCTGATTGAAGAGATCAGGAATCAAAGGAAGGGGATGCTGGTTGTGACCTTATTCAAGTTTCAGTAATCGATGCACGGCCTAAGACCACCATCCTTCTTCCCTATGAAGAAGAAGCCAGCACCTACCGGAGACGTAGAGGGGCGAATGTAACCCTTGGCCAGGCATTCCTGGATATACTCTCTCATGGCTTCACGTTCGGGACAAGAGAGATTAAATATCCTACCCTTAGGGAGCTTAGCTCCTGGTACCAAATCGATTGCGCAATCGTATTCTCTATGAGGAGGTAACACTTCGGACGCCTTTTTAGAAAAAACATCAGCGAAATCCTGAATAAACTCAGGTAGAGTGTTTACCTCCTCAGCGAGAAAAATAAAATGAACAGAAAAACATGACGTCATGCATTCATTACCCCATTTGGTAAGATCCCCAGTATTCCAGTTAAACGTGGGATTATGCATCTGCAACCAGGGAAGACCTAAAACCAAATCGGACGATAATCCCTGCATCACCAGTACAGAGCACTGCTCCAAATGCATGGAGCCAACAATGAGTTAAAAAACAGGGGTATGCTGTGTAAAATAACCATTAGCAAGTGGAGTGGAGTCGATACCCACTACTGGGACAAGTTTAGGCAAATCAATCAATGGCATAGCTAGACACATAACAAATTCCACAGACATAATATTAGCAGAAGACCCTGAATCCACAAAGGCACTGCCGGTAGCAGACCTACCCTCAAAAGAGACCTGAAAGGGAAGCAAGATCTTATTAGGTTTCATATTTACGGGAAATACCTGTGCGCCCAAGTGACCTCCCCGATGGTCACTTAGGCACAGAAGTTCTTCCGGCTGCTTATTCTTACGCCTAGGACAGTTGTTCACTTGATGCTTGTCATCCCCACAGTAGAAGCAGAGACCATTCTTCCTGCAGAGCTCTCTACATTGTTGGGGAGACACGGAGGCCCCGAGTTGCATTGGTTCATCAGAGTTTTCCGTGGAAGAACGAAGCAACGGAACCTCGGGAGCCATCATGGGGGAGCCAGAGGAGAAAGCACAAAAACGTTCAAGTCGTCGTTCCCTGATACGTCGGTCAAGACGTACCGCTAAAGCCATAACCTGATCTAGAGAGTCTGAAGAGGGATAGCTAACTAACAGGTCTTTCAGGGCCTTCGACAGACCCAATCTAAACTGGCACCTCAAGGCAGGGTCATTCCACCGAGAAGCTACACACCACTTCCTAAAGTCAGAACAGTACTCCTCAATGGGTCTCTTACCCTGACATAAGGTCACCAGCTGACTCTCGGCAAAAGCAGTCTTGTCAGTCTCGTCATATATGAGCCCGAGAGCAGAAAAAAAAATATCAACAGTGGAAAGTTCAGGGGCGTCAGGAGCCAAGGAGAAGGCCCATTCTTGTGGCCCATCCTGGAGCCTGGAGACAATTATACCCACTCGCTGGCTCTCAGAACCTGAGGAGTGGGGCCTTAGACGGAAATAGAGCCTACAACTCTCCCGAAAGGAGAAAAAAGTCTTCCGGTCCCCTGAGAACCGGTCAGGCAACTTGAGGTGGGGTTCAAGAGCTGAGGTGGGGGGCACTACCAGGGTGGCATCACGCTGGTTGCCCCTCTGAGCCAGGGCTTGGACCTGTAGGGAGAGGCCCTGCATTTGCTGAGCCAGGGTCTCAAGGGGGTCCATAGTTGTGTCAGGGACCAGGGTAGAAAAGGTATATGGGCCTGTGATTATGTAATGACGGGGTAGGGAGACAGACAGGTGAGCCCTAATCTACCCGCCACTCAGTCCCTGCCTACTTGCACGGCCCGTCCTAGTCGACGGCGTACAACTGGGCGACGGTCCCTACGCTCAATATGTGCAGGACAGACAAACAGACAAGGGTACACAGAAGCTAAGGGAAATGGGGAAGTTGCCCACGGCAACACCGTGAGCAACAGGCGTGGAGAACGAGCCGAGTCAAACTAGGAGTGATTGAGGTACCAAGTGCAGAGCAGGAGCGTAGTCAGTAAAGCCAGGGTCAAAATGAAGCAAAATAATAGCAGGAGCAGCAGAACCAGGAAACAGGATAGAATCACAGGCAAAGACAAGCAGGAAATGAAGGTATAAATAGACCGAGGGCGGGAGCTAGAACCGTCTGGCGAGGCTGTGATAGGTTCTCCCACTCCTGAGCCTACCAGCCTGAGTGGTAGCAGATCGAGTCACTCTATCAGACCTATGACCTATCACTCCTGGTTTGACTCGGCTCGTCCACTACTCTCTGTTGCTCACGGTGTCGCCGTGGGCAACTGCCCCACATCCCTTGCTTTTGTGTACCCTTGTCTTGTTTGTCTTTAGTGCACATATTGAGCGTAGGGACCATCGCCCAGTTGTACGCCGTCACCTAGGACGGGCTGTGTAATTAGGCAAGGACTGAGTGGCGGGTAGATTAGGGCTCACCTGTCTGTCTCCCTATCCTGACATTAGAATTTGATTGGGGATCGGGAGTTACTGGCCATCAAATTGGCTCTGGAGGAGTGGAAACATCTACTAGAGGGCGCAGCTCACCCTATCTTTATTTTTACGGACCACAAGAATCTGACCTACCTCCAGACGGCCCAACAGCTGAACCCTCGTCAGGCCAGGTGATCACTGTTCTTTGCAAGGTTTCTGTTTGAGCTTCATTATCGCCTGGCCGACAAGAATGTGAGGGCCGATGCCTTGTCCAGGTCTTTCGAGACAGAAGACACCATTGAGGACCCACAGAATATTATCAATCCATCCTGCATTGTATCGGTCAATCCCCTGCAGATTCGGGACATTCCTTCTGGGAGGACTCTTGTGCGCCTGGCTGATCGTGGAAGAATCCTCCGCCGGGGTCACTCCTCTAGACTGGCAGGTCACGCGGGGTTACGTAAGACCCGGGATTTGATTGCTCGTCATTTCTGGTTGCCCACTCTGCCCAAAGATATTGTGGACTTCGTTTCTACCTGTGCTGTATGTGCAGCCAACAAGGCTACCCACTCCAGACCTGCTGGCCTGCTCCAGCCATTGCCTGTGCCCAATGCTCCCTGGCAGCATATAGCGATGGACTTTATGATGGAGCTGCCTCTCTCTGCTGGATGCAGTACTGTCTGGGTAGTGGTGGACTGATTTTCAAAGATGTCCCACTTCGTTCCTCTGACCGGTTTTCCTTCCGCTCCTCAGTTGGCCAAATTATTTATTCAACACATCTTCTGCTTGCACGGCTTGCCACAGCATATTGTGTCTGATCGGGAGGGTTCAGTTTACCTCGAGGTTCTGGAGAGCCCTCTGCGGACTTCTTGGCGTGAAGTTTGACTTTTCTTCTGCCTACCATCCTCAGTCTAATGGTCAGGTCAAGATGATCAACCAGATTTTGGAGAACTACCTACGCCACTTCATCTCCAAGCAGCATGATGACTGGGTGCAGCTGCTCCCATGGGCGGAGTTCTCCTACATCAATCACACCAGTAAGTCTACTAGGAATACTCCGTTCTGCATTGTCTATGTAAAGGATCTGCCAGGCACAACTTCTGTGTATACGCCCATGGGTAATCAGTCTGCACCTGGTTCTATGTCTCTGAGACTGACTCCATCTTCCACCACTCAGGATGGCAGGCTATGTAGTGGCAGGGGGGTAGGGAAACAGACAGTGAGCCCTAATCTACCCACCACTCAGTCCCTGCCTACTTGCAACGACCCGCCCTAGGCGACGGGGTACAACTGGGCGACGGTCCCTACGCTCAGTAGGTGCACGACAGACAAACAGACAAGGGGACACAAGCAAAGGGAAAAGGGGCAGTTGCCCACGACAACACCGTGAGCAACAAGAGAGGTGAACGAGCCGAGTCAAACCAGGAATGTACGAGGTACCAAACGCAGAGCAGGAGAGTAGTCAGTAAGCCGGGGTCAGTATGAAGCAAGGTCAAATAGCTAGGAGCTGCAGCAAGGCCAGGAAACCACACGAGAAGAATCACAAGCAAAGGAGTAACAGGAAAGGCAGGTATAAATAGACAGAGGGCGGGAGCTAGCTCCGTCTGGCCAGGCTGCGATAGGCTCTCCCACTCCTAAGTCTGCCATCCTGAGTGGTGGAAGATGGAGTCAGTCTCAGAGACATAGAACCAGGTGCAGACTGATTACCCATGGGCGTATACACAGAAGTTGTGCCTGGCAGATCCTTTACAGTCTATGGCCAGCATCCACGAATTCCTCTTCCGGTGCCTGATACTCCCGAGGTACCTGCAGCTGACTCCACGTTTAGAGACTTTTTACAGATTTGGCAGCAGACTCGATCCTCCATCCTAATGGCAGTGGACCGCATGAAATGGAAGGATGACACAAGGAGAGAGAGCCCCCTTGGTTTCTTCCTGGCGAGGGTGCCATCATGTAAATTTGCCCCCAGGTTCCTCGGACCATTCGAGGTTCTGCAACAGATCAACCCTGTCACCTACAAACTTCGGCTGCCTCCTACCCTCAGGATTCCCAGCTCCTTCCACGTCTCCCTCCTGAAGCCTGTGATCCTAAACTGGTATTCCAAGACTCCCAGCCCTGCGGTTGCCCCCAGCGGCCCCTCGGACATCTTTGAGGTCAAGGAGATCTTGGACACCAAGAGAGTGAGAGGAAAGACTTTTTATTTGGTGGATTGTAGGGGGTTTGGTCCCGAAGAGATGTCCTGGGAGCCAGAGGAGAACCTCAATGCCCCTACTCTTCTGAAGAAGTTTCTCTCTCGCTCTGGTACCAAGAAGACTGGACGTAAGAGGGGGGATACTGTAATGTCCGTGGATGCGGGCTGTCAGCTCCAACCTCCCGCTGACAGCCGCAGACACAAAGTCGGAAAGCGTTGGCCCCAGCCTCCTCCTCAGGAGACGCCAGCCCCCGCATCCACTCACCTCTGCTGGATCCCGTAGGGTGCGCGCGCACGCTCGTCCCCGCTCTTACAGGGGCAGCATGCGCACCGGACCTCATGGACGACCTTTGACCCGTGAGTATCCTGAACTATAAGAGGGGTCCAGTCCCCTAGTTCTATGCCTGAGCGTTGTTGTGTTTCCTTAGTCTGTCTATGCAAATTGGTCCCCTAGTGTTTCCTGCTCCCAGTGTTTCCTGTTCCTGTTCCTGTATCTCGATCTAGTGCCGTGCTTGCTATAGTCATACTGTGCTGAATACCACGCTTGACTGCCTACCCACGCCTGTCGTCCACCTGCTGCCTAGTTCCTGCCAAGCTACTGTCCATGCTGCCACAGGTATCCTATATACCATAGACTCAGACCTGCGCCCTGTTGGCCAGCTGCCTTACCGCCAAGGTGGTACGGCCCAGTTGGTCCACAGACCCTTCGTGACAATTACACAGCAATGCATGGGAGATTTAGACTTTTGGTTTCTCGTGGTTTGTTAAGATGTCATGAGTGAGATGTTGCCAGGGAGACAGGACAATCTAGATGTCCTGGATGTGACTAAAAGATGAAAAAAAAAATCAAAATGTGTCTCAAACCTCTGGGACAGGGCTTGTCTGATTTAGTAAAAAGGGTCTGCTTTTTTTTTTTAACAGAAACCGCACCAAGTTGTCGATGAGCTGTGTCTGATAACTACATTTCAAATTAATAGTACTGAGCAATACCAGACACAACCTATTAATAAGATTGGCGCTGTTCAAGAAAAGTAGACCCTCATTTTCTTTCTTATTCTGGACAACCCCTTTAACTGTGTAGGCAAAGAAAATGGCAATTCTATTTTTACCAAATTAAAGCATCACCATAATACTGTCTCTTTATGGAACTGTGATTGTCACATGTGTAATCAAGATTGTCTCCTTTCACTTTACTTAGATTAATTATGTTAGACATAAAAAGACAATGAACTGTTGGACAAAATAGTTGTAATAAATGTATTTTATACACAAGGAAGAACAGGGAGTATAGAAGCCATATGATAAAATAAACCTTTATTACATAAGTTATACACATAACACAGAAGAATTTTAATTTGATACCCCTTGAGGAAGCATACCGCGAAACGCGCGTTGGGGTTTTCCATACGTCCGCCAGGCTCCAAATATACTTCATTATGGGTAAGATACACTTTTTCATTTGGGTTATACTTGCAAACTTTACTAATCATGAGATTGAATGTTGACTGCTTTACATTGCTTACTATAGGATACGACTCAGAAACTTGCACATGCATTACATTGTGTCTCTATTTTGTATTCCTGTACATTTATATCATGTCATGCTCTTTAGTATCCATGTTTGCCCCTGTTCACACATGACAATGGTAATCTTCCTGTATGTTCATACCTGATTTACTGAGCCTGCCCTTCTGCATTGGAAATTTCACAGAGTCACTCTTTCCAACTGTACCTTTTATAAAATTCTTCTGTGTTATGTGTATAACTTATGTAATAAAGGTTTATTTTATCATATGGCTTCTATACTCCCTGTTCTTCCTTGTGTATAAAATGCTTATCTAGGAGTGCCTTCCTAATAGATTATTCTGGTAGTATGCTTTACGCTTATAGCATCTAACCCTTTATACCACTTGCAAGAGGAGCCCTTTTTGTGTATAATATTGTAATAAATGTAGAATTTGGTTTAATTGTAATCCAGTCTATCAAAAATATTTAAATTTACCTTAAACTCACATCCCATCAAATAATTTCACAAATGGTTATGGAAACCATTGAGACACTTTCTAAGAGGAAATAGTTGGTGTGTACCAGTACAAATAATATCTAGATTTATGTAAAAATAAATATAATTAAAATTGTGTTGCATTCTGCTTTATATTAGTTTTGCTACAATAATTTACTTAATTCCATATTTACCCAGGGGTTGTCCGAGATACCAACATTTTTTCAAAAACTGTGTCATACATTACCCCTTATACAGACCACCTAAATAAAGCATTATTTTAAAAAAAGATTCTACTTAGCACATTTCTGCTTTGAATTTAGCACAGTTTGTTTACATGCAGTTCAGCTCTGGTTTGTTGATCTTTCCTTGTTATGAAACTTTTTTCCCGTGCACGCTCATTGCAGGCTGCAATGAGCGTGCACGTACCTTCCAAGAGTTCATGTGAGCTGTCCCTGCTCCTCCCCGCTGACCTCCTTCACTGCACTTGTCTTCTTGCTGACATTCTTGAAGGATGATGAGCAAATGTTCTCCCCCCATTATGTTTTTCACATTTATGTTTTCTTTCTCTTTTCAGGTCTATAAACCTCTTCGTGTCTCCCTCACACTCGCCCACCCTCTTCTATCTCATGTCTCTCTCCACTAAGGCCATGTTCACACAGAGTTTTTTTGCAAGAGGAATATCTGCCTCAAAATTCCGTTTTGAAGTTTGCGGCAGATTTACCTCTCCCTGCGTCTTTTTGCGTCGTTTTTCACGGCGTTTTTTGTGCGCTGTTTGCGGCTTTGTTTGCGTATTTGTTTGCCGCTTTGTTCGGGGCGTTTTTCGCTTAGTTTATCTTGGCGTTTTTTGCTTGTTTGTTTGCGTCTTTTTTTGCGATGTTTTTTGCTGTGTTTTCCATTGCGTTTATCGTAGCCTTTTTCACGTCGTTTATCATTTCTTTTTTTGCGTCGTTGTTTGCGCCTATTTTTGCTGCGTTTTTCGTTGCGTCTTTCGTGTCGTTTTCCCAGTTGATTTTCGCTGCGTTCTTTGCCTCTGTTTGCGGCGTTTCTCGCGTCTTTTTCCGCGATGTTTTTCGCAGCTTTTTCCGTGGCGTTTATCGTAGCCTTTTTTGCGTCGTTTTTCGCGTCTTTTTTTTGCGTTTTTTTTTCTGCGTTTTTCATTGCGTCTTTCGTGTAGTTTTCCCTGTCGTTTTTCGTGGCGTTCTTTGCCTCTTTGTTTGGGGCTTTTTTCGCGGCTTTATTTGTGATGTTTTTCGCGGCATTTATCGTAGCCTTGTCTGCGTTTTTTTTTTGCGTCTGTTTTTTGCGGCGTTGTTTGTGGCTTTTTTTGCTGCGTTTTTTGCGTCGTTTTCCGTGGCGTTTTTCACCCGCGGCAATTGAGCGCCGCAGGCATAAAACAACGCGAAATACGCTTTCTCTGCCTCCCATTGAAGTCAATGGGAGGTCAGAGGCGTAAACGCCCGAAGATGGAGCATGTCGCTTCTTTTTCCCGCAAGGCAGTTTTAATGCTCGATTTTAATGCTTGTTACAACAAATTGCAGCATAAATCACGCACCAAACACGCTTGTTTGGTGCATGGTTTTCACGCATGCATCTACTTGAGTGTAGGTGCATGATAACGCACCAATAGAGGACATGCAGTATGTTTCACGCGGCGGACTCTCGCTGCGTGAAAACGGCCCCATTGAAATAAATGGGTCGCGTGTGCTGTGCGTGGTTTCGACGTGGTGTGAATGGGGCCTTATGCGCGATTTACACTAGCGTGAATCAAGTCTGTGTGCTGTGCTTTGAAAAAACGCACAACACACGCAACCCATTTATTTCAATGGGGCCGTTGACACATGTGTGACTTTTCACGCAGCGAGAGTCCGCTGCGTGAAACATACTGCATGTCCTCTATTGGTGCGTTATCATGCACCTACACTCACATTGAAGTCAATGCATGCGTGAAAACCACAAACAGCACACACGTGTTTGGTGCGTGATTTACACAGCAATTTGTTGTAAAAAAGAAGAAAAAAAATGGGCTGGCTTTGTGAGTGCGTGAATAACACATGACAATCGAAAAGCACACTGATGCATAAGGGCGGATTTAAACGAGCGTGTGCGTTTTGCGCACACAAATACGGTGGCGTTTTGCGTGCGCAAAATGCACTTGACAGCTCCGTGTCATGTTCATACAGATGCGCGGCTGCGGTTTTCGCGCAGCCGCCATCATTATGACACTCTGGATGTTTGTAGCACGTGGTGCTTTTCTGTTTACATTCATTATTTTACTGCTGTTGCGCGAATCACGCTCGTCCCACGGAAGTGCTTCCATGGGATGCGCCTGATTTTATTGTAATAAAATAACACACACAACACTGGTTAACGATTTTATTAAAAATAAAAAAGGTGTCATTGAAGTAGTCCTTGAACCTGATGTAGTACCAAGGACCCAACCTGTAAAAAACACATAATAACTAAGAAAAAAAAAAAGAGGGATGCTTAGATACACTGCTCATGTGTGATACTGTTAGACCATGTATCTAAGCCTACCACAAGGTAGCCTTAGTAACATTACCCAAGCAGACAGTGTCACACATGGGCCATGTATCTAAGAATACCACATGTTAGGCTTAGATACAGGACCCCAAAACACTAATCTTAGGGTATCTTCACACGGCAGCGTCCGTAACGGCCGAAATTACGGGGCTGTTTTCAGGAGAAAACAGCCCTGTCGTTTCAGCCGTAACAGCATGTGCAGGCGCTTGAACGCCGCATCCATTACGGACGTAACTGTAGCTGGTTTTCCATGGAGTCCATGGAAAACGGCTCCATTTACGTCTGAAGAAGTGACATGACACTTCTTTGGCGCGGGCGTCTATTTACGCGCCGTCGTGTGAACAGACAAACGTCTGCCCATTGCTTTCAATGGGCAGATGTTTGCCAACGATTTCAAGCCGTAATTTCGGACGTAATTCGGGGGTTAATACGCCCGAATTACGTCCGTAAATAGGCCGTGTGAACATACCCTTATACAGGAATAAAAAGAATGTCATCTGGGGTCCTGTATCTAAGCCTACATTGTGTTAGGCTTAGATACAGGCTCCATGTGTGACACTGTTTGTTAGACCCTGTATCTAAGCCTAACAATGTAGGCTTAGATACAGGACCCCAGAAGATCTTATCTAGTTCAGGACCAGACACCGTTTAGCCATTTTTTGCACGTGTTAGTTAAATGGCTATAACTTTTTAATTTGTTGGGCTAACGACGTTATTTTTGCGACGTTTTTTCCGTAGACAATGGAGGTTTATTTTTTTATCGTTTTTGTACACACCTTTTTTGCCATTTTAGAATTTTCATTCATAAAGTTTGAAAATAGTAAAAAAATAAGCTTTTTTACGTTTCAGCTATTTTTTTTGGTAATAACATAGTTTTACCCTAAAATAGACCTTTTATTTGTGATCGTCATTGTTTACCGTAAATTTCTATATATTACATGTCTATATTAGGGTAATTGGGTCAGCGCTAGCGTTACAACAATGATTGACAGGGGGAACGGTATTTTTTTGGGGGTGGGTATTTTATGTGTATTTATTATTTAATTTTTTTTTGTACTTTACTATTTTTTTATTATTATTGTCTGTCCCTCAAAGGTCAAAAAAGACCTTTGGGGAACTTTATATATTTTTTTTCTTTTTTTTTTACACCATGTTTTCCACTGTAACTGGAGCTGCACAGCAGCCCCAGTTACAGGGGAAATCAGCCCTCTCATAGTGACGATTGTCACTAATAGGGCTGTGCTGGGTCTGATTAGACCCAGCAGCACTCTGTCACTAACGGTACCCGGTGATCATGTGACCAGTCACATGATCACCGGGAGGAATAGAGACAGCGCCGCTGCTGCTGTCTCTATTCCTATACACAGCGTTCATTGAACGCTGTGTAAGAAGACATCGGAGAAGACAGAAGCAGCGAAAGCTGCTTTTATCTTCTCCTCCGGGTCCCCGGCAGTCACTGACAGCCGGAGACCCGACATTCCCGCAGGTGCCGTCCCTCTTCACTTTTTTCACTGTGAACACGCATAGGCGCGCTCACAGTGAAAAAAAGCTGCATAGGCTGGGCGGGCACCCGCAGAAACGACACGTCTCCAGTGACGTGTCGTGTCCCATCCGAGGTCTCGCTGGGGCGAGACCATGTGATCGGGACACGACACGACAGTGGAGGAGGAAGAAAACGTGACGTCAGAAGACAGGTGATCGGAAGAAAAGAGCTGCCAGAACGGAGAACAGAAGCAAGATTGCACAGGTAAGTATATTAGGGAATATTTAATGTGCGTATTGTGTGTTTAACTTTTAAATAAAAATTTATCTCGGACAACCCCTTTAATTCCATATTTACCCATTAGAGACTTATTTACTATTTAGGGGTAGACATCATCTTATGGACTGGTTTAGGATTTACTTGAATAAAAGACCAGAAAATTATATTTTTTCATAAAGTCCTTCTATGTACTAAGTAATGGTCACTAGCAATATGCAAAAAATTACAGTCTATCTACGAAACGGATACCAAAACCCAGGTACTGTAGGATACCACTAGGCAGGCCAACAATTCATTTTCTATCTACAATTGGATATTTATAAAAATCATATAAAATAATGAAAATGTATATTCAGATAGTTAGTCTATATCAGCAGGACTCTAAAAATGAAATTAGCATTGGAACAGTGCTTTGTTTACCTTCAAACAATGGCTTTGACAACAAGTAAAAATAATTTCTCCAATGTGCCAAATTTTTGTGTCTCCAATTTGAATATAAACTAGGACAAAACAGAAGTTACAAACTGATACATTTTAAAGTTTCATTTTAGCTGTAACAATAATTAAAGACTTGTGACACATTTCAATAGAATAGTTGAGACAACACTGAAATGGGAGTACACCAACATGCAGGTCAAAAATGGTCATGGAAAAAAAAAACCCTGAGATAATATTAAAATCTAGCTAAAATCTAATGAAATTAGTTTATCAGCAGAAAATCTGAAAATTCAGGTGTGCATATAAGAGGTGCAAAAGATTAACACAACCTTGCCAGGAGACCCAAAACCAATTTGTATCCTATAGTGGCACCTGGAAAATATCCTAATAAAAAGGAGGCCTCAAAATCCACAAGGTGCTCCTTCATTTCTGAGGCCAGAGTTTAGTCACATTGTCACATTAGTCACATTGATTACTAGGGCTACATGTGGGATATTTCTAAAAACTTCAGAGTAAGAGTATGTTCACACGCAGTGTTTTCAGACGTAATTCGGGCATTTTACGCATCGAATTACGCCTAAAAAAAACGCCCCTAATACGCCTACAAACATCTGCCCATTGCTTTCAATGGGAATTACGATGTTCTGTTCCCACGAGCCTTTATTTTACGCCTCACTGTCAAAATACGTAAAATGACGGCTCGTCAAAAGAAGTGCAGGACACATCTTGGGACGTTTTTGGAGGCGTTTTTCATTGACTCATTGAAAAACAGCTCCAAAAATGGCCGTGAAAAACACGAGTTGTTAAAAAAAGTCTAGAAATCAGGAGCTGTTTTCGCCTGAAAATAGCTCTGTATTTTCAGATGTATTTTGCATTTGCGTGTGAACATACCCTTTCACGCGCTTACTAAAAAAACATCTGAAAATACGGAGCTGTTTTCAGCGAAAACAGCCTCTGATTTTCAGGCGTTTTTGAAGCTGAAAATGAAGCTTCTTTTAATTTGGAGCTTCATTTGAGGTTTCTTTTCAGGCGTTTTTGAGGCGTTTTTCATAGTGTTCAATGGAAAATCAGCTCCAAAAAATGCCTCAAGAAGTGAGATGCTACTTCTTTTTACGGAGCGTCTTTTTACGCTCCATTTTTTAAAACAGAGGCGTAAAAAGACACCCCATATGAACTAAATGCTGTTTTTCCCATTGATTTCAATGGGCAGATGTTTGTAGGCGTTCAGCTTCCGTTTTTTCAGGCGTTTTTTGAGGTGTAAACGCCCCGAAATACGCCTGAAAGCACTGCATGTGAACATACCCTAATAAATATGAAATTTCTCTGTTAACACCTGCTGTGATACATAAAAAAAGAAGCTTACTATTGAATATCTGCAAAAAAATAATAATAATTTCACCTCCACTTTACTTTCATTCCTGTAAAACACCTTATGGGTTAATAAACTTTCTAAATGTTGTTTTGAATACTTTGAGGGGTGCAATTTTTAAAATTGGAAGAGTTATGTTTTTTTTTTAAATATATAAGCCCATCAAAGCTTATAAAAAAAAACTAAACTAAATTGTCCCTAAAAAATAGGTTTTAGAATTTTTTTATGAAAACGTGAAAAAATGCTGCTAAACTTATAAGCCTTGTAACGTCCTAGAAAAATAAAAGAACGTTTAAAAATGCATGCCAACATAAAGTAGACATATAATAAATGTGAATTAGTAACTATTTTGTGTGGTATGAATATCTGTTTTACAAGCAAACAAATTCAAATGTTGAAAACTTTTACATTTTCCGAATCCCAAGTAAAGACAGAATGTATCGACCACATTTTCCCACTTGCATAAAGCACAATGTGTCACAAGAGAACAATCTAAGAATAACTTGGATACATAAAAGCATTCCAGAGTAATCATCACATAAAGAGCAACATGTCAGATTTGAAAAATGGTTCTGCATCCTGAAGGCCAAGACTGCCTGCGTCCTTAAAGGGTTAAGTTGGATCTTCTAAATTTATATTAGTTTATTGGTTTTGATTGTATCAAAGTGCATTTCTTTATCTTCCATATAATAAATGTATTGTAGTGGATAAATAATAATAGTAATAGCGCCACATATTCTGCATCGATTTACAATTCAGAGGAAACATGAACAAACAATCAGACATTACATAGTGACAAATTAATTAACAACTCAAACAAGAAGTGTGATCACAAGATCACAAGAACTCACAATCTATAAAGAAATAGGAGTGACACAAGAAGTAAAACTGCTTGTTTGTACAACACTCCAGCCATCTTTTATACATATGGGCGAGTACACCTAAGGCTATGTTCACACGGGGTATTTTGACGAGTTTTTTGACGCGGAAACCGCGTCGCAAAACTCGGCAAAAACGGCCCGAGAACGCCTCACATTGATTTCAATGGGAGGCGTCGGCGTCTTTTTCCCGCGAGCAGTAAAACTGCCTCGCGGGAAAAAGAAGCGACATGCCCTATCTTCGGGCGCTTCCGCCTCCGACCTCCCATTGACTTCAATGGGAGGCAGGAGAAAGCGTATATCTCGCTGTTTTATGCCCGCGGCGCTCAATGGCCGCGGGCGAAAAGCGGCGCGATAATCGCCGTGAAAATCGGCGTGCAGGGAGAGGAATATCTGCCTCAAAGTTCCAAACGGAATTTTGAGGCAGATATTCCTCCCCCAAAATACTCCGTGTGAACATAGCCTAAGACTGCTTGTTTGTACAATACTCCAGCCATTTTTTATACATATGGGCTAGTACACGTAAAACTGTTTGTTAGAACAATACTCCAGCCATCTTTTATACATATGGGCTAGTACACGTAAAACTGCTTGTTTGTATAATACTCCAGCCATCTTTTATACATATGGGCGAGTACACATAAAACTGCTTGTTTGTACAATACTCCAGCCATCTTTTATACATATAGGCGAGTACACGTAAAACTGCTTGTTTGTACAATACTCCAGCCATCTTTTATACATATGGGCTAGTACACGTAAAACTGCTTGTTTGTACTATACTCCAGCCATCTTTTTTATACATATGGGCGAGTACACGTAAAACTGCTTGTTTGTACAATACTCCAGCCATCTTTTATACATATGGGCTAGTACACATAAAACTGCTTGTTTTTACTATACTCCAGCCATCTTTTTTATACATATGGGCGAGTACACATAAAACTGCTTGTTTGTACAATACTCCAGCCATCTTTTATACATATGGGCTAGTACACGTAAAACTGCTTGAGTAACTCACCAGCCAGTTTCTGTGTATGCACAGATATAAAGTGCATTAGGGTGCAAGTAGAATAGGGGATATAAATGAATGAATGAGTCAAGCACTGAGAAATTTATGGATGGTGGTAGGCTTGCCTAAAAAGATGTGCATGCCTAAAACTGTGGATTTTGCAAACTATTCTAGTTGTCCTGGGTAGACAAGAGGTGCAGGTGACAAGAGCGTACAGGTGATTGCTTATACAGTTGATATAAAAAAGTCTACACATCCCTGTTTTTTTCATGTTGCAAAATCAGTACAAGATGAATAATTTCAGAACTTTTTCCACCTTTAATGTGACCCATAATCTTGAAAAACAATCTGAAATCTTTTACGGTGGAAAAAATAAATAAAAAATAATAAATAATGTGGTTGCATAAATCTGCACACCCTTAAACTAATAATTTGTTGAATTACCCTTTGACTTTATGACTGCATTCAGTCTTTTTGGGTAGAAGTCTATCAGCATGGCACATCTTGACTTGACAATTGTTGCCCACTCTTCCTTGCAAAAGCGCTCCAAATCTATCAGATTGAAAGAGCATCTCCTGTGCACAGCCCTATTCAGGTCACCCCTAAGAATGGGATTCAAGTCTGGGCTCTGGCTGGGTCATTCCAAAACTTCTGGTGAAGGCATTCTTTTGTTGATTTGGAGGTATGCTTTGTGTCGTTGTCGTGCTGAAAGGTGAAATTCCTCTTTATCTTCAGCTTTTTAGCAGAGGCCTGCAGGTTTTGTGCCAATATTGCCTGATATTTGGAACTGTTGATAATTCCCTCCACCTTGACTAAAGCCCCAGTTCCAGCTGCAAAAAAACAGCCCCAAAGCATAATGCTGCCTCCACCATGCTTCACTGTAGGTATGGTGTTCTTTTGGTGATGTGCAGTGTTGGCTTTGCGACAAACATACCTTTTGGAATTATGGCCAAAAAGTTAAACTTTGGTCTCATCAGAACATAACACGTTTTCCCACATGCTTTTGGCAGACTTGATGACTTGATGTAGGTTTTTGCAAAACATAGCCGGGCTTGGATGTTTTTCTTTGTTAGAAAAGGCTTCCGTCTCGCCACCCTACCACAGAACCCAGACATATGAAGTATACGGTATATTGTTGTCACGTGCACTACACAACCAGTACCTGCCAGAAAGTCCTGCAGCTCCTTTAATGTTGTTGTAGGGGTCTTGGTAGCCTCCCGGACCAATTTTCGTCTTGTCTTTTCATCAAGTTTTGAGGGACGTCCAGTTCTTGGTAATGTCACTGTCGTGCCAAATGTAATCCACTACTTGATAACTGTCTTCTCTGTGTTCCATGGCATATCTAATGCCTTGGAAATTCTTTGGTATCCTTCTCCTGACTGATGCCTTTCAACAATCAGATCCCTTTCATTTGTTTTAAGCTCTTTATGGACCATGGCTTTTGCTGTCACATGCAACAAATTAAATGTTAGAAAAATCCTAATAGAACAGTTGAACTTTATATGGGGTTACTCAGAATCACTTTAAATAATGGCAGCTGTGTACTGACTACTATTTAACATGAGTTTAAATCTAATTGGCTCATTCTGAATGCAACCACATCCAAAATTAAAAGAGGGTGTTCACACTTATGCAACTCCATTATTTTTGTCTTTTATTTTTATTTTTCCCCTCTAAATGATTTCAGTTTGTTTTTTAATGGAATTGTACCGCTTATGTGTCACATTAAAGGTGGAAAAAGTTCTGAAAGGATTCATCCTGTACTGATTTTCTAACATGACAAAACTTGGCATTTTAACAGGGGTGTGTAGACTTTTTAAATCCACTGTAAGTAGTAAAGGAAATATCTGAGTCAAACGTATCCCCAAGACACTAGGCATGCTTCCTATGAGTTATGGTAGTACCACACACTGAGACAGAGACATCCAGTTTAGGTAGGTTAGCAGATTCTGGAAACACAAGGAGCTCTGTTTTTTAAATATTTAATTTCAGATAGGGAGAGGACAAAATGTTAGAGACAGCAGACAGACAACCACGGGTGTTTTGTATAAAAGCTAGGGTGATGTCACAAGGAAGAGGTGTATAATTGGGTTGTCATCAGCGTAGAGATGGTACTGAAATGCAAATCTGCTCTCCACTAGGGACTGTGAAGAAAAAGAGGGCAGGACATAGAACTGAACCCTGATTGACCCTTACAGGACTGTGACAGACCCCTATAATAAGTGGAACAGAGGAAGAAGTAGAGGCAGCAAATAATATACTGAACACCTAAAGCACCACTGAAGAAAACAGTTTTGAGACATTTGCTAAGGTTTTCACCATTTGTGTCGGGAGGTTTGGAGTGTTGCTTCGTTCAAGTCATTTTTGAGTGTTTCAGTGTAATGTTTGGCTGCCAGATTGGGACAGGAGTTCGGGGAGGGAAGAGATAGGGAACAATGTAGACTGTAGACTATACGTTTCTGAGTGTTAATAGCATGTAGGTTTCTGTATGTGGGATGGGTAGGTGTATCCTGAGAAGGCCGAGAAATTTTGTTAGTAAAGCAGGTAATGTTGTGGTCAAAGAGCTCGGAGAATTAATGAAGTAAAAAAATGAGCAGAGGCATGAAAAGACCAGATCGAGTGAATGCCCATCTTCATGTGTAGGAGAATTAGTACGTTGTGGCCCAGGGAGTAGGCTAACCCCTTAAGGACAGAACAATTATTTTATTTTTTCCCTCTTTGCATCCCGGAGCTCATAACTTTTAGATTTTTTGTTTGAAGTGGCTGTATGAGATTTTCTTTTTTGGGGGACATGTTGTACTTTATGTAGGTTCCATTTTTTGGTTTTCCATTTTTTGGTACATTTACATTATTGTTTAATTTATATAAATTTTTATTTTGGCAAAAATGCAGAAAAAAAGCTGTTCCGCTGCATTTTTTTTTTCTCTACAGCATACACTAATCATCAAAAATGATGCTATAAATTCGTTGTGCAGGTTGTTATAGTCGTGACGATACCAAATATGTGTATATTATTTTATGTTTTGGGACTTATATTTGTAAAGTTCATTAATAGTAAAAAAAAAATGGGCATTTATTTGTATTTTTTTTAACATGACTTTTTTTGTTGTATTAATGTAACTTTTTTTATCCCATAGGGGGATCTTTCATTTAGATGTTTTAACTTTAATGTACAGGCATATATCTATATGCCAGTACATTAGCCTGTGTACTGAGAGTACACAGGCAGTTGTTAGGGCATACCTTCAATGGATCCTGGGCTGTCTGGCCATCCATCATGTCACAGGTATTCCCTGTGACATGATCATAGGGTGAATCTGTTATCCAGGATCTCTTGATTTCTGCCTCTCAGGATTCCTTTCCTTTAATTGGTTTCACTCTATTGGCTATCTATATAAACCTGGACCTTGCACTTCGTCCATGCCAGACTATTGAGTTCCCTGCCTGCAGTCTAGTTCCCCTCTTCTTACTGTTGTTGCTCATTTGTGAACCGACCTTGGACTGTGTTCAGACCTCATCTAGTCCTCTTGCCTCTTGCTACAACTTGCTGCCACTTATCTGTGTACCAAACCTGGACTGTTTCCTGACCACATCTCTGTCTAATGCTACGACCTGTTCTCGCTTATCTGTGTGCCAAACTTGGATTGTTTCGTGATCACGTCTCTCTCACGCTACAACCTGTTACTACTTTTATGTATATCGAACCTAGATTGTTACTTGACTACACTAGCACTCCTCTGCCTGATCATTTTAGTCACTGGATTCTGAATCTGCTACAGACCTTTAGGTTCAGTGATCTATAAGAGAGAGACACTGATGTGGATTAAATTCACTGAATTAATGGGTGGTAAGTTTGGAAGAGAGAACAGCTAAAAAGAAGATCGAAGCAGTGAACATGGTGAATATACTTGGGTGAAGGCATATATAGAAATAAATCACAGAGAAAAGAACTATATTAATTTAAAATCACTGAAAAGGCCATACTTACTCACAAAGGCAGGTAGACATACCAATTCCAGGATGCAGACAAGCCACAATGCTACATAGAGGAAGATTGCTTATTTGCAAAATACTAATGAACATCCACTCTCACACCTACTATTCATAGGAGGGAGGCTGCTTAGTATTTTATTATTTCTTTTTTTAGTGAAAAAAAAAAGTGTGGGGGGGGCTGTAAAGGATCTGCCAGGCACAGCTTCGGGGTTAACTTCCATAGGTAATCAGTCTTCACCTGAGTCTATCTCTCTGAGACTGACTCCAGCTTCCACCACTCAGGTTGGCAGGTTTAGGAGTGGGAGAGCCTATCGCAGCCTGGCCAGACTCAGCTAGCTCCCGCCCTCTGTCTATTTATACCTGCCTTTCCTGTTCCTCCTTGCTTGTGATTCTTTCCGTGTGGTTTCCTGGCCCAGCTACAGCTCCTAACAATTTGATCCTGCTCCATTTTGACCCTGGCTTTCTGACTACTCTTCTGCTCTGCGTTTGGTACCTCGTGCTCTCCTGGTTTGACTTGGCTCGTTCACCACTCTGTTGCTCACGGTGTTGCCGTGGGCAACTGCCCCTTTCCCTTTGCTTTATATTCCCTTGTATGTTTGTCTCGTGCACTTACTGAGCGTAGGGACCGCCGCCCAGTTGTACCCCGTCGCCTAGGGCGGGTCGTTGCAAGTAGGCAGGGACAGAGTGGCGGGTAGATTAGGGCTCACTTGTCCGTTTCCCTACCCCTATCATTACAGGGGCTGCTTATTATTATCATTGCACACAGATATAGCTTCTATAAGTGTACCGGTCACATGGTTACATGTAGTGCAACATTATGGCATACAGCCTATTAGTTACGCCCATACTATTAGATCAGACGGGCTGCCCAGCATCTTCTAAGTGTACCACACAAAGTACTGACACACTATTCTCCTCCAACATTACAAGGCCTGGCTGCATCCTGAAAAGATATCTATGATAAATTATAAATATCCATGATAAACATGTATTAGTTGATATTTTGGCAAAAATACGCAAGCTCGCGACCCGCGTTAAGGATCCTCATCGTATTGCGAGACCCTACACTCATATTACAAACAAATCACAGAGAAAAGAACTGTATTAATTTAAAATTACTGAAAAGGCCATACTTACTCAAAAGGGTAGGTACACAAACCAATTCCCAACAGGATGCAGACAAGCCTCAATGCTACATAGAAGGAAATCGCTCAGGTGCAATATACTGATTAACAGCCACTCTCACTCTTTATATTTATGAGGGGGTGGCTGCCTAGTATTATCATTGCACACAGGTCTGAATAATAGGCGTGAGAGTGGATGTTCATTAGTATATTGTACCTGAGCAATCTCCCCCTATGTAGCATTGTGGCTTGTCTGCATCCTGTTGTATTTGGTGTGTGTACCTGCCAATCAGAGTAAGTATGGCCTTTTCAGTCATATATAGAAATAATTAACTACAGTCGTTCAGCTGTAGAAAAGTTTGTTCAAATAATTACTGTAAAATACTTATATCTTGCCCTGTCTCACTGCCATGTTTAACTGCAGTGACATTTTGACCATATGACACTTAGCATCAATATTTATTTCTGCCCTAATTGTATTCTGGTCAAAAATGCACCAAATAATAAACACATGTAAGGACAAAGCAAGAAAATAGTGCTGAACCTGCTAATTAAAAGGCTGTATTAACTTTATTTTATATGCAGTTTAAAAAAAATAAAAAAAAACATTAGGAATTGAGCCAATGGAAAGTAAAAAAAGAGGGTGAGCAAAAGTTTCACAAACATGGAATGATCAAAATGTAAACGCAAAAATTCATCATTGTGCATAAAAGCACAAGTCAGAAAATAACATAAAGCCAAAAATGAGTGTACTAATATTTTATAGTAAATAAATATGTAATAAAGTGCAAGTGCATAAATTAATCATGTAGTGAAAGTATACTAGAGCTCACCCACCACACCTACCACACATTTCATCAACGGCTTCGAGCTCTAGAGCCAATTTAGGTTGTTATGACACTAAACTTGAAGGGGTATTCCCATCTTAATGATAAATGTCCATGTCATCCTTAATGTAAAAATAAGCATCTTTGTAAATACCTTTATTTTTGAATGATGCAACGTTTGCGATGCAGAGCGCTTATTAGGTAAGAGACACTATGCTTGCTCAGATACAATGTTATCTTTATTGTGGACTTTGAAGCAAGCATAGTGTCTCAGACTTTCTCACTGCAGCATAATGTATGTTTTTGTTTGTATTTGTATGCCCGATGCTGCTATCTCTATTTTAGATAGCAGCATCGGGAACATGCGTGAGGAAAGTGGTGCTGTGAGGTTATCACATCGCCACTTGCTGGTGATGCTTAAGAAGAAGATACGTCACGCCCACATTTATAAAGCTGAAGAGGAACAAGAAAAAGGGAAATATGCATAGATGATGAGGATATCATGGTAGGAGAAAAACCTGGAGATGTGCAATATATATTTTTTTCTATAGCATAATGTTCTAAACAAAAAAATTAAATAAAAAGGAAGATGGAAATAACCCTTTAAGGTTCAGCGATGAGATGGTTAAACAGAAGGATTTGAATTCATTATATACAATGAATTACAGTATAGCTTGCAGGGCTGAAGTGGTGGATAAAATCACTGGGGTTTTACCTTTTATATCTTTGCCGTTTATCGTACAGGTGCAGTATGTTTTTCTGTATATACATTTCTACAATGACTAAATCAGAATGAAATCTTTAACATTTTCAGCATGCGGTCTGACATCGTTCCTAGTTTAAAAGTATCACGCAGTGAGATGTTCACAAGTATATCAAGCCAATGAACAAAGAGAAAAGAATACATAGAACAGGACATTCTTGTCAGCAAGTATAGATAACAAAAAGCCATAGCTGCTGCTAAAAGGATCACAGTTATTGCAAAAGTTTCATATCTTTGTAGAAACAACTTTTTAAACTGAAAGTACAACTTGGTCACGGCCTGAATTATAACTTAAATAAAACCTCTTTTACGCAGCAGTTTACAGCAATTCACAGTTAAAATCTACACAAAATGGTTAAGTAACATTGCAAGTACCCTTCTTTACTTGTCTTGCATTAATCCTGAATAACGTATTTTTTACTCCATTGATGTCTAAAGTTAGTCTCATAATTCTGCTTGTTTACTGGTTACCAGAGAGCAGTGCATTGTGGAAGTACAGATGACAGTTAGAGCTAAGGTATGAGGTCCCAAGTCAGCAGAGTGGAGTAAACCGAATTCATTAAGTTAATATACTTGCAAAACCACTAAACGTCTTATGCAGAATAAGGTGTCAAAAGCTGGTACAGTGGCACATGGAGTCCCTATGGTTCTGTATTATGGAGCTGTAGGCCAGACTCAGCTAGCTTCCGCCCTCTGTCTATTTATACCTGCCTTTCCTGTTCCTCCTTGCTTGTGATTCTTCTCTGTTGGTTTCCTGGCCCTGCTGCAGCTTCTTGAACTACTTGCCCCTGATTCGTATTGACCCTGGCTTACTGACTACTTCTTCTGCTCTGCGTTTGGTACCTCATACACTCCTGGTTTGACTTGGCTTGTTCACTACTCTCCTGCTCTATGTTTGGCACCTCATACTCTCCTGGTTTGACTCGGCTCGTTTACTACTCTTGTTGCTCACGGTGTTGCCGTGGGCAACTGCCCCATTTCCCTTTGTTCTGTATTTCCTTGTCTGTTGTCTGTCGTGCACTTATTGAGTGTAGGGACCGTCGCCCAGTTGTACCCCGTCGCCTAGGGCGGGTCATTGCAAGTAGGCAGGGACTGAGTGGCGGGTAGATCAGGGCTCACTTGTCTGTTTCCCTATCCCTGTCATTACACCAGTGATCATACTTTTATTCCGTAGCTTTTAACAGGAATCTTTAGAGTTAATAGGAGGTTCCTGAAAGTGGCATCACTGTAAGTAGGGCTCCTTTACAGTTAGGGTATGTTAACACGCTTATCAAAAAACCTCTGAAAATACGGAGCTGTTTTCAAGGGAAAACATCTCCTGATTTCCACACGTTTTTTGAGCAACTCACGTTTTTCGCTGCATTTTTTTTACGCCCGTTTTTGGAGCTATTTGCAATAGAGCCTATGAAAAACGGCTCCAAAAAACGTCCCAAGAAGTGTCCTGCACTTCTTTTGATGAGCCGTCATTTTACGCGCCGTATATTGACAGCGACGCGTAAAATTAAGGCTCATGGGAACAGAACACCGTAAAACCCATTGAAAGCAATGGGCAGATGTTTGTAGGCGTATTAGGGGCGTTTTTTTGGGGCATAATTCGAGGTGCAAAACGCCCAAATTACGTCTGAAAACACTGCGTGTGAACATACCCTTAGGGACGTTTTGGAATTCGCCCTGCAGACCTCAGACGTTGATTATTGGTTAGCTTGCACGAAGTATGACTACAATACCATTTCGAGTTTAATGGTACCATGACAGCACCATATTACAGAGATAGTCTCCCGTGGAAACTATGCTTCTAATGGAAAATACCTCCATAATACAACATCCAATGGAACATTTTCTATGCAGATTCTGTATAAATCCATGAGGGGGGAAAAAGAGGCATATGGAGTTATAGCATGGGCCCATAAATTTCTATGGGTGCTGTATTGTGGCTCACTAGATCTCAGAATTGAGTGTAAGTTCATCCATTAAAAAGTCCCTAAAGAAATAGCTTGCTGGTTCTGTAAAATCACAGTGTATTACATTATCCCTCTCTGCCAGTTGATAGATCTTGAAAAGATCATGGGACATTGATTTCAACATTTCAGAAACAAGAGTCACATAGTGCATCACACGATCCTTTTATTGGATGTATTTACACTCACTAGTATAACTGTACTAGGGTATTACACTGATAATTGTAAAGAGGTGTCTTATAGTGACAGGTTCACTTTAAAGCTTTGATAATACTATATTTAAAGCTGGCTATAATAATACTACAATCAAAACTAGCATAATACTCCCTTTAAACGGAGAGGAGTTTCCGTACAATGTAGTATTTTTTAAACATGGGCTTTAATAAAGCAGAGGGGGCACTGTGGTAAAAAACAAAATGGGACCTTGTACTAATGCTGGTTCATGATTCCCCTCCAGTCCAGGATAGAAGGACCCAGATTTCACTGCCACAACCACTTTTTTTCATTTGTTGTAGGCACTCTAAGGTAGCATAACACTTCCCACTTAGGGCTGGGAATCCCTTTACACATCCACAAAGCCTATTATAAAGTGGGGTAAGGCCAGGTTGTGAGCCCCCCCCCCCCCCATGATGTATACGCACACTATAATGCCACACCTATATGAGCTTGTTGGACATCCCATTTCAAAACCATGGGTAATATGGATATAACACCCTCCACTTTTATGGGAAGGAGCGTGTCTCTGGGTATTTGTGCCCATTCAGCCAAAAGAGCATTTGTGAGGTCAGGCACTGATGACGGACGAGAAGGTTAGATTTGTCTGTCAGACTGCCAAATAGTAAAATGTGACTCATCGCCCCATAGAACACATTTCCACTGCTCAAGAGTCTAGTCACATCATGGTTTACACCACTACAGCCCAAGCTTGGCATTGCACATGGTGATCTTAGACATGGTGTGCTCGACTATGAAAACCCATTTCATGAAGCTCACAACACACAGTTCTTGTGCTGTTGTCACTTCCAGAAGCAATTTGGAACTCTGAGTAATGTAACAGAAGATAGGCGATTTTTACCCAGCACACATTTCAGCACTTGATGGCCCTGCCATGTAGGTTTGCATGGTCTAACGCTTCGTTGCTGAGCTCTTGTTACTCTGAGACATTTCCACCTCACAATAATAGCACTTATTGTTTATCACGGCAAAACTAGCAGATCAGAAATTTCACTCTGACAGTGCCACATTTAAAGAACAACCCATATTACCATTAGTTTTTGTCTATGGAGAGTGCATGGCACTGTGCTTTATTTTATGCACCTGTATGCAATAAGTGTGGCTGAAACACCTGAAGTCTGAACTTTGCGTATATAGTGAATGATCTTATTTCAAGATATTGTGGTCAAAGTTTTTATTTAGTGGGGGTTCCTGAGTAGGGACGCCTACCAATGACTAGAAGAAAAGGACCTTTTAAGCACTGCGCCACTTCAGCCGTTAGCTTTAAAAGTTATACAAATATCACAAATGTTCTCCAATGTTGATATCATTCCTAAAGACCTTCAATATTGAACAGAGTGTAGAAAGTGGACACATGGAGATTATGTTGGACAATTAATTTATGTTAGAAGGGTCTCACTAAAATTAGCTTATACTGGTGGGACCCTTAGCGATTCACTGTCATCTGACAGCAAGTGTTCAATCGCCCTGCAGTTAAAATAAAGTGTTACATGAAGTCCATTAAAATCTTCATCTTCCAGAGAGACAGATGTTCTTAGTAGCTGCTCTCCTCTATTAACTCAGAACGCCTTAATAAAATATAATTTATTTTTTTTCAAACAGACAATCCTTTCACATAGTTCCATAGTTTCCTAGGATGAAAAAAGACACATATCCATCAAGTTCAATCTTTATTAGATCATTTATACATACTGTACATATATAGACACACACACATATATATATATATATATATATATAGGCAGAGTTACTAAATGGGTTCTTTAGCTCTGTATATACAACTGAAGAAAGAGCAGTTGATGTAGCCGGTGCCAGTGCTGTTAATATATCAGTTGATATACTGAATTGGATGAATGTAGATATGGTCCAAGCTAAATTAAATAAAATAAATGTGCACAAGGCCCCGGGACCAGATGGGTTACACCCTAGAATTCTTAAAGAGCTTAGTTCAGTTATTTCTGTTCCTCTTTTCATAATATTCAGAGAATCTCTAGTGACTGGTATAGTGCCAAGGGACTGGCACAGCGCAAATGTGGTGCCGATTTTCAAAAAGGGCTCTAGGTCTTCCCCGGGTAATTATAGACCAGTGAGCTTAACATCCATCGTGGGGAAATTGTTTGAGGGGCTACTGAGGGACTATATACAGGATTATGTGACAAAAAATAGTATTATAAGTGACAACCAGCACGGTTTTACTAAGGACAGAAGTTGTCAAACTAACCTAATCTGTTTTTATGAAGAGGTGAGCAGAAGCCTAGACAGAGGGGCCGCTGTGGATTTAGTGTTTTTGGACTTTGCAAAGGCATTTGACACTGTCCCCCATAGACGCCTAATGGGTAAATTAAGGACTATAGGTTTAGAAAATATAGTTTGTAATTGGATTGAGAATTGGCTCAAGGACCGTATCCAGAGAGTTGTGGTCAATGATTCCTACTCTGAATGGTCCCCGGTAATAAGTGGTGTACCCCAGGGTTCAGTGCTGGGACCACTATTATTCAACTTATTTATTAATGATATAGAAGATGGGATTAATAGCACTATTTCTATTTTTGCAGATGACACCAAGCTATGTAATATAGTTCAGTCTATGGAAGATGTTCATGAATTGCAGGCAGATTTAAACAAACTAAGTGTTTGGCCGTCCACTTGGCAGATGAAGTTTAATGTAGATAAATGTAAAGTTATGCAT
Organism: Rhinoderma darwinii; assembly: GCF_050947455.1. Taxonomy (NCBI): domain Eukaryota; kingdom Metazoa; phylum Chordata; class Amphibia; order Anura; family Rhinodermatidae; genus Rhinoderma; species Rhinoderma darwinii. Next base: position 160,579,251 of record NC_134688.1, on the reverse strand, counting down.
CTGGGTACCAACAACCTGCATGCATCATATGTCCTAGGGGGAGCTACACTGGCGGATTCACTTGTTGAGAAGGATCTGGGTGTACTTGTAAATCATAAACTCAATAACAGCATGCAGTGTCAATCAGCTGCTTCAAAAGCCAGCAGGATATTGTCGTGTATTAAAAGAGGCATGGACTCACGGGACAGGGATGTAATATTGCCACTTTACAAAGCATTAGTGAGGCCTCATCTAGAATATGCAGTTCAGTTGTGGGCTCCAGTTCATAGAAAGGATGCCCTGGAGTTGGAAAAAATACAAAGAAGAGCAACGAAGCTAATTAGGGGCATGGAGAATTTAAGTTATGAGGAAAGATTAAAAGAATTAAACCTATTTAGCCTTGAAAAGAGACGACTAAGGGGGGACATGATTAACTTATATAAATATATTAATGGCACATACAAAAAATATGGTGAAATCCTGTTCCTTGTAAAACCACCTCAAAAAACAAGGGGGCACTCCCTCCGTCTGGAGAAAAAAAGGTTCAACCTGCAGAGGCGACAAGCCTTCTTTACCATGAGAACTGTGAATCTATGGAATAGCCTACCGCAGGAGCTGGTCACAGCAGGGACAGTAGATGGCTCTAAAAAAGGGTTAGATAATTTCCTATAACAAAAAAGTATTAACTCCTATGTGTAGAAATGTTTCCTTCCCTTTTCCCGTCCCTTGGTTGAACTTGATGGACATGTGTCTTTTTTCAGCCGTACTAACTATGTAACTACTATGTAACTATATATATATATATATATATATATATATATATATATATATATACATATATATAAAACCATCAGTGCTTTTTGTCATTACATAAGCATCTAGCCAGTTTTTTGAATGCTGCCTTAGTATCTGCCATTACTGCATCTTGGGTAAGGTATTTCATAGCTTGACTACTCTAACAGTAAAGAACTCTTTCCTATATTGCTGTTTGAATTGCTTTTTCTCCACACGTCAATCTGTAATTTACGAAACGCAAATTAAAATTATGTCATTTTCTCTGTTGATGCTTAGCAACAGACTACAGTCACTTTTTTACATTACAGTAAATGCTAACTGGCATTTTGCTATCTGTTGCTAAGGAAAAGGTGAAAAGAGTCTCTAATGTCATGGATCGAATCTTTGTGAGATTGAAACTAAACTTTTAACAAAAAGAAAAAAAAAAGGTTGGAACACCTATTGATTTTACTGGTGGCGCAAAACCAGAACCATGATGAAAATGTAAAATGTCTTCACAGAGCTTTAAAGAACTGCTTAACCACATAACCACTATGACAACATTCACTAGTTCATTATACAAACCATTCTCCCTGAGAAAATGTCTCTGCATGGCGCCTCCGTTTTTTGTGCTTATCATTGTTTATAGAATTTAACCAGCTTCCAATAGCTTTGACATAAATCCATAAATAAAATTCTATTCAGTCCTTCAATTCTTTGTAAAAACGAATATCAAAACAAGCCGGCTTCTTTATTACCAGTGAATCACATATGTTTTTGACTTTCTTCCAAAATATTTGATTAGCATGTAATGATGTGCCACTTACCGCTGATATAATGTTTTTAATTATCTCTTTTTATTACAAAACCTGATCACCGCTAGAACTATCCACTGAAAACATTGTAATATTCTTTACTTTAGATTTAGTTTAGGATGCTCTATTATGCTTTAGACTAATGTAAGATCAATTGCCATTGTTCAGTTATGCTGGTTTTATGATAACACTAAATTATTTTTTGTTTTAAACGGTTCGTAGTCAATAACTGATCAAAAATGTTATATTTTATATATATAAAAGTAAAATATGGAAATGATTCAGCATGACATATCTCACCAGCACATACACAAATAAAACAAATTGAAAAGCTACATTTCAAACCCAGTAGTCTTAAAGGTAATGTGTTTCTAGAAAAAAAATTTTTTTTTTAGTTAAACAATTAGTGTATAGGTGATTAAACATTGTTCTCATTTTTTTTTTTTTTTTTCACGAGTCAGGAAATATTATAAATTAGATTCAAATTTATAATATTTCCCAGCGCTGGTCACTAGATGGAGCAATTCCCAAAATTGCAGCATTGCATGTGGTAAAGCAACCACATTGCTTTATGCTGCAAAATTTGAGAAAACTCACTCGCTCTAGTGAGCTCTCAGAATCCCCCCTCCTTTATCCTGGCTAGTGCCGGGAGAAACGAGGGGATTGAACGGTCAAACCTCCTACACTGTGTGTCGCCATTTTTTGAGCTAACACACAGTGTAGTAGGTTAACATACAGTAGTAAACACACAGTAAAACACGTACATACACAGACCTAACTTACCTGCTCCTGCCGCCGCCGCTGCTCCCTCCGGTCCGTCCGCTCCGTCTGCTACCTCCGCTCCAAGTGGACAAGTCCGGAAGCCGCGACCGGAAGTAGTAATCTTACTGTCCGGCCGCGACTTCCGGTCCACAAGAAAATGGCGCCGGACGTCGCACAGTTCAATTTGGACTGTTTGTGAGCGGCGCATGTGCCATTCCCACACAGACGGCGTACAGCATAGTGGATGGAACGGGCCCCGTTCGCATTCACTATGGGACTGTATGTGCCGTATTCCATGTCTGTATGTGTCGTTAATCGACACATACAGAGATGGAATAAAAAAATGGCAGCCCCCATGGACAAGAAAAAGTGAAAAAATAAAAAAAAGTAAAACACAAACACACAAATAAATAAAAAAAATTGTAATAAAACACTAAAAGCAAATTGATCTAAAAAATTTGTTTTTCGTGACACTGGTCCTTTAAAGAAGCTCTGTCACCAGATTATAAGTGGCCTATCTTGTACATAATTTGATTGGTGCTGTAATGTAGATTACAACAGCTTTTTTTATTTAGAAAAACGATCATTTTTGACGGAGTTATGACCTATTTTAGATTTATGCTAATGAGTTTCTTAATGGACAACTGGGCGTGTTTTACTTTTTGACCAAGTGGGTATTGTACAGAGGAGTGTATGACGCTGACCAATCAGCGACCAATCAGCGTCATACACTTCTCTCCATTCATTTACTCTGCACATAGTGATCCTGCGTTGTTCACTATGTGCAGTTACTCAAGCGTCCTGACAATGAATAGACATTTCCTCCAGCCAGGACGGGATGTGTATTCAGAAACCTGACACTTTTCTCTAACGTTTGTGGTTGATTTACAGCACAGCAGGCGTGGTCTCTATGTAAATGACAGTTTACAGCGTAATCTCACGAGACTACGCCTTTGTGCTGTAAATCAACCACAGATGTCAGAGAAGTGGTCAGGATTCTAAATAGACATCACGTCCTGGCTAGAGGTAATGTATATTCTTTGTCAGGACACTGCAGTAATGTTATACTGTGTATATGTGGCTGCACATAGCGATATAGCTATATCGCTATGTGCTGTGTAAATGAATGGAAAGAAGTGTATGACGCTAATTGGTCAGCGTCATACACTTCTCTCCACAACGCCCACTTGGTCAAAAAGTAAAACATGCCCAGTTGGGCATTAAGAAACTCATTAGCATAAAGCTAATATAGGTCATAACTCCGTCAAAAATGATCGTTTTTCTAACTAAAAACCACTGCTGTTATCTACATTACAGCGCCGATCACATTATGTACAAGATAGGCCGCTTATAATATGGTGACAGAGCCTCTTTAAGTAATTGAGCAAATGAGATGAACTTTAAAGCCTTTTTCTACACAATGTGCCATATATATTGGTAAAACATATCAGAGGGGACATATCAGTCTTTTATTTAAAGTCTATAATAAAATATGAGAATAATGGAATTTTAGCATGTTTGTCGTCAGTGGCATTTTCCTTGTACCCCGCATGTTCGAAGTGTGTAATTTTTTTGTGTTTTTCTCCATAGACTTCAAAGGCTCTCTTTTTTTCTCAAAAACACTAGGAAAAATGCATGTAGAAAATTATATTTAAAACAAAAAAACTTCACCAAAATGCATGTAAAATGCGTGTATGTTACATTAAAAAAAAGCTGGTGTTTTACAACCTCTTTTTTTCATGCAGTTTAAAATTACAGACAAAAACCCTATGTGTAGAAGACTAAGGGTATGTTCCCATGCTAAACGAAAAACGGCTGTAAAATACGGAGCTGTTTTCAAGGGAAAACAGCCTCTGATTTTCAGCCGTGGTTTAAGCATCCAACTTTTGATGCGTTTTTTTGCGGCCATTTTTAGAGCTGCTTTTCTACTGACAAAATGAAAAACGGCTCCAAAAACGGCTCAAGAAGTGACATGCACTTCTTTATTTTTTTTAAATGGCCGAGTAAAAAAACGCCCCGTTGGAACGAAATTTCCCATTGAAATCAATGAGCAGATGTTTGGAGGCATTCAGCTTCAGTTTTTTCAGCCGTATTATGGGGCGCTTACGGCCTGAAAAACGGCTGAAAATAAGCCGTGTGAACATACCCTAAACATTCTAGACTGTGGGCCCATTTAGCCTGTCTTGCTTTTTGGTGAGCTATAAAAATTAAGACTTGTCTCAGCTCATGTAGATCTTGTACGTCATCACAACTTAACATCACAGTCCACTGCCTCCCCCTCCAGTCTATGTTGGCGCATCATATGGTCACATGGGTAAAAGGGGCAGTCGTATCGGCGTGTCACTGGTCACGAGGGCGTACTACAGGGGCGGGTGAAAGGAGATATGAGTAGGAGAGTTGGAGGGTGTGGAAATTTAAGCTGAAAAGGAAAGAGTTGGATGCCGGGACCTGTAGGCTTTCAGCGTTCCCGTCTCTAAACTAGGAAGTGTATCAGCAGCATGGCATAAAAAAAGTACACTTTTTTTGCAATAATGTTACATAAAATGATGGATAATGGTGCCTATAGGTGTTTTGGGACTTTTGTTTTTCAAGTGCCATTGGATTACCCCTTTAAGTTGTCAGATTCCCAAAAATCTGCACTGCCATACATAGTCTGCTTTCTCATATTTTGTGAGTTTAATACAGTAATCATGATAGCTGAAATGTGTATTCCTGTTATGTGATTATCATATTTGCCCTCTAAAAGGATCATTCAATAATATAAGCTTTGTTCTTTTATTGCTGTAAACGTAGTTTAATAAAATCTAGTTTTTGTTTCTCACAGTTCATTTGAAGTGACAACATCCTTTCAAATAAACGTTTTCTATTTCCATGGTAACAATAAATCAGTCTGCTTGTCATTAAAGAAAAGATATCTGGCATATATGGTAGAAAAGTTCAACCTGCCAATACCATTAAAAAAAAATATACTGATTTTTCTCAATTTATTCTAATGAAAATAATGGCATTTGCTGCAAGGATTCTATGGAAAGGAAATATATTTGTAATCAAGGTTGTAGTATAATAAGACAGCAGAATAAATCCTATTATTAATTTAACTATGTAAGTATCACTTTAGTAATAACTTTAGACAAGGTCGAATCTACGAAAATATATATTTTATTGCTTATAAGTGCTCATGTGCATAGAAATGGTATGTGCATGGACCCTTTAAGGCAGTACACAGAGAAAAAAAGATGTGAAATTAAAGCACAAGGAGGTTTAGTCTAAGCCAATAGCAGTATTTTGGCATTGTATTCAGAATCCATATAATATGGCCATGAAGCCTTATCGTTTTTTCATTTAGTTAACCCCTTAAGGACGTGGACTAGTTGGCATGTTCAGTACGAAGCCCCATTTTTCAAATCTGACGTGTCAATTTATGTGGTAATAACTTTGGAATGCTTTTATTTTTTCAATTGATTCTGAGTGTTTTCTCGTGACACATTGTACTTTAAGTTAGTGGTAAAGTTTGGTCCATACATTCAGTATTAATTTGTGAAAAAACACCAAAATTTAGAGAAAATTCTCAAAAATAAGTACTTTTCTAAATTTAAAAGTATCTGCTTGTAAGACATATAGTAATACCACACAAAATAGTTACGGATTAATATTTCCTATATGTCTAACTTTATGTTGGTATAGTTTTTGAACGTCCTTATATTTTTCTAGGCTGTTACAAGGCTTAGAACTTTAGAAGCAATTTCTCACATTTTCAAGAAAATTTCCAAAGTCTTTTTTTAGGGATCAACTCAGTTCTAAAGTGGCTTTGAGGGCCTTATATATTAGAAACCCCCTATAAATCACCCCATTTTAAAATGCTTGTTTGTACAATACTCCAGCCATCTTTTATACATATGGGCGAGTACACATAAAACTGCTTGTTTGTACAATACTCAAGCCATCTTTTATACATATGGGCGAGTACACATAAAACTGCTTGTTTGTACAATACTCAAGCCATCTTTTATACATATGGGCTAGTACACATACAACTGCTTGTTTGTACAATACTCCAGCCATCTTTTATACATATAGGCGAGTACACATAAAACTGCTTGTTTGTACAATACTCCAGCCATCTTTTATACATATGGGCTAGTACACGTAAAACTGCTTGTTTGTACAATACTCCAGACATCTTTTATACATATGGGCTAGTGCACATAAAATTGCTTGTTTGTACAATACTCCAGCCATCTTTTATACATATGGGCTAGTACACGTAAAACTGCTTGTTTGTACAGCACTCCAGCCATCTTTTATACATATTGGCTAGTACACATAAAATTGCTTGTTTGTACAATACTCCAGCCATCTTTTATACATATGGGCTAGTACACATAAAACTGCTTGTTTGTAGAATACTAGAGCCATCTTTTATACATATGGGCGAGTACACGTAAAACTGCTTGTTTGTACTATACTCCAGCCATCTTTTATACATATGGGCTAGTACACGTAAAACTGCTTGTTTGTATTATACTCCAGCCATCTTTTATACATATGGGCTAGTACACATAAAACTGCTTGTTTGTACAATACTCCAGACATCTTTTATACATATGGGCGAGTACACATAAAACTGCTTGTTTGTACAATACTCCAGCCATCTTTTATACATATGGGCTAGTACACGTAAAACTGTTTGTTTGTACTATACTCCAGCCATCTTTTATACATATGGGCGAGTACACGTAAATCTGCTTGTTTGTACAATACTCCAGACATCTTTTATACATATGGGCGGAATCAAATATCACTGTGATTCCGCTAGTTTAACCCTTTAAATCCTGCCAATCGCGAATGCAGCATTTAAAACGTTAGAAACAGCGGGCGCCCCCCTTCAATGTGCCATCGTCCCCCTGGTGACGTTATCGTGGGGTGCCGATGGTCATCATGGCAGCCTGGGGGCCTAATGAAAACTCCTAGGTCTGCCATCTTTGTACTTCTTTAAAGCCCTGTCCTTGGCAGGGCTTCAAAGCAGACTGTCAGTATTGTGAAATACTGTACTGCAATACATTAGTATTGCAGTATATCATGCAAGCGATCCAATGATCGCTGGTTCAAGTCCCCTACGGGGACTAGTAAAAAATTGTTAAATAAAGGTTTTTTTTAGTTCCAAAAAAAAAAGTATTAAAAGTTCAAAAATCACCCTTTTTCCATTTTTTCCCTAAAGCAATGTTAAAAAATAAAAGTTAATATAACTGGAATCGCCGCGTCCATAAAAGTCCGAACTGTTACATCATAGTGTTATTTAACCCACTCGGTGAGCGCCGTAAAAAAATATATATAACACTGCCGTTTTTTGGCCACCTTAGCTCTCAAATTTTTTTAATAAAAAGTGATAAAAACGTTGCATGTACCCCAAAGTGGTATCAATAAAAACCACCGCTCACCCCGCAAAAAATAAGCATATCGCTCAAAATAAAAAGGTTATGGCTCTCAGAATATGGCGACACAAAACAATTTTTTTTGTTTTTTACAAAAGTGGTAAAACATAAAAAAATTATAAATTTGGTATCGCTGTAATCATATCAACCCATAGAATAAGGTGAACATGTCGTTTTTACTGCCTGATGGATGTTCTTAAAACAAGTTCCCCCAAAGTCTGCCATAATCGTTTTTTTGCCCATTTCACCCAACAAATTATTTTTTTTTTAGTCTCACAGTAGACTATGCAGTACAATAAATGGTGCCATAAAATATTACAATTTGTCCCGTAAAAAACAAGCCCTCATACGGTTATGTAGACAAAAAAAAATCTAAACGTTATGGCTTTTGGAAGGCGGGGAGGAAAAAACAAAAATGAAAAAATGAAGATTGGCCGTGTCTTTAAGGGGTTAAAACGTGGAGTATATTATTTTCATGACGTGTGACAAATATGTGTTAAAGATGATGTTCATTTTCCATCTTTGGTATTCCCTGTGTATCATCAGACTTGCTGAAGACTCTTTTTAATTATAGATTTGTAATCTTTCTGGATATAGATGTTACAGACTGGTTCTCAGGCCATCTGGTATCACAGAAAATTGGGAACTTCATAATGGTGGTCAGGTGGAGCAGTAGTCAAATGCCAGCACCTCAATCAACAGCAAGGTTATCCTTGGGAATTAAGGTTAGGTGACCTCATTAAGCCATCATCTGGTTAACACACACCACACATCTTCCCAAAAAAATAAAAAAATAAAAATGCTGCAGAAAGAAAACAAATCATAATGTGAATACTTAGGTAAATCATAAATGAATACTGATCGGTGTAATATTAAATTTTTTTTTGTTCTGAAAACCAGGAAATCATGAAACAATCATGAAAATCTACCGTACCGTACTTGAACCTGTAGGCTTTTCTGATGAGATCACTCAAGTTTACAGAAAGAAGGGGTTATTTGCAATTACTAACTTCTCAGACAGATACTGAATTACACATTTATTGCGATGATAAATTATATAGGAATTTAGACAAATTATATCAACATTATAGGTAGCTCCCTTCACATAAGGCATTGTAATGCATGGGCTTAGATTTTTTAGGACTTTTAATTACTTTTGTCGTCACTAATTGCTTCAACTAATTGCTTTATTTAGCTATTACACTTTCGGGTTAAAGGGGTTGTCCAGTCCCAAAAAATGAACGGCCTATCCTCAGAACAGGCCATCAATATCTGATCGGTCGGGGTCTGACTCCCGGCAACCCTGCCGATCGATTAAAGGGGCCGCACCGCTGCTTCCCCTTCATTTCCTTTACTGTACACACTGTGAATCGCTGACACACTTGTAGTGGCAGTTCACAGTATTACAGCTACCTCCCATTCACTTCAATGCTGTGAATCGCCGCTTCAAAACAGCTGATCGGTGGGGGTGCCTGGAACCAGATCCGGACCAATCAGATATTGACGACCTATCCTGAAGATAGGCCATCAATTTTTTGGGTTTGGACAACCTTTTAATGGTCTTGTGATAATTACACTGGTGCCAGGTTTGTTACAAGAGAGAGCAGTGACAATTTCACTGTAGCTATAACGAGCTGCACCTGTATGAGCATCACATGACCAGAACAGATTTTTATCCTCTGAAAGTAATCAATGAAGGTTCCCATTTAATAACTACAAATGGAGTTAAAAAATTCTGAGGAATTTATGCACAAAGTATACTTGAAACTGCATAAGTTTCCATTGTACAGTGAATACGCTTTAGTTGCATAAAACGTACTACCCCTTTAAAAAATTTCATATATTATCAGGGCTTACCATAATAAATAAGGTAGGCTCCTGGTGTATATAGGAATGACCCAGTTTGTTACAGGGTCTGTTTGTATACCAGTGTCTCTGTAAAATCCTTTCACTTTCAATAAAAATATATTTGATATAACGCTTGAAAATCTAAATATCGTGACAACTCCTCATTTTCCAATAAAGCTGGTTTAGTCCAGAGGAGAATTTCAGAAAAGGGAATAATACGTCATGAATAATCTAAATGTAAAATAGAGCACAAACAAATTATAGTTTTATTTTAACTTTAAGAATCTTCAAAATAAATAGGGTAAATATACAAAACAAATAAAGAGAATTAGAAATGAATATGCAGACGTAATAAATAAATTGATACATAAATAATAGTAGTAGACTTTATAAGAATATATGGATAATGTAAACAAATAGAAACAAAATAGCCTATTTTAGACCTTAATGACCAAGCTATTTTTTACGTTTTTCCATCGTCGCATTCCAAGAGCTATAACTTTTTTATTTTTGCGTCGACATAGCTGTATAAGGTCTTGTTTTTTGCGGGACAAGTTGTATTTATTAATAGCACCATTTTGAGGTACATATTATTTATTGATTAACTTTTATTAACTTTTTTTTGGGGGGGAATAGAAAAAAATCTGAAATTTCGCTACCCTTTTTTGCATCCTAAATCTACGCCGTTTACCGTGTGGTATAAATAACACAATAACTTTATTCAGCGGGTTGTTACGATTGCAACGATACCAAATTTGTATAGTTTTTGTATGTTTTACTACTTTTACACAGTAAAAAAAACGCTTTTTTGTCAAAATTATTTGTTTTTGTGTCTACATATTTGAAGAGCCGTAACGTTTTGATTTTTTCGCCGATGCAGTTGTATGAGGGCTTTTTATTTGCGAGAAGACTTGTAGTTTTTATTGGTACCATTTTGGTAGATGCGACTTTTTGATCACTTTTTATCAATTTTTTTTAAAGTCAGGATTCACAGAAAACAGCAATTTTTCCGTTGTTTTTTATTTAATTTTATACGGCGTTCACCGTGCGGGTTAAGTAATGTAATAGCTTTATAGTCGGGGTCGTTACGGACGCATTGATACCAAATATGTGTAACTTTTTAACTTTATTTTGGTTTTTTAATAGTAAAGCAGTTTGTAAGGGGAAAAAGTAGGTTTTTCATTTTTTTTCACATTTTTTTTAAATTAACTTTATTCAACTTTTTTTTTAACTTTTTTATTAGTCCCACTAGGGGACTTCACTATGCGATTCTCCGATCGCTATTATAATACACTGCAATACTTTTATATTGCAGTGTATTACTGCCTGTCCGTTTAAAACGGACAGGCATCTGCTAGGACATGCCTGCGGCATGACCTAGCAGGCATTCGCTACAGGCAGACCTGGGGGCCTTTATTAGGCCCCCGGCTGCCATGGGAGACACAGACACTCGGCGATCTTATCGCCGGGTGTCGGTGGGATGAGAGGGAGCTCCCTCCCTCTCTCCAAAACCACTCAGATGCGGTGCACGCTATTGAGCACCGCATCTGAAGGGTTAAACAGGTGAGATCGATACTAATATCAATCTCACCCGGCAGAGCAGGGACGCCCCCAGCCCTCAGCTACGTCTGGCAGCTGATAGCAGGGAGATTTGACAGCTGCCTGCTCTGTTTACTTATTCCGATGCCGCGACGTAAAAAGTCTATGGCATCGGAATAAGGCCCGTTAGTGACCGACGTAAAAACACTATGGGCCTGTCACTAACGGGTTAAACAAAATAAACAAAACAATCAATCAAACTATTAGGGTATGTGCACACGATAAGTGTCTTTTACGTCTGAAAAGACTGACTGTTTTCAGGAGAAAACAGCTGCGTCGTTTCAGACTTAAAAGCTCCTCCTCATATTTTGCGAGGCGTCTTTGAGGCCTGTAATCTTGAGCTGCTCTTCATTGACTTCAATGAAGAACGGCTCAAATTACGTGGCAAAGAAGTGTCCTGCACTTCTTTGCCGAGGCAGTCAATTTACGCATCGTCGTTTGACAGCTGTCAAACGACGACGCGTAAATGACAGGTCGTCTGCACAGTACGTCGGCAAACCCATTCAAATGAATGGGCAGATGTTTGCCGACGTATTGTAGCCCTATTTTCAGACGTAAAACGAGGCATAATACGCCTCGCTTACCTCTGAAAATAGGTTGTGTGAACCCAGCCTTAGGCTTTATGCCCACTTCAGTTTTCTCCTTCTGGGTAGTATCCGTTTTTGACTCGGATAGCACCCTGAACCCATTCATTTCAATGGGCCCATGCACACTTTCGTTATTTTGACGGATCCGTTGTTCCGTCAAAAGTAGAGCATGTCCTTCCATGTGCCGTCCGTTTTTGATAACTTAGCAGTGAAAAAAATGTTAAAATAAAGTGATCAAATAGTCGTACGTACCAAAAAAATGGTACCGATAAAAACCACAGATGGTGCCGCAAAAAATAAGCCCTCACACCACTCAATCCACGGAAAAACGAAAAAAGTTATGGCTTTCAGAATATGGAAAAAAAACGTTTTTTTTTTCTAATCGTTTTTTCTTTGTAAAAGGAGTAAAACATTAAAAAACCTATATAAATATGGTATCGCCGTAATCATATTGACCACAAAATAAAGTAAATTTGTTGTTTTTACTGCACGGTGAAAGACGTAAAAACAAAACCCAAAGGCCACATTCAGACGTGGCAGAATTGCTGTTGAATTCCGCTGTGGACAGTCTGCAGTGGAATTCTGCAGCAGTCGTTTTTACATTTGTTTCTATACATTTTTAGGAAACTTAGTTCAGACGTTGCAGAAAATAACTGGGGAAATTAGGCTGCTGTGCAGAATTTTCCCTCCGCTGCATGCACTTTATGTTGCGGAGAAGCAGCGGAATTTCACTGCGGATTTCAGCCTTTGCAATTCAAAAACTGAAATCTGTGGCAAGTCCGCTGTGATATCTGCAACATCTGAATTACCTGTCAAATATGCAAATGTAGGTGCAGATTAGTTGCATAAGTGCCCTTGAATCTGCACCAACATTTGCAGCGGAAATATTCTGCCACGTGTGAACGTGGCCCAAAGAAAATGGAGGAATCACAGTTTTTTCCAATTCCACACCACTTAGATTTTTTTTTACGTTTCCCAGTACATTATATGGTACTTTAAATAGAGCCAATAGAAACTACAACTCCTCCCGCAAAAAAAACAAGCCCTCACACCATTCCATTGATGAAAAAAGAAAAAAGTTATGGCTCACAGAAGGCGGGGAGTGTAAAACGAAAATGAAAAAAAAAAATTTGCTTGGACACTACAGCATAATTAGCACGTAAACAGTGACCCCTATACAACAATTCTTCAAGGAAAATATATTTGATTTACTAACGTCATGAAAATCTTTTAAAATTTAAAAATCTTTTAAAAGTGCTTTGTGTGGAGTTAGACCTGAACCATACATATTTTTACAAGTCAAGATCTTAAAGTATAAGCTTTGTTAAAAATTAATAAATACATAAAAAATCACTCCTTATCACTCAGTATTAAATTATTACTCCTTGCAATTTAGTGTCTTAACTTTTGGGTCCTACCTGTTCCTTCCCATGGCTCCTTTAAATGTTCACATATAGCGTTTTTAGGAAAAACGCCACATTATTATTGCCATTTTTCCTAGTGGTTTTTTTTGCTGTGTTTTTAGCTTCATAAAATGCTGTGGCCAAATGTTAGCTTGAAGTCAATGTGGAAATGTAACACATCCTACAGACATGGCTTTTTTTTAGGTGGCCTTTTCTTATTTTGCCTTATGTTTTTTTGGGGTCAGTGGTATTTTTCCCAAATTTTAGCAATTTTAGTCTCTCTTTGGCATTTTTTTTCCAGAATTTAGTGGCGTTTTTGTATCATAGTACTCCAAAAAAAAAATTCTCTTGGTAGTAATACAAGTATCAATGTGTTTTGCGATCTTTTCATGGCGTTTATGGTGGCTTTTTACAAGAAAAAAGCATATGTTGCGAAAGCTATCTTTGCAACACATGCTCTTTGAATCACGTTTTACAAAAATTTTGAACTGACGCCACAAAAATCTCGTTCTCCGAGAGAGAGAAAGATCCATCTGAGACACCACTACTCCCCTGACTATTGTCATTGTAATATTAGATATAATAGTACAAGTAATAGTTGCTGAGCAGAGATCATTACCGGATACATCTCACAGCATAAAGTTCAGAAGTGTATGCAGCAGCTGTGTAAAGTATATAGCTGCGGCAGTAGATAGCTGAATGCGATAGCAAGTGCGGGTAAGGCAATGATTCAGTGGCACATTAGAGCTGTCTTATCACTTGCTTCCAATATACTGTGCAGATGTTTATCTCACTGGTAAAAGACTAAAATAAATCCCTGTTTAATGTAGCTCCAAGAAGGTTTATCAGAACATTTATAGGATGGATTAAACAGTACTTAGAAGTTCATATTGACAGAACTGCTCATTAAGCTATAGATAGTCCCTCCTGCATGAGAAGTCAGTACTATGAATGCTGACAGTGATAGCACTACTAATCCATCAATAACTAATATGAACTCTGCTGATGCTGTTATTCATTTCCAGTTAAGGGAACTGTATGTTCACACTGAGTTTTTTGTTTTTTTTCCGCAAGCTTTTTTTCCTACAAGCGGGAAAAAACGCCTCCGCCTCCCATTGAAATCAATGGGGGCGATTTCGGCCACTGTTTCCGACACGGTTTCAGCGTCAAAAACAACGCCAAAAAAATTCTGTGTGAATTAGTGTATAACTAGTTTACTTGTTTCTTTCTGCAACATCTCCTTAAAGACTTTGTTTGTGGTTAGGAAAAAAGGCTTTACTTTTCTTCAGAAACTGTGCCACTGTTTTCCATAGGCTGTGTCTGATATTCCAGCTCAGCCTTATTTACTTACAGTTTGTAGCATGTAATAATGTTATTGCGTGTAGTGATATAGTTAAAATAAATCAATGTATTGTCAAATATATTTATTATTGTCCTGGAAAGACAATATTGATTAACATAATTTTATTTGTTAAATGCATTTAAAGAGAACCTTTCACCTTCCCATACATGTGCAGCATGTAATGGGCAGGGCTGCTGAAACCCTTGGGCACTTTAATTTTTTTTTTCTACCCTCCTCAGTTATTTAGATATCGTGCCGTTATATTTGGCGCCCCGATATTTAAATAACCCCCTGAATGGTCAACGGGGCGTGTAATTGCAAGGGGGAATATAACATGGCTGTGACACTGTCCAATCAGCTACGAACAGTATCACACCAAGAGCTGGAGAGTGGAGAGTGTGTGCGCACGCGAGCGCTCACTCTTCAGCTCTAGGCAGACAAGGACAAGACTGATATTTCACGAGAGATCACACAGTCTTGTACTTGTCTGCCGAACTGGAAAGGTGGCGTGTAAAGGCAAGGTGGCATGTCACTGCTGTGGACAGTGCAAGAGCTGGAGGGAGGAGAGCACACTTGCGCACGCACGCTCTCACTCTTCAGCTCTCAGCAGACAAGGACAAGACTGATCTCTTGCCGAGAACTGAAGAGTGAAAGCATGCACGCGCACACGCTCTCCTCTCTCCAGCTCGTGCACCATCCGCAGCAGTGACACGCCCCCTTGCCATTACACGCCCCCTTGCCATTTCGGCAGACAAGTACAAGACTGTGTGATCTCTCGCGAGAGACCAGTCTTGTCCTTGTCTGCCGAGAGCTGAAGAGCGAGAGTGTGTGCGTGCACACGCTTTACTCTCTCCAGCTCTTGCTGTGATACTGGCCGTAGCTGATTGGACAGTGTCACAGCCATGTTACACACCCCCTTTCCATTACATGCCCCATTGACCATTCGGGGGGTTATTTAAATATTGGGCACCAAATATAATGGCACGATATCTAAATAATGGAGGAGGGCAGAAAAAAAAATGTAAAATGCCCCAGGGTTTTTGTAGCCCTGCCCATTACATGCTGCACTCAGCTGCACATGTAAGGGCAGGTGAAGGTTCTCTTTAAGCTGACAGGTCTAAGGCTATATTCATGGGGTTTTTTAACAGCCCATAAATACTGTCCTTTAAAAAACATGTTCTATTTTTGGCCGTTTTCATGGCCAACAGCTCCCATAGAAGTCAATTAATCGTTTATAATGACCGTTTTTCAAAAATCAATCTTCGTGACGGCCATTAAAAATTGATCCTGGCCCTCAATAGCATACTCCCCGGCCAGAGCGCTACTTTAAGCGCTGAGCCCAGTCAAGCCCCTGATGTCACTGTCCATATATGAACAGTGATGTCAGAGCTTTTAACTATGGGGTTTCCTGGCCAGAGCATTGCAAGCACTATGGCCAGGGACTTCTGTCGTGGGAAAGCCCTTGATGTCACTGTCCATATATGGACATTGATGTTAGGGGTTTTGAGATGCCGGAATCCCTAGCCAGTGACATCAGGGGCTCCTCCAGAGCCTCCAGTTTTTTTAAGGCAGGAAAAATATTTTTTTCTGTAATTTTTACAAAACAAAATTTGCAAGCACCACGGCCAAACCAAAACAAAATCTGCAAGTGTGAATTCAGCCTTACATTTAAGAGCAATTACTTACATCAAAGACAAAAAAATAACGATATTCTTATACAAAATCACTGTGAACAGTCATGTTTCCTAGAATTTTCTAGTGGGAATTGTAGGGATCATAACATCTGAGATTATTGGTTATATCATTGGGTATTAAAAATATTGCAATCCCAATACAACATCACACCCCACTCCCCAAGAAACGGGGGTCCAGGAAACAATTATTTAGGCCGGCGAATGCAGGGTTCTTGTGATTAAGCCCTGTTCCTCCACTTGTTTGTTGGCATGGAGGAAAAAAAAAATTCACATTGAATTAACTGCATTCAAACCCAATTTTAGGTTTGAATGGCTTTTTGACTATAAGCTTTCCATATGTAGTAACAATGCGTAGGTTTTCTACAGTTGGTTTGGAAGGTAGTGCCAGTACAGCTATATAAATCCATATATTTAGTGGCCCGGAGTTTGAACATAACTCACTGAACAGCAGAAGTGGCCATAAACTGGTATTGTGACTGAACAGCTCTGCACCATCTGTCTAGACTAATGTTTCAGATTTTGTGATATTTGCATTGAAAATTTCCCCTGCAGCTGTCTTCCCCTTATCTATTTATTCCTCCGACATAAATGTCATACCACAAAGAGCTTCTTCTAAACAATCAATATTGTTCATCTTAATTGCTTTATTGTCAAGTTCAAAGGCCTTTTTAATCTATCAATCTCTTTACATGAAAAGACTAATTACATTATTAAACGAGGTGTCAGAGATTGGAGCACTTTCTACTGTATATCAGGGAAAGAAAGGGCATTTTTCATTCCATGTTTGATCCTCTGTCTTATAAATTATAATGTGATCGCCTTCATTTCTGAGTTTTTCCAGTTAAACAAAACATAATAGGTAGGTAGAACATCATTTAGGAATTATTTGTCACTCGATAGTTTATAAACATTTTATCTTCCTGCTTTTTAGGATCAGATTTTAGAAGATAAAATATAAGAGCACATTTTTTTAATTAATACTTGTTTTCAATCGTTTTTTCGAGAATGCATTTAAAGGGAACCTGTCACCAGAATTTGACCTATTGAACTTTACTCTCCCCTTGCTGGTCGCTGCTGTCAAAAGTTAATTGCCGTTATCCCATCTCCTAAACTCCTCCTAAATCGTACATAACGGACTGCAAACATTTTGCGCCTTTTATGCCTCGTTCTTTCCTCTTATATAGCCCGCCCACCGCCGAAAACTGGCCCGTCCAGAATGCCAAAATCTCGTGTGAGATAGCGCGCATGCACCCGTCATGTATGGTCTGACACCCTTCCCTGCTTCGTCCGGGCCCCCAACATAGTTACTGCGCATGCGTCTCTATGGTGTCCCTTTGTCACCAGAACAGGACATCGATGTGCTAGCGTGGGATTTCGTATGTGCTGGAGGGAGGCGAGGATCTGCCAATCAAAAGACACTTTATTCCCAGGAAGCGCTGGGTACTTTTTCTAGTTAATTAGGAAGCGAGGAGCAAAGATCTTCTTCCCATTTGTGGGCATATGTGGGAGGAGCCTAGAACCAAGGTGTTTATAAACAAGAATATATAGCTGAGATTAGACCAGGAGCTAATCAGTGGCATCGAATTTCAAAAGGGGTGATGGATAATGGTTGTGAAGTGTCTGTTCCACAAGACTGGCACATAACAAATGTGGTGCCAATGTTCATAAAGAGGTCAAAAAGTGTGATTGTAAATATAAGCCTATAAATTTAACCTCCATTATAGGTAAAATGATTGAAGGATTTCTAAAAACAGCTATCCTAGAGTATTTCAATCAGGATTAAACTTTTAACTCCATATCAGCATGGAATTATGAGGACTCAGTCCTGTCAAACTAATCTGATCAGCTTCTATGAGGGGATGATTTCCAGCCAGGACTGAGGTGAATCATTGGATGTCATATATCTTAATTTTTCAAAAGCATTTGTAGATAAAATGAGAATGTTGTAGCCACACAATTAAACAAGTCCAGACTTAGGCCAAAGCCACACGTGGCGGAATTCCTCTTGAATTCCGCTGCGGACACTCCGCAGCGTTAATCCGCAGCGGAGCCGTTTCTCCATTGACTTCCACTTTTATTTAGCAGTGTTCGTTTAGACGATGCGTAAAATTCCGCTGCGGAGCATAGGCTGCGGAGCGGAATTTGGTGTCCGCAGCATGCTAGGGCTGTTGTGGAGTTGTGGCGGACTGGTTGCGGACTCATGGCGGAATTTCTCCATTGACTTCAATGGAGATTCTAAATTCCGCAATGAAGTCCGCAGCTGTCATGAAAATGTTATATGTGCTGCGGATGCGTCTTGCTTTTTTGACATGACATTTCTTCATTCTGGCTGGACCTATGTATTTCTAGGTCTACAGCCAGACTGAGGAAGTCAATGGGGCTCCCGTAATTACGGGAGCGTTGCTAGGAGACGTCAGTAAATAGTCACTGTCCAGGGTGCTGAAAGAGTTAAGCGATCGGCAGTAACTGTTTCTGCACCCTGGACAGTGACTACCGATCCCAATATACAGCAACCTGTCAAAAAAATAGAAGTTCATACTTACCGAGAACTCCCTGCTTCTGTATCCAGTCCGACTTCCCAGGATGACGTTTCAGTCTAAGTGACGGCTGCAGCCAATCACAGGCTGCAGCGGTCACATGGACTGCCGCGTCATCCAGGGAGGTCGGGCTGGATGCCGAAAGAGGGACGCGTCACCAAGACAACGGCCGGTAAGTATGAAATTCGTTTACTTTCACTAGGGAAAGTTCTGTCCCTTCTCTCTATCCTGCACTGATAGAGAGAAGGGAAGCATGGCCGCGAGCGAAAAAACCCCGCGAAAAATGGTGTGCAGGCAGAGCAAAATCTGCCTCAAAATTCCAAACAGAATTTGAGGCAGATTTTCTGCCTGCAAAAAACTCAGTGTGAACCCAGCCTTAGTCCTATTGACTTAGCCCATGGATGTGCCCTCTATGTGGCCACAACACACGTACTTTATGTCATGTAACCCTGTTGCTGACTGAATGCTAGGGGTCACATGATGTGTGTGTGGGGGGTCACATGACTGACACCATATTTAGTTATATTCAGTTATCCTGTGGATGCACTACACAGGACTAATCTGTGGACTATACCATTCCACTGTGACAGGGGCCTCATGCACTATAAGTAATGTATGTAAGCAGAATTTCTGATACATGTAAATTACAAAACTGTATGATTTCCTATCCCACAGATAAATAAAAAATACAATCTGGACAACTTCTTTAATGAAAACGAATACATACTGCCAATTGATATTGGCCAAGCAGAATATATATATATATATATATATATATATATATATATATATATATATATATATTCTATAATAGCGATCACAGCTTCTTAGGAGTTAAAACACCATCGACATCCTGTGACATGGTCGCGGACGCCGATGGTTGCTATGGCGACTGGAGGCCTAACAGTGGCCTCCGGCTATGTCATCTACGGAAGCCTAATGGATCCTGACAAAGTCAGGACCCACTATACTTGCTGTCAGCTAGTAGCTGACAGCTATAATACACTGCACTATGCATGTAGTGCAGTGTATTAGAATTGCGATCAGGGCCTGCAAATCTGACTTGTGTCACATAAAGTGACACAGGTCAGATTTGAAAAATGGGCTCGGAGCCTTAAGGCCAAAACTAGGCTGCGTTATTAAGGGGTTAATGTTGGGTCCCTATATATCTGACATTATTGCTTTCAGGGCTGATCTCTCTGGCACTATTATTTTGGAGTCAGTATTTGTGTGCCATAATTGTTTTTGGGATAACTATAGTTATTATTTTTTAATTTGTTCCAAGATTTCTGAAGTACAATATTTGATTACTGTTTAATATAGCAGGTATAGCAATGGGGGCAAATGGTGCAGCAATGGCACATTAGGGATAGCAGCAGGATGGAGCGTTTGTATATAGGGTGGAGAATAGGTAGGGATTGTGTTTGAAAAGCAAGGAGCAAAAGGTAGGTAGCAAACATGTGGCTATAAGAAGTCTTCATGTTTCTCTGGGCCAGATAGAGAATAAAAAGGAAAGTGAACGACTCCAAACAAAGATGTCACATGTGAATTAAAACCTTTAGCATTAATATGTAAAAAAAAAATGCCCTCTAAATAGATATAATAATTTTTATAATGTTTAATTGACTATATAGACTTTGAAAGACAATGAACAAAATTATTAAGGGGGGCCCTCATGAAACCTTTGAAAGAGAAATATGCCATACCATTAGTATTAAGGGGTGTACTTTGTCTGCAGCAATGTTTAGGTACGTAGTACATGTCAAAGTGACGTTCACATGAATGCCAGGACCCAAGGTTTCCGAGCAGAACAATTGTCAGAGCAACACATTCCCTCTGCCGACTCCATAATGCATCCTAGTGCCATCTCTTTCCCAGGTAAGCCATGGAAACTAACCTGGCCGTCCACATGATGTAAATGATAATGTGATTCATAAGAACAAGCCACCATCTTCCATCGATCTATGGTCCAGTTCTGATTCTTACATGGCCATTGTAGGCGCGTTCTGCAGTGAACAGGGGTCAGAATGGGTACTCTGACCCTTCTTCGGCTCTGCAGCCCCAAACACAGCAAGCTCTACCACCTTTCTACCATAGCCAATATGAATTTTTTCAGCAATACAGTAGCTCTTTTGTGGGATCGGACCAGACGGGCTAGTCTTCGCTTCCCACGCGCATCAACGAACCTTGGGCGCCTATGACCCTGCTTACGCTTCACCAGTTGTCCTTTGTTGAAGCACTTTTGGTAGGTACTAACCACTGCATATCGGGAACACACACAAGAAAATGAAGCTTCCTTTAATTTGAATCTTTTATAGAGGCGTTTTTCATAGTGTCAATGGAAAATCAGCTCCATAAATGCCTAAAGAAGTGACATGCTACTTCTTAAGAGGCTTCATTTTACGAGGTGTTTTTTTAATTTAGCAGAGTAAAAATAAGCCTCATGTGAAGAGCACAGTGTATTTCCTATTTAATTCAACGGGAAGCTGTTTGTACGCTAGTGTTTTTCAAGGCGTTTACGCTCAGAAATACACCTGAAAAAACTACTTGTGAACATACCCTCATATATCCCACCAATTAACCTGTGCCATTGTTACAAGATAATCAATTTTATTCACTTCACCTATCAGGGGTTTTAATGTTATGGCTGATTGGTGTAAATTAAAATAAATATATATACAGTTAGGTCCAGAATTATTTGCAGAGTGACACAAGTTTTGTCATTTTAGCTGTATTCAAAACATATTGAATATACAGTTAGAGTCAGTTCGCACAGAGTTTTTTTACACGTTTTTTGATGTGGAAACCACGTCGGAAAATGCGCCAAAAAACAACCGAAAATGCCTCCTATTGATTTTAATGGGAGGCGGAGGCCTTTCTTTCCCGGGAGGGGAAATAACAGCTCGCGGGAAAAAGAAGGAACATGCCCTATCTTTGGGCGTTTATGCCTCTGACCTCCATTGACATCAATGTGAGGCAGAGAAAGCGTATTTCACTGCGTTTTTTGCCCGCGGCGCTCAATGTCCGCGGGCGAAAAAAGTCGCGAAACTCGACGTGCAGGTAGAGCAAAATCTGCCTCAAAATTCCAATTTTGAGGCAGATTTTCTGCCTACAATAAACTCTGTGTGAACCCAGCCTTATATAATCACTTTGGGCTTAAAGTGCAGACTCTCAGCTTTAATTTGAGGGTATTCACATTCTAATTTGAGGAAGGGTTTAGGAATTACAGCTCTTTAATATCTAGGTGCCTAATTTTCAAGGGACCAAGGGTAATTGGACAATTATCTCAAAACCTATTTAATGGGCTGCATGGGCTATTCCCTCATTAACCCATCATCAATTAAGCAGGTAAAAGGTCTGAAGTTGATTCCAGGTGTGGCATTTGCATTTGGAAGCTGTTGCTGTGAACCCACAACATGAGGTCAGAGGAGCTCTCAATGTAAGTGAAACAGACCATTGTTAGGCTGAAAAAAATGAAGAAATCCATCAGAGAGATAGCACAAATTTTAGGAGTGGCCAAATCAACAGTTTGGTACATTCTTGAAAAAAAAGGAGCGCACTAGTGATCTCGTGAACTCCAAAAGGCCTGGACGTCCATGGAAGACAACAGTGGTGGGTGATCGCAGAATCCTTTCCATGGTAAAGAAAAACCCATTCACAACATCTACCAAAGTGAAGAACACTCTCCTGGAAGTAGGTGTATCAGTATCTAAGTCTACCATAAAGAGAAGACTTCATGAGAGCAAATACAGAGGGTTCACCACAACGTGCAAACCATTAATCAGATTCGAAAATAGAAAGGCCAGATTAGACTTTGCCAAACAACATGTAAAGAAGCCAGCCCAGTTCTGGAACAGCATGAAATGAATATCAACCTGTACCAGAATGATGGGAGGAAGAAAGTATGGAGAAGGCTAGGAACGGCTCATGATCCAAAGCACACCACATCCTCTGTAAAACATGGCGGAGGCAGTGTGATGGCATGAGCATGCATGGCTGCCAAAGGCACTGGGTCACTAGTGTTTATTGATGATGGGACTGAAGTCAGAAACAGCCGGATGAATTCTGAAATGTTCAGGGATATACTTTCTACTCAGATTCAACCAAATGCAGCAAGGTTGATTGGCCGTCGCTTACCAGTACAGATGGACAATGACCTAAAACATACTGTGAAAGCAACTCAGGGGTTTTTTAAGGCAAAGAAATGGAATATTCTGGAATGGCCAAGTCAATCACCAGACCTCAACCCGATCGAGCTGCATTTCACTTGCTTAAGACAAAACTTAAGGCAGAAAGAGCCACAAACAAGCAACAACTGAAGACAGCTGCAGTAAAGGCCTGGCAAAGCATCACAAAGGAGGAAACCCAGGGTTTGGTGATGTCCATGGGTTCCAGACTTCAGGCAGTCATTGCCTACAAAGGATTCTCTACAAAGTATTAAAAAAACCATTTTATTTATGGTAATGTTAATTTGTCCAATTACTTTTGAGCCCCTGAAATGAGGAGGCTGTGTAGAAAAATGGTTGCAATCCCCAAACGTTTCACAGGATATTTTTATTCAACCCCTTGAATTAAACCTGAAAGTTTACACTTCAATTGCATCTCAGTTGTTTCATTTCAAATCCATTATGGTGGCTTGCAGAGCCCAAATTATGAAGATTGTGTCACTGTCCAAATAATTCTGGACCTAACTGTATATATTCATGTATATATATATATATATATATATATATATATATATATATATATATATATATATATATATATATATATATATATATATACAAATATTAACATTTAAATTTCCTTTTTTGTGTCTCCAAGAATTACATTTGGGTAACATTTATAGTGCTGTTCATCCTGCACTTTCTTGTTCCTGAAGACCTGAACTATAAAACTTTGAAAGCTATTTTGACACTTATACAGTATGTGGATGGTAATAGGAGAGATTAAACGGGGACAATTGTAACGGTGCAGAAAGCTCACTGATAATCCTTATGCGCCCTGTAATAGCTGCCATAAGCGGTGATCACCAAGCATCTGTAACTAGGATAACAAAGAGTATTGAACTACATCAAACCAAATGACAACTCAAGGATTTATATTTCCAGTTTTTGTTTTTTTGTTATTTTTGTTAAGGGGGAAAAAAATGTCATACTCGGTATATTGCATTTATTATTTAACGCCATAAACAGCTTCCCGCCTTGCTTTGCGCTGTAACGAGTTGCATTATGTCAGCATTAGCTGCTTCGTTGTATCTGTATATCACTGATGAGGAGTGACAAAAGTGACCTTTACATTTCCCTTCAGTTTACCCAGTTTATTCTGTTATATAAACCAAAGGCCACAGTGCATACCAAACAAGAAGCACCACTTTACAGTAATCAATATTCATGAAAGGGATAGCTTTCCAAACCATTTATGAAAGGAAAAAAAGCTATCCATCTTGTCTTTTGGTTTTGCTCCAGTTACAGCATATCAGCAGGAAAATAACTCTGAAATGAATAATGATTTAGTGCACGCAGAAAAATACAAGATAGATGTTTGAAAGAGGTAAATGAGGGTTGCGCTAAGGTCATGAAGAAATCTCTACATGATTAAACAGTTTGTTTGCTATTCATTCTGTCAACAATATGAAATTATACTACACATTATTTAACAGCTCGTTAATATTTTTTTAAGATTTATTCAGTATTCATCTCAATGTAGTGTGACTACAGTTCTCCTGAATCATCCATTAATACTAATGGAATTTAGACCATAATAACTAGCAAAGCAAAACTCCATTAACCTGGAACCCCTTAGTCTGAAACTCAAGACAGTGCCAATGCCAAATCAGCAGTAAACTTCAGTCGTCTAATATTTGTCAACACAAAAACCTAAAATGGCAGAAATGTTGGAAACTGTTTGAAGGGATTAGTGACGGGCTAGAGATATCACATGGGGTACGTATTTGTAAACTATGGGAATTAATAATTTAATAGTAAAGGCACAAATTCTATATTTTCCACTTTGAAGGCCCCAAATGCATTGGATTGTTAGAGATTTATTATAATTTGGAGGATGTTTATATGTTGAGGTTCAGAAAAACTATCCTATATACAATCTTTGAAGGATATGTATAGTTAGACATAATTCCGTATATTGTAGAGGGAATGAGAATGACACTCTACTATATAATCGTACCGAAATACATAAAATAACTACAGTCTGGCTAGGAAGTCTGGACTATTTCCTGCATCCCCAGTATGCCTGCATATTCTTCACAGCTATCTTACTGCTGTTACAGGGAACATTATAGACTACTCAGCCAGATTAAAGATGCAGGGGAAGTCCAGACTATACAGCCAGAATACTTAGTAAAAGTAATGGTCCAGACTACACAGACTGCTATAATAGATTTGGTCCACACTAGAGATAAGTGAATTTAACAAAATTCATTTCGGGCCCGATTCTATCGAATTGGCTGTTCGATTCGGACGGAATAAATTTGCCGCAAATCGCAAGTGCCCCAATTGCCCTGTTTCACACGCTGATGTTTTCTAAGACTGTATTCAAGTTGTATACAGTCTAAGAACACATACTATACTCACTTGCCCTGGTCTCCCATAGCAATGCATCCCTGGCCGCCTCCTTGAGAGGTCATAGTTTTGTCCCATGTGACAGCTGCAGCCTGTGATTGACAGCAGTGGTCACATGGGGCAAAACAACATAATTTCAGGAGCCCGCCAGAAACACGTCACAGCAGCGGTCACATGCGAAAATAAAACAGGTGGCAGGATTGTGTTGCTACAAGATACCAGGTGAGTATGGTAAAAAAAAATATCTCCTCTCCTTTTCCTCCTCCTTTATCGCCTCTCCTTTTCCTTTTTGTAATTTGTAAAATGGCAACCATTCTGCCGATTAGTGCGCCACGAACCCCAAAAGTTTTGAATTTTGCTGAATCCAAAACTTTTAGGAAATTTGGACTGAATTTAATTAGTATAGAATCAATATGCTCATCTCTAGTTCATCTCTAGTACACAACAAGACTACTGTTTTAGGGATTTGTCCAGACTACACAATCAGACAGCTAAAAAAATGGAGAGTCTAGACTTCACAGCCAGACTGCTCTGATAGTGGATGCATCATAATCCATTATACTATAATCCTGTTTGACTGTTGTTATGATGTTTTTGTTGTAAAATGCTGCATTCACTTTACACCAAACTTAATGGGGCCTGTGTAGTATACTATTACTACTCTGTTTATAGAATATCTCCAATGGATTGTTCATCATCCGTGGAATTTATGTCGATGTGTAACAATTCTGATGTTCGGGCCTCCAGTGTTACTCTATCGCCCAATTTGACATTGTTCATGGAGATCTGCAACTGCACGTTGTGCGGTACAGTTATCGAGGCAACCGTACGAAGACCTGTGGGTATCGTGCACGAGTTCTATTATAATCAGTAGAACCTGTGCACGATACTCGCCAGACGATGATCACTTTGGGTGATGATTGCCTTATCATCTGTACTGCCCAGTGTGCAGTTGCGGCTTTCCACACCCGATATAGGATAGGGCGGGAGAGTAACATTGGAGGGCTGCTTCAATTCTCTAAATAGTGCAGCAATTATTGTAAAATTGTGTTATTTTCTTAAAGGAAATGTGTCGCTAGAAATATTTTTTTTTTCTTTCAGTTAAACAATTATTATTTAAGTGATTACACATTGTTTTAATTTTTTTTTCTTTTTCACAAGTCAGGAAATATGATAAATTAGATTCTAATTGATAACATTTCCATGTGCTGGGCACTAGAGGGAGCAGTTCCCAAAATTGCAGCATGGTCAATGTGGTAAAGCAACCTCATTGAATTATGCAGCAAATTTGGGATGGACACACTCTCTCTAGTGTCCTCACACAATCAAATTTTCTGAGTGACTGCACAGTGTCGGAGGATTAGATACAGGGCTCAGCAGACAGTATATAATACACTAACATAATACACACATAATAACAACATAATAACACATGAACATAATACACACATCACATACACGAGAATAAATTACCTGCCGCCGCCGCTGGTCTCCGCTCCTATTCCTTACGCCTGAACATATGACTGTCCGGCAGCGGCTCCGGGTCCACATGAAAATGGCGCCGGATTTCGCTCTGCAACCGAGCTTAGTTTTGGTCTGTGTGGGAGCGGCGCATGCGCCGTTCCCACACAGACGGCGTACGCTTCTGAGAATGGAACGGCTCCCGATCCCATTCTCTATGGGGTTGTATGTGCCGTATTCTATCTCTGTATGTGTCGTTAATCGACACATACAAAGATGAAAAAAAAATGGCAGCCCCCATAGTGAAGTAAAAGTAAGAACAATGTAAAAAGTAGAACATGAGAACACAAATAAATACATTTTATGTTAATATCATATTAAAAGCAATATGATAAAAAAAAAAATTCATGACACCTTCCCTTTAAGTCTATTATTGGATTTATTTAATTCTCAGAAGTGTGTGGCAAACACTAAATAAAACGTTTAGTATCCATAGCGAAAAGAGATATTGCCATAAATAAATATCAAGCACTAATCCGTTTTTCATAGTACATTTAACCTTTTTCTCCATGCTGATTTTATTTATTTATTTTGCTGTCTCAATGCAAGCTAAAGATTAATGATAAAAAGTTATCTATTCAATAACACAATATATAAAAATATGTATAAACTGGGAGCAGCAAATTATGTAAAAGAACTTCCTTTACATAGCAAGTAAAATAATTATTTATGTCACAGATGACAACTGTCAAGCAGATTTGCAAAAATAATAAACCCACGGGACTGTGCGAATTTGTTTCAGGTAATTTTCATAAATTTCTAAATCGCTTACATGGTTCAGTAAA
Organism: Rhinoderma darwinii; assembly: GCF_050947455.1. Classification (NCBI taxonomy): domain Eukaryota; kingdom Metazoa; phylum Chordata; class Amphibia; order Anura; family Rhinodermatidae; genus Rhinoderma; species Rhinoderma darwinii. The sequence goes on along the minus strand of NC_134688.1, from coordinate 160,551,592 downwards.
TAAAAACATACTTTGCAATAATATGAAATGTACTTGTAAGAAATAAACATAACACATAGATTGATTACCAATTAAGGGGACAAGCAACAAGTGTAACCATATAAAGAGACAGTTTATTTGATTTACTTTGGACTGACTGAGTTAACAACTATCAAGCCTCCCACAGTTACCCTAATGTTCTGCTCTCCAATGTCTTTAAATAGACAAAGTAATAGACTTATAGCCATATTGTTATGGAAGGAAATATATAATTGTGAAATCTCTGTTAAATATGCTACAAAAGCACTGACTGTGAAAGCAATATGAATAAGGACTGAATAAAGAAATAATACAATATAACAATACAGCGTGCATTAAAGCGTACCTATTTTTTCATAAATCAATATCCAAAAATAATAAACTTTGTTCTATATCTTCTTAAAGAAAAATGTTTCTTTCTCCACTTATCATACACCTCTTTCCCTTTGTATTGGGCTATTACACTGTCTGTGACTGTTCAGAATCTCTGCACTCACTGAAAAACAACGTTACCTATTCAACTATGAGGCTTAAAAGTTCCCGAAACTTCTCACTGAGGTAACATATTACACACAGAAAGTGTGTGGGAAGGAGGAAGGGGGACGAGGAGCAGACTGCACAGACATAAACAGGTCTCTTCTGGAGAAGTGCTAATTTGCCTTCTGAACTGATCATCTTCTGGTAAGTATTAGACTGTCTCACACCAATCGTCGATTGACAGCAGATGATTGATCACTGTATTGAGGTTGGGAGATCATGGGGAGTTCACCCATGACACTAATCAAAATCCACAGCTAGTACATTAGAAGTAAGCACAGAATTATCAACTCGGGGACAGGGTGAAGAGCTCCTGATTGCAGGAGTCCAGCATAGCAGCTAGTGCTTGACAATTCTGGAGTTGAACTCAAGAAAAAATGACAATGAAATGGAGCATGCACAATACAGGTGACATTGTGGTCAAGAATTCTGTTATTACTGAAATACACACACATAATGGCTTATTTTGAAAATGCACCTGCAATGATAGGTATGATTTAATGGCTGGGCATTGCTTTTATCATACTGAATCGACTGGGTCATCAATTGTAAAACTATAAAATAATACTATCAAACAGTATTACAGATGTTGTCGATTTAGACAAACCCAGTTTTAAACTGTAAGCCTACCCACCGGCACTGATCATAAAGGCTCTACCTACTAAAGCCCCCATAGTCAGCTGTTACTGAAGGGGGAACTGCAATGCTTATTTAAATGAAGCATTACAGAAAACCATTTGAGATCAACACGTGTCCATCACTGGACTGCGGTGGTCCTCCAGAGCTTGGATCTTCTTAACATGCCATTATGGGGCAAATGTCAGACTATTAAAATTAAATGCCCCTGAAAGCTTTACAGACCGGTACTGTACTACCACTTGTGTATAGCAGAGTGTACAGACCAATTCCACAATAGAATGCAACCACAACAGAACGCTGATGAACGGAGCCCTCACCACTACAACATGTAAAGTCTAGACCAAGGCCATTACTGGAAAAGAACGTAAGTACTTTTATGCTTACAGAAAAAAATGTGAAAAAAATCCTCCAGCTCACCTTGTCACAAGAAGGGTATGGGAATCAGCACACGGATCCTCGTGTCGGCACACGCAAGAAATACTTCATAAACAGGGGAGTTGGATCCAGCGCTGAGAGTGCAATGTCTGTTAAAACGGGAATCTGTTCCCAAGTTTTAATTTTGTCTTGGTTAAAATCGTAGCAGAGAGGCTACGAGCAACAGTTAGTGACAAGTGGGTATCGTCCAAAGTACAGAGGGAAGAAGAAAGATAGGCGGTAGCCTACGCGTTTCAGACCTTCACTAGGTCCTTAGTCATGGCTTATGGTCCTAGTGAAGGTCTGAAACGCGTAGGCTACCGCCTATCTTTCTTCTTCCCTCTGTACTTTGGACGATACCCACTTGTCACTAACTGTTGCTCGTAGCCTCTCTGCTACGATTTTAACCAAGACAAAATTAAAACTTGGGAACAGATTCCCGTTTTAACAGACATTGCACTCTCAGCGCTGGATCCAACTCCCCTGTTTATGAAGTACTTTTATGCTTACTATAGCTGCAGTTCTGTGGTTATCATTGCGGGTACACGAAAGAGGTCACTAACATGCTTTTATCTTTACAAGCTTATTAAGCAACTGACAGTTACAGAAAGATATATCACAGCTCAGCAGAGTTTTCCATCTGACCATAGTGATCACTTCCCCTAACTCCTGTCTCTAAAGATTTATTGAAGTCTCAATTCCATTGTTATTAATATTGAAGAAAGCATTTCATTCCTAGCAGCCAAAGACTATCAAGAGGAAAGATTGGAAAATAACACTCCACTCAACTGTGTTACTAGCCAAACAGAGAGCATATTCTATACCTTTATATATGATTAATATTCTATGTGATCAGAAGAAGCCAAGAGGTGAAACTTGTGTCCTGTTGGATCGGCAGTCTTCTTTATACTGATAAATATATTTGAGATTCCCTTTTCCAATCAAATTTATAAGTAAAATAATGTATTTTGTATACACTGTATGGTATTGCATTATTTTTCTTGACATCCTTTGCCATTGTAGGATCCATTGTATATCACGCTTCTTTGGACACCATTGTTTCTATTACATCTTCTTTAGGCAGGAATTCTGCATGCCAATCCAGAATTCTTGTTCCAGTTTTTTTCTAAATCTGAACGACCTGTTATACATTTACATGTAATGAATTTTAAAATGTACCACCTTTTTTATTGTTATGTTATTTTGAGACAAATCTTGAGCCTGGGAGAACAACTGATGTAATTATTATTCTGGAACAACTGTTATGTTGTATGATTCGCTGCACAATATCTCTTTGGAGTGAAACACTGCACTTTAATACTTATGTTTAATTAAGTTGTTCCTACCACAATTGGGTTTGCATTGAAATTTCTCTACCACTGACATACACTGTCACAAACTTTCCAATGCCATAGGTTGCCAATTATTCTTCTACTGTGTCACTTCCTTAAAGGGGTTGTCTGCTTTGGAAAACCCATATTTCAATATTGTATTAAGGAAGGAGGTTCCTCGTTTGGTACCTCAATCAATAAGCTGGAGCACAGAGCCGCTACAAGGAGTGTTTCTCTCTTTGGATAACCCGGCTGCATTATACAGATGGCCTATTGGTTTCAATAAGCATCATGTTATCCTTCATTTCCCCTGTAGTGGTGCTGCAGGGTAATTGAATAGTTGCTATCAGCTTCCCCCACAGTTTACAGTTGGGGTCTTTAGAGTGGGACACTCTGTGCTCAGCTTCCTTTTAGAGGACCCTTCTAACAAAGAGGTTTGTAAAAATGGATCACTAAATTATTGCATATTAACAGTAAATAATAGACAGCACAGTGGTTAACACAGATGCCCTGAAGCACTAATAATTCGGTTTCATTCTTAAAGTATGCACAGGGACCCCCATTATTTTAAATGTTCCAGGGCAGGGATGATATATTTTATAAAAAAATACACTTGTTTCATAGATTTTTAGAGAAAGGAAAAATGTAGTGTCTTCGTAATATATCTTTATTACATGATTTGTTGTTTCCACTTCTCTTCAGTTTGTTTTCACTCTGCAGTATAGAAAAAAACTGATGTTGCTACCAAAGGCCCTGTTCACACGGAGTTCCTTGACACGTTTTTTTGCACGAAATAAGCATCAAAAAATGGCCGAAAATGCCTCCCATTGATTTCAAAGGGAGGCGGAGACGGTTTTTTCCCGCGAGCGGAAAAACCCTCTCGCAGGAAAAAGAAGCGACATGCCCTATTTTGGGGCGTTTACGTCTCTGATCTCACATTGAAATCAATGGGAGGCAGAGAAAGTGTTTTTCGCAGTGTTTTTGCATGCGACGCTCAATGGTCGCTAGGGAAAACCGCAGCAAACGGCGTGCAGGCAGATCAAAATCTGCCTCAAAATTCTAGACGGAATTTCTCAGTGTGAACATAGCCTAAACACCACCAACAACATACTGTTTATATATTTTTGCAAAACATTATTATAAAGAAAACTTTTTACCTTGATCATCAGCATTGAGCTTATTGGACTTTTATAGCCAATTGTAAATTCAAGTCTATAAAATGTTTCCTCTACGTTTTTAAACCAGGCAAATATATTGTTTACTTTGAATTTTAAATATTTCTTAAGTCAGGTGTCATTTTAAGCTCCTGACTCTCAATACAAAATCTGTACCAGGACCACTAATCATTAGGGCATGGCCACACGTGGCGGATTTCCTCCGCAACTGTCCGCATCATTGCCGCACAGAATCTGCGTTGCAGATTCTGCGGCGGATCTGCCCAAAATGTGCAGTAAATTGATGCGGACTAGCTTCTGCGGACTGCGGGAAAAGTGCTTCCCTTCTCTCTATCAGTGCAGGATAGAGAGAAGGGACAGCACTTTCCCTAGTGAAAGTAAACTAATTTCATACTTACCGGCCGTTGTCTTGGTGACGCGTCCCTCTTTCGGCATCCAGCCCGACCTCCCTGGATGACGCGGCAGTCCATGTGACCGCTGCAGCCTGTGCTTGGCTGCAGCCGTCACTTAGACTGAAACCTCATCCTGGGAAGCCGGACTGGAGACAGAAGCAGGGAGTTCTCGGTAAGTATGAACTTCTATTTTTTTGACAGGTTGCTGTATATTGGGATCGGTAGTCACTGTCCAGGGTGCAGAAACAGTGACTGCCGATCGCTTAACTCTTTCAGCACCCTGGACAGTGACTATTTACTGATGTCTCCTAGCAACGCTCCCGTAATTACGGGAGCCCCATTGACTTCCTCAGTCTGGCTGTAGACCTAGAAATACATAGGTCCAGCCAGAATGAAGAAATGTCATGTCAAAAAAGCAAGACGCATCCGCAGCACACATAACATGTGCATGACAGCTGCGGACTTCATTGCGGAACTTAGAATCTCCATTGAAGTCAATGGAGAAATTCCGCCATGAGTCCGCAACCAGTCCACCACAACTCCGCAACATCCCTTGCATGCTGCGGACACCAAATTCTGCACCGCAGTCTATGCTCCGCAGCGGAATTTTACGCATCGTCTAAACGAACACTTCTAAATAGAAGTGGAAGTCAATGGAGAAACGGCTCCGCTGCGGATTAACGCTGCGGAGTGTCCGCAGCGGAATTCAAGTGAAATTCCGCCACGTGTGAACCCAGCCTTATGTGGCTTATATAGTACTTGGGTCTTCTTATGTGGTAGAGGGGCCATTGGGCTGCCCCCAACACCAGAGCCCAGGTGCAACCACTGCAGCTCCTATTGTTACACCCCTTCCTCCAGTCTTGTGCCTGAGATTAAAAATAGGATCTTTAAATTATTTATTCTATTCAACATTACACTGATTGCTTTAGATTCACTACTGAAAACTCAGTGTTAATCTGATACTCCACTACCTTTACTTCTGAATTTTTTTCTTCTCCCATCACCAATTTCTGTAAACCAACTTGGATAAGTTGATCAACTTCAATGGATTAAAGGGGCACATAATTTAAAATTGTTAGGAAATAAGAATTGACAAAAAAAAATATTTTCAAAATATCACAGGTAGAGAGTAAATGTTCTTTTAAAAAAATTAGCTATGAATCATAAAATAAGTCATCTTGTCATACATTCGACAGGTAATGACTCCACTATAGGTAGTCCAGTAATAAGGTTGCATGTACATGCATCTCACACAGTAAATTTAATAAGAAGCAAGAAAGCTGTCAAATTCTAAGGGTATAATTGAAGATGGAAAAAATAACACTTTACTGTTGGCACTTGCAGTGCTTGTATTTTCTTTGTTGTTGTTGTTGGTTATGACATCAAATGACAAGAAGTTCCTGTTCAGTCATTCTATTATATCTTGTATTAACTCATGCATCATGTTCATGTATTTAATATATCACACAATGTGTCATTTTATTTTTTAACTGAGCCAGCACAATATAACCTACATCAACACGATATAGAGCAGTGGTTCCCAACCGAGGTGCGGCGAGAGCCGTCCAGGGGTGCCTCGCCACTCCACTCATCCACTGCAAAAAAAAAAAGTCCGCCCTGTAGCAGACGTGACGCGCCGACGTCTGTTATGAGTACCGCCCACCGCGTCTTCTGATATCCCATAATAACAGTCTGGGCATGCTTGGAGTTGTAGTTCTCTCCTCTTATACCTCCTCTCTGTAATGTCCTCTGATATCCCATAATAACAGTCTGGACATGCTGGAAGTTGTAGTTCTCTCCTTTTACACCTCCTCTCTGTAATGTCCTCTGATATCCCATAATAACAGCCTGGACATGCTGGTAGTTGTAGTCCTCTCCTCTTATACCTCCTCTCTGTAATGTCCTCTGATATCCCATAATAACAGCCTGGACATGCTGGTAGTTGTAGTCCTCTACTCTTATACCTCCTCTCTGTAATGTCCTCTGATATCCCATAATAACAGCCTTGGACATGCTGGGAGTTGTTGTTCTTATACCTCCTTATTTATTCTTTCCCCAGAAGTAAGCACACTTTCTCTCTGTGATGGTCACTTTACTAGAGGGTAGATGGTCATTACTGTGAGTGGGGGGCTGATGGACATTACTGTGAGTTGGGGGCTGATGGTCATTACTGTGAGTGGGGGGCTGATGGTCATTACTGTGAGTGGGGGGCTGATGGTCATTACTGTGAGTTGGGGGCTGATGGTCATTTTACTGTGAGTGGGGGGCTGATGGTCATTACTGTGAGTGGGGGGCAGATTGTCTTCGAGTGGTTTCCGCCTCTGACCTCCCATTGAAATTAATAGGAGGCAGAAAAAACCTGCGGCGCTCATTTGGTGCTTTTTTGTCTGCGGTTTTTGCATTCGCTTCAACGGTTTAAAAAAAATGTCGGCAAAAAACACAGCAAAAAAAAAAGTCAAATAACGCTGTCAATTCAAAATCTGCCTCAATATTCCTAAATTAATTTGGAGGCAGATTTTTTGTCGTTTTGTAAACAATTTTTGGTAGGGGTGCCCTGAGAATTTTATTTTTTTCCTGGGGTGCCTCGAGCCTAAAAAGGTTGGGAAACTCTGATATAGAGAATTCTATCTTCATATCACAGCAAGTTTTTAAACTGGAAAAGAATGTATATGAACTCTGGCGGATATTCGAAGTTCATTGAGAGCGCAAGTCCGCCATATTTATAGAAGTACATGCATATAATCAGGATGCATGTTATGTATAAATTTGACATTAGGGTCACTAATTGATGCCCTTTTGATGGTCCTATATTTCTGAATCATATTGGAGTCAGGCAGACACTTCATCCAAAGATACAACCTGTTATACTTTTTTTGCGGGATCCCCTTGTATTAGAAAGTGTAGTCAACTATGCATTCCAATACAGTTAAAAATAAGTATATCGACACATACCATGCAGACTTATGCCAAAAGGATACTCTTCTGTCATATGCCCAGTCCATAAACGTTCAGAGCATTTAGCGGCATATGTGCCAAATATACACTGCAAACACAGTGAGCACATAGTCTAAGGAGTTGTTCACATTATGTTTTTCCCCTACGTGTAGCATGTATGCTGGGTAAGCTCCCGGTGTACACGCTAATTGTGTCCATAAGGGTCCATTGTCAGACAGAGGCAAAAACTGTCTGGCCAACCACAAAGAATGCAATAGCATCCTAGACTACACTATTCCATTCCGCAGAGTGCAGTAAAAAACTATACTTGAAATGTATACTTTTTACAATGAGAAACTATAGGTGACAGGTGCCACTCTATGGCATCCATCACAGGCTTTCGTTAAACATACAAGTCAGGAAGCTCCAGTGGTGTAACTGTTCCTATCTGGACATATGAAACGAGAGGAATGTAAGAGGAGAAGGGGGTTCACTCTGTACCTCTGTACCTACTTCACTGGAGCTTCTTTGGGCCGTGGTGTCGCTGCCTCTCCTCACTCCTACTGGTCCGTAGTGCAGGAAAGAGTTTCACAGAAGGGATGCCTTTTGCTACTGGGGATAAAGCAGTAAGAATTACAAATTCAGAGAGATCCCTCATCCCCTCTCTTCCTCTTGCATCATTCTCATTCACCCTATACTGTGTATTGTTCATAAAAGCACTGCCTGCTTTTTGTGTGCTGAACTGTCTTTAAAGAGGGGGAAGGTACTGTATCCCACTGTATGCCTACACAGTGGGATATACATTGCAGCCATTCATCAGAGGTATACGTTGGGAGTCGTTCCATAATGGAAGGCTTAAAATGTTGTGTCAACAGAGCCTCAGAGAGTCCCAGAGATTATTTTCTAGGTATAAATATTTAAATAAAAGCCCCTGCACTCGTATTGCTTATCATAATTTACTCTAAAGCCTTGTTCACACAGTTCAGATATGAAATATATTTTTGAAGCCAAAACCAAAAAAGGAGCCTTAACAGAAAGAAATATATAATGGAAGGCCTTAAAGTGTCTCCTCACCTTGATCCGTTTCTAGTTTTGGTTTTTTAAAAACCATTTAAAATCTGCATCAAATCTGTGCTGTGCGAACAAGGCTTAATACGTTTTTGATTTCCTCAAAGAATAATCCATTAACATGCATTTCTTTATCAAATAACATGCTCGCGTATAACACATTTAACCACAACAACATTACATTTGGTCTTGTAGAATGGAGGTAGAGGTACGCAAGAATAAAAAAACATTGAATGACTAGACACCAATTCTTTGTTCAATGATGTCATATCTAACCTTACTTGTATTACCAAGACTAATTTGAAAGGTAATATAGGAAATATGGCATGGTTGAACTGAAACTCATGGGTTCCGTTAAATTATTAATGACCATTTCTATTTTACAGTATTCTGTGTATTTTGTTCTGGAAAGGTATTTTCATATTTCCATCATTGAAATTAAAGAGGATAATTACAGATTGATTATTTTAACCAAAAGTTTGTAACAAAAATCTACACGATTGTAGTAATTTTTGAACCTTTTTAATGCTGTACAGGAACTTTTGACATTTAAGCAGCTCTTAAACAAAAGTTAGCAAAATTCTGGAGAGGAAAGAAAAAATACCAGGCTTTTAAGAGAAGCTTTTTATATTTATACATTGTGCCTTAAGCGTGATCAGGATTTCAGCTCTAAACTTAAACAATTACTGGAGCTAAAATATGGTTGATTTTCTATATTCTTCAGACAGCCTGGACCATATGCTACCTAGCTGAAATTTTACGATAAGTCTAAAGACAAAGATGTGTTTGTTTAACTCAGTGTAAGAACAGTGGCTCTAGTGTTAAAGAAAAGTAATTGGAAGAAACAGAAGGGTTAATTATAAGGAAGAGCTAGAACAATCTCCACCAGTAAAACTCATTCTAATTTAAAGATTCTGTAAGTTCTTTCTCATTTACAGAATGTGTTTTTCACTTAAACACTTTATACCTACCAGGTTTTATTGTTGTTTTTTCCTGTTCTCTGATTTGATACACTTAGCACACTTCTGTGTTTCAGATTGTGCTTAAAAACCTGTCTGGACTATACCCAAGAGTAGCAACTATAAATACCAGTCTTTATGAAGCAAAGGCTTTGTCTAAAAACAAAGAAAGAAACAAAAAATACCTTATAAATAAATGACATGCATAAATCTAACAAAAAATACCAAGTTATTACTAAATTCCTCCTTTGAGTTAGAGATTGGTAACCTCATATATAATATTGCCTTAAATAAAAAAAAACATGTGCACAAACACATTTTAGGGCACAATTTGCTTATTTACATTTACTCCTAAGAGACTAAGGAACTATAAGGGTATGTGCACACACACTAATTACGTCCGTAATTGACGGACGTATTTCGGCCGCAAGTCCCGGACCGAACACACTGCAGGGAGCCGGGCTCCTAGCATCATACTTATGTACGACGCTAGGAGTCCCTGCCTCTCTGCAGGACAACTGTCCCGTACTGTAATCGTGTTTTCAGTACGGGACAGTAGTTCCACGGAGAGGCAGGGACTCCTAGCATCGTACATAAGTATGATGCTAGGAGCCTGGCTCCCTGCACTGAGTTCAGTCCACTACTTGCGGCCGAAATACGTCCGTCAATTACAGACGTAATTAGTGTGTGTGCACATACCCTTAGAATTATAAGACTCAAGCAGTACACAAGTTTGACATTCAAGATGCATGGATTTAGTAACCCATCATAAATTACATTAATCTCTGTGTTTATATATATATATATATATATATATATATATATATATATATATAAAATAGAGCTCTTGCAGCACTCAAAGTGGTGAAAACAAAGTGATTTATTCAGCCAACAAACAGCGACGTTTCTGTCCAACAATAGGACCTTTATCAAGCATGGTAACATACTGAGTGAGCATGGTATATAAAGAGTGAAAGAGCATTTGCATAATTAGTCTCAATAACATACATGTGACGTGCAAAGTGCAAGAAAAAACAAACACAATGTGTTTAAATAGTATCAAGACTGATCAAAGCATTGACACATAAGAAGCACAAGTGTGAATACATACATAGTGTAATGGCAGGAAGGAGGTGAAGGGAAAGTGAGCCCTAATCTACCCACCGCCCTGTCCCTGCCTACTTGCAACGTCCCGCCCTAGGCGACGAGGTACAACTGGGCGGCGGTCCCTACGCTGTCTAAGTGCACAGGAAAACAAACAGGGAACACGCAAGGGAAGGGGCAGTAGCCACGGAACGCCACGAGGAAACGGAGCGGCGAACGAACAGTCAGGACCAGGACGAAGTGAGTACACCCGAGCGGGCACGGAGACAGAAGCAAGCCAGGGGCAAAGCAAAGCAGGTCAAGCAGAACTGCAGCAAGGCAGAAGCACGGCAGAAGCAGGCTGGAGCAAGCAGCAGTGGGGCCAGGAATCCAAAAGAATTACAAGCACTGAGGGGAGAACAGGGCAGGTAATAAAGGACAGGGGGCGGAGCTAACTCCGACAGACCAGGCCGCGATAGGCTCTCCCACTCCTGAGCCTGCCACCCTGGTTGGTGGGAGATGGTGTCAGTCGAACAGGTCTGGCCTCAGGTGTGGATTGATTAATCCCAGGAGTATACCTAGATGAAGTACCTGGCAGATCCCTAACAGTACTCCCCCTAGCTGAGTCTGGCCAGGCTGCGATAGGCTCTCCCACTCCTAAGCCTGCCAGCCTGAGTGGTGGAAGCTGGAGTCAGTCTCAGGGATGTAGATTCAGGTGCTGACTGATTAATTAATGGAGTTAACCCCGAAGCTGCGCCTGGCAGATCCCTAACAGTACTCCCCCTTTTATGAGGGGCCACCGGACCCTTTCTAAGTGGACCTGGCTTACTGGGGAAATGCAGGTGTAACCTCCTGACCAATACCCCAGCGTGAACATCCCGGGTGGGTACCCAAGTCCTCTCCTCCGGCCCGTATCCTCTCCAATGGACCAGGTACTGGAGGGAGCCCTGGACCATCCTACTGTCCATAATCTTGGCCACCTCGAATTCCACCCCCTCAGGGGTGAGAACGGGAACAGGAGGTATCCTCGAGGGGGACCAGGACGGGGAGCAGCGTTTAAGGAGGGAGGCATGGAAGACGTCATGTATGCGAAAGGATGGGGGGAGCTCCAGACGGAAGGATACAGGGTTGAGGACTTCAATGATCTTATAAGGTCCAATAAATCGGGGAGCAAACTTCCTGGACGGGACCTTAAGGCGCAAGTTCCTGGACGACAACCAGACCAAATCCCCGACGACAAACCGGGGGTTAGCAGAACGTCTACTATCCGCCTGAATCTTTTGTGCGCTCTGGGACGCCTCTAGGTTCTTCTGAACCTGGGCCCAGACAGTGCACAGTTCCCGATGAACATCCTCTACCTCAGGATTATTGGAACAACCAGGGGAGACGGAGGAGAACCTTGGGTTAAACCCGAAATTACAGAAAAACGGGGAGACCCCTGACGAGTTACTGGCCCGGTTATTCAGGGAAAATTCAGCAAGGGGAAGGAATGAGACCCAATCGAATTGACAGTCAGAGATGAAACACCTTAAATATTGTTCCAGGGATTGGTTGGTCCTTTCCGTTTGGCCATTAGTTTCGGGATGGAAGGCGGAGGAGAAGGACAGATCAATCTCCAACTTTTTACAAAAAGCTCTCCAAAATAAGGAAACAAATTGTACCCCTCTGTCAGAAACGATATTGACTGGGGCCCCATGGAGACGCAGGATGTGTTTCACAAACAAAGAAGCTAACGTCTTGGCGTTAGGTAGCTTCTTAAGGGGCACAAAGTGGCACATCTTGCTGAAGCGGTCGACTACCACCCACACCACCGACTTGCCCTGAGATGGAGGCAAATCGGTGATAAAATCCATGGAGATATGGGTCCAAGGTCTCTGGGGAATGGGCAAGGAACGTAGTAGGCCCGCAGGTCGGGACCTAGGGGTTTTGGACCTAGCGCAAACCTCACAAGCGGCGACGTAAGCCCTAACATCTTTAGGCAACCCAGGCCACCAATAGTTTCTGGTAATGAGGTGTTTGGTGCCCAAGATGCCAGGATGACCAGATAGAGCGGAGTCATGGTTTTCCCTGAGTACCCTCAGCCGGTATTGCAGGGGAACAAACAGTTTGTCCCCAGGGACGTTCCCGGGAGCTGCACCCTGATCAGCCGCGATATCAGAAGCTAAATCAGAATCCGTGGCAGAGACGATTATACCAGGGGGTAAAATACAAGCAGGATCCTTCTCGGAAGGAGGATTGGCCATGAAACTACGTGACAGAGCATCAGCCTTAATATTCTTGGACCCAGCCCTATAGGTAACCAAGAAATTAAATCTGGTAAAGAATAGTGCCCACCGAGCTTGTCTAGGATTAAGCCTCCGGGCCGATTCTAGGAAAACCAGATTCTTGTGATCCGTAAGGACCGTTACCTGGTGTCTGGCCCCCTCCAGGAAGTGCCGCCACTCCTCAAAAGCCCATTTAATGGCTAGAAGTTCGCGGTTGCCAATATCGTAGTTACTCTCCGTGGGCGAAAACTTCCTAGAGAAGTAAGCACAGGGGCGGAGATGGGTGAGGGAGCTGGTACCCTGGGACAAGACGGCCCCCACTCCCACCTCGGAAGCGTCAACCTCCACAATAAATGGCTCCTCTTGGTTGGGCTGAATCAGCACGGGGGCCGAGATAAAGCACTTCTTGAGAGTCTCAAAGGCCTGGACGGCCTCAGGGGGCCAATGGAGGACATCAGCACCCTTGCGGGTAAGGTCCGTAAGAGGCTTAGCGACGACCGAGAAGTTGGCAATAAATCTCCTGTAATAGTTGGCGAACCCTAAAAAACACTGTAACGCCTTAAGGGAGGCAGGTTGGACCCATTCCGCCACAGCTTGAACCTTGGCAGGGTCCATGCGGAATTCATGAGGAGTGAGGATTTGCCCTAAAAATGGTATCTCCTGTACCCCAAAGACACATTTTTCAGTCTTAGCAAACAGATTATTCTCCCGAAGGACCTGGAGCACCTTCCTGACATGCTCCACGTGGGAGGACCAGTCCTTGGAAAACACCAGTATGTCATCAAGGTACACAACAAGAAAATTACCCAGGTACTCTCTCAGGATTTCATTAATAAAATTCTGGAAGACAGCAGGGGCATTACACAACCCAAAGGGCATGACCAGGTATTCGAAATGACCCTCGGGTGTGTTGAACGCAGTTTTCCACTCATCCCCCTCTTTGATGCGGATAAGGTTATATGCCCCCCGTAGATCGAACTTAGAAAACCATTGGGCTCCCTGAACCTGATTAAAAAGATCCGGAATCAAAGGAAGTGGGTACTGGTTCCTTACGGTGACCTTATTCAGGTTACGATAATCAATGCACGGCCTAAGACCACCATCCTTCTTCCCCACGAAGAAGAAGCCAGCACCTACAGGAGAAGTCGAGGGGCGAATGAAACCCTTGGCCAGGCATTCTTGGATATACACCCTCATAGCTTCACGTTCAGGACATGAAAGATTAAATATCCTACCCTTAGGAAGCTTGGCACCAGGCACCAAATCGATAGCGCAATCGTAATCTCTATGGGGGGGCAACACCTCGGAGGCCTCCTTAGAAAACACATCGGCAAAGTCCTGAACAAACTCAGGAAGCGTGTTTACCTCCTCCCGGGGAGAAATAGAGTTAACAGAAAGACATGACATAAGACATTCATTACCCCATTTGGTGAGATCCCCAGTATTCCAATCAAACGTGGGATTATGCAACTGCAACCAGGGAAGGCCTAAAACCAGATCAGACGATAATCCCTGCATTACCAGTACAGAGCACTGCTCCAAATGCATGGAGCCAACCAGGAGTTCAAAAACAGGAGTATGCTGAGTAAAATAACCATTAGCAAGGGGAGTTGAGTCGATTCCTACTACAGGGATAGGATAAGGTAAATCAATACAAGGCATCTTTAGAGACATAGCAAATTCCACAGACATGATATTAGCAGATGAGCCAGAATCCACGAAAGCACTGCCCGTGGCAGACCGGCCAGCAAACGAGACCTGAAAGGGAAGCAAAATTTTATTGCGTTTCACATTAACGGGAAATACCTGTGCGCCCAAGTGACCTCCCCGATGATCACTTAGGCGCGGAAGTTTTCCGGCTTCTTATTCTTGCGCCTGGGACAGGTGTTCAGTAGATGCTTGTCGTCCCCAAAGTAGAAGCAGAGACCATTCATTCTGCGAAACTCCCTACGTTGTCGAGGGGACATGGAGGCCCCGAGTTGCATAGGTACCTCCGAGTCCTCGGTGGAGGGGCGAGGAGACGGGACCTCGGGGGGGATCGCAGAAAAGTCAGAGGGGAGCACACTGAAGCGTTCTAGCTGACGTTCCCTGAGACGTCGGTCAAGTCGTACTGCTAGGGCCATAACCTGGTCAAGGGAGTCAGACGAGGGGTAGCTAACCAGCAGATCCTTCAGGGCGTCAGATAATCCTAACCTAAACTGGCACCTTAGGGCCGGATCGTTCCACTGAGAAGCTACGCACCACTTCCTAAAATCAGAACAGTATTCCTCAACCGGTCTCCTACCCTGACGTAAGGTCACCAGCTGACTCTCGGCTAAAGCAGTCCTGTCAGTCTCGTCGTAAATGAGTCCGAGGGCAGAGAAAAAACGATCAACAGAGGAAAGTTCAGGGGCGTCAGGAGCCAAGGAGAAGGCCCACTCTTGGGGCCCTTCCTGGAGTCGGGATATGATGATACCCACCCGCTGGTTCTCGGAACCTGAGGAGTGGGGCTTTAGGCGGAAATACAGTCTGCAACTCTCCCGGAAGGAGAGAAACGTCTTACGGTCCCCTGAAAACCGGTCAGGTAACTTGAGGTCGGGTTCTAGAGGTGAGGTGAGGGGTACTACTAAAGCAGCGTCACCCTGATTGACCCTTTGGGCCAGGGCCTGGACCTGTAGGGAGAGGCCCTGCATCTGCTGGGTCAGGGTCTCAAGGGGGTCCATGATAGCGTCAGCGTAGGAGAAATGGTAGACTAGGTAAGGGCTTGTAAGTATGTAATGGCAGGAAGGAGGTGAAGGGAAAGTGAGCCCTAATCTACCCACCGCCCTGTCCCTGCCTACTTGCAACGACCCGCCCTAGGCGACGAGGTACAACTGGGCGGCGGTCCCTACGCTGTCTAAGTGCACAGGAAAACAAACAGGGAACACGCAAGGGAAGGGGCAGTAGCCACGGAACGCCACGAGGAAACGGAGCGGCGAACGAACAGTCAGGACCAGGACGAAGTGAGTACACCCGAGCGGGCACGGAGACAGAAGCAAGCCAGGGGCAAAGCAAAGCAGGTCAAGCAGAACTGCAGCAAGGCAGAAGCACGGCAGAAGCAGGCTGGAGCAAGCAGCAGTGGGGCCAGGAATCCAAAAGAATTACAAGCACTGAGGGGAGAACAGGGCAGGTAATAAAGGACAGGGGGCGGAGCTAACTCCGACAGACCAGGCCGCGATAGGCTCTCCCACTCCTGAGCCTGCCACCCTGGTTGGTGGGAGATGGTGTCAGTCGAACAGGTCTGGCCTCAGGTGTGGATTGATTAATCCCAGGAGTATACCTAGATGAAGTACCTGGCAGATCCCTAACACATAGAATACAAATATCGCATGCAAAAACATATAAATATAAAATTACGGCATAAACATATATGCAACAGTTGTGTTGAAACAGATCACGTTGCTTTTCCTCACCAATCAGAGCTTCAGGACCTTCGTAATGCAAACACATACAGGTTATCCAAATAGCAATAATAAATGCACCAAATGCGGTCTTGCAACATATGTGAGTGTGTGTGTATATATTGCCAACTTCCGGTTGATAAAACCGGAAGTATTACCGTGGCCTAGCAACAGGACGCTGTAGGAACATAGCGGCAGATACGTAATCTCGCCGAAGGCATCCCTCTCGCAGCGCGTCCATCGTTGCCAGGTAACATCCAATCACACGACTCCATGTGATTGGAAAGATAAATATATTGACGCAATCACCGTTGTTGTCAAGTATAGTCCATATAGAAAAAGGATCAAAACTTGATCACAAATATGCTCGTAGGTGTAGTCTGTAATGATGCAGCAGTATTTCTAATGGTACGTATATATCGAAAGGACAAGATACACCAAAAAGTCCACACGCGGGTATACCCGATCCCTGGCCACACTTCCGTGGTCAGGAGGGAACGGCTCCCCAGAAACTCCAGAATCACTCCAACCACAACTTAATGTATATGGGGGATCCAAAGAGATCGTGAACGTGTAACGGACCTATATTGTCGATGTAATATCAAGTCCGCAGAAACAATGTCTGTAATAAGAGAATATGAATCTGGGTAATCAGCCCAGTATTGTTTACTGACAATCCACATAAGAGACAAGAAAAAAAAAATAGTAAAAGCTATCTTTATATGGAATAGATTGGGACTAAACAAAACAGCAAGAGTACATTATTTTGGCAAGTGCATACAATACAATAGGACTGAACACGGAAGAAGATGGTCCCGAAATTCTGTTGGGATCTAGGGTGATACAAAACAGAATATATTAGTAACAGAAAAAACATATCCATATAGTATAATATTTTAAAATCATGTCACCAAATTTAGTGTCCGATGAGAGACATATACAAAAAGCCTAAAAAAGGGGGAAAGGGAGGCAAAGCGCTACACAGTGATTATATCCACATTAAATTCTACATTGAGCCCATTAGGTCTCAATGTGTTAAGTGAAAAAATCCATTTCAATTCTTTCTTGTGCAGGACCATGTGTCTATCACCACCATTGGGTAATGGGGGAACATGGTCCAAGATCATAAATTTTAGATCTCTCTCAGTATGTCCCTTCTCAACGAAATGTTTTGCAACGGGTAGATCTAGTTTTTTCTTCCTAATTGAAAATCTGTGGTTATTAAAACGAGTTTTGAACGTACAAGTAGTTTCGCCCACGTATATTAATTGACACGGACACCATAGCGCATAAACAACCCAGTCAGAATCACAGGTAAGTGTATGTCTAATATTGTAGTTTCTACCAGTTTGGGGGTGTACAAAGACATTACCTCTGCACATGTAAGTACAATTTACACAATGATGGCAAGGAAAATTGCCCACTTTTAGTGGTTGTAATAAAGATTGTGTAATATTTTTACCTTCTTTAACTTTTGTTTTAACGAGTCTATCTCTAAAATTTTGTGTACGTCTATATGACATAAGTGGTCTGTTGTTTAATTCATGAATATGTCCAAAACTATCTCTCAAAATGGGCCAGTGTTTATTCATTATTTTGGAAATATCTCCACTAGCTTCACTATATGTGGAGATAAAAGGAATTATTTTGGGTCTATGTGCTTTTGAAGTTTTGAATAATTTCTCTCTTGATATATCACAAATTTTATCTCTATGCATTGAAATCAATGATCTAGGGTATCCTCTCTCCAAAAAATTGGAGGTCAAAATATCCAAAGACTTAGTCAGATCATCATGATCATCTGTAATCCTCTTAATCCTGACCATTTGACTGTAAGGCAGTGACCTGATCATATTTTTTGGGTGGCAGCTTTCATATCTTAAGAGTGTATTCCGATCAGTGTCTTTCACATGTAGTTTGGTCTTCAAAACATTATCAATGACCATCACTGTAACATCCAAAAATTGGATGGATTTAGTAGAATATACAATGGTGAATTGAATATCGGCATCTAAGGAGTTAAGAAAAAGATGAAATTCTTTTAGTGAGTCTTCAGTATCTGTCCAGATGAGGAAGATGTCATCTATGTATCGCCACCACTTCAGGACTGGTTGGAAGTGGTGGGACACATAGATAGACATCTCCTCCATCATATCCATAAAAATATTGGCGTATGTCGGAGCCATATTAGACCCCATAGCTGTTCCTTTAAGCTGAATATAATACCTCTCATTAAACTAAAAATAATTAGATGTCAAAATAAGCTCAACAAGTGTCATAATGAATTCACAAGATGTGCCATCATAGTCAGAACCAGATAACTTGCGTCTCACTGCCTCTAGCCCTCTATTGTGATCAATTGATGTGTATAGTGCTGTTATGTCAAACGAAACCAGTATTGAGCCTATAGGTAAAGAGATTGACCTCAGTTTTTGCAAGAAATCTGAGGTATCCCTCACATACGATTTAGCACTAATCGCAAAATCCCTCAAGACTTTATCGACAAAAATGGATATATTATTCAACAATGACCCTCTACCGGACACTATGGGACGGCCGGGTGGATTTGACAAATTTTTATGTATCTTGGGTAACAAGTATAAACAAGGAATAGTTGGATGTTCCATGATAAGAATTTTTTTTAGATGTTGATCTATAATACCCTCGTCAACTGCATGAGTCAATAGTGATTCAATTTTTTTCTCAATGTCGAATCTAGGATCTCCCCTTAATACCCTGTAAACATTAGTATCAAGTAGCTGCCTATTACATTCATTTATGTACATAGTAGTATCCATAACCACGATCGCACCCCCTTTGTCAGCGGGTTTGATCGTGAGATCGTGGTTATGGATAAGTTCGTCAAGAGCTGTGATCTCAGAGGAAGTCATATTGGGATGTTTAAACAAATCATTATTCGTCTGCATTTTTAATGTGTTCAAATCTTTTTGAACCAACTCTCGAAATGTCTCGATAGCATGTGACATAATCGGGGGTTGGTACGAACTTTTATTGAACAGGTCTACTTTCTTCAAAGATAATTTAGACGGTATGTCATGTTCCATCACTACCTTAGACTGCATATCAAACCAGACTTTTAATTTAATAGTTCTAATAAACTTGTGCAGATCTAACTCCAATTGAAACCAATCAATATGTTGATTGGGACAAAAAGACAGACCTTTTGACAAGGTCTGTAACTGTATATCAGACAAATCATGGGTAGAAATATTTACCACTGTTTGGATAGTGCTATCTTGTTTCTGTGATTCGGTGGTCTTTGTCCTCTGTGTTGTACTTGTTTCTGGAGGCGGGTTCTTCCTCCCTCTGTTCCTCCTACGTCCTGCTCGTCTGGTGATTTTCCTTTTGTAATGTCCAATGTGTTCAAAACTAAAAAATCTTCCCGTCCACTTCGTTGTTCATTTTTCCGGACCAATACCTGCGTGCGAGTGTCCCTATTGAATATCTGAGCTCGAGGTTGTTTATCGTGTTTATATGAACAACTGGCAAGTAAATATGCACTTGACACTATATTACTTAATATGGATTTTCTACAAAGAGATTTGGCTACACCAGATTTTGGAACCCCTATCTGCTATTGCAGCAGATAGGCGCTGCAATGTAGATTACAGTAACGTTTTTATTTTTAAAAAACGAGCATTTTTGGCCAAGTTATGACCATTTTTGTAGTTATGCAAATGAGGCTTGCAAAAGTCCAAGTGGGTGTGTTTAAAAGTAAAAGTCCAAGTGGGCGTGTATTATGTGCGTACATCGGGGCGTTTTTAATCATCCACTTCAGAACGCCCAGCTTCTGGCAGTGCAGATCTGTGACGTCACTCACAGGTCCTGCATCGTGTCGGACACATCGGCACCAGAGGCTACAGTTGATTCTGCAGCAGCATCAGCGTTTGCAGGTCAGTAGCTACATCGACTTACCTGCTAACGCCGATGCTGCTGCAGAATCATCTGTAGCCTCTGGTGCCGATGTGTCCTCGCTCGTCTGACACGATGCAGGACCTGTGAGTGACGTCACAGCGTGATCTGGCAGAAGCTGGGCTTTCTGAAGAGAAGTGGATGATACTTCTCGTCAGAGCACCCAGCTAGTAAAAGTATTAAAAACGCCCCAATGTACGCACATAATAAACACCCACTTGGACTTTTACTTTTAAACACACCCACTTGGACTTTTGCAAGCCTCATTTGCATAACTACAAAAATGGTCATAACTTGGCCAAAAATAAAAACGTTACTGTAATCTACATTGCAGCGCCGATCTACTGCAATAGCAGATAGGGGTTGCAAAATCTGGTGACAGAGCCTCTTTAAGGTCAAGATCAACAGCTTAGAAGAAACATTAAAGACCCTCATCTCTTCTGATGATTATAATATGCACATGGAGAAATTATATACAACCCTGGGTAAAGTAAGAATTGAGATTGAAGAAACAAAAAAGAGAAAATGGCACCGTGATCAATCGGATTACCAAGCGGGTCGTGTATATACGTGGGATAACACCTACGATCACAATTATATATCGTCCAGACACGATAAACAACCTCGAGCTCAGATATTCAATAGGGACACTCGCACGCAGGTATTGGTCTGGAAAAATGAACAACGAAGTGGACGGGAAGATTTTTTAGAGTTGAAAACATTGGACATTACAAAAGGAAAATCACCAGACGAGCAGGAAGTAGGAGGAACAGAGGGAGGAAGAACCCGCCCCCAGAAACAAGTACAACACAGAGGACAAAGACCACCGAATCACAGCAACAAGATAGCACTATCCAAACAGTGGTAAATATTTCTACCCATGATTTGTCTGATATACAGTTACAGACCTTGTCAAAAGGTCTGTCTTTTTGTCCCAATCAACATATTGATTGGTTTCAATTGGAGTTAGATCTGCACAAGTTTATTAGAACTATTAAATTAAAAGTCTGGTTTGATATGCAGTCTAAGGTAGTGATGGAACATGACGTACCGTCTAAATTATCTTTGAAGAAAGTAGGACTTTTCAATAAAAGTTCGTTCCAACCCACGATTATGTCACATGCTATCGAGACATTTCGAGAGTTGGTTCAAAAAGATTTGAACACATTAAAAATGCAGACGAATAATGATTTGTTTAAACATCCCAATATGACTTCCTCTGAGATCACAGCTCTTGACGAACTTATCCATAACCACGATCTCACGATCAAACCCGCTGACAAAGGGGGTGTGATCGTGGTTATGGATACTACTGTGTACATAAATGAATGTAATAGGCAGCTACTTGATACTAATGTTTACAGGGTATTAAGGGGAGATCCTAGATTCGACATTGAGAAAATTTTTTTAGCACTATTGACTCATGCAGTTGACGAGGGTATTATAGATCAACATCTAAAAAAAATTCTTATCATGGAACATCCAACTATTCCTTGTTTATACTTGTTACCCAAGATACATAAAAATTTGTCAAATCCACCCGGCCATCCCATAGTGTCGGGTAGAGGGTCATTGTTGAATAATATATCCATTTTTGTCGATAAAGTCTTGAGGGATTTTGCGATTAGTGCTAAATCATATGTGAGGGATACCTCAGATTTCTTGCAAAAACTGTGGTCAATCTCTTTACCTATAGGCTCAATACTGGTTTCGTTTGACATAACAGCACTATACACATCAATTGATCACAATAGAGGGCTAGAGGCAGTGAGACGCAAGTTATCTGGTTCTGACTATGATGGCACATCTTGTGAATTCATTATGACACTTGTTGAGCTTATTTTGACATCTAATTATTTTTAGTTTAATGAGAGGTATTATATTCAGCTTAAAGGAACAGCTATGGGGTCTAATATGGCTCCGACATACGCCAATATTTTTATGGATATGATGGAGGAGATGTCTATCTATGTGTCCCACCACTTCCAACCAGTCCTGAAGTGGTGG
Source organism: Rhinoderma darwinii (assembly GCF_050947455.1). Lineage (NCBI taxonomy): Eukaryota > Metazoa > Chordata > Amphibia > Anura > Rhinodermatidae > Rhinoderma > Rhinoderma darwinii. Next base: position 160,529,419 of record NC_134688.1, on the reverse strand, counting down.
CGATACATAGATGACATCTTCCTCATCTGGACAGATACTGAAGACTCACTAAAAGAATTTCATCTTTTTCTTAACTCCTTAGATGCCGATATTCAATTCACCATTGTATATTCTACTGAATCCATCCAATTTTTGGATGTTACAGTGATGGTCATTGATAATGTTTTGAAGACCAAACTACATGTGAAAGACACTGATCAGAATACACTCTTAAGATATGAAAGCTGCCACCCAAAAAATATGATCAGGTCACTGCCTTACAGTCAAATGGTCAGGATTAAGAGGATTACAGATGATCATGATGATCTGACTAAGTCTTTGGATATTTTGACCTCCAATTTTTTGGAGAGAGGATACCCTAGATCATTGATTTCAATGCATAGAGATAAAATTTGTGATATATCAAGAGAGAAATTATTCAAAACTTCAAAAGCACATAGACCCAAAATAATTCCTTTTATCTCCACATATAGTGAAGCTAGTGGAGATATTTCCAAAATAATGAATAAACACTGGCCCATTTTGAGAGATAGTTTTGGACATATTCATGAATTAAACAACAGACTACTTATGTCATATAGACGTACACAAAATTTTAGAGATAGACTCGTTAAAACAAAAGTTAAAGAAGGTAAAAATATTACACAATCTTTATTACAACCACTAAAAGTGGGCAATTTTCCTTGCCATCATTGTGTAAATTGTACTTACATGTGCAGAGGTAATGTCTTTGTACACCCCCAAACTGGTAGAAACTACAATATTAGACATACACTTACCTGTGATTCTGACTGGGTTGTTTATGCACTATGGTGTCCGTGCCAATTAATATACGTGGGCGAAACTACTTGTACGTTCAAAACTCGTTTTAATAACCACAGATTTTCAATTAGGAAGAAAAAACTAGATCTACCCGTTGCAAAACATTTCGTTGAGAAGGGACATACTGAGAGAGATCTAAAATTTATGATCTTGGACCAAGTTCCCCCATTACCCAATGGTGGTGATAGACACATGGTCCTGCACAAGAAAGAATTGAAATGGATTTTTTCACTTAACACATTGAGACCTAATGGGCTCAATGTAGAATTTAATGTGGATAGAATCACTGTGTAGCGCTTTGCCTCCCTTTCCCCCTTTTTTAGGTTTTTTGTATATGTCTCTCATCGGACACTAAATTTGGTGACATGATTTTAAAATATTATACTATATGGATATGTTTTTTCTGTTACTAATATATTCTGTTTTGTATCACCATAGATCCCAACAGAATTTCGGGACCATCTTCTTCTGTGTTCAGTCCTATTGTATTGTATGCACTTGCCAAAATAATGTACTCTTGCTGTTTTGTTTAGTCCCAATCTATTCCATATAAAGATAGCTTTTACTATATTTTTTTTCTTGTCTCGTATGTGGATTGTCACTAAACAATACTGGGCTGATTACCCAGATTCATATTCTCTTATTACAGACATTGTTTCTGCGGACTTGATATTACATCGACAATATAGGTCCGTTACACGTTCACGATCTCTTTGGATCCCCCATATACATTAAGTTGTGGTTGGAGTGATTCTGGAGTTTCTGAGGAGCGGTTCCCTCCTGACCACGGAAGTGTGGCCAGGGATCGGGTATACCCGCGTGTGGACTTTTTGGTGTATCTTGTCCTTTCGATATATACGTACCATTAGAAATACTGCTGCATCATTACTGACTACACCTACGAGCATATTTGTGATCAAGTTTTGATCCTTTTTCTATATGGACTATACTTGACAACAACGGTGATTGCGTCAATATATTTACCTTTCCAATCACATGGAGTCGTGTGATTGGATGTTACCTGGCAACGATGGACGCGCTGCGAGAGGGATGCCTTCGGCGAGATTACGTATCTGCCGCTATGTTCCTACAGCGTCCTGTTGCTAGGCCACGGTAATACTTCCGGTTTTATCAACCGGAAGTTGGCAATATATACACACACACTCACATATGTTGCAAGACCGCATTTGGTGCATTTATTATTGCTATTTGGATAACCTGTATGTGTTTGCATTACGAAGATCCTGAAGCTCTGATTGGTGAGGGAAAGCAACGTAATCTGTTTCAACACAACTGTTGCATATATGTTTATGCCGTAATTTTATATTTATATGTTTTTGCATGCGATATTTGTATTCTATGTATGTATTCACACTTGTGCTTCTTATGTGTCAATGCTTTGATCAGTCTTGATACTATTTAAACACATTGTGTTTGTTTTTTCTTGCACTTTGCACGTCACATGTATGTTATTGAGACTAATTATGCAAATGCTCTTTCACTCTTTATATACCATGCTCACTCAGTATGTTACCATGCTTGATAAAGGTCCTATTGTTGGACAGAAACGTCGCTGTTTGTTGGCTGAATAAACCACTTTGTTTTCACCACTTTGAGTGCTGCAAGATCTCTATTTTTTATACTACCTAGTCCTTGGATCTGGATAGCTTGCTTGGCACCTGTGCATCTTCTCTAGTGAGTGCTGCTGTTTTCTTTTGTTGCTATATATATATATATATATATATATATATATATATATATATATATATATGTATATATATATATATATATATATATATATATAAACTAGCAGTTCAAGACTGTCAAGTAGTCTTCTTAAGTGGTTTATTGACATTCTATTAATGTTGATCAAGATAAAGAGGTAGGGAGATAGAGTTGTGCAAATATTTTACACTGAACTAGACGTGTACCTGCAGTCTAACACAGGATCAATAATAATGTGGAGATAAGGATTGCTTAAGAATAAGACAATTTTGACTATAAGTTTACTGATTCTGTCTGAAACGTTTTAGTGTAGAATATGTTGGTGGAATAAAGCTACTGGTGGAGGTCAGACCACAAAACCCACCCTCTAATGATTGACGTCTGAGTATTGGCAGCCCTTACTTTGTGTAAATAATAATCCATCTAATGATTCCTGTAATATCTTAAGGAGGGTAGAATTCTTTTACATAGAGGACATGGTAGTATATGTTATTATTCTGTACAAGTTCTTGGGGGATTATGTTTTGAATTAAAAAAAACTAGGAGATAATTCCCAGATCTTTGCATCATGGGAAGCCAGGATTTTACAGAATATAAACTAAATCCTGAAACACAGATTTATTTTGATGTGTTTTTACAACAGTAATGTTTAATATACACCTAAACAAAGACAAATCGAGTACAGTGGTGTTCTTACACATTTTAGAAAAACAACTTGGAAAAATTCATAAAAATCAAAGAGTGTGTAGGTTAATGTATAAAATTCCATATTTGAAAAAAAAATGCTGGTATACAAATGTCTGGAGCTGGAAAACATCTCTAGTGGAGTTTGGAATACAATTTTCTATAGAACAGGAACAATGTTCTGTAAGGATTCTACATTTTAACGCTTTTGTTCTCAGGTGCAAGCCGTAGAATACCTTTTTATATTTCTCCTGACACAAAAAAAGATTTTTATCTTATGAACATTTGACCTGTAAACATGCTTTTTATTGAAAAACATTTTGTTTTGTACGCGTTATCACAAGGTAGCTTTATACTTTCCCAATGGAGTAAACACAGAAGTTTAGATGTGCGAGAAAGAAAAATAAGTATAACTTTATTGTTATTGTTTGGCACTACACAGCTCATGTACATTTCATATGTAGCTCATGTGCTGGCTGTGAAAAAAAACTAAAAAATCTATAGGACATACCTAAAACCAAAGACTAGCATAAACCATTCTTGTGACCAGAAATTATGGTCCCAGATAAAGATTTCAAATGACTTCAGGTAAGTGATATTTAAACATAAATCACAAACTCCATGGAGATGTTGCCAATGATCAGATACAAATTCAGACCATAACATGTGTCGGCATTCTTGTTTGATGGAAAAGAAAGTGTTTGCTGTCCCTTTGTTACACCCACTCAGAGTAGTGAAGTTTCCGTGAAGCTGATATTTATAAGTGATAAGTAGTAGGAGAAGTATAAAAGTAGTATAAATGACCAAACAGATTCGGTTCCCCATAGATTAGCCTACAAGAGTAGAACATAGCATTATTTTTAAGAAGACATAAAGATACCAGACTTAATAAGTCCTCTATTTTTACGCAAAAGTAGTATTCTGTTAGGCCCCATTCACATAATGTCTGTGCCCTACATTTATAGAGAATGTCGAGGAAGATCCTGACATTAATGATAAACGTATCCACAGGGCTTTGTTAGCCCAACGGAGACCAAATGAGTGCTCTTTTTGCTTCCGTTGAGCTAGTATGTAAGTATACAATTTTTTTAAAGGTGGAATAGCGTAGTAGACTACACTATTCCATTCTTGGGGATCCTGCAAAAAGCGTATACTGCGTGGTATACTTTTTTTTAACATGGGAGCCAATAGGTGACGGATACCAGTGTACCACTCTACGGCATCCATCACAGGTATACGTTAAACGTGTACATCAGAAAGCTCCCTACATCATTGTCCATATATGGACAGTGATATCAGGAGCCTCCCCAGGGTCCCCGGCCAGAGCACTTCTATGGCGACAAAGCTAAATCAATGCATAAGGCTAGGGCTCCATGATGACATTTGGTCACCCCTAAGTCGCTGTAAGATTAAGGAGGAACCTCTATTCATGCACAACCTCAATGTTTTCTTATGTGGCAAAAAGTTGTGCTTGAATCTCGATAATGCTGAAATTTATGGATTCCTGGCCTTAAAGTGCATTTTTTGCATTGCTCTGCCTACTAGAATGAATCTATGAACAGGTTAAAGCAATGTGTAAATATTTAGTAGGTGCACCTAGTCCATATTGATTGCGATTGCTGCTTTTTTTTATTTTTTTTTTTTGCCAATCAGGAGTTGTTTAAAAAAAAATGGAAGTGTATTAAGGAAATATTTTTTGTTTGTTCTCTTTTTATTTATTTTATCCAATCCTTTTTTCAGCTAAAAGTTAAACTCATGCAGAATCTACACTGAAACTGCACTGTGAACAGCCTAAGGGCCTATTCACATCACCGTTCATTTCCATTCCGGGGTTCCGTCGGAAGGTTCCGTAGGGTGAACCCCGCAACGGAAAGTTAAAGTGACAGCACAGCTTCCGTTTCAGTCACCATTAATCTCAATGGTGACGGAAACATCGCTAATAGTTTCCGTTCGTCACCATTTTCCGACGGAATCAATAGCGGAGTCGACTTTCATTCTGTTCTTTGGCGTGCTATGCAAGAGTACCCTTATCTATGATATATAACTACAGTAATTAAATATTATGGGCTGAAAGGTAGTTATTATATGAACCTACGAAAAGGTCTTCTCTAGTCATTTGTGTTATCACGCTGTACACCTGTCTGTGTATCGGACATATGTTACAAGCATTCCCTGTTATTTTTTTATCACTGTTATGATTTAGCTTAAGTGGGACATATAACATAGATTATGACTTGATTATGGTTAGGACATATACATACAGGATTACATATGAAGTCATATATGGAGATATAGGGTGATGCTTCTTCTTCCGCTTCATTGGACACTTATGAACATGTGACCTTTTGGTTGCATGGTTAAGGCGTCCAGGCTCATAACATTGGTGCATAACACACTTGAGTGATGAGATGTGGAATTGAATTCAATATGATTTCGATACTGACCTGATTAGATGATCACGTCGATCTGTCTAGTTTGAAATGGATGAGGCTTGATGTGCTGCATACTGTGCCTCTCTGATCCATGGACTATGGAGCATGCGCAATGAGAACCTGAGATCGGTGCTGGGAGCTGTAGTGTGGTGAACTTCTCTTCATCGTTTTCGTTTGGCAAGATAATAATTGTTATATATATATATATATATATATATATATATATATATATATATATATATCTCAAATGTTGAATGTACATTGTATGTCGATTTTATACACATTTGTAATGTTATATAACCAGCTGATTGATGCTAGTTAAACTAATGTAAAATTCACCTGAGAGACTTTGATCACAATTTTGATAGGTTGGAATGCACCATGTGATCAAATGCACCTATCTATTTAACTCCTTCCCGACATTTGCCGCATGGGTACGTCATGGAAAGCCATGACTTCCCGCAAATTGCCGTACCAGAAGCTGAGCCGGTGCCATCATCGCCGGATCTTAGCTGTATCTTACAGCTGACATCCGACTGTAACGGCGGGGACCGAAATTAGCTTCGATCCCCGCCATTAGCCCCTTAAGTGCAGTGCTCAAACGCGAGTGCTGCAATTAAGGTGTTTGCAGCTCATTGTAACCCCAGCAATGAAATTGCTGGGGTTCCGGTGGCTGCAATACTGGCCTCCTGGTCTGCCTAGCACGGAAACAGGTCAAGATCCGCCCGGCGGCGGAGCCTGATCGGATTCCGTAGCCGCCGGCAAGATGGCGCCGGCTCAGGAGCTGATCCGGCATCATCAGCGTTGGAAGTCAGCTGTATGTTACAGACAGCTGACATCCACCTGTAATGGCAGGAACCGGAGCTAGCTTCGCTCCCTGCCATTAACCCCTTCGATGCAGCAATCGAAAGCGATTGCTGCATCGTAGCAGTTACTAGCAGATCGCCAGCCCTGACAGGCAATCAGGACTGGCGACTGCTGCTATGGCAACAGGAGACACAATGGCTCCTGCTCTGCCATTACGGAAGCCGATTAGGCAATTCGGCTGGCTGTCAGTGAATAATTGACAGATCTAATACATTGCACTACGTAGGTAGTGCAATGTATTAGAAAAAATATAAATCTGACAGCTGGACCTTCAAGTCCCCTAGTGGGACTTGAGAAAAAGTGTAAAAAATGTATAAAAAAGTGTAAAAAAAAAAGTGAAAAAAATTAAAGTTTGAAAACAATAAAAGTTTCAAGTAATAAAATAAAACACAATCCCCCTTTTGCTCTTATCAAGTCCTTTATTATTGAAAAAATAATAAACCATACGTATTTGGTATCGCCACGACCGTAATGACCTGAGGTATCAAAATATTATAATATTTATTTAATGTGGTGAACAGCGTAAAAAAAAAACGGAAAAAACTATACCAGAGTTTCTGTTTTTTGGTCACTTTGCTAAATATAGAAATAAAAAGTGATCAAAAAGTCGCACGTATTCCAAAAATGGTACCTATAAAAACTATAGCTCGTCTCGCAAAAAACAAACCCTCATACAGCTGCGTCGATAAAAAAATTAAAAAGTTATGGTTCTCACAACTTGGCGACAGAAAAAATACATTATTTTTACAAAAGTAGTTTTATTGTGCAAAAAGTTGTAAAACATAAAAAAGTCCTATAAGATAGGTATCGCCGGAATCGTACTGACCCGCAGAATAAAGTTAACATGTAATTTATAACGCATGGTGAACGCTGTATAAAAAAAACCTAAGTAAAACTATGCCAGAATTGCGTTTTTTTTGTTTACCTGGCCTCCCAAAAAATAGGATAAAAGGTGATCAAAAAGTCGCATGTACCCCAAAATGGTACCAATAATAACTACAGCTTGTAACGCAAAAAAAAAAGCCCTCATACCACTATGTCTAAGAAAAAATAAAATTAGTTATGGCTCCAATAAGTCAGGAAATAAAAAATATGCAGTTGTGCAGCCCGAGGGAACATTTCTTCTGTTTGAAGAGGCGATTTATCAAGGACCTAAAATTAGGGAACCAGGAAAGGGAGGGCCCAAACATATCTGCTGGAAGCGACGATGCCCGTATTATACCAGGACAACACTTTCCCAGCAAAATTCTCCAAACTGCAAAGGTGCGGAGTGTGGACCAAAAGGGGCATAAGAATGGACGCCATATATCAGTGCAACACCGGCCTGAGCATAAAGGAATGCTTCACAGCGTAACACACATCTATGGATCATTTTATTGTTTTTTTGTACCCCATTATTATACCACCTGACTATGCCCCTGATGTACTCTGCCCAGCTTACATGTACCCCCACATTATAAACGGAAACACCAGCAATACTCAAACAAAACTACTACCAAGCAAAATCCGCTCTCCAAAAGCCAAATGGTGTTCCCTCCCATCTGAACCCTACAGCGTGCCCAAACAGCAGTTTCCTTCCACATATATGGCAACGTCAAACCCGGGAGAACCCTTTTAACAATTTTTGGGGTGTGTGTCTCCAGCGTCATAAGCTGGGCATGACATATTTGCCACTGAAATGGCATATCTAGGGAAAAATATACATTTTTAATTTGCACCATCCGCAGCGCATTCATTTATGGAAAAAACCTGTGGGGTGAAATGCTTACTACACCCCTTAATAAATGCCTTGAGGGGTGTAGCTTCCAAATGGGGTCACTTCTCAGGGGTTTCTTTTTATTATTTCACATCAGAGCCTCTGCAATTGTGAACCAATACTTTGTAAATCGCCGAATGGTACTCTTTCACTCCTGAGCCTGGTCGAATGTCCAGGCAAAAGATTAGGGTCACATGTAGGGTGTTTCTAAAACCGAGAAACACCGCATAATAATTAGAGGGCTGTCTTGTTATGGTGGCACAAACTGGGCACCACATATTGGCATATCTATGGAAAAAAATCCCATTTTTACTCTGCAACATCGAGTGCACACTAATTTCTACAAAACACCTGCGGGGTTAACATGCTCACTACAAATGGCGCTCCTTCCCTTCTGAGCCCTGCCGTGTACCCAAACAGCAGTTTATGACCACATATGGGGTATTGCCGTACTCGGGAGAAATTGCTTAACAAATGTTGTGTTCTTTTTTTTTTCCTTTATTTGTTGAGAAAATGAAACATTTTGCGCTAAAGCTACGTCTTATTGAAGAAAAAAGGATTGTTTTTATTTTCACTGCCCAATTCTATTAAATTCTATGAAACATCTATGCGGTCTAAATGCTTACTACACCCCTAGATGAATTCCTCAAGGGGTGTAGTTTCCTAAATGGAATCACTTTTTGGGCATTTTCATTGTTTTGTCCCCTCAGGGGCTTTGCAAATGTGACATGGCCTCTGCAAACCATTCCTGCTAAATGTGATCTCCAAAAGCCGAATAGCGCTCTTTCCCTTCTAAGCCCCGCCGTGTGTCCAAACAGCCGTTTATGACCACATTTGGGGTATTGTTTAACTCGGGAGAAATTGCTTTACAAATTTTGCGGTGCTTTTTCTCCTTCAGTCCTTGAGGAAATTAGAAAAAAATAGCTAAACCTACATTTTCTTTGAAAAAATTTTGATTTCTATTTTCCAATAATTTCTGCAAAAAACCTGTGAGGTCAAAATGCTCACTATACCCCTAGATAATTTCCTCAATGGGTGTAGTTTCCAAAATGGGGTCACTTGTAGGGGTTTCCACTGTTTTGTCCCCTCAGGGGCTTTGGAAACGTGACATGGCCTCTGCAAACCATTCCTGCTAAATGTGAACTCCAAAAGCCAAATGGCGCTCCATCCCTTCTAAGCCCTGCCGTGTGTCCAAACAGCTGTTTATGACCACATGTGGGGTATTGTTTTACTCGGGAGAAATTGCTTTACAAACTTGGTGGTGTTTTTTTTGCCTTTAGTCCTTGTGGAAATTAGAAAAAAAACCGCTAAACCTACATTTTCTTAGAAAAAATGTAGATATTAATTTTCACGGCCTACTTCCAATAATTTATGTAAAAAACCTGTGCAGTCAAATACACCCCTAGATCATTTCCTTGAGGTGTGTAGTTTCCCAAATGGGGTCACTTTTGGGGGATTTCCACTGTTTTGGCACCGCAAGAGCCCTTCAAACCTGACATGGTGCCTAAAATATATTGTAATAAAAATAAGGCCCCAAAATCCACTAGGTGCTCCTTTGCTTCTGAGGCCGGTGCTTCAGTCCGGTAGCACGCTAGGGCCACATGTGGGATAGTTCCTAAAACAGCAGAACCTGGGCAATAAATATTGAGTTGCATTTCTCTGGTACAACTTTCTGTGTTATAAAGAAAATTGGATTAAAAATTAATTTCTGCAAAAAAATATGAAATTTGTAAATTTCACATCTACTTTTCTTTAATTCCTGTGAAAAGTCTAAAGGGTTAAGACATTTTCTAAATACTGTTTTGAATACTTTGAGGGGTGAAGTTTTTAAAATGGGGTGACTTTTTGGGGGTTTCTAATATATAAGGCCCTCAAAGCAACTTCACAACTGAACTGAGCCCTGTAAAAATAGCCTTTTGAAATTTTCTTGAAAATGTGAGAAATTGCTGCTAAAGATCAAAGCCTTGTAACGTCCTAGAAAAATAAAAGTATGCTCAAAAAAACGATGCCAATCTAAAGTAGACATATGGGGGATGTTAATTAGCAACAATTTTGTGTGTTATAACTGCTTGTCTTACAAGCAGATACATTCAAGTTGAGAAAAATGCAAATTTTTGCAATTTTTTGCAACATTTTGGTGTTTTTCACAATTAAATACTGAACATATCGAGCAAATTTTGCCAGTATCATAAAGTCCAATGTGTCACGAGAAAACAATCTCAGAATCGCTTGGATAGGTAAAAGCATTCTGACGTTATTACCACATAAAGTGAAACATGTCAGATTTGAAAAATGAGGCTCTGTCAGGAAGGTCAAAAGTGGCTAAAGTGGGAAGGGGTTAAGATGATGTTTTTAGATTTGTTGTTAGGCTTGAGAAAGACCCTTCACTCACAGTGGGTCGAAAAGATTTGAAGACGCGTGCTGTTGTCCTACTGCTTTGTTGGAATATCCACAGAATATGTCATAAATGTCATATAGATGCAGGTCCCACCTCTGGGACCTGCACCTATCTCTAGAACGGGGCCCCCTAAACCCGTTCTATTGCTCTGTGTTGTGGCTGAAGCGTGTGATTTCCGACCGTGAATTATGGAATTATGGAAACAGTGTAGCTCGCTGAGCTATGCTGTTTCCATAAGTCCCATAGAACTGAATGATATTTACAGAAACTCATATTATTTACCATAATTCATGGTCGGAAATCTCACACTTCAGCTACAACACAGAGCTGCAGAACAGGGTTAAGGGGGCCCCGTTCTGCAGATAGGTGCAGGTCCTAGAGGTGGGACCCGCATCTATCTGACGTTTATGATATAGCCTGTGGATATGTCATAAATGTTTCTGATGGGATGATCTAGATGACCATCAGTTAAAGTGCACTGTCTGATGATAGATCAACTTTATGGTAATGGCATAATGGATACGTAAGTCTATCCAAAGAAGGTTGCTGTAATGTGATACATTTCTGCCAACATTTTACATTGCCTACATGTTATTTTTTTTAAGTGTTTTTTTGTTTTTCTTTTACATGTATTTTTATATTCTATATACTGGGAAAGAAGAATACAAAGAGATATTGTTCAAAACCAAATCAAGTTTAAAACACCTGCACTTTCTTTCTGAAAGACAAGTAGATGCATTCATAGAACCAAATTGCAGCACAGAGTTGAACAATTGTTAAAATTCTAAGATAAAGTATAATTTAAGTGTCATGAAAGAATGGTTAATTGCTCTTCTTTTGCAATAAGTATAAAATGAATGAGGTATACAGTGAAAAAATATATATAAAATGGTTATAAAAAGAAACAAAAAAAAGGGAGCGGAATTCCAGATTTTCATGGATAATCTTCAAATAAGCAACATGGAAAAATTATATAGAAGCAGTAAAGCTATAAGCTCGATTTTTTATTTATTTTTTTGCTTTATTTGTCATTTTAACTAGTGAAAGTGCTTGTGCGTGGATTTATCCACAAATAGCTTGTTCACATAAAAGCATTTTAATTACAATTTTTTTATTGCATTTTGTTAAGAAAGAGTGGGAAAAGGCCCCAGTTATGGCAGAAAGGTACAGCTTTTCTTAAGGTTCCCATATACATCAGATGAATGTCAAGCAATGTCAGCAGGACTAGCCGACAATCTAATGTGTATGGGGTTTTCAGACTCTCCCGGCTGCAGATGTTAGGGGAAAAAAGGAACGGGCATGTTGAATTTCAACATGCCTGATCTTTGGTTCTCACGGGAGATTAAGCCCTTGCCAAAAATGTCTGGCAGAGGCTTTTTCACCGCTACATTAAGAACACATGCATGGGTATGGTGGTATCAGGAGCAATAACTGTTGGTCAAATAAGTGTTCGGCCAAAAGCTATCTAAGGTATATGGCTACCTTAAGTTTTATACTTTTACCTTATGTTGACCAGCTTCTTCAAAACCTGATTTTAAAAGCTAAACATGAGCAAACATATTACATGCATTAGTCTCTCTTAATTGTATTATATATGACTTCATATAGGGTTTGTCCAGATATAATAAAACTCTGACATATTATAGAGACACTTGACACCTTCTCATCAGTGGGGATCCATACGTTGTGACCCCCACCTGCAGCTAAAACAATGCAACACTTATCTGCTTCTCTAAGCTTTATTCAAGAGAGATCAAAATTGGCAACAGACTGTAATGTAAGTCTACCTTTCATCCTAGCTAATGGTGGGGGTCACAGTGCATCGGACCCACTGATGAGAACTTAACACTTGACATTTCAGACGTTTTCTGTAACTGGAGGAAGGCTTCATTAACGGCATATAGGCTTGTATATGGCAGAATTTTGCAATAATTCCTTTTCATTTTCAATAGACAGTTATCTAGAAATAAAGTAAGGTCACAATAGAAGTATACACAAAAAGGAATTTACGGTTTCCTCATAATTTACGTATTAGAATAAAAAATAAAAAAGGACAATACTCTGATCTTAATACTGTATGTAGCCTAAGCTCTAAATTGACACGAACACACAAGGAAACCAATAATTGGACTATATGTTACAAATTCTTCTCTAATCTATTGAAATTTAAATTAATTTTACAGTGGAAAGGCAATGAAAAGTTGAGTAACTTTGCAAATACTTTACTGTTTTTGCATTTAATTAAAGTTATTTTATGTTGTATTCTCCATTCATAAACATACTGGTTTTAATACTCGTTCAAAATTTGTCTGGTTTTGTTTGGACCAGACAGAGAGTGGTTTAGCTCCATTTCTGATATGTGACCTAAAACTGTGTAAGTGTCATCTACAGTAAGCTCATAAAAGGCAGAATTCTCAATTTACTTTCCTGTCTGAAGAGCCAACATAATGTAAATAAAAAGTGATACAAAATCAGTAAAGCAAAGAATTTACAAAGTTATTACTCAAACTTTTATGTTGACATTTTTTTTAAGTTTATAAAATTTAGCTTTAAAGCTATTTAAAAACTCGGAACAACATAACAGCTGTTTGTTTTTTTAGGATTTAATGATAATTCATTAGTATAATTATTATTATTATTATCATCATTACTACCGCTAGCAATCATTATTACTACCATTAACCCCTTCCCGCCGCAGCCACTTTTGGACCAAATGACAGAGCCTCATTTTTAAAATCTGACGTGTTACTATATGTGGTAATAACTTCGGAATGCTTTTACCTATCCAAGAGATTCTGAGATTGTTTTCTCATGACATACTGTATTTTATGTTAGTGAAAAAATTTGATCGATAAATTCAATATGTTTTATTGTGAAAAACACCAAAATTTTGAGAAAATGTGCAAAAATGTGCATTTTTCTAAATTCAAATGTATCTGCTTGTAAGACAGATAGTTATAACACACAAAATAGTTACTAGTTAACATTTCCCATATGTCTACTTTATATAGGCATCATTTTTTGAACATCCTTTTATTTTTCTAGAACGTTACAAGGCTTAGAACTATAGCAGCAATTTCTCACATTTTCAATAAAATTCCAAAAGGCTATTTTTTTAGGGAACAGTTCAGATCTGAAGTGGCTTTGAGGGCCTTCTATATTAGGAACCCCCACAAATCACCCCATTTTAAAAACTGCACCCCTTAAAGTATTCAAAACAGCATTTAGAAAGTTTCTTAACCCTCTATGCGTTTCACAGGAATTAAAGCAAAGTGGAAGGGAAATTTGCAAATTTCATTTTTTTTTGCAGAAATTCCATTTTAATCCATTTTTCCTGTAATACTGAAGGTTTTTTACAAGAGAAACACAACTGAATATTTATTGTCCTGATTCTGAAGTTTTTAAAAATATCCCACATGTGGCCCTAGTGTGCTAATGAACTGAAACAAAAGCCCCAGAAGCAAAGGAGCACCAAGTGGATTTTAGGGCCTTGCTTTTCTTAAATTATATTTCAGGCACCATGTCAGGTTAGAGGAGGTCTTGTGGACAAAAACAAAGGAAACCCCATAAAAGTGACTCAATTTGGGAAACTACACCCCTAGAGGAATTAATCTATGGGTGTAGTGAGCATTTTGACCACACAGGTATTTCATAGATTTCATTAGAATTGGGCAGGGAAAATTAAAAATTACATTCTTTTCCAATAAGATGTAGCTTTACCTCATAATTTTTAATTTTTTCAACAAATAAATGAGGAAAAGCACCCCAACATTTGTAAAGCAACTTCTCCCGAGTAAGGAAACCCCCAACATGTGATCATAAACTGCTGTTTGGGCAAGCAGCAGGACTCAAAAGGGAAGGCACGCAATTTAGCTTTTGGAGTACAGATTTTGCTGTATTGATTTCTCTGCACCATGTTGCATTTGTAAAGCTCCTAAGGTACCAGTACAGTGAAAACCCCCCAAAAGTGACTCCATTTGGGAAACTACACCCCTAGAGGAATTCATCTAGGGGTCTAGTGAGTATTTTGACTCCCCAGGTGTTTCATAGATTTCATTAGCATTGGGCAGTGAAAATGAAACATTTGATTTATTTCCACTAAGACGTAGCTTTAGGTCAAAATGTTTACTTTTCTCATCAAATAAAGGAGAAAAAGCACCATAACATTTGTAAAGCAACTTCTCCAGAGTACGGAAATACCCCATATGTGGTAATAAACCACTGTATGAATACACATCAGGGCTCAGAAGGGAAGGAGCGCCATTTGGCTTTTAGAGAGCAGATTTTACTGGATTGGTTTTTCTGTCAACCACTTGCGGCGGATGCCACTGACAGCCGCATTGAAGGGGTTAAATGGCGGCGATCAGTCGGTAACTGCCATTGCCACCATTGCAGAGGGATGTCAGCTGTGTATTACAGCTGACAGCCGCTGAAGATGAAGCGCGCACAGCTCCTGTGCCCGCTTCATCTACAGGGCATGACTGTACGCCCTTGTGCGGGAATGCACTGTGAATCAGGACATAGAGTCCCACCCATTAGCGGGAAGGGGTTAATATTAGAAACTGCAGCATATATCAGGAAGTACGCCCCTACAAAGCTTAACATTTTTTAAAACTATAAAATTATTTTTTTATTTTTTTTATTTTGTCCATACTTGAAACTCCAATAGCCAAATGGTTGCTATTGTCCTGAGTAGTAAAGATAAGACTCAGAAGAAATTATGGCAAGTTGGAAATGTCTCCCGCCGCTAATAATTTATACTGTGAAATTAAGGGTTTAAATTTAGTATGAAATGGGAGTGTACTATTTTTGTGTAAATCTTTTTATTAATTCCATAGGTCATTATTTTATTGTATTAGTCTTAAATGACATAAAAACATTGTTTGGGATTCTTTTTGTAAGCTAATTATTTACCGCATTGTACATGTTGGATGGTTGTCAAACTTTTTTCATCTGTAGTATCAAAAAATGACATTGCTATATTCCCAGCAATGCCCTAAACAAAGAGCTCCAGGCATATAGCAAGCAATTGGAACCATTGGGCTCTGATCACAGATTTCAACTGTTCAGGAATGAATAGCAATTCAGCTTACAGACTTCCCACAGCACACATGAGGCCATCATATATATGAATCAGAGATTTCTTATATGCAGTGATTCTGAGTTATAAAAATCTTCAATCAGAAGCCTAGCTCCAATTTTCTCTAGCCAGACAGGCAGAAAAACTATACAAATCAGTTAGCAATATTTTTCATAACTTATTCTTACAAGCAATCCACATGGCTAAGAAAAAGGTGCCCTCTCACCACTTAAGGGGGTTGTTCCATCTGCACAACCGCTTTCCATATGCCTCTTTAGGACATATGGACATCATAGAGGTAGGTCGTCGTTCGCCCCCCCCCCCCCCCCCGCCTTGGACACTTCTCCATGAGAAAGCACAGCTCGATGCGACCATGTATTACATGGTGCCGATTCATTTGAATGGACTCCTATACAGGACTACATTTGTCCAGCAGCAGGCTAGCAGTCACATGGAACTTCCCTCTGCAGCGATCAGTTTAGGGGAACAAAAAGGTGGGGGATGCAATTCTGACCACAGGGGGCTATAAAAAGTATTCTGCTTCTCTCCTAACCAGCCCACATTCCCTATGGCTCTCTCATAGATTACATAAACACTGCATCGTCCCAGTCGACCAATCACAGAGCCTTTATAATTGTCTGAGCTGCCAGTGATTGTCTGATAGCTGATGATGCAGTATTTGTGTGCCTGAGCAGTCTACAGTCACAGAAAAAAACGGTGTCCTGCAGCCTGCAGTACAGGGAGGTAACCCCCTTAAAGGGGTTGTCCAGGAAAAAAAATTTTTCTAAAAAGTATCCCTCAGCCTTGGTTTGCCTTCCCTAATACCCCCTATTAAACTCCTAACCAGTTTCTGTTTGATCTCCATTGTCACTGCTGCTCTTTCTGTTTGTTTACATCTCTTGCTTCTGGTCCTGGCTGTTTCCTGTCTTGTAACCCACCATACCCATGATCCCTTGCTGCATCTGAGGAGACAGCTTGCATCTCTCCCCCCCCCCTGCTGACCTCCAAAGCATCTCAGCTATTTGCATACTGTCACGCCCCTCTATGTTCACAGGTCCTTCCCTGCTCTAATTCCAGGCAGCTCCCTCCCTGCACACTGTCCTACACACTAATAATCATTATCCTTTGTGCCTCCATCTATCCCTGATCTAAGTACACGCCCCCATCTTCCTCCCCCACCCCTTCCCCAGCCTGATAAATGTAAGTCTGCCCACTCCACCTATGTCAGACATCTTGGTACACACAATCCAGTCTGCACATTTTACCTGCTGCTGGATCTGTTCCAAGAGATCCTGTATTAGGCCATGTTCACACTGAGTTTTTTTTGCAGTCAGAAAATTCTGCCTCAAAATTCTGTCTGGAATTCCGAGGCAGATTTTGATCTGCCTGCACGCCGTTTGCTGCGTTTTTCGCAATGTTTTTGACCGCGGCCATTGAGCACCGTGGGCACAAACGCAGCGAAAAACACTTTCTCTGCCTCCCATTGATGTCAATAGGGGATCAGAGACGTAAACGCCCGAAAATAGGGCATGCCACTTCTTTTTCCCGCGAGCGGTAAAACTGGTAAAAACGCCTCTGCCTCCCATTGAAATCAATAGGAGGCGTTTTCGGCCATTTTTTGGCGCGTTTTCCGACGCGGTTTCCTCAGTATAGGGCATCAATATCTGATCTGTCAGGGTCCGACACCCCTGTCGATCGGCTGTTTTGAAGGGGCCACAGTGCTCGTACGAGCGCTGCTTCCCCTCCATTTCCTTTACTGCTCACACTGTGAATTACGGACAAACTTGTAGCGGCGGTTTACAGTATTACAGCTTTCTCCCATTCAAGTGTATACTGTAATACTGTGAACCGCCGCTACAAGTGTGTCCGCAATTCACAGTGTAAGCAGTAAAGGAAATGGAGCGGAAGCAGCGCTCGTACAAACATCGCGGCCCCTTCAAAACAGCCGATATGCAGGGAGACGGGCCACCACCCGTCAGATATTGATGGCTTATCCTGAGGATAGGCCATCAATTTTTGTGGACTGGAAAACCCCTTTTCACACCCCAAACATGATTACTTTATTGAAAGTAGACCCCAAGGTATTCATTTAACGACATATCAAAGATTTGAAAATCTGCCGTGTAAAAGGTCTGCAGCATGCAGATGAGTTTTGTAAAATCTCTTCTACTTGCCTTGTACTCCGTGTGTTACATGGTGACTTTGGCCACGACACAGGTTGTCTGACCAAAGATCGCTATGTCCCATTGCCTACACTGCAAGTAATGAAAGTCAATGTGGTCGCGTTGCGACCTGCAAGTAACTGCGACACGACAGTTTGGATTTCTTGCAGCTGTCATGTTGTGGCAACTTGCGCGTTGCGACACAACCACATTGACTTTTATTACATGCAATGTAGGCTACGGGACATAGCGATCTTTGGCTGGTCGACCTGTGTCGTACGTGGCCATAGTCGCCATGTAGCAGAAAGACATATTTATTTATAGAGGACATTTTTATTGAAAAAATAAAAAGTGTATTTTTTTTTTACATTTCATTATTCTTCTCCCTCTCTGATCCTCACAGGCTACCATACATGGCAGACCACAATTGCATGGGGGCTGCCGATGTGCTCCAAACCCCCTAAATGCGACGATCGCAATCGATAGCCGAATTTAAGGGGTTCATTGTTGTGGACAGCTGACCTCCTGGTTCCCGATGCACACTGTCAATGACACAGTGTGCATCGGGAACGACACAGTGACTTCCTGTCACTCTGACAGGAAGCCTATCAGGAGGCTGGTCCTAATAGGCTTCCGTACATGGCAGACACGGAGGCCATTGTTTGGCCTCCGGTCGCCATGCTAAACATTGTCAAACCTCGCGATTTCATTGTGAGGTATGCCAATGTGCTAGAAACCCCTAAAATTCGGCGATTGCAAACGATCGCTGCATTTAAGGGGTTAATTGCCGAAATGAACGTCAATGAGACGCTGATTGGCAACAGTGGAGTGTCAGCTGTCGGGGACAGCTGGCCTGCCGATTCCTAGTGCACACTGTCGCCGACAGTGTGTATCGGGAACCGCGCAGTAACTGTATGTCCTCGTGCGCTAAGACACTGGCCACTAGGACGTACAGTTGCGTCGTGGTGCGCCTAGGGGTTAAAGGGATTTTACAGCCAATAAAAATTGATGGCCTATCCTAGGATAAGTCACCAATAGCTGATGGGTTGGTGTCCGACTCTCAGGACCCCCGAAGATCAGCTGTTTTGAAGTGGTCGTACGAGTGTTGCTTCCCCTTCATTTCTTCCTGCTCACTGTGAATGGTCAAACACGCATTTAGCAGAAATTCACAGGTATTACAGCCTTTTCTCCCATTCACGTCAATGGGAAAAAAGGATGTAATACCTGTGAATCGCCACTACATCCATGTCGAAGATTCACACTTTGAATCCATGTAACTCATCAGTGCTTTGGCATTGACCAAGTACATTAGTTTGATCTTTACATGGAAAGTTATACACACGCTCACATTTTTGCAAATAGAAACAAAATGAAGACACAGCATTTGACAGTAGATGTAAACAGGTATTTTACTATAGTACAGGGCATTCGTAAAGAATGTGCCTCCATTATCACTTTAATTAATTGCCATTGACATACTGTCTCCAGGCAATGATTAATCACACTAGTAGAGTACCAACAAACATTTTATTCAACAAAAGGATAACTAAAGGGGGAAAAAAATCTTTGTTAATTGAGAATGCTTGAGAAGTGCTAAATGATTAGAATTCACATAAATAAAACTAGCAAAATACAGCCTTTATATGACTAAAACTAATAGAAAATACATCAAATCAGTGATATAAATGTGGTCATAATAAGCTATGTGTCATGTAATATTCGGCTGTCAGAACAATTATGTGGTATAAAGCCTACTTAAAGGGGTTGTCTCATAAAGGAAATCCCTGTACATATGCCTTATTAGGGTATATGGATGTCATAGAGGGGCTTTGAATACTCGGGACCCCCTCTTTGGGCCAGAATGAAGAGCCAATCTCACATGTATTATATGGATGCCAATTCATCTGGCTGGTTGTGGCTTCCCCTTGCAAAACCAACGCTGGCTTCCATATAAAATAGGTTGTCTGTTATGAGACAACTCCTCTAAGCCAAATAACTGAAGGATCATATACTGGTTGCTGCTATTCAAACATTAATTGAATACATTAATTGATGTGAAGGCTTCCTGCCTTGTTAATCATAATAATATACTAAAATGTTACCCAATGCTACTCCCAGGATTATCTGTTTTCATAGATCCCTTTGGGCCCTTGGAAATCCCCAAGAGCATATTCATAATACAACGATTCTAGTAAGTGCCAACCTCTCTTTTCTTAAAAATAAGAATGTTTTTTGACAATATCTCAAACAGTATATCAAATATGTTAATATGGTGAATCTCATTAACACTTAATTAACTTGTAAGACATTTGAATAATTTAACCACATACAGTAAATATTTTCAGGAAATGTAGACGTAGCAGATTTTCATCCATGAATGTGTAGTCATATCATAAATGTGTCACCACTACCTATTGGCTAAATTTGTACGTGTCAAGATAAAGTTGGGAATAATGTACATTTTGATAAAGTATTTTCTTGGTAAACAGCCGGTGTTTAGATCTATATCGAACCTTTGCAACTTTAACTTACTTTGCTAATTGACACGATCCCTGAAATCATATGATCAACTATGAAAGAGGTTACCATGGACATAAGTAGTTTCCTTGACAAAGTGGGTATATTGCAGCTATTAGAGTGACAGATCATACTGGAACTTGTATGGAACACATTCTGTGTTTTCGACCCCACCTTCCCAGCAGTCTCTTTGGTTATATAAACCAGCTAGTAGCTTGAGACACTTCAGGAGCATTGTGCTTGTTAGCATAGATTTGCTAGACCCTTTGTCTGTCTCGCCCATCTGTGAGTTCTTGAGTGTTAGATCCTGAGATTTACCCTCATAATTACCTTTTTCGGTCCATGTCCTGCATGTCTGCTTTGTCTTCTTCTGGTGTGGACCTTCTGCTTATTTCTTGGTTCTGTTCCTGTTCACGCCTCTGTTCCTAACTTCTGGTACTACTCCCGACTTCATATTCTGGCTCCGTTCCTACTCCTGCTCTCCAGTATCATTCCTTAATTTTGCTTCTTCATTCTTGGCCTAGTTCTTGACTTTGATCTCATTCTGCTACCCTTAGCTGATCTGAACAGACTATTATGAATGGTCTACCTTGCTGTGAGTAACATACTCTAGTAATAAATGGTTTAGGCCTAAAGAGAAGTTTTTACTTTATAAAAGCAAGTTTGTAATTTGAATTCTCAATACCAGGTGGTGCTTACTAATTCTTAAACAAGAACATCCAGAGATTTTAGGGCTTTGCTAATTGACCTTGATATTGTATTGGGCTAATTTATGGGGGTATTTTTATGCAAATTTTTTTATTAGTGTTACAAGTAGACTTATTTCAAATGCTTGGATCCAAGGTATATTAACAGTAGGAGTATTCCCTCCATCATCCGATAAAAAGTGGCACCTTCATTGTAGTAACTGACACAGAACCATTTCGGTGAACACGGCTGGGCTGCAGAACTGGGATTAAAAATTTGTATCACTTCAGCAAACACCACAGATGAGGAGTGGGCAGACCATGAGGACATTAGAGTATTGCCCAAGGGCCCACGGCAATAGGAGGCCCGCATCCCATTGGTCAGTTACAGTACTCAGGCAAAATGTTGTATTGTCGTGGAGGATGTATTGTTTAGAATATTGTATAATCCCATGCCAAGTAAAGAATGATGGAGTACTGTATGTAGAATTTTACTTTAACTTACTTAAAGTAATACTTGGTCCTTTGGTAGACAGATCATATTGCAAAGTATCCATACAAGCTAACAGCATTGTACTATATAAAGATATATTACAAGATGCACTGATTTATATGCCTCCAAAACTTGCTAAGAAGTAGAGGTTCACTTTAACTTAAAGGAACAGTGTCATCACAAAAAAAAAATTCATATGTTAAAGATGTTAGTGCTTTATTAAAAACGTTTATATTTATTTGTGTGTTTGTGTTTTACTTTTTCTTATTTTTACACTTTTTCTTCCCTATGGGGGCTGCCATTTTATGTTCCATTTCTGTATGTGTCGATTAACGACACATACAGACATGGAATACGGCAGCCACAGTCCCATAGGGACTGCGAACGGCTCCCGTCCCATCCACTTCTGTGTACGCCGTCTGTGTGGGAACTGCGCATGCGCCGCTCCCACACAGTCCAATTTGAAATTGGCGCCGTCCGGCGCCATTTTCCTGTGGACCGGAAGTCGCGGCCGGACAGTAAGATTACTACTTCCGGTCGCGGCTTCCGGACTTGTGCACTTGGACCAGCGGCAGCAGACGGAGCGGACGGGTCGGAGGGAGCCGCGGCGGCAGGAGCAGGTAAGAGATTTCAATGTATGTTCGTGATTGTGTACGTTTACTACTGTATGTAAACCTACTACACTGTGTGTTAGCTCAAAAAATGGCGACACACAGTGTAGGAGGTTAGACCGTTCAAACCCCTCGTTTATCCCGGCACTAGCCAGGATAAAGGAGGGGGGGATGCTGAGAGCTCAATAGAGCGAGGGCTTTTTACCCAATTTTGCAATGCTGCAATTTTGGGAATAGCTCCATCTAGTGACCAGCAATGGGAAATATTATAAATTAGAATCTAATTTATAATATTTCCTGACTCGTGAAAAAAATAAAAAAAATTTGAACAATGTTTAATCACCTACACACTAAATGTTTAATTAAAAAAAAAACAACATGTTTTTCTGGCAACACATTCCCTTTAAGGCAGTGTAGTTATTATAGTATATAGCTACTGAACTTATATTGTTTCATTTAGATAATCATCTAACAAAGTGTAGCTATCAGTGGTTTTAAAGATCTACATTAAAAAAAAACATTTTTGCTACTTTTGAGTATATTTGATCCAATGTTAAGTAGAGGAAATTATTTCCTGCAACATGTTGACTATCTGTCTGAAAGTAGTGCAATAATATAACATATGCATGCTTTTTATTCAAACTTAATATCACCGAGCTTTCATGTGAGGCGAGGCTGGCCAACCAATAAAGAGACTACAAAAGCACAAGATCAGAGCTACATTTATTTGAAAAGCAATAAAAGTGATAAAGGTCCCTGTGAGCAGTAAATGTCAAGCAAGATATTCCCTGATAAAACATTGCTTTTCTAGCTTCTCAAATATGCCTGGTTTGATTTGCTGTTTATGTTCTGCATGGGGCATACATAAATATGATTCAAGCATAAAGGGATTTAGAATGAGGTCAAAATGGAAGCTCAGTAGGAAGTACTCAAATAACATAAGGAAAAGGGAAGAATGTAGGCCAGTTTACAGTATTCATGAACAACTAAAGCTATCTGTAATATCCATTAGTAGAGATGAGCGAACCGGGACAACCGAACCCGGTTTCGGTCCGAACATCGCGAAAAGTTCGGTTCGCAGTGAATCCAAACTTCACCAGGTTCGGCCGAACACGTTTTGACCGAACCCGGGCGGGCAGAAAAAACATTACAAAAATATTATACTAATCGGCAGCCACTTGTCACATTTCATACGTACCCGGTCGTTGTCTTGGTGACGAGTCCCTCTTCTTCCTCCAGTCCGACCTTCTTTTCTGATGCGGAAGCCTGTGATTGGCTGCAGAGGCCGCTGCAGAGGCCGCTGCAGCCTGTGATTGGCTGCAGAGGCGGTCACGTGGGATGAAGCGTCATCCCTGGAGGCCGGCCTTCTGACGTCATCCTGACGTGCGTGACCGCCACTACAGCCTGTGATTGGCTGCAGCGGCGACATGGATGAAACGTCATCGCTGGAGGCCGGACAGGAGGAATGTAAGTATGAACGTATTTATATATTTTTTTTATTACATTAAAATTGTATTTTCCGCACGCCGAGCATGGTACTGTCAAGGTTGCTGAAAGAGTTAGTGCAGCCCATTAACTCTTTCAGCACCTTGGACAGTACCATGCTCGGCGCACGGAAATTACA
This sequence comes from Rhinoderma darwinii, assembly GCF_050947455.1. Taxonomy (NCBI): domain Eukaryota; kingdom Metazoa; phylum Chordata; class Amphibia; order Anura; family Rhinodermatidae; genus Rhinoderma; species Rhinoderma darwinii. The sequence continues at coordinate 160,505,562 of NC_134688.1, read as the reverse complement.
GGTTCGGTCAGAACTAGTTCGGTCCGGATCGAACTTTTTCGTGAAATTCGGCGAACCAGCCGAACCGAACTTCTCATAAGTTCGCTCATCTCTATCCATTAGCTTACCTAGAGTCACACATACTGTGCCTCCCATCTATTTCTATTTAATATCCCAGTCCTGGTCACGCTTTAATTTTTGTCACTCTTACAAGGTCAACCTCTGGTGAAAACCAGAGTTTATCATAAACTCAGACCCTGTCCACAATGTGGCTTGCAATCTAATATCCCTACCTCATATACACTATGGTCAATTTCATAGGAATCCAATTACCTCATCACTATTTTTTGGGAGTGTGTGTGGAACAAGAGTACCCAAAAAACCCACACAAACATGGGGAAAACATGCAAACTCCATGCAGATGTTGCCTATGGACCGATTCTTATCTAGGATCCCAGTGCTGCAAGGTCACAATGCTAAACACTGAGTCACCATGCTTGCCCGTTGAGCTGCCTATCAACCGGGCCCCATTGCTGGAGGTGACCATGCTGGTTCTCCATAGATCAGCACGGAGGTGTACTGCCAAGAGCTATTTTGTGTCTCCCTACTAAAGGTATTCTGTACCTATATCACATATCTAACCAGATCTTTAATAGATAATTATAATTTCTGCCACCACCGCCTTCTCAATATCATTTTTAGTTACCTTATCTGGGGTTTTGAATAGGCAGATAACAAAATATTAGTAAGCTGCGGCCTCTCTTTTCTTCTATTCTGTTAGACTTTGAAACAGCAGAAATAAGGAAAATGCTTGACACCCAGAAAACGTAAACGTAAAAATCTGTGATTTTTTTTTTATAGAATTATATAGTCTGCAGGATCAAAAATGGTCCACCCATTTTTTTTAGAAGCCAATAGAGTGATGGAATGCAGGGTGACAACTTTACTCCATGTCATGGATGCTACAAAATATCTGTGAGCATGATGTAATCTATATGTGGAAGAGGTCAACAGTAACTCTACCCAAAAATTAGTGTAGTATAAAAAAAAATGGCAATTGACAAACTTATACTTTAGCACTGATAATTATCATTAGCATTCTTGAATATTACATGTTATATTTTATTATGTTTTAATATAATCCATTCTATTATATTTTCTATGAACATTTTTAAGAAATATTAAAAAGGTTAATGCATATTGCATGTCTAATACAGAATCTTTAGTCTTCATTTAATAAATGAAAAACTATCACAGTGAAAAGTGGCTTGGCTTATCTTACAGTACATTTAATCTATTCACAAGTCATTACAAACAGTACACTAAGTCCACTAATGGCTATTAAGTCAGGGTAATGGAACAAGACGTTAGTTGACCTACTCAATAAGCAAATTACATTTTATAATACTGACTCATTACAATGCAGGTAATATCCCATGTTATTTTAGGTGAACTTTAGATCCCACAATGTGATATCAATCAGCAGATTTAATGGCAGTACCTCTAGTCTCTTTAAATTTCACTTAGAATATCAAAGAATAAAAAGTTATCGGGTTTTATTTAATACAATTAAAAAATAATGTACATTGTTTTACGAATATATATATATATATATATATATATATATATATACATATATATATATATATATGTATATACTACAAAGAGACAAATAAGAGCCTTTAACGCCCATATCTATATAAAAGTTTTAATCTTTATTACACAAACACAATAAATATTTAAGATGACATAAAGAAACGACTCTAGTATAAGCGGAGACCATTTATTTATACAGTGGGAATACTATACATCATGTATGTATTTTGGTTAGGTGGGTGTCTATTGATGTACTCTATCAACACTCCAATTGTTTGATATATGGGGTGTCCCAATTTTATTAATTGGATGATTAATTATTTTTTGTGATTGACTTATTTAAACACTGAATGGGTTATCCCCATATAATTTGTTATTCAAATTTTATTTGTAACCTTCTTTGCATATTATTAATTAGTGTTTCTTCTTTACTATATGGCACATGCTTCCTCTTCTTTTCTTTTGACACGCACTTGGGTCAGTTCAGTTCTGTACCCCCTAACATTATTAGATTATTTTGATGGCACGATTTTGCATTATATATTATTTCTTTTATTTTTTTCACTTCTGTTATACTCTTAAATGTCTGCACTTACCCGTTTTTATATACATAAATGGGTGTAGCCATAACTTTAAACCACTCCGGTTTTCATATCTATATATAGTGGGCAATATATATTAAATAATCCCGGTATCGCACATATATACAATCTTCTTTATAATAGATACACGTAGAAAAATCAAGATGTAGACTTCGATAATGTCTATAGACATGATGAATCTGATAATGAATCTGATGGGTTCATTAAGAAACACATTGCCAATATAACTTATAGTGTGTGGATAAAGGGATCCAGTGGCTCAACGTATTGGCGTTGGATTTCATACCTAGATTCTGATGCTGTCGTGTGCATGCCCGCTGTGGCGGCCGTTTGCGATGCTCTCCCCCTCCGCCTCCTTCGGCGCACTGCGCATGTCCGGAACTCCCGTTACGCGTCGGGAATCCGGATACGTGCTGCCGTGCCGGAAGCCAGATGTGGGGATTGCCTCGCTTCCGGCAGCCCCGGCGGTGATGCGCCGCTGAACAGCATCACAATCTCATGGTCGGGGCATTATATAAAGGCAAGGACAGGGTACACATTAGTATACATCCCCCTGAGGAAGCACTACGTGGCGAAACGCGCGTCTGGGTCTATGCAGCGGAGCGGACACCACCCTTTCATACTTACCTGATTCTATCCATGGGTAAGCTTTGTGACTTAGCAGTCTTGCTTTTGACTAATCTCTACTCTCCATGATATGTATTACACCTTTTTCTGCTTGTAACCTCCTATCTATGGAGATATTACTCTTTTCTCTTATTTCTCTTATTTCCTGAGAAATGGTGTAGTACTGTTAGGATAAAATTGAAGTAGATATCTATCTAATTACGTATATAGCTACCCCTAGATGATAGGTAGTAACAACATTTGGTGCGGTCTCCGCTTATACTAGAGTCGTTTCTTTATGTCATTTTAAATATTTATTGTGTTTGTGTAATAAAGATTAAAACTTTTATATAGATATTGGCGTTAAAGGCTCTTATTTGTCTCTTTGTGGTATATGGATTATCATGGAGCTGCCTAGATGATATGGGGGGACAGTTTTGGTTTAAACAGCTCCCAGCCCTTGTTACAACTCTGTTTGGAGTCTATATATTGATATATATATATATATGTATGTATATATATATATATAATGTACATTGTATTACGAATATATATATATATATATATATATATATATATATATATATATATATATATATATATATATATATATATATATATATATATATATGTAAATATATATATATCTCAACAATGGACAAAGTTTGGTACAGATAGGTACCATCGTACCATTGTACATTGTACAGAGTGTGGTACAGATAGGATTTTCTCACTATGATTGATGGCCAAAGAGAGAGTAGGACCTTCTGGGTGATCAGGTGAGAAAATAACCCCATGAAAGCTAATTTGCCTGGCAATGACAGCTGCTTCCTGTCCTAGAAACGGAAGGCTAGAAAAGTCTGGAAAACTGCTGAGCTTGTAAATGTGGAGTAGAGATGAGCAGAAACTTTGGGCAAATTTCCTATTACACAGCCATATTTGCTTTTTATAATACAATGAACACAGACATATAGTATGGATCTGTATTTCGGCATTTCAGGCTCCATTGTCTTATAGAAGCAAATACAGGTCCATAATAGGGCCTCTAATCATTGACAAGGCAAATTTTGTCTGATACGTTCATCTATATTCAGGACCACTGGTAAATTTAAATTTTTGGCTGAAGGTACACTTTCAATTTTTAAATAGTAAATTCACATGTGTTTCTATATTATCCTTTCTTTTCTGCAGTATGTGAATTCCATTAGTATCTCTGCTATATAAGCTAACCCATAGTTAAGGTTTATATATTCATCGATCTAGAAGGAAAACTAAGCTGTACAAAAGAAATTAACATAGAAAATATCACTACTTCACTATAGGAAATACATATACAGAAATACTGAATGTTTTGGTCACATGCAAGGACCAAGAACTATAGATTAGCAGACTTAATTATTGCAAAATCAGTTGATCAGGTTATACATAATGTTTTTATTGATAAAAACAGCTTTATAGATAAAAAAATATATACTTCTGCAATCACTGTCTAATTTATAGAAATCTCAACATTCTCTAGTAAATCCTTCAAAATATTTCTCCTTTTAAAATGTTTGACAATGGTACAATTTGTTTTCAAGTGCTGACATGATAGATAATAAAAAATACATCAAGGCATCTTCGTAGCACAGTGATTTTATGAAACAGCTCTGGGATGGATGTATCGGTACAAATAAACTATGTACTACTTTCATTTCAACAGAAAAATGTAACATAAAATCATAATAAATGGTTCCAAACCAACTTGTACTAATACAGTCCATTAATAAGTATCAATTTACACACCACTCTATCTGCCAACGTTGTAGTCTTCTCAGTTGTCATTGCCAGAAGCAGTCATGTATAATGAATATTTAAACAGAAAATCATACTTTTTATAACATCTGTTACTAAAGAAATTGATGGCCACACATGTAACATACAGTTATGTAAGCAGCCGTCTTAAAGAGGACCTGCCTGCTCTCTCGACATGTTGGTTTTAGTAAATTCTTGTATTCCCTATAAATAAACAATTCTGAAGCAGCTTTCTTTTTAGAACTCTGCGTTGTGTTGTGACTCAGTTATTCCCCCTACAAATTTCTGAATAAATTGACAACTGGGCAATACCATTCCTCATATAGGAATGGTCAATAGGGATTTTTTTTCCTGAGTTGCTTTTTTTTGCGGCGGAATTGCAGCTTTTCCACTACAAAAATGACAACATTTGCTATTTGTTGGCGTAAATCAATGGGGAAAACCTGCAACAAAAAATCAGCGATTATGCAAATACAATTGACATGCTGCGGATTAAAAAAACACAGGTCAAATTCTGCGCATTTTTTCGCTTATCATTTACGTAGCGTGTGGATGGGATTTGTTCAAATCTCATCCACTCTGCCGCTACTGTATTATGCCGCGGATTTTACGCCACTAAATCCATTGAGTAAAATCCTTAGTGTGAACTTACCCTAAAGGGGTAGCAGTTTATTTAATGGGCTGGATGTCTCAAAGCATACTGTCATACAGTTGCTGGATGTTACTGCATTGCTCAATTACAGCAAGGAGGGTTTTCTGACTGCTATTCCTTCACAAAGCAAAGGCAGAAAAAGTAGAGCAAGCATTAGTGAATTGTGACAGGCTTTATACTAAAGTGAAATTTTTTTTTCAAAAAGAGATAACAGAATCAGCATCTAGCCAAACAGGATATTTTATTAGAGAAAGTCCCAATTAAAGAGTTATCCAGGAAATAACATTGATGGCCAATACGCAAGATAGGGCGCTAATGTGTAATCCGTGGTAGTCTGACCCCCAGTACTACCACGAATCAGCCAAAAAGAAGTGGATGAAGCAGTGCAGTGCTACAGCCCACCCGCACTGCAGTACCCGACACTGTGCGGCTCTTATCCACACAGTGTCTGATACTGCAGTCCAACCCCAAATACAAGAAAAACTGCATCATAAATTATGTCTTACCAAGATATATAATGCATGCAACATATCCCATGCAATAATATTAGGAATCAAACATATACTTTTAGCCCCTCCTTGTATCTATTTTGTAACAGTTTTCTACTAAGTTTACATAACACCTATTTACATTTAGAATTTTTAGAACTCTGAGACTGTTTACATCTATTTAAAGGCTATGTACACCTTTGAAATATATATATTTTTTAATAAAAATGTCTATCAGTGTGATTAGTACAACTTTGAAAATACTTTTTCTTAAAAATAACTTTTACTGTTTTAGATACAGCTGCTTTGTATCCTATATATGGAGCAGCTGTATCGTGTGATAATACCTGAATCTGTAAGGTCCGCGGGACTGAGGGGTTCAGTGTCAGCAGGTCCTGCGTGTCTCCCCCCACCACCAACACTACTAGATAGGGGTAGAGGAAACACGTTTAATCATACCTATGTCAGTGATCACGCTACAGGCCACACTAGGAAAATTAACTTTTAATTCTCACACAGCATATGCCATTGAATGTAAACGGTCCAGTTTCCCGCTGTAATCCCCTCTGCACTTGAGTGACAGCTCTTGGACTTCAAAGCATATGACGCTGAGGACCAGTAGGGTCGTTACTCAAGAGCAGAGGGGAGAAATTGGGGAAAGGTAGCAGCGGAGAAGTCAGACACTCAACATTTATTGCATTTTAAAAGTGAATTTCCTAGTGTGGCTTGCAGCATGATCGCCAACATAGGTATGATTAAACTTGTCTCTTCTACCTCCATCTAGTGATTACAACTGTATTGGGGGGGCATTTTTTTTAAATCGATTTATATACTGTAGCAAGAAAAAAAATAATTGCTCGAAGATATTTACCAATGCATTCAGCACCTTTCTACAAGCAGTGTATTAGGGGCATGGTGACTGACATTTTGAACATTTGGAGGAGGTGAATGGGGCTAAGTTGCATCACCAGAGACAGCTCATTGACGAGAGTGGCGCTGTTTTTTGGGGAAAAAGGCAGACCACTTATTCTAATCTTATATAAATCCCTAAAGTTTCTACTACAATGGTTTTCAACTTCTTCACCTATTGCGGCTGTCAGGGAAAAATAGGAGTTGTAGTTTTAAAACAGTTGGAGAACTGGGTTAGGTTATTACATACATCATTTCCTAAAAGACGTAAAGCAAATGAGTTTATAAGAATAGGTTTCACAACACAAATTTTAAGTGCAACTTTTTAGCAAAAGCTAATAGACAACTGCCGTTTCCCATTTACACAATCATTTTCATTCTGGCATTGCCAAAAATAGTAATAGCAAAAGTAAATTCTCTATATAAAAGAAATAAACAGTTTGTTCCACTGTTTCTAAAAGTTCCTTGAGCATTAACTCAGCAGCTTCTTTTAGTATAGCTGGTATACGTTTCGTTCATTGTTGAAAAATAAGAAACAAATTGTATCATTAACAGAACAAATAAAGTATAGCGCTGCAGCCTAATATAAGTAAAGACAGCTAATGGAGCATCAAATCATCCACTCCACAGCAATTACTGTATAGAATAGGTTGCTTGATTTGTTCCAAATCACATATTTTCTTACAGCCAAAAAAGAAGATAGTCATTAAGCCTATAAGTTTTTTAAATATTGTGACTTGGGTCTCCAAAACAATCATGGGTTACTTAGTTTTTCTATTTATTGAACATACAGGAGGAAATTTACTAAGTACGCTATAATTATTGCACTGAACAAGTAGGGTACAGAGTGTGGACTACATTTATTATGTGATTTAGATGCCTTTTTATACCTTCCTTGACAGTTCTGAAAAGTGTATTGAAAAGAGGCATGGTAAGAGGAGTCCTAAAATTTAAATAAACTATGTGCACTATTATTTCCCCATAAAATACTGATGTAAAGAGAGATTAGAGCATAATTGAATGTGGGCCACTTTGATAAATGTGGCAAAATTTGCACCTTCTTGCCACCTTGTAAATTTATGTACCTTTCGACATTATAGATTTATCTCCTTCTGGGTATTTCCTAAACTGGTATAAACATTAAGAAATGAAAGCATAGCACATTATACTTGGAAACATATTAAATGGGTTTTCTGGGACTAAAACTTTGATGGCCGATCATTAAGAAATGGAGAGTAGCAAACTGGAGAGTGAAGGAAGTCAAGCATTCTATGAAACTACCGTGGCAAAACATTTTTTGAGAATAAACATAAAGTGTCAGACCTTATTATCACAGGAAATCCAAGATGACAATTTAAACTCGGCAATGCTTAAGAAGAAATTATTGCAAAGAGTGGTAAACTGGATTAGTCATCTTAAAACATTAAGTGCAGTAGGACTTAAAGAACAATGTTGTTTTAATATATATTTGTGATTGATCAGCTGGGTCACATGTGCAAAAATATTAAAATCGGAATAGAGACTTATCTATTGAATTTTAGAAAGATCTATATGAACTAAGATGCAGTTAGATTGGAGGAAAGTAGAAATATTATGGGTACTGATGTATTTCCATTACAAGTATATAATTATAGTTTGAAAGATACATAAGGTTGTTCCTCCTATGGGTAATCACGCTTGAGAAAGGAATCAAGCACCAAAAATTTACAGCGTGCCCTAGTCCGAGGGCGTTGGAGAGCGCTGAGGTGCGATTGCCTCGGCGTCATATTGCTTTATAAGATTTTGTACACATGGACTTAAATTTTTTATTTATTTATATACTGCATTAGATGTATCTTTGAAAAGATTATAAAAGTTGAATGTGCTTGTTTTTGCTTGAATCTAAACGATCAATATTTGATAAATTGGGTTCCAACTGCTGGGACCCCTCGACAAAGGTGCCCCTTCAAGGTTTAACCAGACACCGTGGCTCATCCATTTGTGGGGCTGTGCCTCGAACTGTAGCTCTGCCCCATTCAAGTGAATGATGATCAGTGGGGGTCCCGGGAGTTGTACTCCCACCAATTTAGGTTTCAGTTTAACCTTATAGCGCATATATTTACTTTTTGGCATCTTCTAATGTAATTAGTTATTTACAACTTGAACATTAATCTTATTAGGCACGTCAACCTAATAATAAGTTAAAGAGAGATTTACTCCTTGAATAATCTCAAGCTGCGGTTTGAATCAGGAAAATCCTAAAAACGGATGCATATCGCTACTTACCTGTACTAAGCTCTGAGAGTGATACTAGATGGAGATCGGACTGATGAACCAACAACAGATGAGTATAATGAAATCTATGACGGACTTCCTATACGCTCACTGCTTACTCCATCCTGTTGGTTGCATCTTGGTTCATGTAATGTGCTTAATATCTATGCATCTTAGCTAGGTTTAGCATGCTTACCTTTCTCCTGTCGGAATGGCGGTACATGTATTTTGACCAATTTATACATCATATTTTTTTATGTATACATGTGGATACATTTCCCTAATTGATAGTATTTCCATCCAGCTATACGCAGTAGGGAATTTCTTTATTTTTATGTGATTTTGGCCCTATATTACCTTCTGGGTTTATTCTATATAACCAATTGGCTATATTTCTACATATTGCTATTATTTATATATAACTGTACGTTATTTTGTGTCCTAATAATTGTATTTCCTGGCCAGGTCGTTTTTAGAAGTATAGGTATTCTCTTATGGGAATTGGTTTGTCAATCCCCCCCCCTCTTTTTTCTATTAATAAATAAATTATATATTTTCATACTACAATTTCGTACCCTTATGAGTGCTTGATATGTCCTGGATAGTTTTTTTGTTTACAGTTAATTTGCCAGGACGGCACCGTGTGGCATTTGTGCTACAATTCTTTGGGTTATTGGATATCTCTTTATCCTTTTTTCGCTAATAATAAGTTATATCATCATATGCCTTTATAATAGCTTGAATTAATCATAGCACAGAGTCATTTGGATGCTGGCCAAGACTGATTCCAGCGTTTTGTAAATTGCTTAGGAATGAATTGTTATGCAAATTAGCTAATTCCATTGCCCTCCCTAATGTCAAATCATCAGTGGCTTAAGCCATGTTCACATGGCAGTATTTAAGTCTGGAATTTGCATGAGTATCTGTAAGCCAAAATTAGGAGTGGAACCTACACAGACAAAAAGTATAAAGTAAAGATTTACAACTCTTCCATGTTTTGGACCCCTCCTGGTTTTGGCTTACAAATACTGATGCAAAATACTGACCAAAATACTGTTGTGTAAATGTAGCCTAATTTTGAGCAATTGACAAAGGAATGTGAGGTCAATGTTAATAAAATCATGACGATCCCATGGTTTTTGTTATTCCTGACTAAAACATAGCACACCTTATAATGTAGACATCAAAGGCAAATATATGATTTGTGTTAGCGATTTATCTTATATTTATCTTAAATATCATTTTTATAAAAATAAAAAAAAAGATCCATCATTTTATATGTGGTTTTATTTAGTTACTGGTTGGCTATTGAGCTGTGAATATAATGGACAACATTTACTAATGCTGTCTAATAGTTAGACAGTGTAAACTTAAACCGGGCAGTCACAAATTTATCACTGTGGTGCATGCTGCATGATAATATTGGTGCATATTTTAGACACTTTTCTCTTCTTTATATCACCTTTCATCTGGCTTATTTTGCACCATTATTTTGTGCCAAATTTTTAGCACATTTTTTGTGCACTTTGGCAAATTTTAAGCCATGTCCCCTTTCCGGTTAGCCCCACTCCATCACCCCTAAGCCACACCCACTTTTCAAGACACTTTTAAAAGGTGTCTAGTGAGGAGCAAACATTCAAATTGCGCCAAAATGCACATTCTTGATGCAGACACAGTTGTAAACCTTCCCCATTGTGTCCAATCTATTACATTAAATCTACTCTCTTTATCAACGGTCTACACAGTATAATAATGTTGGTTGTTTTTTTCATTTTTTTTGCTAGTTCCTGAAATCAGCTGATCATAAGGGGCCACAACTTAAAACCCTAGCAATAAGTGTATATCATGGGGGGGGGGGACTTAATGAAAATGTATTGCCCGGAACACTAAGATTAATTAATATTAGTAGAGCAGTGTCTCTCAACATTTCTAATCCCTCATTCAAATAGATCATATCAAAGTACTGGTACTCCCAAGGAAATTATCAAACAATATTCTGCACCTATCAAAAGCACAGCATGAGGATAGTGACAGTCCCCTTAAAAACAAGTGCCACAGGTTATGAACCATGAGCAGTGGTCAAGATGACTCTAGCCAAGAGGGTTCCTCAGTAGTTGAACCCCCATTAAATTACTTAATATGCATCAATAAAGTGTTTAGAAGGAGTTGTCTAAATCAGATAACTTGTTGGGTATAAAAGATGTTAACAACTGTATTCTCTGTACTGTAGGTGAGTAATACACATAACTGATGGCACACTGATATTGAATCTACTTAAGGCATTAAAAAACATAGCATTATTTTTTGACACTTCTATTTACCTTCATGTCAGCAAGAATTCTAGAAGAAGTTATACTAAAGACTAATGGACTCAGCAGCAGAATTACATGTCAGTGATCATAACATAACATAACATTTCTGCTAAAAGGAAGTAAAAAGTGAACAAGATTTGCCATTTTAATACAGATGATAATAGATTGAAATCACTGTAAAAAAAAACAAACATGATACTGAGACCAGGCTGCCGGGTTTCATTGCTACTGAGAGTGACATAAAAGTGCTAGCATTATATCTTTATATAGTTATGGTACAATGATAAAAACATATTCTACTGTGGGCAATGAGATCAGAAGATTTTCAGATGGAAAGGCATCTAACAACATAATATCTTACTATTAGAGACTTCAAGTCTCTTAGTCCTGGGCTAGCCAGCAACATTTTCTATATTAGTTTCGATAAGAAGCCATTGCTTTGTATTGCAACCCATTGATTTATAAAGACTCGCTATATGCGTGTGATTTAATGCACATCACTATGTAGCAGCCTCCAAATGTGCGACCCATTGCAACTATTCCACAGCACCGTCATGCAACTTTATTAAAATCAATAACGCTGACACTGTTACATGACAATAGGGAAGCATTTTCAAATGAGTGGCAAGGTAAATGGTATGAAAGTCGGTTCCTGCAACTCTTGCACCAGCACTACACCAGCATTTTATAGACAGTTTTCATTGACGTACCATTCAAGGATACTTTACTAAGCTAAATTCTCCAAATCCTTTTAAAATAACTGCAAATAACTGTCTCTCCTCCTCTGGTTGATCCACGTACTCTCTCCTTCTCTGGTAGAACGTGATGGACATGTGTCATTTTTCAATCATACGTACTATGTAACTATGTTCTCAAATAAAGCATTTCCATTAAAAAAATTATTCGCAAACGGAACTAGTTTTCTGCCAATTCCAAAATGTTCAGGTGACAAATTATAGTATAGTATAATATAGATATTCTAACTTAAACACATAAACCTGTATTGTGTATTGATTTAAGTGTAAACATTTTTTATACAATTTATTATGGTTACATTGCATATAAGTCAAGTTTTTCAAAGAAATTCTACTCATAGGAGAAAATGCCTTTACGCCTCATGCACATAACCATTGTGCCACTTGGGCAGTTTTTGACGGCATCCGAGTGGCACCCGATAGTCTTCACGACCCATTCACTTTAGCGGGTGAATCGGATCCGTGAAAAATGATCCGAGTCTCTGATTCCGAGGAAAGATAGTACATGTTAAGCTGATGTATCAGAGTACGGGCTCATAGACTTTCTATTGAGTCCGTACACGATACATTTATTTCCGGAAAAAGCCGAACAGACACGAAGCGGCTGAGCGCTCACACGAGCGCTTCAGCTGCTTCGTTCTAGTGATTGGTGGGGGTCTCAGTGCTCGGACCCCCACCAATCCAAACTTCTGACATGTCACTATGACATGCCAGAAGTTTGCCAAACTTTTAGCTACACTTTAACACTTGAAAAGTGTGGCTGAAGATTAAATGTAATTTTCAGCTTTTCCCCCTATTATCCCTTAACTTACCCTTAATTTGTAATCCCAATTTTCAGGATGGCAACCAACGTGCTATATTTCATAGGTGGCTTAAGTTGGGACTCACCTCCCTGAAGCAACTAGTACACTTAGAGGAACGTAGGGTACTTACACTTTCGGAACTCCTTTCAAAATTCCCAGACCTTCCCATTGACCCTTTTAGTTATCTCCAAGTCAAGAGTTAATTAAGGACAGTTGTAAAACATTTACCCGAACGGGAAAGGAATCCCTACCTACTACAAAGTTTCCCTAGACAAAATTCCTCTAAGGGCCAGATAATCTGTAAATACCAATTTATCCATATTCCCCTTGACTAGTCCCAAACCCAGACCCCTTTAACTAAAAGGCAGACTGATGACCAGACCCTTACTTACACGACTTTACTACCAGCTTTGGAACAGTGAGGTGCTTGGTGTCCAGGTGTCCTATCCCACCAGTATCATGTCCTCAACAGGTATTGTGTTCTATTTCTAACTGCCTATAGCTTGTCTCTGATTAGGTCTCCATTATCATAAGCATGGTTGCTATACTTTATTGATTGGAGGGACCTGTCAGTCTGATACTCATACATATGATATAAGCTATTACTTACCTGGGATGTGATTCTCTATTGGGAGGAATCATTTCTCTATATATAATAATTTTTGATATTGTATTTTGTGAACCTGGTATACATTTTTTTAATTATATTTTATATGTCTATAGTATATACTTGGGAGGGGGGTTAATTTTGTATGTTTTGTATTTATTGATGTGTAATAAAGTACAAATAAAAATATTTTGATATAATATTATTATGTCGAGATTTTTCTTTTCGGTTTAAAACAGCTTTGGAACAGGCCCACAAATTCCTTCCTTTCTAGAGATGAGACTTAAAATCACTCATAGATTTTACTTGACTCCGCTTGTCCTGTATACGCACATTAACTTCTGCACACCTTACGACTTTTGTTCCTAACACGGTACTGTGAGCAGTGTTTGGATACATAGACTCTGAGATGCACAGATGTTCCCCCGGAGCACACAAATTATTACATTACGTGGCTGTGGCAGGCGTGAAAGCCATATTACAAACCTGGCTTGCTGCCCAAGCCCTGCCCTTCAAATTATTTCAGTATAAACTTTCCTATCTGTTAAAAATGGATTGGGTTGAGGCATCTCTCCATAAAGAACATCAAGTTAAACAATTTTTTGATATGTGGGAAACTTTTATTTCACTGCTTTTGCATAATATTCAACTAAAAATTAATTGTTGCTTTGAATCAACGATCTGGTTCCAAGAACAGGTGCTCCTGAGGAATACACCTCTGTAATTTGTGGTCAGGATCCTGGATTTTTTATTGGTGTAGACGAGAATCGTGCACCATATTTTCTTGATCTTCTCCTATCTCTTACTCATCATGATGCACTGTATCATGACGGGGATTGTGATGTGTGGTAGGCTGGTTCCTCGCTAGCATCTCCGTCCTTGTTTATGCTTTATGTCATCTGGTGCGTGGGGGAGGGTCGACATTATTTCAATGCATGTATTCCCTATCATATAAACTGATTGCCTTAAATGCAAAGCAAGCTAATTGGTTGATATTTTGTTCTGTCCTTTCCCATTATCCCCTTCTTCCCTCTCCCTTCCTTCTCTGTCCTAGACCCTCTGACCACATCGGTCAACTATGTGATGTTGCCTTGCTCTTATAGGATAGGTGTCTGATCGACTTGGTGTGTATGTAATATCTTAATTATCCGTTCCCCCCCCCTTCCCATTATTGCTTTCTGTTCCCATTATTTGAAAATTGCTTAATGAAAAGTATTTAAAGTTTGATGACCACATTTTATCCCCAGCATTTATTGCACTATTGTATATACCATTATTCCAGCATAAGTCTAAATATACCAATACATATCATATGGCTGATATATAGCAGAATAAAGGATGAAAACAGTGATTCAATTACAGCCCATCCTGCAACATTACTGAGACCAGTTGCAGCACAGCCTATATAGTTTTTACTGCATTAGAAAACAATGGCATACTGTGCCCATGAATGAAACGAGTAGGAAAAGTTCTATAACAAGAGTTTTGCTTGCTACGTACTGTACATAGGTAGATATTACAAACTTTTAGCTAAAGCACTTAAGTAACCAATGTCTAATCATTCAGGGCTAACAAAATAGCGCCAAGTTTGTACCCAGTTACACTTATAGATTTGTGCTGTGTTTAGAATTTCTTCCAACTGGTACAATACACCATATCCTCCAGCATGGTGATGCTATTGCTGCGTTACTTAGATGACATCATCTGTGCATTGACTGCTATGGTGGAAACGCTTGGCATGTTTACTAATTCACTGAGCAAGAATAAAATATTTTTGTTATTTACCAGAATGTAATACAAAGTGCAGAGTCCAATTATTTTCTGGATCTTAAGATCACTGTATGTGATGACAAATTGAAATGTCAAACCTACAGCAACATCGCCGGCAGAAACTGTTATATATCCACTGGGAGCTGCTATTTAACAAAATAAATGGAATTGTGCACTTTAAACAAATTTTTAAATGGAGTCAACATTTTAAAAATAAAGATTAATTGATACAATTATGGGTAACCTTCAAAAAAAAAACTGGTTACAAAAATGGAAATTGTCTTTAGTTTCGGAATTATTCTACCATATAATAAAGATCATACAAGAAAGCAGAAAAGGTTTACTCTAGACATCAATATTTGTTACACAAAGACAAGTTTATGTCCACTAGGCCTCATTCATATACTCCAAGGCTCCGAATTTGAGTTAGAGGGTGGCTTCATGTGTACGATCACCTCCAAAGCCAAATCCTACTAGACTAAATCAGGAATGTATGATGTGTAACGTGGAGCAGGGGCATAGCTATATGAGGTGCAGAAATAGCAGTCGCACCCAGTTCCTGATGTCTGATGGGACCCAAAGGCCTCTATGCCAAATAAGAATACACCAGTATTATAAATGGCATATGGCAGGTGGGGGGAGGGGGGGGGGGCATGTTGCAGATTTTGCATATGGGCCCTGGAGCTTTATGTTACACATCTGATGCAGACAAACACATTACCTAGGTTTAAGATGCATACATTTGTGTTGATACAGTATATAACATTAGGTTTATTTGAAGAATATGTATATAATATGTAATGAATTAAGATTATTACTGTAGTCTAAGACAAACGCAAACAGACATACATACAGTACATATGTTCTCGGTAGTTACACATATAAAGTGTTAAGATTATTAGTATGGTATGGATATTTAGCTAGTCATGCAGTATAGCTGTAGAATGTTAGATATACTATACTGTTTCAAAATGAGGTTTTAGAACATTGAAGTACTAGTATCAAACAGATTAACAGAGTATAAAAGAGTAAAAACAAGAATCTAATGGGATAATGAAAATCTAGCCCAGATTTACAATAAGACTCATAGCCACAACCCTATGAGGTGAGCAGGACATGTGCTTTTAATGCATTTCCACTAAAGAAAAGAAGAGCCCACTCAATAGATGTCTCGGATGTGTTGTATTGGGTCATTCACTAGCAACAAAGATCTGATCAGGAGGACATTGAGTACAAATAATGAGTGAACAATAGTTGCAAGGGGTAGACACAGATAGCTGATGGCCCCTGTGCAAGAACAGTGTATGGGCTACTGGCTCTCCAATATCTCATCATAAATCACCCCCTTATGTCTCCCTAACAAACTATCAGTAATTGTTAGACATAAAATTCATTATCTCATAGGCATGTACATGCAATGTAACATACAGAAGAAGGGTGCTTTAAGGTGACAGTGGGCCCCCTTACCTACTGGGCTCCTGTGCTGCTTCACAGGTTGCCCCAATGGTTTGTCTGTCCCTGAATAGTTGGTAAGTGGAAGAACGAATGCTCCTGCATCTGAAAGCTGCTTCACTAGCACAGTCATCATTATTCTCCTGCTCCCAGTCGAGGCTGGGGAGAGACAGGAGATAGAGTCGCTGAACCTCTGAAAGCTGCTTCGCAGTCCACAGTCATCACCATTATCGTGCTTAGTGCACATACAGCTAATGCTGGGGAAGGCCAGGAGTTCCTCTAGCTGAACACGGCTGCACGGTCCCTGATAATCTTCATCGTCAGAGAAAAAAACGGAGACAGCATCCCACGTGCATCATGATCTCCCATAGAGAAGCGAAGCTTCTGTCTTCACAACAGGCTGCTTCACATATCATAGCAGCCACAGAGGACAGATAGTAATAAGGGATATCTATCCGTAAGTAAGGTGCCTGGCTCCGATCTAACACTGTTGTTTTAGAGATAAACTATGGTTCAGACAGTGAGTATATCATTTCACGTATAACATTCTTAGCAAAATATCATAAGAGTATCGAATATTGCTGACATTCATGAAATATTTAGGATAACTCAATGTACTGTATTTTATGCTAGTTTCAACCATTTGATTGTAATGATTCTAATGTTTTCTTAAAATAGTTTTTATCTACCTATATATAGTAGTTGTATATATACTGTATATATGTATGTATATATATATATATATATATATACATATATATATATATATATATATATATATATATATATATATATATATAATTAAATAAATCTATATATATGCACATAAGGCATACATGCTGTGGACAGTTCACTGTTTTCTGCATTCATTCCTTTCCTGCCTCTGCTTCTCTGAATGCAGTGCAGTACATTAACAAGAGCTGGCAGATGAGCAGCGCTACTGTCCATGGTGCTGAAATCTATATCCACATTATATAGTGCTGTCCAGTTTGAGAACCTGAGAGGAGCTCTATATACAATACCAATGGGGCATCAGCACTCATGGTAGATTATAGTTTACTTGTATACCACACAGTGTACAGCAATAGATAAACCTGTAATCATCTATAGAACAACATATAATCTTTCATGTCTGCATGTGCTATAGGTATATGACTTATGCATCTATTGCAAGCGACTAGAGGAGAGCACTATTTGCCCCCTCTTGGTCCAGATTTAGACTTAGGTAATGGGTCATGCACCGACCTGTGATTCTTCTGGCTGTCCTTTTTCTCCATGATAGCCGGTACACAGTTGGTGAGTTCAGTCCAGTCTGCATGCAATCCGCAACTCCAGCCTGTCGAAAAGCGAGAGAATAACCATGTCTCCTTCCTCCCTGGACGGTGGCAGGTGCACTTCTTCTGTCCTGGCTTACAATCACAGGGCTGCTCTAGATGGATATTCCTGACCAAGTGCCTCCCAAAAGTAGTGCCTCCTGTTTTCTGTATGTGCAGGAACACAATCACATCATCCCCTTTGATGTTAAAATCCACAAATCTGTAGAGGTCTTTGTCCATAAAATTGAAGGTCGGCTGGAATTTCTGAGGGATATTGTCCTCAGAAACTTCACTCTCATCATCCTCACCCTGCCACCGAGCCTCTGCCATGGCAGGGTTCTCAGAGGACTGGGCTGCCCCTCTCAAAGAGTCTCCTGCCCGAAAATACCATGAGTTGGTCCCAGTTGGGCAAATATACTGATAGACAATCATTACAAAGAGAACAGCAAGAATTGGGGCCAATATCAACTTGTTGGCTCTGTCATCCATGATTCCAGGAAGGCTTTTCTCATGAATAAAGAAGGATAACGGCACCTTTATTCTCTTGGATGACATCAGGTAACATAAGTGGGCTTGTCTTTAGATTCCAGTGTCGTAACTTGTTTCTTCGCAGTGCCCATCTCTAGAGGAAATGTCCTACGACAACCTTACCTCAAGGAGAGAACAGTCCCAGCATTATACAATAAGTTCAATGCAGTAAGGAAGTTACAAGTGTGAGGAGGACACGTGAAGGAGCCAGGTGTCACATAGCATTCTTAGCTGTCTTCTTACATTGCCTGCACACTGGAAACCCTTGCCGTCTGCTTCACAGAATGCTAGAATTTCTAATACACACAAAGCCAATAGCAAACTGATGTCTCAGTTCTCATACCCAATCACAGACTTCTGCTGGGAATAAACCAGACGGCATCTTCAGCCAATAGAAAATGTAAACAGGGAGTAGATAGACTCCTACAGTGCAGACGCCAATGAGAAATGCACTGATGGCTAATGGAGCCCAATCATTCAGGGGGTGGGCAAGGTCTGCAAGAAACCAATGCGAGCAGAAGCTGGATGTGGAATAATCACATTTCTCTTCCACGTTCAGTTACTGCAGCACTGAGCATCTGCAGCATCTTGGAATGTGCCTTGTACTAAGAGGGAACAAGCAAAAAAACTTTAGAGATCCCTAAAAGAGGACTAAAGCTAAACTGCACAGCTTATCAATATAAAGTTTATAAAAAAGAACTAATATCATTCACAAGTTTAAATATAAAGTATTGTTGAAAGATGAGCAAATCATTGCAAAAAAATCACCTATTACAAGCCGTATTTTCAGCATATAAAACAATAGAGGCAGAACTACAGAAATAATTCGAGCATTACAGTTTATGTTGTTTATATGCAGAAATTACGCCTCCGTAATAAAAAATTCACTCGTGGCCAAACAACGAATTTTCAATTATTCGAATATCTCTAGCAATGAACTAGGGGCAGAAATTTCTGTGGACTTTCTATAAATAATCCCATTGATGTATTCTACAGCCAACCTCTCCCTAGCCTGAAATAGCTGCTTTCAGAGAACAATAGATTGAATGAAGCTGTAACAAATGTACATAACACGTTGTGTGCGTTGTCCTTATACAGTTACTTAGAACTCGACCAAATCTCAGTTACTAAGCAGATTATATCAGGCTGTAAAGAAACAACTGCAACGGAAAATAATTATGTGCACAAGTAGAGCTAGTGACTCAGCTTGCAGCGTGGCGTCTACTGTACTGTTACTGTATATAATAATACATATTTGTATGCTCTAAATATCACTGGTCTCTGGGGGGGGGGGCTGTATTTATCACTGCTCCTCTAGTCTACACAAAGACAGATTTGTCACACATTGAAAGGAGCTGCGTTAAATTTCATTGAATTAGGCTGGTAAATTAGAAATCTGTGCCAACTGGAAACATGAAGTGATTTAAAGTCACTCTAGAGATTTCAAGCTCTCGTCTCTATTACTTGGTGCTGGTGTTCAGTTATTTCCTGTTTTTCTATTTCTATTGTGCAAAATAACACAAATGCAATTATATAGTTGCCAGAACTAGAATACAATAATTAGGGTATGTTCACACGCTAAAGTAAAAACGGCTGTAAAATACGAAGCTGTTTTCAGTCGTTTTTAATGTATCAAACATTTTTTGATGCGTTTTTTTGGCGCCGTTTCTGGAGCTGTTTTTCTATTGACACAATGAAAAACAGCTCCAAAAACAGCTCAAGAAGTGACATGCTACTTCTTTTTACGGGGCGGTTTTTTTATGCACCGTTTTTTCCATGTAAAAAAACACCCCGTCTGAGCGAAACTCAGTTTTTCCAATTTAATTCAATGGGCAGATGTTTGTAGGCATTCAGTTTCCGTTTTTCAGGTGTGAACATACCCTTACATTGACAGATAGCTGATGAGATGGCATTGTTCATTTAAAACCTTTCCATTATTTTAGATATCAATGATTTTTCTCCTTCATAGACATGAGCGAACCATTTTGGCAATTTTAACAAGCGCAGAAAAACAAGATTTGACATAAAGCAAACAATTGCAGCATCGCCGGTGTCGGCAAAAAGGATTTACATCAACCAATCAGCACGCTCCATACAGGGAATGTGATGCTTGATGCAGGATCACTGTATAACGCGCTGCAGCGTGCTTCTAGAGCAAGTTCGAGCTTTAAGGCTTTATTCAGACGAACGTAAAATACGCGCGTGCAACGCGCGTGATTTTAACGTGCGTTGGCCGTAGCTATATTTGTCAATAGGGCCGTGCAGACATGGCAGCGTTTTTTGCGCAGCGTTGCTCCGTTGCCAAAAACTCACGACATGTCCGTTGATTCAGCGTTTTCAACGCATCA
The DNA here is from genome assembly GCF_050947455.1 of Rhinoderma darwinii. Taxonomy (NCBI): domain Eukaryota; kingdom Metazoa; phylum Chordata; class Amphibia; order Anura; family Rhinodermatidae; genus Rhinoderma; species Rhinoderma darwinii. The sequence continues at coordinate 160,484,792 of NC_134688.1, read as the reverse complement.
CGCACCCATTGAAGTCAATGGGTGCGTGAAAACCACGCATGTCGCACGGAAGCACTTCCGTGCGAACTGCGTGTTTGCGCAACAGCTGTCAAAAGGATGAATGTAAACAGAAAAGCACCACGTGCTTTTCTGTTTCCGAACATCCAAACGGAGTGTCTTTGCGATTAGCGAACCCCGACAACCGAAGCTAACTTCACCGGGTTCGGCCAAACTCGTTTTGGCCGAACCCGGCAAAAAAATTTCCGGTCCGCGACGTCGGGACACATTCACTGTGCATGGTGCTGAAAGAGTTAAACTGTTTCAGCACCATGGACAGTGACTTTCGATCCCAAAATACATGAACCTGTAAAAAAAAACGAAGTTCTAACTTACCGATTACTCCTGTCTCCTTCTTGCAGTCCGACCTCCCGGGATGACACTTCAGTTCAAGTGACAGCTCCAGCCAATCACAGGCCAAGCACGGGCTGCAGCCAATCACAGGCTGCAGCGGTCACTTGGACTGCCGCGTCATCCAGGGAGGTGGGGCCCGATGTCAAGAGAGGCGCGTCACCAAGGACGCGTCACCAAGGCAACGGCCGGGAAGTTCTCGGTAAGTAGGAACTTTATCTTTTTTTTTACAGGTTTTTCACTGTTGTGTTCGGCATTCACTGTCGAGGGTGCTGAAAGATTTAGCTCTTTCAGCACCTTGGACAGTGACGGGCGTCGACAAGCCTCATCTCTATGATGCCGGCTGCGCGAAAATCACGCAGCCGCGCATCAGACACGGATGACACACGCAGCTGTCAAATGGTTTTTGCGCGCGCAAAAACGCAACGCTCGTGTGAATCCAGCCCAAGGATGGTTGAACAGTTAGACAGGTGTATGTTAAAACTTACTACTAGTACTAGGCTCAATTACTCTGTTAGCGTTAGGTAGGCACTATGCAGTGTATTAGCTCAGCTATGAGGCTATTGCCGGCTGGTCTGCGTTGTTAAAGGATTTTATCTCTGATTTCTACATATAAATAAAAGCTCTCTATTGAACTACAATTCCCAGTCAATCTCTGCAGTGTAAAGTCAGTGTACACCTCAGGCCGGATTCACACGAGCGTGTGCGTTTTGCGCAAGCAAAAAAAGCGGCGTTTTGCCTGCGCGAAAGGCACTTAACAGCTCCGTGTGACATCAGCATATGATGCGTGGCTGCGTGCTTTTCGCGCAGCCGCCATCATTATGATACTCTGTTTGGATGTTTGTAAACAGAAAAGCACGTGGTGCTTTTCTGTTTTCATTCATCCTTTTCACATCTGTTGCGCGAATCACGCTTGTCCCACGGAAGTGCTTCTGTGTGGTGCGCGTGATTTTCACGCACCCATTGACTTTAATGGGTGCGTGATGCGCGAAAGAACGGACATGTCGTGACTTTTTCGCTGCGGACTCACGCAGCGTAAAAATCACGCACCTGTCTGCATGGCCCCATAGACTAAGGGCATGACCACACATGGCGGAATTCCTCCGCAACTGTCCGCATCAATGCCGCACAGAATCTGCGTTGCAGATTCTGCAGCGGATCTGCACAAAATGTGCAGAAAATTGATGCGGACTGGCCGCTGCGGACTGCAGGAAAAGTGCTTCTCTTCTCCCTATTCAGTGCAGGATAGAGAGAAGGGACAGCACTTTCCCTAGTGAAAGTCAAAGAAATTCATACTTACCGCCCGTTGTCTTGGTGACGCGTCCCTCTTTCGGCATCCGGCCCGACCTCCCTGGATGACGCTCCAGTCCATGTGACCGCTGCAGCCTGTGCTTGGCCTGTGATTGGCTGCAGCCGTCACTTACACTGAAACGTCATCCTGGGAGGCCGGACTGGAGACAGACGCAGGGAGTTCTCGGTAAGTATGAACTTATATGTTTTTTTACAGATACATGTATATTGAGATCGGTAGTCACTGTCCCGGGTGCAGAAACAGTTACTGCCGATCGCGTAACTCTTTCAGCACCCTGGACAGTGACTATTTACAGACGTCTCCTAGCAACGCTCCCGTCATTACGGGAGCCCCATTGACTTCCTCAGTCTGGCTGTAGACCTAGAAATACATAGGTCCAGCCAGAATGAAGAAATGTCATGGTAGTAAAAACAATACGCTCCGCAGCACACATAAGATCTGCGGACTTCATTGCGGAATTTTGACTCTCCATTGAAGTCAATGGAGAAATTCCGCCATGAGTCCGCAACCAGTCCGCCACTGCTCCGCAACAGACAGAGCATGCTGCGGACAACAAATTCCGCTCCGCAGCCTATGCTCCGCAGCGGAATTGTACGCATCGTGTAAACGAACACTGCTAAATTAAAGTGAAAGTCAATGGAGAAACGGCTCCGCTGCGGATTAACGCTGCGGAGTGTCCGCAGCGGAATTTAAGTGAAATTCCGCTATGTGTGAACCCGCCCTAATATAGGTCCGTGCGAGGCGCGTGAAAGTCACGCGCGTTGCACGGACGTATATCTCGTTCGTCTGAATAAACCCTCAGTGGGGTGTCGGTTGCTGGGATCAAAATAAATTTTTAATTCTATCCTCTGTGGGGGAAAAAAAATTTCTCTATTGAACTACAAGTCCCCGCCTGTGTTTGTGTGCAGTTAGTGAAGTGTTGGGAACCTCCTGGGGAAAATAATTCCATCCTGTGTGGACAGATGTAAACAAGAACAAAAAAATAATAGTTTTTTCGTGAACTACCAGACCTTGTCAGTGCTTGTGTACAGTCAGTGTGCACATTAGTGAAGTGTTGGTTCTCCGGGTCCGTATGAAGAAAATGATCCTCCCCCACAAGGATGGAATTAAAAAAAAAAAAAAACTTTATATGGTGAACTACAAGTCCTAGCCAATGTTTGCGTTCAGCCAGTGTGCACTCTTGGGTAACATCATCCTGTGTTGGGAATAAAATAGTTCTCTGATGAATTTAACATCCCAGCCTGTGACACATTAGTAGGGTGCTGGGATTTTGTTTCCATAATTTGATGGAAAAAATAACTAGTTTTTTGTGGACTTCATGTCCTAGTATGTTTTTGTGTACAGTCGGTCTACGCATTAAAGGGGCAGTAGAATTCTGCTGGGAAAAATAATTTTTATTACATTCTGTGTTCAATTGCGCAGCTATAGGGGTGCAGATATAGAAGTCGCCAGGGCCGCCAATCACACGGTCCGTTAAAATAATAGCCTTGTGAATAGCCCCATAAAATTACAGGCAGCCATGTGACGGCCGTTAAAAAAACACACGGACGATTAACACATTCATCTCAATAAGTCCTAGCTCATGTGAATGGGGTTTTCAAAACCCCATGCACATGGAGCAGAAAAAAATCTTCATGGAATTTAGGATGTGCTGCTGATTTTTACATGCATATTATGTTGCAGAATTGTAACGTATTTTATCCTTTAAAATGCAAAGGGTTAATTTACTGCAAATCCCTAGCAAAATCTGTAAGGCTATTTCGCATTAAAACCACAGGTAAACGCAGGTAATTTTGCAGGTAAATCTGCACCTAATATTGCATTTTTTGAAGCGTTTTTAGGTGCGGTTTTTACATTTTGATGTGGAAATAGGCACAGGTTTTATGCTGCGGATTTAAAAAAATTTTTTTTTAAACTGGTCAGATATAATTCGCAAGCGGAAACGCAAGATAAATTGACCTGCTGCGGATTTTAAAATACGCACTGCAGGTCAATGTATGTGCAGAAAAAAATCTGCAACGTGGAAATGAGATTTCTTGAGATCCCATTTACTTTGCTGGTACTGTATTATGCTGCAGATTGGCCTAGCAGAGTTTGGTTTTTTTTTAAAAAAAGGATCTGTCACCATTTTATTAATTCCCTATCCCCTAACTAGTATAATAGGCGCTATGATGCTGATAACTACAGTATGATTTGTTTTCAAAAATATTTATTATTTGCAAAGTTATGAGCATTTTTTTAAATATGCTAATGTAGCTCTAATAGCCAAATAGGAGGTGACTTTCTTTTCACTCTGGGCGGAGTAATGTTTTCTGTATGATGCTGTCCAATCAGCATACAGCTTCTGCCCCTTCCCTGCCGAGCAACACAGCGTGATCATATAGTATACAGCTTGCATTCCCGACTGTGTATTCAACTGGTGATATCTCTGGTTCTTTCACAGCTAGAACTGCGATCCTGGTGTTATATGAAAGGTTAGAATCTCATCTTTCATATGCCACCAGTTTTAGGTGCCCCACAGCCCGAGATATGGCTATTTGAATTATCCCCCTTCCCTCCAGCCTCAGTCTCTCACACTGTGTGAAGCAGCTTCATGCTGATAGGACAGCGTCAGAGGCTGTGAGGTAGCTCCACCTCAGGAGAATCGCTGTTGATGACACCCGTTGCATATTTAGAAAAATGCTCATAATTTTAAAAATAATGAACTATTTTCACTAGCATTATTAGTGTGACGGTGCCTATTAGATTAGCTAGGAGATTGGGCTTTACTAAACTAGTGACAGATCTTCTTTAACCCCTTCCCGCTCCTGGACGTACTATTAGGTCATGGTAACTGTATCGTATCGTTCATGACCTAATAGTATGTCTCGGGACAAAGTCAGGACCCACTATGCTTGCTGTCAGTGAGTAGCTGACAGTTCTAATACACTGCACTACGCATGTAGTGTAGTGTATTAGAATTGCGATCAGGGCCTCCTGCCCTCAAGTCCCCTAGTGGCACAAAGTAATAAAGTAAAAAAAAAGTAAAAAGATGTGTAAAAAGAAGAAAATAAAAGTTTTAAAAGTATTAAAAGTAAAAATCCCCCTTTTTACCTTATCAGTCCTTTATTATTAATAAAAATATACGGCCTGAACTACAAAATTATTTCATTATTTATCCCGCACGGTGAACGCCGTAAAAGAAAATAATAATAAACCGAACCACAATCACAATTGTTTGGTCACTTCACCTCCCAAAAAATGGAATAAAAAGAGATCAAAAATTCGCATGTACCTAAAAATGGTACTGATCGAAACTACAGTTCGTTACGCAAAAAATAAGTCCTCGCACGGCTTTATTGATGGCTCTTAGAATAAGGAAACACAAAAAGTGAATGATTTTTTACAAAACGTATTTTATTGTGCAAACGCCATAAGACATAAAAAAACCTAGAAACATCTGGTATCGACGTAATCGTATCGCCCCGCAGAATAAAGTGAATATGTCATTTATAGCGCACGGTGAACGCTGTAAAAAAAATAGAATAAAAAAACAATAGTAGAATTGCTGTTTTTTTTTTTAAACTCATTTTATTGAACATACACAGTGCACAAGGTATGATAAACATAACATTTTGGGTGACATGCAAGAAACCCATTATTCCAATGTAACATAACCATACAAACAACAACATCGATCTCTGTTATACAATGAGAATAAGAAATAGTACATCCTTTTCCGGTCTGTTATTGAGTATAACCATTACATTTATAGAAACAAAAGCAATGCAAATATAAACAACCCTGTTATAAGTACTTGTACAATCCAGGACTGATCTCGTCCAACCTACTCTCGAACCTCCCCCCCCCAGTTGGGGCCCGCTACCCCGTCCCTGCTTACTCAATTAAACCCCAAGGCTGTTTAGGGAGGACCTGAGGTCACCTACATTAAATGATGCAAGAGGCGATGAGCACCAACTACCCCATACTTCCAGAAATTTATACGGACATCCCCTATGTTTGTATACTAGATTAGCGTAAGGTATTACTGAGTTAATCAGTGATTTCCATTGTGGAACCGTTGGGTGAAGATCTCCCATCCAACGAAGTGCAATAGCCTTTCTGGCCATGAACAGGGTCTCCCGTAAAAATATACCTTCATAGTGTGACCAGGAATTTGGTGGGAGCAGACCCAACAAACATAGCCCAGGCTCACAGGGGACTCGTTTACCTGTTACTGATGAGAGAAAGTCTGTGACCTCTCTCCAGAATTTAGATATTACCGGGCAGTGCCATACCATATGGTCAAAGTCTGCCCGATCATGCTGGCATCTTTTACAACTAGCCGAGGAAGATCTGCCCATATGCAATAGCCTGGTAGGAGTTATATAACATCTATGGATGATATAAAGCTGCGTCATTTTATTATTAGCCGCTGGTGAAACCGCAAGGTGTGAAGACATTGCATCAAGCCAATCCCCCTCAGTCAGGTTCGGAATCAGCCCCTTCCATCTGAGTTCCACCGCACATCCCGCATGTGCTAACCTTTGAGACAGCAGGAACGTGTAAACCACTGATATCAGGCCCCGCGGGCCTTGTGTTCGAAGCACCCCTATAAGGGGTAGGGAAGAAATCAAAGTCTGAGCGTGTCTGAATTGGGCCCTGAGAGCGTGATGCAGCTGTACACATCTAAATGTATCCCTCTCTGGCACCTGGAAAGTATCTTGTATCTCCCTGGCTGATAACGCGTGTCCATCTCCAGTACTCAAATGCTTCATTTGTGTCACCTCTAAACCCTCCTAGAATGCATGATCCTGAAATCCCAAAAAGTGAGGTAATCCAAGGTTGGACCACAACGGCAACTCTGCTACCGTATCTTTAAATTTCAGCAATGATTTTGCATGAGCCCACACCTGCTTCGCCAATTTAATCAACGGTAACGTATGCTTAGGGCTAAAATCATGTGGTTCTAGAACGGGCCATAAGTTAGATACTATGAGAAAATGTGCTAAATGATGTTCGGCATTGGGCAATGGATCATCCAACATCCACAGCCTAATATATCTAAGTTGACATGCCAAGTAGTATAAAAACACATCCGGTAGGGCCGCTCCCCCCCCCTCTGTTTGGGCCTCTGCAGAGTGTCTATTCTGAGCTTGTGTCTATTCTTTCCCCAGATAAATGGAGTAAATAAAGAGTTGACCAAATTAAAGAACTTTTTAGGAACCATTGTGTCCGCGTGCTCCAAGACATATAGCAATTTAGGTAGCACTACCATTTTAATTAGGTTAATTCTACCTGCCACTGATAAGGGGAGTGACTTCCAGACTGCAAATTTATCTTTCAAATAAGAAAGTAGAGGGTACACATTAATATCGTATGAGTGTGAACTATCCCTAGATATCCAAACTCCCAGATATTTAAAACTATGCACCACCTGTAGACCCTGAAAATGTGAACCCCACCCACAATTGTTAGAATGGAGAGGCATGAGATAGGACTTACTCCAGTTAACATGCAGGCCCGAAAAACTGCTAAACACCTCCATCAGTCTCATAGCCCTGGGTAGTGAGGCATTCGGGTTGGCCAGGAACAGCAGCATATCGTCAGCATACAATCCTATGCGGTCTTCCCGTGGTCCAATACGGATTCCCTGAAGGGCCCTATCTTTTCGAATCCCTATAGCCAGTGGCTCTATGGCAAGTGCGAACAATAATGGGGACAGTGGGCACCCCTGTCTCGTACCCCTATGAAGCAAAAAGGAGGGGGACAAAATTCCATTAACCACTACCGAGGCACGAGGCTCTTTATATATGGCCGTAATCCATTTGATAAAGTTAGTTCCAAACCCAAATTTCCTGAGGACCTCACATAGGTATGTCCACTCTACAGAGTCAAATGCCTTGGCAGCACCCAATCCTGCTGCTCCCACCACCCCATCTGAGTAACCACCTGAGCTCTACGAATACTATCCGAAGTGGATTTCCCTGGTATAAAACCGGTCTGATCAGAGTGTATGACATCATTGATGACCCGCGCTAGTCTATTGGCCAATAATTTAGTCAGTATCTTATAGTCTATGTTAAGCAGTGATATGGGACGATAAGAACCACACTCCTCTGGGTTCTTGCCTGGTTTCAGAATAACTACTATGGTAGCTTCTTTCATAGAATCCGCCAGGTCCCCCGCCAATAAGCACGCCTCAAATAGAGAAAGAAGTTGGGCTGACATAACCTCAATATATTGAACATATACTTCCAGAGGAATCCCATCCGGGCCCGAGGCCTTACCTTTAGTCATATCCAATATACACTCAGAGATCTCCTCTACTGTGAAGGGGGACTCTAGTAACTCACAACCCTCCTCCGACAACTGTGGAAACTGCATGTCATCCAAATATTTCTCCAACTCTTCCATTGAGTGCCCAGCCCTAGACGTATATAAGTCCCTATAGAAGTCTGCAAATTGAGCAACTATCTCCTGGGAGGTATGGACCAAAACATTCTGAGCGTTTCGAATGTTCAACACTGGAGGAGACAAGGTATTCTGTCTCACCACATGAGCCAAGAGTTTGCCGGATTGGTTACCCAATTCAAAAAAGGATTGGCCAGTGAAGAAGATTCTACGTTCCGCCTTCTCCTGTAGTACTAGAAGATAATCCCTCCCCACCGAGAGCCAAGCCTCCCTGTTTTGTGGGGAGGGATCACCCACAAACGCGGCCTCCAATTCTCCACATTTTCCCGCCAAATCCCTTTCCCTTTGGGCCGAGGAGCGCTTAACAAATGATATTGATGATTTCAGGCAACCTCTCAAATACGCTTTCAGCGTATCCCATCGTAGTAACCCATTCTGCTCCTGCCTATGTGCTTCAAGAAAGACATCTAGCTGATCTGGGATTCTATCGTTCGGTTTGATTAATTGGAGCCAAAACTGATGAATTTTAAGGGCCCCCGTCCTACCCACCTCCGGTAATGACATTTGCAGAAGAATCGGACTGTGATCAGAAATTGCTCTGGGAAGATGTTCAATGCTTTCCATAGAGTTATATACAGAGGGCGTGCCGAAAATATAATCTATACGAGACAATGCATCAAATTGTGGTGTGTGACATGTGAATTCACGAAGTCCCATATGACTAACTCTCCACAGATCTACCCAGCCTATCTCCTCCATTAATAAGGCTAATGGGGAGATCCCTTGTCTTACGTCCCCCTCTCCACTACACAGGAGCCGATCAATAGACTGATCCATTATAAGGTTCAGGTCTCCTAGGAGGATCACTCTGGCTTCTTGATATGCGGAAGCAAAGGAAACCGCCTCCCTAAGTAGTGCCAGAGACCCTGGCGGTGGGTTATATATCCCCATTACGACATAAGATGTGGAGTTAATGTTGACATGCACAAATACGTATCTCCCCTCAGGATCAATTCTGGTATGCATCACTTCCCACCTAAGAGTTCTATGTATTAATAGAGATACCCCTCTAGAGGCAGAAGTTCTAACGGAGTGTCTACTCCACTGAATCCAGGGCTTACATAAAAGCTGTACTGTGTCTGCTGTCAGATGCGTCTCCTGAAGACAGATTATATGTGGGTTCACATTCTTAAGCACAGAAAAAATCATATTCCGCTTCCTTGGAGTCCCCATGCCCCTCACATTCCAGGACAAGAACTTAAGTGACGCCATACTTAGAACACACTCTATGTACTGATAACAGCTCTTCCCTCTCCCCCCTCCCCCTAGGTAGTGCCAGTCCCTGATATGCTCTCAAAATGTAAGGTACTCGTTTTCTGACATAGTGCAAAACAGAGATCAAAAACATGAACCACATAAAAACCCAGCTAGCCATCAGAAGCTCAACAGGAGCTCAATAGCTATATACTATATATGCAGGGGGTAGCTTCCACCGATAAGGAATATACACAGTGGAATCACAAATCAGGCTGCGTACTCCACCAAGTTCCCCCCTGTAATGTGCTTTACTGTGCCACATAATAAGAGGAACAACCACCCGTTGGTCAGAATCCCCTATTAACACTTCGGTAACCTACTACAATCACGTATCTTAACAGGGATAATATATGATCTGGAACCATCCTGAACTCCGATCCCCCTTATAGGCATAATACAGGAAGATAAAGCATTATGATAGGGAACTTTAAACAATATCTCTCCCAAGTATAACCTATCCCCACATGCAGGACAACAAAAGTCCGTTCAGGATACATATTCACCATGCCAGTCCCCAAGAAATCCTTCATCTTCTAGGCGATCTCATATTCCTCAGCAACCATTCATCCGCCTCCTCCGGGTTAGCAAAAAATACTGCTCGATCTCCATCGACGACTCTCAAGCGGGCCGGATAAGCCATGGAATATGGAATTTGTCGGTCTCGCAGCTTTCGTTTAATCATCACAAACGATGCACGTTGACGTTGTAATTCCGGAGAGAAATCGGGGAAAATCGACACCGTGGCGTTATCCACTTTAATGGCCCCCTTGCGTCTGGCTGCCTGCAGGACCAGATCCCGGTCCTTACAATTTAACAATCTCGCCAGGAATGGTCGAGGGTTCGCTCCAGGGGGTGGCGGCCTCGCCGGAACCCTGTGCGCTCTTTCTACTGCAAAAGCCTGCGAAAACACGGTATCTGGAAACATATCTTTCAGCCATTTCTCTGTAAACTCGTCCGGACGGGATCCTTCTGCTCGTTCTGGTAGGCCTATAATGCGAAGGTTGTTCCTCCTCAGCCTGTTCTCCAAATCATCTGCTTTCTGGCGCCATAAATCCACCTTTCCAGAGAGGTCTCGTAGAGTGCGGGGTATATTAGCTGTACGGTCCTCCAGGTCAGACAACCTGGTTTCAGCATGCTCGACTCGGTCCCTCAAGTTGTGCAAATCCTGCCTCAGGAGACCCACATCCACCTTAACCTCCTCTATTTTTGTCGTGACCGAGGTCTTGGTCTCTAATATCGCCGCCAGCAGCGTCTCCGATACTTGCTGCAATGTCAGGCCAGGCTGTGCTGTTACCTCAACCGCAGGGCGTAACTCCAACTGCCCTCCAGGAACTTTTGCCGGCCCCTCTGCCCCATGCTGTGAGGCCTCGCCACGGGCGCCATCTTAGACCGCACCTCGGGCAAACTCTTTCAACTTCTCCGCGGCTCCTGCCGCTTTTGACGGACCCATTTTGCTCCTCAGGGGTCTCTTACCCTTTCTCCGCAAGTTATAAGAAATGGTGGCAACAGTAATTCCTCCGCAGGATAAATAATAGGGGTCTCTGGTCAGAGCCGAAGTTCCGTGCGACCGCTCACATCAGTGCCTGGCCACGCCCCCAACTAGAATTGCTGTTTTTTAGTCACCACGACACCTAAAAATAGAATAAAAACTGATCAAAACGCTGCATGCACCCCAAGAAAACTACAATGAATTCCTCAAGGGGTCTAGTTTCCAAAATCACTTTTGGGGGTTTCCACTGTTTTGGCACCACAAGACCTCTTCAAACCGGACATGGTGCCTAATAAAAAAGAGGCCTCAAAATCCACTAGGTGCTCCTTTGCTTCGGAGACCGGTGCTTCAGTCCATTACCGCACTAGGGCCACATGTGGGATATTTCTCAAAACTGCAGAATCTGGGCAATACGTATTAAGTTGCGTTTCTCTGATAAAAAAATTTGTGTAATAAAAAAAATGGTATAAAGAGTATTTTCTGACAAAACAAAATATGGAAATGTCACCTCTACTTTGCTCTAAATTTCTGTGAAACACCTAAAGGGTTCATAAACTTTCTAAATGCTGTTGTGAATACTTTGAGCGGTCTAGTTTCTAAAATGGGGTGTTTGATAGGGGTTTCTAATATATGGGCCCCTCAAATCAACTTCAGAACTGAACTGTAACCTAAAAAAATAAATAAATTAGGCAATACTTTGCTTCTTACATTATACAGATAATGAGCCGTGCCCACCCCTAGATAACCCCAGTTTTGATAGTTTGTATAAACGGAGACCCCTATTAGACCGTTTCAGTGCCCAGTTTTCCCAAGCATACACCCCCGAGAAGTGTATTTCTATTGATGAGTCCTTGGTACATTTTAAAGGGAGGGTTCAATTCCGCGAGTACCTACCGGGTAAGAGGGCAAGGTATGTCGTGAAGATGTATAAGCTGTGTGAGAGTGCATCAGGGTATACCTACAGATTTAGGATATATGAAGGGAAGGACAGCAGTATTCAGCCCCCAGAATGCCCCCCCTTACTGGGAGTTAATGCAAAAATTGTGTGGGATTTGGTGCACCCACTGCTGGACCAGGGTCACCACCTCTACCTGGATAATTTTTATACCAGCGTCCCACTCTTCAACTGCCTCGCTTCCAGAAGTACTGCGGCATGCGGCACTGCTAGAAGAAATCCGAGAGGCCTCCCTAAGACTCTGCTTGGGCAAACAAGAAGGGGTGAGAGCAAGGCACAATCTAGCAGCAACATATTGTGTGTCAAGTACAAGGACAAGAGAGATGTCCTTGTATTGACAACAACACATGCCCACACCAGTACCCATGTACCTGTACGAGGTACCAGTACAGAGACCCCCAAACCAGACTGCATCCTGGACTACAGTAGGTACATGGGAGGGGTGGACTTGTCAGATCAAGCCCTGAAGCCCTACAGCGCCATGCGGTGTGGTATAAGAAGCTGGCCGTGCACATCATACCGATGGCTTTGTACAATGTGTACGTGCTACGTCGATGTGCAGGCCAGAGGGGAACTTTCCTGGAATTTCAAGAGGTGATTATCAAGAACCTAATCTTTAGGGACCAAGAAGGGGGGGGCACCCAGTACTTCTGGAAGCGAGGCCACACGCATCGTACCAGGGCAACACTTTCCAGGAGACGTTCCCCAAACTGGCAAGAAGGGAAAAAGTCAAAAGAGGTGCAAAGTCTGCTATAAGAGGGCGATAAGGGAGGACACAATATATCAATGTGACAAGTGTCCCGAAAAACCAGAGCTCTGTATGAAAGAGTATTTTAAAATGTATCATACATCCCTTGGTTTATAATTTACCCCAATTTTAATTAACCCTGATGTACTCCGCACAGCTTATCCCCCCTCGTCTTTCCCCTCTGGGCCCTGCTGTGTGCCCAGGCAGCTGATAACAGCAACATGTAGGGTATTGCCGTACCCAGGAGGACCCATATTATAGTTTATGGGTTGTATGTCTCCGGTCAAAATGCTCACTACACCTCTAGATGAATGCCTTAAGGGTGTAGTTTTTAAAACAGGGTCACTTCTTGCGGGTTTCAACTGTACTGGTACCTCAGGGGCTTCTGCATACATGACTTTGCACCAGAAAATCCCCAGTAGGCCAAATGATGGTCCTTTCCTTCTGAGCCCTCCCATGGGCCCAAACGGCAGTTTATCACCACAAATGCGGTATTGCGGCACTCAGAACAAATTGCGCAACAGAATGGGGTATTTTGTTCCCTCTAAAAAGAAGAAATTTTGATAAAAAATGACATCTTATTGGAAAAAATGACATTTTTTTCATTTCACAGCCCAATCCAAATAGGTGCTGTGAAAAAACTGTGTGGTCAAAATTGTAACAACAACCATAATTGAATTCCTTGAGGGGTGTAGTTTCCAAAATGGGGTCACTTATGGTGGGTTTCCATTGCTTTGATACCTCTGGGGCTCTGCAAATGCGACATGGCACCCGAAAACCACTCCAGCTAATCTGGACTCCAACAAACAAATAGCACTACTTTCCTTATGAGCCCTCCCATGGGCCCAAACAGCAGTTTATCACCACAAATGGGGTATTGCCGCACTAAGGACAAATTGGGAAACGAAATGGGGTATTTTGTTCCCTGTGAAAATAAGAAATTTTGATCAGAAATGACATTTTATTGGAAAAAATGACATTTTTTTAATTTCACAGCCCAATTCAAATAGGTGCTGTGAAAAAACTGTGCTGTCAAAATGGTAACAACAACCATAAATGAATTCCTTGAGGGGTGTAGTTTCCAAAATGGGGTCACTATTGGGGGATTCCTACTGTTTTGGCACCTCAACACCTCTTCAAACCTGGCATGCTGCCTAAAATATATTTTCTAATAAAAAAAAAAGAGGCCTCAAAATGCACTAGGTGCTTCCTTGCTTCTAGGGCTTGTGTTTTATTCCACGAGCGCAGTAGAGCCACATATGGGACATTTCTAAAAACTGCAGAATGTGGACAATACATATTTAGTAGTGCTTCTCTGGTAAAACCTTCTGTGTTACAGAAAAAATTTGAATAAAATTGAAATTCAGCAAGAAAAATGAAATTTGCAAATTTCACCTCCACTTTGCTTTCATTCCTGTGAAATGCCGGAAGGTTAAAAAAAAAATTCTAAATGCTGTTTTGAATACTTTGAGGGGTATAGTTTTTAAAATGGGGTGTTTTATCAGGGTTTCTAATACATAGGCCCCTCAAGCCACTTCAGAACTGAAGAGGTACCTTAAAAAAAGGCTTTTGAAATTTTCTTAAAAATATGAGAAACTGCTGCTTATGTTCTAAGCCTTGTAACGTCCAAGAAAAATAAAATAATGTTCAAAAAACGATGCCAATCTAAAGTAGACATATGGGAAATGTGAACTAGTAACTATTTTGGGTGGTATAACCGCCTGTTTTACAAGCAGATGCATTTAAGCTCTGAAAAATGCTATTTTTTCAAAATTTTCTCCAAATTTTGCAATTTTTCACCAATAAACACTGAATATATCGACCAAATTTTACCACGAACATGAAGACCAATTTGTCACGAGAAAACATTCTCAGAATCGCTTGGCTAGGTTTAAGCATTCCGACCTTATTACCACATAAAGTGAAATATGTCAGATTTGAAAAATGGGCTCTGAGCCTTAAGGCCAAAACTAGGCTGCGTCCTTAAGGGGTTAAAGAGGCTCTGTCACCAGATTATCTCCTACATAGTCTGATCGGCGCTGTAATGTAGAGAACAACAGTGTTTTTTATTTTGAAAAACAATCATTTTTGAGCAAGTTATGAGCAGTTTTAGATTTATGCTAATTAGTTTCTTAATGACCAACTGGGCGTGTTTTTACTTTTGACAAAGTGGGCGTTGTACAGGGGAGTGTATGACGCTGACCAACCCGAATCACGCACTCCTCTCCATTCATTTACACAGCGCATAGGGATCCTGTTTTTTATTTATAAAACCTATTTTCACCACTTTATTAGCGATTTTAGATTTATGCTAATGAGTTGCTTAATGCCCAACTGGGCGTGTTTTTACAATTTACCAACTGGGCGCTATACAGAGGAGTGTATGACGCTGACCAATCAGTGACCAATCAGCATCATACACTTCTCGTTGTTCCAGCCTAGCTTCTTTCACTGCACAATCACACTGTACTGTGGATCATGCTGGGCTGGAACAATGAGAAGTGTATGACACTGATTGGTCACTGATTGGCTAGCGTCATACACTTCTCTTTACAACGCCCAGTTGGTAAAAACACGCCCAGTTGGGCATTAAGAAACTAATGAGCATAAATCTAAAATTGCTCATAATTTGCTAAAAAATGATTGTTTTTCAAAATAAAAACCACTGCTGTTATCTACATTACAGCGCCGATCAGATTATGTAAGAGATAGGGCACTTATAATCTGGTGACAGAGCCTCTTTAACTCACCCTAAGGCCCCATTCACACGTGTTGGCTTTCATATGGATTCTGATGACAATCTGCATACCATGCATATGAGGTTTCCGCAACACAGTTCACATGCTTTGAAAAAATTTCCACGTGTATTTTTGTCCACACCATGAAAAGAAATCCATCACAGTATTAAGCAGACACCACCTCCTCCTGTATTTTTGCAAGCTCCCTATGTATTTGGACTCACCCTGGATGACCTGCTACCTGGAGCCCTCATCGGAATTACCCCTAAATGGCCAAGAGACTTTTCTCTTTCTGGACTCTTTAAACCTCCCCCCCTTCCCTTCTGTTCTATTTCTGTTTGCCGTGGAATTCCATGGCTGGTTGTAAAAAGTTGGAAAATATTTACAATAAAAACATGTTGATAAAAAAAAAGAAATCCACCACAGCAATACATAGCATGCTACTTATTTTGCACGGAAAAGCCGAGGATAAACGATTAGTGCTCCATATATTTGAGGAAGTGCTTCCCCCTCCCTTATAATTCATAGGGCTCCATTATGTCCTTTTAGCCTCCGTCGGGCTGGTAGCGTCAGTATACCTTATTTTTGAAGGATGGAATAGTGTAGTAGACTTTGCTATTCCATCCTGAGAGATTCCACAAAAAACGTATATACCACTCCTGACATCACTATATGGACAGTGATGTCACGAGTTTCCCAATGCTGGAGTCCCCAGACAGAGCATCACAAGTGCTCTGCCCGTGAACTTTGTCCCTGGCAAAGCTCCTGACGTTACTGTCCATATATGTAAAGTGACGTCAGGGGATTCTCCAGGGCCGCAATCCCTGGCCAGAGCATTGCCGACGCTCTGGACATGTACTCTGGCTTTGCAAAGTTTCTGACATCACTTACATATATGGACATTAGGAACAGCACTAGAGTCCGTGGGCAGAGCGCTAGTAGAAGGCTCCAGGCGTGGAAAAGCTCCAGACATCACTGCCATTTATGGACAGTGACTTCAGGAGTTTCCCCAGGGTCATTGCCCGGGCGATGTATCCCACTGTATGCCGTAATATGGGATACATTTTGTCTAAATAGGACAAAATTCAGGGCATTATCCGGTTACTGACTGCTCCATGGTTTTGTTCACTGTAATTGACGTCAGCAAGAAAATACGTTAATACGTAGAATGTACAAATGTGAGCGCCACACTTTCTGTTGACCAACCCCGGTAATAGAGGGTGGCTCAGACATCTCTGATGGCGGCCCTGGAAGTAGCACCAGGGCCCTTGCACCTAAGTGGGCCCAAAGGCTTAGTTACCACATAAGTAGACAACAGGATTATAAATGACACATCGTAGTTGGGGAACCCTGTAGCAGATTTTTCATTTTTAAAATGATGCCTCTGCCTCTAGGAAAAAACTAGCACTCTGGTGTGCTACAAGTTCTAGTGTTTTTTGTGGCTTCAGTCAGCGTGCGCATTAATGGGCAACCCTTGGACAGCAGCAGCCATCTTTAAAGTCCAATGCAGCTAGTGAATTCTGAGGCTTTCCACTATGCACAATTATGTTGCATGCAACAAGGGACGTTTGCTGGATTTCTCTGTGTTTGCCCAGAATCACACCCCTTGGGACACCTGGAGCAGTAACTACAGGCAAGTCAAGGCAAACACAGGATTTTTAAAGGGGGGTTTATAAATGCTTACTTTTTAAACAAAGTTATTTTTTCCACACACTTGCTATTCTCTAAATTTTTCCGCTTTTTTTTTTTTATATATAGCTCCAGCAAGCCAGTTACTGTTACTTTATATTGTGAGTAGACTAAGTTATAGTTTCAGTATAAGTTCTAAGTGCAAAGGACCTATCTAAAAATTTAGACATAAAAATTAATAAATTACAATTTCAAGGTGTGGTGTAAGCTGTTGAAATTCCCATCTATATTTCATACCATGTATAGTTTTTTCCACATGCCAGTAGTTAAGGTTTGTAGGCAGTTTATCTGGTGATTTATAATTTGAATTACTCTATATCCTTAGGGTTTTTTTTAAAAAGATTACTCAAAAAGGTTGTCCTACCCTTAAATATCATATTCATTGTATGGAACATTATTGATGCCTGCTTGTCAGGGAAGAAGCAGAGCTTCAGAGACTTCTTCTGCCGGGGAAGTAAGAAGGGACAATATCATCAGCTGCCAAAGAGGGAAGGAGAATGATTTTGCTTGGAGCCACCCACTTCCCCCAAAAGACCAGATTAACAGAAGCACCAAAGGGGGACACATGGAAGCAAAAAAATATGGAAAATGTATTTATTTAATGCAAGAAACACAACATAATGGAATATTTAATCATATACCTGACTATATATTTTCAGTGAGTAAAGGAAGGTCTCTTTCGAGGCATTTGAGAGACAATAGCACTTTTTAAAATTGTTATTTTGCTAAGAAATTTACAAAAGCTATTTCTTGAGTAAGAAAAGAAAGATATTTTAAGTTCTTTATCAAGAGTCATTTTGTCAAATGACTCATCAAGTGAGGGGTAAAGATCACAAAAGTACAGTGAATGAGTTAAATATAAAATGCCAAAGCAGCAGACATGTCCTCAGCCTGGAGCACAATCTGATTTCTGTTTGTACTTCTTGTTCTTGGTGTAAAGCATCAATTCACAGCTCGGGAATGATTTTATGTGGCAGAAGCTACAAGTTCCATGGAATGATCTTGAGAACAAGGGCAAGCATACAACATCACATAATTTCTTATGAAGAACTGTCATCCAGATTGAAATTTGCACTTTGTGTGGAATCAAATATAACTGAACTTTAAATAATATTTTATTAAAATCAAATTTCTGTCTTAGTATTCTATATAATTTTGTTTAATGCTCATGGTGTAAAATATGTTTGACAGTATGCAAGAAAGGATGATTACAGTATGTCTGGGGTAGGTTCAACACTTTCTCTGATATTAACATGGTTAAAAAAGTATAATAAAGAACAAAAGCATAATAAAAAACAAAACTTGATATGCTTCTGTACATGGTTTTATACAGTAGTTTCTCTCTAAATAGGTAAATACATAGAGAAAAAATAATTTGATTGCAGTGGTTGAGTATAATAGGTAAGTAACCAACAATTACACTAATCTTCTAGATCTATGTATCCTTTTTCTAAGAGACCTTGAAAAACAAGTGAGAACTTTTTAGGATTACCCTTTATATTTCCAAATTATTTTTATATTACTCTATGCTGACAGTAACAGGGACAGTATATTAACAGCTCCCATTGATTTTCATGGAATATAATGGTTCTCACGACCATTTTTTTACATTGATGGGTCCAGTGCAAAGGTTTCATGAGTAGCCCCGTATTCTTTACACACCTTAACCCTTTGGAGACGCAGCAAATTTGTTTGTTTTTTCATTTGTTTTTTTCTTTACCGCCTTCCAAAAGCCATAACTTATTTCTTTTCATGTCGACATTGTCATATGAGTGCTTGTCTTTTGCAGGACAAGTTGTAGTTCATTATAAAAAGCTATTCTTTGTGGGGTAAAATGGACAAAAAACTGAAATTCCCCTTGTCATGTTGGGTTCGTGGACCAACAGGGCCTTAGTGGTATACAGCACAGCACGGCGACAGCTCAGCACGGCACTAGATCAGGATACAGGTTACAGGATACAGGAACAGGGAACACTGGAAGCAGGAAACACTAGGGGACCATTTGCAAGACAGACTTAGGATAAGACAACAACGCTCAGGCATAGAAGCAAGGGGCTGAACCCCTCTTATAGTCCAGGTACTTATGGGCTGATAGTTCATTGAAGTCCGGTGCGCGCGCTGCCCCTTTAAGAGCGGGCACGAGCATGCGCGCGCACCCTACGGGATCCGGCTGAGGTGAGTGGAAGCGAGCGCTGGCGTCTCCTGAGGAGGAGACTGGGTCCAGCGCTCGCCGACTCGTGGCTGCGGATGTCAGGGGGAGAGTGGAACTGATGGCCTGCGGCCATGGACATGACACCCCTATTGTTTTTTGAGTTTCATATTTATGATGTTTACTGTGCGGTAAAAACAACCTGTTATCTTCATTCTATGGGTTAATATGATTACAGCTATACCAAATATATTTTGCTTTTTTTATGTTTTATCACTTTTAAAAGAAAAAACTATTTGCCAAAAAAAAATCGTTGCCATATTCTGAGAGCCATAACTTTTTTATCGATTAAGAAGTGGGAGGGCTTGTTTATTTTGGAACAAGGTGTAGTTTTATTGGTACCACTTTAGGGTACATGCAACATTTTAATTAGAATAGTTCTGACTTTTACAGACGCCATTATACCAGTTATGTTAATTTAAAAAAAAATAATTATATTACTTTAGGAGACAAATGGGAAAAGGTTTTTTTTGTGAAATGTTACGTTTTTTGAACCAGCTATCCTTGGATTGCTTGCTCAATATACTGCAATACTTATGTACTGCAGTATATTGTGCTTTTTACCGGCTCCTTTAAGCCCTGCTGGCAGACCTGGGGGCTTTCACTAGGCCCCCAGGCTGCCATGACAACCATCGGCAACCCACCATTTCAAAGCGTGTTGGGCGATGGGCTGTCTTTCTATTGGTTTAGATGCCGTAGTCACTGCAGACTGTGACATCTAAGTGGGTAAACAAGCGGGATAGGAGTTATCTCCAATTCAGTCCGTTGCAGTGAGGTAATGGCTGTAAAATATAGCTAACACCCGCTCAGTATGGAGTGTGCTCAGACCGCGACCCTGCTCCATACTTCCTCTTAGTGGATGTCACATAAATGTACCTAAAATATCGCCAAGATGTTAATGGGAAAGGTTTTGGACTTTAAGGTGAAGTCTTCTTTGATTGGAATCGTTCACCCTCCCTTTTCTTCTCCATCCGCCCAGATTGCAATTAATAGTTCATCGAGCCATAAAAAAAAAAAAAATTGTTCAGCACTCCGTTCCGCTCTAACTAGTATTCATTTATTTCATATATGGACGCTGACATCAGGGGCTTATCCAGTCCCAGGGTCCCCGGCCATAGCGCTTCTGATACTCTGGCCGGGGACTCCGTAGTTGATAGCCCCTGACATCATTGTCTAATTATGGATTGTGATGTCCGGGGCTTCTCTGGTCCCGGGGTCCCTGGCCAGAGTGCTTCCGATGCTCTGGCCGGGGATTTCGTAGTTGAAAGCCCCTGACATCACTGTGTCACTTCCACAGGGCCGGAATCCCCAGGCCAAGTGCTACCTAATGCTCTTCCTAGGGTTTCCGGCCCTGGGGAATCCCCCACAATGTTTAACGTATACCTCTGATGGATGCCATACAGCGGTATATGTCACATATAGGGGCTAATGGAGCCCTATGGACACGTTTAGCACGTACATCGGGAGCTTTCCCAATATACACGCAAAATGGATGGCTAAAACGTCACCCCAGGAGGCCAGCCTGGCAGCAGGCCGGCTAAATGTTGCAGCTTTCCGCAGCAAATATTCCGGGCAAAAAACTGTACCAAAATTTTGTGCGTTTTTTCACCCGGAATTCCCGGAAACAATTTGTACTTTTTCGCAATGTAGCCGCCCCATGTGAACTTAGCCTAAGCGTCCACATGTAGCTTAAACACTGCGGATTTTCCGCAATGTATTTCATTGTGGAAAATCCGCAATGTAGTACAGTAGCAGCAGAGTGGATGAGACCTGAACAAATCTCATCCACACGCTGCGTAAAAATTAAGCAGAAAAAAACGTTCATAAATGTACCTGCGGTGCATTTTTTTAATCCACAGCATGTCAATTTATGTTGTGGAATCGCTGCTTTTTAGTTGCGAGTTTTCCCCATTGAATTCAATGGGAAGGTAAACCCCGCAACAGATAGCAGATGCTTCAATTTTGCAGGAGAAAAGTTGCGATTCCGCTGCAAAAATCACAATTTTATTTACCCAGATCTCCCTGCTTCTGCGTCCAGCCGGGCCCCCAGGGATGACGTTTCATCCCATGTGATTGCTGCAGCGGTCACATGGGATGAAACGTCATATCAGGAGGCCAGGCTGCAGAACGTCAGGGGGACGCATCACCATGACTACAGGTAAGTAGGAATTTTCCTCTACCTGCTGTTTTCCGCAGCGGACATTCTGGCTGAAAAACTGCACCACAATGCTCAAAAACTGCACCACAATTTGGTGCGGTATTTCAGCTGGAATTCCCTGCAGGGACAGGGCAGATAAGCTATGTAATTTTACGCAGCGTATCCTCCCTGTGTGAACACAGTCTTAATCTGTAAATTATATTAGTGATCAAAAAAAGAATGTGTCATAACAAAATGAGTAACCAGCAACATGAACACTCTTAGATCATTTGTATACACACTATACTTATCAAATTGATGTTTTAATGCCAGCAAGGCAATATCTTGAGGAATAGAAATGTAAAGCAATATAACATCTCAGTTAAGCCATGAATATGTTTGGTGTAATTTTTTGGTCATAAAGACACAGAGTAATTCCTTTGCGTCCCTAAACACTGAACAAGAGGCGGCAGCAAGCAATCCAGCCAGGGGGCGTAGCTTAAGGCTCATGAGCCCTGGTGCAAGAATTCAGCTTGGGCACCCCTACCCCACCCCAACACCACCAGACCCCTGAGCAGGCCTATGCCCAGCTGCCTTGCCCAACAGCCCCCATGGATGCACCCACAGCATAATGCCCCCCATAGCTGCCCACAAACAGTATAATGCCCCCCATAGCTGCCCCTACAGTATAATGCCCACACACAGTATAATGCCCCCATAGCTGCCCCCACACAATATAATGCTCCCATAGCTGCCCCCATAGTATAATGCCCCAATAGCTGCCTCCACACAGTATGATGCCTCCACACAATATAATGTCCCCATACAGTATAATGCTCCCCATAGCTGACCAAAAGAGTATAAAGCCCCCCATAGCTGCCCCTCATAACTGCCCCTGTACAGTATAATACCCCCATATCAGCTCCCAATACAGTATAATGCCCCCCATATAAGCTCCCTATACAGTGTAATGCCCCCCATATCAGCCCACATACAGTATAATGCCCCCCATATCAGCTGCCCATACAGTATAATGCCCCCCATATCAGCCCACATACAGTATAATGCCCCCATATCAGCCCCAAATACAGTATAATGCCCCCCCATAACAGCCCCCATACAGTATAATGCCCCCCATATCAGCCCCCCATACCGTATAATGCCCCCATATCAGTCCCCCATACAGTATAATGCCCCCCATATTAGCCCCCGACAGTATAATGCCCCCCATATCAGCCCCCCATACAGTATAATGCCCCTATATCAGCCCCCCGCAGTATAATGCCGCCCCCACCATATCAGCCCCCTATACAGTATAATGCCCCCATATCAGCCCCCCATACAATATAATGCCCCCCCTGCCATATCAGCCCCCCCCCCATACAGTATAATGCAGCCATATTTGCATAATAGAAAATTAATTAAATCACTGACCTATCCCCGTTCCCAAGCTGGGTGGAGGATCCTACTCCTCCTTTGGCTATGAGTGACTCGGCGTAGACTGGCGTGATGACATCACTACATTGCGCATGTCTGCGTCGAGCTGCTCAGGGTACAGTGAATGCTGGAGCAAGGAGCCTTCAGCTCATTGCTCCAGCATTGAATGGAACCGGGACCTCCGTGAGTGACTCGCGACCCCCCTGAGGTTTTCTCACGACCCCCCAGGTGGTCGCGACCCACAGTTTGTAATGTATTGTACAGTTTTCTCCACCGCAAACACAGACAGCACAAAACAATACATTACGGGCCCCCTCTGCAGCTCACCTGCAGGATCTTCCGCTCCGGCTCTTCCACGCTGGCTGGAACGCCCCTCACTTGAGATCACGGTCACATGGTACACTGAGTGTACCATGTGTCCGTGACGTCTAAGGAGAACGGCTCATAACAAGGAAGCGCCAGAGTATTTATTTAATCATTAGCGTGCTGTGTGGCAGTGCTGTGCGACCGCTGCGATCCCTATAGCTACGCCACTGAATCCAGCCTCTCGTTTAGCGAACAGATGCCAGACATAATGGGCCTCATATGGGTGGTAGATTTTTTTCCCCTTATGAAACTTGGGCAATACATGCATTATTGGCATAATGTGACAATATTAATAAATATTTTGGAACTCAAAGAAAGAGCTTTTTTGTATACAGATGGTGGGCTCCTTGCATGATTCTTCCCAGCCACCCTGTTGTTATACAGTAGGCTGAATTCCTTTTCTACTAGACCTTGGTATTTGTCCAAAGCTGGAACCATGGACTCCAGTGGATAAAGATATTGATTGGAAATTCTAAACATATCTGCCTGACTTGAGGTTCTGATCTCTATATGGTTTTCTTTCCGTAACTCGTTTAGGCATATAAGTGATAACTGTTCTTTGAATTCCAAATTTGTATACTCATTGGTGTCTTCCTGTACAGTTGTATTCTGGGATTTATCTTCATGTAATATAAAGAAATGTCTCAAAAAAGATTTCCCGAAAATATATTTACATTTAAGATGGTTCTGAAAAGATAAAAATGTTTCATTGGTATAAGGTGAGACCCCATGAGAATACTTCTATTTGTTCAAATGATAATACAGTGAAGGAAATAAGTATTTGATCCCTTGCTGATTTTGTAAGTTTGCCCACTGTCAAAGACATGAACAGTCTAGAATTTTTAGGCTAGGTTAATTTTACAAGTGAGAGAGATTATATAAAAAAAAAAAGAAAATCACATTGTCAAAATTATATATATTTATTTGCATTGTGCACAGAGAAATAAGTATTTGATCCCTTTGGCAAACAAGACTTAATACTTGGTGGCAAAACCCTTGTTGGCAAGCACAGCAGTCAGACATTTTTTGTAGTTGATGATGAGGTTTGCATACATGTTAGATGGAATTTTGGCCCACTCCTCTTTGCAGATCATCTGTAAATCATTAAGATTTTGAGGCTGTCGCTTGGCAACTCGGATCTTCAGCTCCCTCCATAAGTTTTCGATGGGATTAAGGTCTGGAGACTGGCTAGGCCACTCCATGACCTTAATGTGCTTCTTTTTGAGCCACTCCTTTGTTGCCTTGGCTGTATGTTTTGGGTCATTGTCGTGATGGAAGACCCAGCCACGAGCCATTTTTTATATCCTGGTGGAGGGAAGGAGGTTGTTACTCAGGATTTGACGGTACATGGCTCCATCCATTTTCCCATTGATGCGGTGAAGTAGTCCTGTGCCCTTAGCAGAGAAACACCCCCAAAACATAATGTTTCCACCTCCATGCTTGACAGTGGGGACGGTGTTCTTTGGGTCATAGGCAGCATTTCTCTTCCTCCAAACACGGCGAGTAGAGTTAATGCCAAAGAGCTCAATTTTAGTCTCATCTGACCACAGCACCTTCTCTCAATCACTCTCAGAATCATCCAGATGTTCATTTTTAAACTTCAGATGGGCCTGTACATGTGCCTTCTTGAGCAGGGGGACCTTGCGGGCACTGCAGGATTTTAATCCATTACGGCGTAATGTGTTACCAATGGTTTTCTTGGTGACTGTGGTCCCAGTTGCCGTGGGATCATTAACAAGTTCCCCCGTGTAGTTTTCGGCTGAGCTCTCACTTTCCTCAGGATCAAGGATACCCCACGAGGTGAGATTTTGCATGGAGCCCCAGATCGATGTCGATTGACAGTCATTTTGTATGTCTTCCATTTTCTTACTATTGCACCAACAGTTGTCTCCTTCTCACCCAGCGTCTTACTTATGGTTTTGTAGCCCATTCCAGCCTTGTGCAGGTCTATGATCTTGTCCCTGACATCCTTAGAAAGCTCTTTGGTCTTACCCATGTTGTAGAGGTTAGAGTCAGACTGATTAATTGAGTCTGTGGACAGGAGTCTTTTATACAGGTGACCATTTAAAACAGCTGTCTTTAATGCAGGCACCAAGTTGATTTGGAGCGTGTAACTGGTCTGGAGGAGGCTGAATTCTTAATGGTTGGTAGGGGATCAAATACTTATTTCTCTGTGCACAATGCAAATAAATATATATAATTTTGACAATGTGATTTTCTTTTTTTTTTTTAATATATATAATCTATCTCTCACTGGTAAAATTAACCTAGCCTAAAAATTCTAGACTGTTCATGTCTTTGACAGTGGGCAAACTTACAAAATCAGCAAGGGATCAAATACTTATTTCCTTCACTGTACGTAGATAAATTTAGAACATCCAGATCCTTGTTGGTTGCTAGTGACTACCCCAGATATTTCTAAATAGCGTCATGGTGCTTTCTAACTCCACGTCTGACCCATTTTTTTTCTTATTATTTTTTTTGTTTTTTGATAGTTTGATACTGTGGGTGAACTCTGGGATGATGTATTTATTGTAACATTATCAGCAAATTGGTATTCATATCCAAGGAGTCAAACTAACATGTTGTAAACCCTCATATCTTCTCTGTAATGTCAAGTTCCTGAAGCCGGGTAAGCTGGGATTTCTTTCTATTTTCTTCCAGCCATGACTCTACAGAGTTTATTAACCAGACATTTTTGGATTCTTGCTTATCCATCACCCTCCGCACCTATTCCCCACCTTCTACACAAACTCCCCCTCCAGCTGCTACCCCCAAAGATGTGTCGATTACTTCCCTGGCTTCCGCATTACATTATCTGCTGTATTGCACAATGCCCCCAAATACTGTACTTTAGAAATATTGAAACACATACTAACATCCAGCAACAAAAATAATGGTGTCATAATTATATTTACCCCCAAAATAATATTGCTACATACAGTGCCCCTAAAACAGTAGTGTCAGACACACAATAAAAGTGCTCACCTTTCTGCTACACACAGTAATAGTTCTGCTTTTTATGCCCGATACAGTAATAGGGTCTCTTTTAATGCCCCATAATACAGTAGTGTTCCTCCTAGTGCCCCACACAGTAATAATGCCCCGTTTTGTGTCCCACACATTAACTGTGTCCCTCTTTATGCCCCCACACAGTGCCCACAATGCCCCCTATGTGCTCCACACAAAGTTAAAGGTGTTATCTAGGATTTTAAAATTAATGACCTGTGCTTAGGATAGGCTATCAATATTACATCAGTGGGGGTCCGACTCACAGCGCTCCTACCGATCAGCTATTGTTAGCCTATCCTAAGTATAGGCCATCAATTTTAAATCCTATTTAACACCTTTAAGGCTCCCTTTTTAACACCTACACAGCAATAACGCCCATTTTGTGCCCACCAACACAGTAATAGTGGCTATAAATGTAATAAAACTGATACTGACCTAACCCTGTTCTCACGCATTGAGGCTGAGGCCTTTTTCAGCCTGTGCTGCCAGTGAGTTTGTGTAGATGGTGCAATGCAGTGAGGTCATCGCACTTCCTGTGCCAGGCCACTGAAAGCACAGGACAGTACACACTATAGAGAAATCCGGGTCCAGACTAGATCCCAGGTAAG
The DNA here is from genome assembly GCF_050947455.1 of Rhinoderma darwinii. Taxonomy (NCBI): domain Eukaryota; kingdom Metazoa; phylum Chordata; class Amphibia; order Anura; family Rhinodermatidae; genus Rhinoderma; species Rhinoderma darwinii. Next base: position 160,457,995 of record NC_134688.1, on the reverse strand, counting down.
CCTGTTAATCTGGTGGTCAACATACCATCACACACTGTGTAAAACCTCATAGTTTAATGGGTGTTAAAAAGAACTTTGTTTTGCCCCACAGCTTACCTAAAGACCTTTCAACTGGAGCAAGAATAGTCTAGGTTCTATAGAACCTTTAGACTTAGGACTAATTTTTGTAGCCCTCCTGCCCAGCAGGACTTCATAATCCAACTAAGTAGGTCAAGACGAAAACCCAGTAGAGAAATCCGAGTCCAGACTAGATCCCAGGTAAGCCTGTTAATCTGGTGGTCAACATACCATCACACACTGTGTAAAACCTCATAGTTTAATGGGTGTTAAAAAGAACTTTGTTTTGCCCCACAGCTTACCTAAAGACCTTTCAACTGGAGCAAGAATAGTCTAGGTTCTATAGAACCTTTAGACTTAGGACTAATTTTTGTTTCCCTCCTGCCCAGCAGGACTTCATAATCCAACTAAGTAGGTCAAGACGAAAACCCAGTACTATCCATCTCTAACTGAAGTCTACATACACCGCATAATTTGAACCCATCTAAACTTATTACACCCATGAGACAGTCATAGATTTAATAGATAGAGAAGTAAATAACATCCTACACCATTACTGCTTAGGCTATTACCTAATGTATTGCAATCTAACTTCTCATGAGAATAGAGCTCTGTCGTCAAATAACCGTAACTTCATCGTCAAGCCTGCTAACAAAGGCGGCATGATCGTGGTAATGGATCACACAGACCATCTCGAGGAGATCAATTGCCAGTTGTCAGAAATTACAAAATTATCCTTGATCCCACCCCAGCAATACGCTCCAAGATACTCATTATACTAGACAAATATTTAGAGATGGAAACCAGTGACAATAAAACCTAGTCCTTTATGATCAATCCCCACCCAATCACCCCAGTATTTTACATTGTACCGAAAATTTATAAATCTCGAAATAAACCTCCAAGGTGACCAATTATAACATCTACCAATTCCATCCTGGTCTCACTTTCGATTATTTTCTTAAAAATTCTCACCCCACTAATAAAGAAAACACGTTTCTTTCTATTTGAAAACAGCCAATTCCCCCAGAAGTTACGTACCATCGCCACAATCCCAACCAATAGCATTTTGACAACTTTAGATATTACCATTCTATAGACTTCAATCCAACACCAAAAGGACTTACAAGCAGTTGAGAAACTACTCATTTTAGCACACATCTCAACCAACTCGATACAACTATGTCTTTATCTTTTACACCGTGTACTTTCTGAGGTAATGACTTCTATGTTCAAATTTGCGGGACTGCTATAGGCTCGAATGTGGCCCCTATATGAAAACAGCTACATGTCACTATTTGAGGATGAATTTGTTTACAATAACCCAAGTTTCTACGAAAATATGCTGTTACAGATAAATAGATTAGAATTTTTGCATATGGGAAGACAACCAAGACTCTTTGAGTCCGTGCAGCAATTCAACAATGTTAGAACTGAATTGCCATTTAGTCATAGTTCAAAAAGATAACCCTGGCCATTTACTGTAAATACAGATATCTACTCCAAACAAACCGAAGGAAATGGCTTACTACTTTACAGTAGTTGATATCCAAGATCCACAAGGGAATCTCTTACCCAATCACAATGCAAAAGAGTAACACATTGTTTCAGATCCTATTACACGACTGACCACTTCCTACAAATGTCTGATAAATACAAAGAAAGAGGCTATCCTCAAAAACGACTGGACTCTGAACTACAAGACTGCCTCTCAACAACTACTTAAACCAGAAAACGATGTTACCATAGCCACATCCCATTTGTACATACGATCAGCCCATTATCCCAAAAATTCAACAGGTTGGGGAAAAAACAATGGTTACTTCTTCACAGGGCTTATCCTAAGAATATGAACAACCTATAATGATTTGCCTAAAATACTTACGGAATATGAGAGATCAGCTAATTAGAGCCGATATAGGCAGTTTTAAGAAACAACGCCATGAACAATTTCTGCGCAAGAGATGCAACGGTATGTTCCCTTGTATGCATTTCACAAGCTGTTCCAACATAATCAAAAGCGAAGTGGTCTTAGTGTACATCCACAGTCTGACGAAGCTTCCCCCATCAAGGGATATTTCACGAGTGAATTGAACTTTGTTTATTGATCAAATGCCCTTGTGGCCTAATATACTTATGCAAAGCCACATACGTGAAAGAATAGACTGCCATAAATCTACCATTGGGAGTGGCAAAACATGATTTCCAATTTACCATCATTTATATTTGCCCAAACATGTAGTGTCTCAACTGAAATTCCAAGTTATCGAATAGGTTCACAGGCCAAGGCGAGGGGGCGCCATATCAAATTGCTGATAGAATGTGAATCCTACTAGATGCATCAATGACTTCTAAGGGCTTCAATCGCTAGTATGACCCTGGGCTACCTTATACTTTTATTGTAAATTATGTAATAGTGCTGTATATTTTTATTTTTTTATTATTTCTATTCCATAGCACCCAAGTTCCAAAAACATATTATATGTGAATGTATATATATATATATATATATATATATATATATATATATATATATATATAGTGTACGCTATCTATTCTGACAATGAGACCCATGTTCCACACACAAGTACATTAATGTTTAGCAGAAGGGTTTATCAGCTTTGAGGTGAATTAACACGCGGCAGATTTGTTGCAGAAATTTCTGCAACTGAATAATAGTTCCATACATCTGAAGTGGGTTGTTTTGGCGGCAAGCACATGGACTCTGCAAGCTCCATTTAGTTGAAGGGGACAGCAGCAGACATTTCCACTCCAGTTTATGCTGTATTGTCTTTGATATTTGTTAAGCCTCTGCATCTTTGATAGTAAATATGCAGATTCACGTTGCTTCAATTTTACTAAAGATCAAAATTTTAATCATGACCATTTAGCCAATTAGTTATACTGAGTTAAGAGGAAGATGTATCATACTATGCCTAATCACATTACCAAAATAATTCATCATTTAGCTGTCTGTTTGCTGCAGAAACACAATACCTCAGCTCTTGCAGAAACACAATACCTCAGCTCTTTAATTAAACCAACATTTTGCTCTGCAATTCTCTCATAACACTACCATATCAGCATTAACATCATACTTATTCTAGCAGTCTGTAGCCACATTTGCTGTGCATTGAACAACAGTGAACCTAAACACCCACCAGCCGATCACCTGCATGAAGGGTTTGTAGCTCCATCCCCTTCATTGATTACTCATGTACAGTATCTCAATGCGACTGAGTAAACAATGAAGGGGATGTGACGCTCCAGCCTGGGTGTATTTTCTAAGGATAGGCCTTCAATTTTTACAATCCCAAAAAAACAACATTTAACAAATCTTTTACCCAGATCAACAGACTCTATAAAAAAATATCTACAAAAATTACAGGACATTAACTCCAGCATGGCATAGGCTTTACGTTGAGGAAAATAAATCTTCTCCCCAGTTACTGCTTGCTTGCAGACTGCAGCTGTATTTTGTATGTCATATGTAATATTGTTTAATTTCAACAATGGCTTTCTTTCCCACTCTCCCATAAGGCTTTAAATAGTGAACCACCAGAGAGCAACTGAATGTCTAGTCTTGAAAGCTTGTAACTGTGGTCATAGGTCTCTTGGTGGCATTCCTACTACCCTCCTTGTATAGTTACTCGGGTTTTCAGGATGAACTACTCCAAGTAGCTTACAAATGTGTCATATACTATCCATTTTCTAACAGTCTACTTAAAAAGGGCCTGTCATGTCCATGTCCACATAAATGTTAATCTGTTGTCATACTTCATTTCTCCCTGCCCCCAGAATCCAGCGCCGTATATTTCATGTTTGTTGGTGCCTCCGTTCCTCTGCAATCCTCCAATGTTCCCCTTGCATTCAGCCCATTCATGATGGTGGCTGATATCCTAATTTATGAATACATTTACAACTGGGCAATCTCCACCACTCAGTTGTCAACGGGGCATGAACGGGTCATGAACCTAAGCTACTCTGACAGAGTTTAACTCCTCCCTTTATTAACGCACAGGTTTTTCCGTCCAACCCTGTTTGTATTTTAATATTTAATAATTTTAAAAGTATCCAGTTTTTGAGAAATGAGGTGTTTTGCTACTTTTGAATTTGTTTCAATATGCTCTCATCCCTTTCATCAATACATATTTGTGTGTAAAGATATACACCCACACATGTAGACAAACATGTTTTTTATATGTATGTAATGATACTGACAGAATACCAGTCCAACAAAGAAGCGCACCCACAACCAGACTTGGAGCAAGTTGTCAGACTAGGCAAGTGGTGGCGAACTCACCCTGCCTACCAGGGGACAATCTAAATGAGACGTGGCATTGTTACCTGAACTCGGGCAGTGGGCAATCTAGGGACATGTAAAGTTACAGAAATCCTGCAGGTGAAAAGGGGAACTTGCTTTCACCTGGCAGCTGCTGGTAGGTGGATTGGACAAGTATAGTCAGACAAGCAGAGGTAATAACAGAGAGGTACAATGCAGTGAATCACAAGATAAGTCAGGCAGTCCGAGGTCAAAACACTATAAATCAAAAGAGGTACAAAATCGGAATCAAGAGAATGGTCAGGGGAGCCGGAGTCAGGCCACAAGGTAACAACAAACAGATCTCACAGCAGCCAAAGAACAAATGAGCCACAGGAAGTTAATCTCTGGCAAAGAGTAGTCAGACAAGCAGAGGTATAACAGAGAGGTAACGTAGTACAATGCAGTGAAACACAAGATAAGTCGGGCAGTCCGAGGTCAAAATGCTATAAATCAAATGAGGTACAAAATCGGAATACAAGAGAATGGTCAGGGGAGCCGGGATCACACCACAAGGTAACAACAAACAGATCTCACAGCAGCCAAAGAACAAATGAGCCACAGGAAGTTAATCTCTGGTAAAGAGGTCTTGCACTTGGGGTGTTATATAGGAGGCTTAATTGGATAATTCAGAGTGACAGCTAAGCAAACCACTCAAGATTTTAACCCTCGCCTACCTCTCAGACAAGCTCTGTGGACAGGGAATGTGACAATACCCCCCTTTACGAGAGGCCACTGGACCCTCAGGACGAGGTTTGAGAGGTTGGTCAGTGTGGAACTTCTTGACTAACCTAGGAGCACTCACAGAGACAAATTGATAGTTTTTTACCGCTCAGACGGTTGTAGATGTAAAGTCTGAAGTGTCCATCAAGGGTTTGACCTTCCCCCAGCTAGCATGCAGAAAAAACGATCCAAATTTCCACTGGTGTGTATATCTCGCTGGTACTTGTGGTTCCACACAGAAATGAAACTGCAGAAATGCAACTGCTTGCTTTGTATATCCTCGTACAAGATGTTCTAAATCTCCAACAAGGGAGAAAAAGGAGATAGTGCACTACCTTTTGGAAACTACAAATTCCACGAGTTTATTCCATACTTACAAAAACAGATATAGATAAAAGCATAAGATAAGCTCTTGTAACGCGCCAAATAATGCAACCCGACCCTGGGTTTCACGCTTCTGGCTTCCTCTGGGGCATCTTCCCCAGAGGTCTGGCTGTTGAATGTCTGGCTGGACCAGAACAGGTGTGGAAATAAAGCACCTCTTTAACCCCTTAAGGACCCAGCCACTTTTGGACCTTATGACACAGCCTCATTTTTTAAATCTGACATGTGTCACTTTATGTGGTAATAACTCTGGAATGCTTTTACCTATCCAAGCGATTCTGAGATTGTTTTCTCGTGACATATTGTACTTTATGTTAGTGAAAAAATTTGGTCGATAAATGCAATATTTATTTGTGAAAAACACCAAAATTTAGAGAAAATTTGCAAAAATTAGCATTTTTCTAAATTCAAATGTATCTGCTTGTAAGACAGATAGTTATACCACACAAAATAGTGACTAGTTAACATTTCTCATATGTCTACTTTATGTTTGCATCATTTTTTGAACATCCTTTTATTTTTCTAGGACGTTACAAGGCTTAGAACTATAGCAGCAATTTCTCATATTTTCAAGAAAATTTGAAAAGGCTATTTTTTTTAAGGAACAGTTCAGATCTGAAGTTGTTTTTAGGCCTTATATATTAAGAACCCCCACAAATCACCCCATTTTAAAAACTGCACCACTTAAAGTATTCAAAACAGCATTTAGAAAGTTTCTTAACCCTTTATGCGTGTCACAGGAATTAAAGCAAAGTGGAAGGGAAATTTGCAAATTTCATTTTTTTTTGCAGAAATTCCATCTTAATCCATTTTTCCTGTAATACTAAAGGTTTTTACAAGACAGAACCGATAAAAACACAGGGACATATACAAAACCACCGAAAAAGGCCATACTTACAAATGGACACAGCCAGGCCAGAAATGCTGATGAAAGGGCGAGCAGGTGCTTTAAATAATAATAGCCACTCCCACTAGTCTTGAGGGGAGTGGTGTGTGGTGCATGGGATGTGTAGTAAGAAATAATAAATGAATAGTGTGTGTGCAAGTGTAATTGGATTGCGAGCTTGCGTCCTTTTGGCCAAAATGATTACCAATACCCCAGGTATTTTTCATTATTATGTATATTCGCTTCTCTTGGACACAGCCGGGTCTTTGATGCTGGGAGAGCATGGTGTGTTGTTGTTTGGCATAGCAAGCAGGGTAGCCCGCTCTATGAATTATCAAGGCGTCACAAATAGGCTTCTACCTGGCTATACACGTTGTGCCTCATGACGTACACACTATCCCTCCATGTTTCACTCACTTGCACCCCATTATCCATTTATTTCTATTGAGGCACTTCATTTATTACTGCCCCCTATATTTCACTTATAGTATTACACTTGCACACACACTATTCATTTATTATTTCTTACTACACATCCCATGCACCACACACCACTCCCCTCAAGACTAGTGGGAGTGGCTATTATTATTTAAAGCACCTGCTCGCCCTTTCATCAGCATTTCTGGCCTGGCTGTGTCCATTTGTAAGTATGGCCTTTTTCGGTGGTTTTGTATATGTCCCTGTGTTTTTATCGGTTCTGTTTGTGTATCAGGAACGTTCTGTTCCAGTTTAGGAGTTAGGGACTCGCAAGTCTGGGGATCCTTGTCGTGGATTGCGAGCTTGCGTCCTTTTGGCCAAAATGATTACCAATACCCCAGGTATTTTTCATTATTATGTATATTCGCTTCTCTTGGACACAGCCGGGTCTTTGATGCTGGGAGAGCATGGTGTGTTGTTGTTTGGCATAGCAAGCAGGGTAGCCCGCTCTATGAATTATCAAGGCGTCACAAATAGGCTTCTACCTGGCTATACACGTTGTGCCTCATGACGTACACACTATCCCTCCATGTTTCACTCACTTGCACCCCATTATCCATTTATTTCTATTGAGGCACTTCATTTATTACTGCCCCCTATATTTCACTTATAGTATTACACTTGCACACACACTATTCATTTATTATTTCTTACTACACATCCCATGCACCACACACCACTCCCCTCAAGACTAGTGGGAGTGGCTATTATTATTTAAAGCACCTGCTCGCCCTTTCATCAGCATTTCTGGCCTGGCTGTGTCCATTTGTAAGTATGGCCTTTTTCGGTGGTTTTGTATATGTCCCTGTGTTTTTATCGGTTCTGTTTGTGTATCAGGAACGTTCTGTTCCAGTTTAGGAGTTAGGGACTCGCAAGTCTGGGGATCCTTGTCGTGGATTGCGAGCTTGCGTCCTTTTGGCCAAAATGATTACCAATACCCCAGGTATTTTTCATTATTATGTATATTCGCTTCTCTTGGACACAGCCGGGTCTTTGATGCTGGGAGAGCATGGTGTGTTGTTGTTTGGCATAGCAAGCAGGGTAGCCCGCTCTATGAATTATCAAGGCGTCACAAATAGGCTTCTACCTGGCTATACACGTTGTGCCTCATGACGTACACACTATCCCTCCATGTTTCACTCACTTGCACCCCATTATCCATTTATTTCTATTGAGGCACTTCATTTATTACTGCCCCCTATATTTCACTTATAGTATTACACTTGCACACACACTATTCATTTATTATTTCTTACTACACATCCCATGCACCACACACCACTCCCCTCAAGACTAGTGGGAGTGGCTATTATTATTTAAAGCACCTGCTCGCCCTTTCATCAGCATTTCTGGCCTGGCTGTGTCCATTTGTAAGTATGGCCTTTTTCGGAGGTTTTTACAAGAGAAACACAACTAAATATTTATTGCCCTGATTCTGCAGTTTTTAAAAATATCCCACTTGTGGCCCTAGTGCGCTACGGGCCTGAAACAAAAGCCCCAGAAGCAAAAGAGCACCTAGTGGATTTTTCAGCCTTCCTTTTCTTAAATTATATTTCAGGCACCATGTCAGGTTAGAAGAGGTCTGGTGGTGCAAAAACAAAGGAAACCCCCCAAAAGTGACTCCATTTGGGAAACTACACCCCTAGAGGAATTCATCTAGGGGTGTCGTCATCATTTTGACCACACAGGTGTTTCATAGATTTCATTAGAATTGGGCAGTGAAAATGAAAAATGACATTATTTTTCAATAAGATGTAGCTTTACCTCAGAATTTATTTTTTTTCAACAAATAAATGAGGGAAAGCACCCCAACATTTGTAAAGCAACTTCTCCAGAGTATGGAAATATCCCATATGTGGTAATAAACCACGGTATGAATACACATCAGGGCTCAGAAGGGAAGGCACGCCATTTCGCTTTTGGAGTACAGATTTTGCTGGATTAATTTCTCGGCACCATGTCTCATTTGTAAAGCTCCCAAGGTACCAGTACAGTGGTAAACCCCAAAAAGTGACTCCATTTGGGAAACTACACCCCTAGAGGAATTCAACAAGGGGTGTAGTGAGCATTTTGACCCCCCCCCCCCAGGTGTTTCATAGATTTCATTAGAATTGTGCAGTAAAAATTAAAAATTACATTTTTTTCCACTAAGATGTAGCTTTAGGTCAAAATGTTTCATTTTCTCATCAAATAAAGGAGAAAAAGCACCATAACATTTTGAAAGCAACTTCTCCAGAGTACGGAAATACCCCATATGTGGTAATAAACCACTGTATGAATTCACATCAGGGATCAGAAGGGAAGGAGCGCCATTTGGCGAGCAGATTTTGCTGGATTGGTTTTTCTGCACCATGTTGCTTTTGCAAAGCACCTTGGGTACCAGTACAGTGGAAACTACCCAAAAGTGACTCCATTTGGCAAACTACACCCATTGAGGAATTCATCTAGGGGTGTAGTGAGCATTTTGACCCCACAGGTGTCTCATAGATTTTATTACAAATGGGCAATGAAAATGAAAAATTACATTATTTTCCAATAACACGAAGCATTAGTTCAAAATTTTTCATTTTCTCAACAAATAAAAGAGAAAAAGCACCATAACATTTGTAAAGCAACTTCTCTGGAGTACGGAAATACCCCACATGTGGTCATAAACTGCTATTTGGACACACAGCAACGCTCTAAAGGGAAGGAGTGCCATTTAGTATTTGGAGTGGAGATTTTACAAGATTCGTTTTTTGACACCATGTTGCATTGAGCAGTAAAGTGGTACCCCTGAAAAATTACCCTGTTTTGGAAACTAGATCCCTCAAAGAATTGATCTAGGGGTGTAGTGAGCATTTTGACCGCACAAGTGTTTTGCAAAAATGAGTAAACTATAGATGTTGCAGATTGAAAATTGCCGTTTTCCACAGATATGCCATTTCAGTGCTCAATGTGTTGTGCCCAGCTTGTACCACCGTAGACACACATCCCATAAATTGTTAAGCGGGTTCTCCAGAATACAGTAGTTCCCCATATGTGGTCATAAATTTCCGTTTGGGTACACTGCCAGGCTCAGTTGAACCACCATTTGGCTTTTGAAGCGCAGATTTTGCTTGGTGTATTAGTGGTATTTCAGCTTATAATGTGGGGGCATATGTGAGCTGTACGGCGTACATCAGGGTATACGTAATCTGGGCGGAGTACATCAGGGTATATGTAAGCTGGGCGGAGTACATCAGGGCATATGAAATCTGGGCGGAGTAAATCAGGGCATATGTAATATGGACGGAGTGCATCAGGTCATAATAGGATGATGTAATAATGGGGAGAATGAATAATCCATGCAATGGTGTGGTATGCTTTGAACCAATCCTTTATACACAGGCCGGGTTTTTGGGTATTATACAAAATATCTGCACTCCAGTATTGCCTAATCTTTGACTTCTTCACTAGCCCTATAAGCCGCACAAGGCCCTAAAGTTTCCTCATCTCCGCTGCATCTACAGGGTCCACATGTGGGATCCAGCAAATGACGATGTTGGATATTTAGTGAAATTCTACTGGACCTAAAAATTAGTCTGGGCCGTCATTTTGCATCATTGCGTTTTGAGAGTTATAACGTGTTATTTTTCCGGTGACGGAGCTGTGTGAGGGCTTGTTTTTTGTGGAATGAGCTGTAATTTTTATTGGTTCCATTTTGGGGTACATGCGATTTTTTTATCACTATTTATTCCATTTTTTGGGAGATGAGGAAACCAAAAAACAGCAATGCTAGCACGTTTTTTTTTTTTTGTTTTTTTTACAGTGTTCACTGTACAGTATAAACAACATGTTAACTTTATTCTGCGGGGCGATACGATTACAGCGACACCAAATTTATTTCATTTTTTTACGTTTCACTACGTTCCCACAATAAAAATACTCTTTTCTAAAAAAAATCATGCTTTAGTGTCGCCATTTTCTGACAGCCATAGCTTTTTTATTTTTTAGTTGATATCGCTGCGGGACGGCTTGTTTTATGCATGACGAACTGTAGTTTCCATTGGTACCATTGTGCGTTACTTGCAACTTTTTGATCACATTTTATTACATTTTTTTTAGACAAGACGACCAAAAAATAAAATACTGTCATTGTTTTTTCGTAAAAATTTTTACGGTGTTCACCGTGCGGTAAAAATAATGTGATATTTTTATAGATCAGGCCGTTCCGAACGCGGCGATACCTATTATGTATAGTTTTTTTTCATATTTTCATTTTTTTTCTAATAATAAAGGAGTTGATCAGGGAAACAGGGCAAGTGTTGTTTTTATTATTTATTTATTATTTATTAACATTTATTTATTTATTTATTTTTCTTTCACATTTTTTTTTACATTTTTTACTTTTTCTTTTACACTGACCTGGGGACTTGAAGATCTGGTCTTCTGATCCCCGGTACAATACACTGCACTACTTATGTAGTGTAGTGCATCGTAACTGTCATTTTTCATTTGACAGTTAGTGTATTAGGTCCTGCCTCGGGCAGGACCTAATAGGCTACCGTACCTTGGCAACCAGGAAGCCTAGTAAAGGCTTCCTGGTGGCCATAGCAACAATCGCCACCCGCGATCCATCGCGGGTGGGCCCGGGGGTTACAGAGGGAGCTCCCTCCCTCTGTAAACCACTTCAATGCGGCGGACGTCATTGACAGCCGCATTTAAGGGGTTAAATGGCTGCGATCGGCGGTAACAGCCATCGCAGCCATTGGCAGCGGCATGTCAGCTGTGTATAACAGCTGACAGCCGCTGAAGATAAAGCGCGCACAGCTCCTGTGCTCGCTTTATCTGCCGGGCGGAACTGTATGCCCGAGTGCGGAAAATCACTTGGAATTTGGACGTACAGTCACGCCCGTGTGCGGGAAGGGGTTAAAGAGTCAAAGGCCAGCACTGCCTCTGGACTCTTCTTAGTAAGATCAGTAAGAGGTTTTGCCAGTTTAGATTAGCCACAAATAAGTTTTCTATAATAGTTAGCAAAACCTAGAAAGCTCTGGAGAGTCTTAAGGGTTTTAGGTTGAACCCAGTCAAAAATGGCCTGCACCTTGGCAGGATTAATACTAAAACCCTTAGCTGAAAGTACATAGCCTAAAAAGTTAACTTTTTGAGCTTCAAAAACACATTTCTCCAGTTTGGCAAACAGAAAATGTTCCTGTAATATTTTCAACACAGCATGAACATGAGAGACATGAGACTTCTGATCAAGAGAAAAAATCAGTATGTCGTCTAAATATACAACAACAAATCTGTCTATCAAATCCCTGAATAAGTCATTACCCTGAAAAACAACAGGGGCATTACAAAGAACAAAAGGCAACACCAGGTATTCGTAACAGCCCTGCCGGGTATTGAATGCTGTCTTCCACTCCTCCCCGGACCTGATCCTGTGATCAAGCTTGGTGAAAAATCTAGCCCCCTGTAGCTTATTAACCCGTTAGTGACCGGCCCATAGTGTTTTTACGTCGGTCACTAACGGGCCTTATTCCGATGCCATAAACTTTTTACGCATCGGAATAAGTAAACAGAGCAGGGAGCTGTCAAATCTCCCTGCTCTCAGCTGCCAGAGGCAGCTGAGGGCTGGGAGCGTCCCTGCTCTGCCGGGTGAGATCGATATCAGTATCGATCTCACCCGTTTAACCCCTCAGATGCCGTGCTCAATAGCGAGCACCGCATCTGAGCGGTTTTGGAGAGAGGGAGGGATCTCCCTCTCATCTCACTGACACCCGGCGATAAAATCGCCGAGTGTCAGTGTCTCCGATGGCAGCCGGGGGCCTAATAAAGGCCCCCAGGTCTGCCTGTAATGAAAGCCTGCTAGATCATGCCGGAGGCATGACCTAGCAGATGCCTGCCCGTTTTAAACGGACAGGCAGTAATACACTGCAATACAAAAGTATTGCAGTGTATTATAATAGCGATCGCAGAATCGCATATTAAAGTCCCCTAGTGGGACTAGTAAAAAAGTAAAAAAAAAAGTTTAATAAAGTTAATAAAAAAAAAATTTTGAAAAAAAAATGAAAAACCCACTTTTTCCCCTTACAAACTGCTTTACTATTAAAAAAACAAAATAAAGTAAAAAAGTTACACAGATTTGGTATCGCCACGTCCGTAACGACCCCGACTATAAAGCTATTACATTACTTAACCCGCACAGTGAACGCCGTAAAAAATAAAATTAAAAACAACTGAAAAATTGCTGTTTTCTATGAATCCTGACTTTAAAAAAATGTGATTAAAAAGTGATCAAAAAGTCGCATCTACTCCAAAATGGTACCAATAAAAACTACAAATCTTCCCGCAAAAAAAAAGCCCTAATACAACTGCATCGGCAAAAAAATAAAAACGTTACGGCTCTTCAAATATGGAGACACAAAAACAAATAATTTTGAAAAAAAAGCGTTTTTACTGTGTAAAAGTAGTAAAACATACAAAAACTATACAAATTTGGTATCGTTGCAATCGTAACAACCCGCTGAATAAAGTTATTGTGTTATCTATACCACACGGTAAACAGCGTAGATTTAGGACGCAAAAAATAGTGGCAAAATTTCAGATGGTCATTAAGGGGTTAAACAAGTCAGGAATCAAAGGCAGTGGATACTGAATTATAACAGTAATTTTGTTAAGTTCCCGAGTCAATACAAGGCCTAAGACCTCCATATTTCTTTTCCACAAAAAAGAAACCTGCCGCTACAGGAGACGAGGAGGGCCTGAAAAAACCTTTATGCAAACTGTCAGCAATTTAGTCTTTCAAGGCCTGACGTTCGGGAACAGAGAGATTAAAAATACGCCCCTTGGGCAGACGGAAACCAGGTACTAAATCAATAGGGCAATCATATTCCCTATGAGGAGGCAATTTATCCCACTCAGAGACAGAGAACACATCAGAGAAGTCTTCAAGATACTGAGGCAGAACAGGTTGGGAGGTGGATAGGAAATAAATGGTTAGATGCATACAAGAAGACTGGCAGTCAGGATGCCACTTGACAATATCATCCAAGCGCCAATCCACAACAGGGTTCTGCTTCCGAGATCCCTGTCAGGTAGCAATGCCATGTCTCATTTAGATTTCCTCCTTGTAGGCAGGGTGAGTTCGCCACCACTTGCCTAGTCTGACAGCTTGCGCCATGTCTGGTTGTGGGTGCTCTTTTTGCTGGCCAGAGATTCTGTAATGATACTGAGAGAATACCAGTCCAGCAAAAAGCGCACCCACAACCAGACTTGGGGCAAGCTGTCAGACTAGGCAAGTGGTGGCGATCTCACCTGGCAGCTGCTGGTAGTTGGAGCGGACAGGTAGAGTAGTCAGACAAGTAGAGGAAATAACAGACATGTAACATAGTACAATGCAGTGGAACACAAGGTAAGTCGGGCAGTCTGAGTTCAAAACACTATAAATCAAATGAGGTACAAAATCAAAATACAAGAGAATTGTCAGGGGCGCCGGGGTCAGACAACATGGTAACAACAAACAGATCTCACAGCAGCCAAAGAACAAATGAGCCACAGGAAGAGGTCTAACACCAGGGCTGTTATATAGGAGGCTTAATTGGATCATTGAGAGTGGCAGCTAAGTAAACCTCTATTGCTTATCTTCTATTTGTCCCTACACCACATAAGTAATCTCTTCTTTTCCTTTTTTTCCTCCCCCTTGTTCTTTAATTTCATGTCTTAGACTGTATATTACTATGACTCCAGGTTTGTAATCATATTTACTCATCAATATTGCATCATTATAACACTACTATTTTCTTGTAGCCATATGTTATCACTTCGCTCCTGCAAGACCGATCACATAGCCGTTCTCTATAGATACACAACCTAAAAAAAACTCCTCTAAACACAACATATAAGGGCCCTTCATCTACATGCACGAAAACCACAGTAGTATCCCAAAAAGGAAGGATAAAATCCCAGATATAAATCTGATTTTACTAGCAAATTATCAAAATACAATATATAGCAAATACAGTTAAAATGACCGAACAAGATATAAGACAAAGACAGAAGGTGCCTATGCAATATCCAGTACAAATTAGATAAAGAAAATGCCTAAACCAAAAGAAACAGGGACAATGGGTAATACCAGTTATAACATATCCATATCCAAGTAGAGTACATATCATGAATGGAACAGAGAACTAATGCATGCCAATCAATGACATAGGATATCTGGCTAGGTGCAGCATGTGAGGAAATAAACCCTAAATATTAAGATAGATGCATCCAGATAGAGATGCCAGGTCAAGGAAATGCAATGAAAACTAAATTGTAAGTCCAGAAACCAGACATAAGTAGCATATTAATGATGCTGGCAGCAAAGAAGTTAGTACATACCCTTGGTCATGATAGATGCAAGAATTGAGGAAATGAGACTGGAAAAGATAGGAACTCCACAGGAAACGCCTCGACGCGCTTCGTCAGGAGGCTAATCTATAGTTACCTGCACGTTCTTAGAGCATCATGCCACCCCCTTGGCAACCCACATAACATGAGCACCAGCGGCTCTACACTATTAACAGGTCGGCTGCTCACCCAGCAGCACAAACGCTAGTTGCATTGTATTCTAACATTTAAACATGTTAATCCTTTTTACTCCGCCTTTTCCTTATGGTTTTTTTCCGCAAGATCAGGGACCCATCCTGTCTCTATAGTTACCAGCACGCTTTCTGAGCATCCTGTCATCTTCTTGACAATTCATGGACCAATCACGAGCACCAGCGGGTCTACATTACGAGCAGGTCTGACGGCTCGCCACGCAGCACGATCACCTGTCACAATATATCCAAACATATTCTGCTTATGTCTCCTCCCGATCCCTGTATATCAATGCCTCTCCTCTTTACACAGTTGAACTTGCACTTTTATTTTATTCTATTTTGTTTTTAAACAAGATCAACTTGTTTTATCATCTTACTATTATTCCCATAGTTATGGTTATCATCGTAATGTATGTAATATATGTCACGATCTTTGGGTATGTGGACCCACTGGGCCGCACCACCGTAGCGGGGTAGCAGATGGCCAAACAATAGAGTACCAAGTCAATATAAAGTACAAGCACAATGGTACCTGTAATAGTCCAGACAGTAGCAACGGCTTTGGCACAGATGGGACCTTGGCGGTAGGTGGTGCAAAACGTGGCAGATGACACCAGACGTGGTGTAAGTCAGCAGGCATAGTAGATGCCACAACATGACTGCAACACTAGAGATGGCACAGGAACAAATACAGCATGGTATATAGGATACAGGTAGCAGGGCACGGGAAAACAGGCAACAGTATACGACTAAGGGACCATTTCCAAGACTAACAGAGGAATACAAACAATGCTCAGGCGAGGAGTGAAATATCAGGGGCCCTTTTATAGTCCAGGGTGAACCATATTTCATGTGCGCGCGCTGGTCTTTTAAGGCGGGGCACGAGCGTGCGCGCGCACCCTACGGGACACTGCAGAGCGGCGCGGAAGTGAGTGCTGGCGTCTCCTGGGGAGGAGATGTGAGCAAGGACTTACAGATCCAGGCTTCAGGTGGGACACATGAAAGGAGTTGGGAATTTTGAGGGTAGGAAGTAGCCGAAGATTATAGGAGACTGGGTTAAATTTGTTGCAGGATCTCAAAAGGTACGAGGAACCTTGGGGCAAATTTGTATGAAGGTACCTAGAGGACAGCTAGACTTTCGTACCCGGAAGATACTGAGGCGGCTCTCTTCTTCTTGTATCCACCTTTCGCTTCATGCGATCGACTGCTAGCAGAATAGAGGATAGGGTCTGTTGCCAGATTTGCAGAAAGTCCCCAAATGCAGAGTCTGCTGCTGGTACCTGAGATGTGGCTAAAACAGGAAGAGGGATTTTTAGATGTTGACCGTACACAATATAGACCGAGATCACTTTCAATAAACCTATTTATTGCCACTAACGGTGAGTGCCTCAAAATTTCTACCTTCTATATAAAGTTTCAAGCGTGCTGTTTTAATCAATGAGCACCCCGTGGGCAACAACTTGACAGCCTATTCCATGTGTTTAAGCGAGTAAGGATCCTTATGCAGAATAGTGCCTGAATCAGGGTAGTGCCAGCCTTCTTTCTCTCCATTTTTTTTTTTTTACACAATATAGAATGGTGTGGAAGTGGTAGACTCACTTGTGTGATTGATTTGTGAGAACTCAGCCCATGGGAGAAGCTGTACCCAGTCATCATGCTGCATGGAGATGAAGTGGCAGACATAATTCTCCATGATCTGGTTTATTCTCTCGACTTGACCATTGGACTGGGGGTGGTAGGCTGAGGAAAAGTCCAATCTCACATCTAGGAGTTTACAGAGGGCTCTCCAGAATTTTGAGATGAACTGAACCCTCCGATCAGACACGATGTGAAGGGGCAAGCCATGCAAGCGGAAGATGTGCTGAATAAAGAGCTTTGCCAATGAGGAACAGAAGGTAGGCCTGTCAGCGGGATTAAATGTGCCATTTTCGAGAACTGGTCCACCACCACCCATACAGTATTGCATCCTGCTGAGGGGAGAAGGTCTGTGACAAAGTCCATCGCTGCCAAAGGGCATTTGGTACAGGCAGAAGTTCGAACAGACCGTCAGGCTTGGAGTTAGCAACCTTGTTGGAAGCACACACAGTACAGGAAGAGACAAAGTCCACAATATCTTTGGGCAGCGTGGGCCACCAGAAATGAAAAGTTATCAGGTCTCGAGTCTTACTAACACCAGCGTGCCCAGCCAGTTTGGAGCTGTGTCCCCAGCGGAGAAATCTTCTCCTGTCTGCCAACCGAACAAAAGTCCTCCCCGGAGGGATGTCTCCAACTTGCAAATGATTGGCAGTTACAATGCAGGACGGGTCTATGATACTTTGAGGGGGTTCCACAGTGTCCTCTGTTTCAAACGACATGGACACAGGGCGTCGGCCCTCGCATATTTTGTCAGCAGGACGGTAGTGAAGCACAAATTGGAAACGGGTTAAGAACAGCGACCACCTGGCTTGACGGGGGTTTAACCGTTGAGCCGACTGGAGATGTCTCCACTCCTCCAGAGCCAATTTGATGGCCAGTAGCTCCCACTCCCTAGTCTCGAGTAATAGCCATATACCACTTGTAACGTCCATGGTCGCTAACCACAAACTCCTTCATCCAGTCGACGCCCTTCTCTCCAGAGATGTCTGCACATACGGCCATCCTGTTCCACAGTGACCACTAGGGTGCGCTCGCGAGCTCAGTCCAGACATAAGAAGCCAAAGTGCACGCATGTGGGAGATTGAGCTGATTGCTCCCAGAGCACCCTGCGCTATAAGAAGGTCCCAGCCCCATCCTCCAATGCCTGAGCGTTGTTTGTCATATCCTAGTTTGTCTAGCAAATGGTCTCCCAGTGTTTTCCAGTTCCAGTGTTCCCTGTTCCTGTATCCCATACCCAGTATCCGGTGCTATCCTGTTCTAGTGCCATGCTAAGCTGTAGTCGTGCTGTGCTTTACCTGCTCCCTGCCTGACGTCTACCCGCTGCCTAGTCCCAGCCGAGCCTGCCTTGCTACTGTCCGAGTTTCCACAGGTACCTTATACGAACTGTGAACTGTGACCTGCACCCTGTTGGCCAGCTGCCATACTGCCAAGGCGGTACGGTACAGTGGGTCCACGAACCCAACGTGACAGTATGCTCAGGCCATGGCCCCGCTGGTCGATCCAAGACCATGACGACGTCACAAGAGATGCGGGCGGATATGCTAGACCTCCGGTCTCGACAGGACCAACTCCTCCAGGCCTTAAACATTCTCGCACGTCGGCAGGAGGCACGAGCTGCCGTTCCTCCTACTATACCTCCTGGCAGTACTGTTCCTCAGACTACACCTCCTGGCAGTGTTGATCCTCAGACTACACCACCTGGAAGTGTTGATCCTCGTTTTTCTTTGCCACTTCCTGACCGCTATGATGGAGACGCAAGTACCTGTCGTGGATTTTTGAACCAGTGCTAGATCCACTTCAGCCTGTATTCAAGGGCATTTTTGTCTGATGGCGCAGGGGTTGCTTTCATCATCTCTCTTCTTACTGGCAAGGCCCTTGCATGGGCGAACCCTATCTGGTAGAGACAAGGACCAGAGACCCGTGTCTTCCAGGTGTTCCTCCGGACATTTCGCACGGTGTTTGAGGAGCCTGAATGAGTCTCCTCTGCTGCGGCTTCTTTGCTGAACCTACGCCAAGGAGACAACTCTCTGGGCGAGTATGCCATCCACTTCTGCACCCTGGCGGGAGAACTGTTGTGGAACGATGAGGCCCTGGTGGCTACGTTCTGGCATGGACTGTCTCCTAAGATTAAAGACGAAATTGCCGCTCGAGACCTGCCCATCTACCCTGGATGACCCCATCCTCCTGGCTACCCGGATTCATAGAAGGCTCCAAGAACGGCTCCAAGGGGTTCGTCGGGAGGGAGGCCTTCCTAGTCTGGCCCTTACCTTGCAGCAACCCCTGCCGTCCTCAGATGCCGATCCTCCTCAGGAGTCTGTGAGGACAGACCAATGTAAGCTATCTACCCAGGAGAAACAACGCAGACGCACTTCGGGACTCTGTCTTTATTGCGGCCTCGGATGCCATCTTGTGCGTCTGTGTCCCCAAAAGCCCCAAAGCCTAGGGTTGGTAGGAGAGACAACCTTGGGTAAAGAAGGACTCCCGTCTAAGTTGTCCATACTCGTGACCATAGTATCCGGTGAGAAAACACATCAGGTTTCTGCGTATCTGAACTCTGGATGTGCTGCTAATTTAATTTGTAGAGACCTGGTAGACCTTCTCCAATTACCCACTACCCCTCTGGAGAGACCGTTGATGGTTGCATCAGTAAATGGACTACCTCTGCCAGACCCAGTTATAGCTGTGACCAAGCCACTGAGGCTCCAAGTAGGGTATTCCACTCCGAACTTCTACCGTTCTATGTCCTGTCCAAGGCCGTTAACCCTGTGCTGCTGGGTCTACCTTGGCACCGACTACATGCCCCAGTCCTGGACTGGAACTCTGGAGAGGTTCTCCAGTGGGGCCCTGAGTATCACAGCTGATGCCTGGTGTAGATTCATTCGGTCCAGCCTCGATAATTGGCAGGATTGCCTGGTCATTATGCTGCATTTTCGGACGTCTTCAGCAAAAGGGAGGCGGAGACACTGGCCCCACACCAGGCGTATGACTGTCCTGTCGAGCTGATCCCGGGTGCATCCCTTCCCCGTGGTAGAATATATCCTCTCTCTTTGCCAGAGACTCTGTCTATGTCCGCCTATGTTAAGGAGAACTTGGAGAGGGGCTTCATACCAAAGTCTTCCTCCTCGGCAGGAGCCGGGTTCTTCTTCATCAAAAAAAAGGATGGCTCCCTGCGTCCTTGTATTGACTACTGGGATCTCAACCAAATCAAGGTGAAGAATAAATATCCATTGCCGCTGACCTCTGAATTATTTGATCTTATACGTCGTGCCAAATTTTTTTCCAAACTAGACCTGCGTGGGGCTTACAACCTAATCTGGATTTGCCAGGGTGACGAATGGAAGACTGCATTTAACACCCGTGATGGACACTATGAGTATCTAGTAATGCCCTTCGGCCTGTATAATGCTCCCACGGTCTTCCAGGAGTTCGTTAATGACATTTTCCGTGACCTCCTCTATGTTTGTGTTGTGGTCTATCTTAATGACATCTTGAGTTCTTTCTCCTGATCCTGTGACTCATCAGAGACATATCTGTAAAGTTTTGCTGCGGTTAAGAGAGAATCGTCTGTACGCTAAGTTGGAGAAGTGCATGTTTGAAAAGGATGCTCTGCCCTTCCTCGGCTACATTGTCTCGAATAGAGGTCTCAAGATGGATCTTGAAAAGGTAAAGTCCCCCTCAAGGCTTGAGGGCCATACAGCGCTTTCTGGATTCGCCAATTTTCACAGACAGTTCATCCCAAACTTCTCCTCACTGACATCCTCCTATCTCTGACCTCACTAAGAAGGGAATGAACGCCAAGTTGTGGACCCCTAAGGCAGAGTCTGCATTCAATAGCCTGAAGAGTGCCTTTACGTCAGCTTCTATGCTCCATCGTCCCGATATTTCTCTACAGTTCTCGCTGGAGGTGGACGCATCCTCTGGCGGTGCTGGTGCACTCCTGTTCCAGAGAGGTTACAAGGGCAAGTCAATGGTATGTGGATATTTCTCTAAGCTCTTCTCTTCTGCAGAACGCAACTACTCGATTAGGGATCGGCAGTTACTGGCCATCAAGTTGGCCCTGGAGGAGTGGAGACATCTACTAGAGGGCGCAGCTCATCCCATCCTGATTTTTACTGACCACAAGAACCTCACCTATCTCCAGACGGCCCAATGGCTGAATCTTCGTCAGGCCAGGTGGTCGCTGTTCTTTATCAGGTTCCAGTTTGAGCTCCATTATCGCCCGGTCGACAAGAATGTGAGGGCCGATGCCTTGTCCAGGTCTTTTGAGACAGAGGACACCATGGGGATGCCACAGAACATTTTTGATCCATCTTGCATTGTCTCTGTCAATCCCCTGCAAATTGGGGACATTACTCCAGGGAGGACTTTTCTGCGGCTCGCTGACCGAGGGAGAATCTTCCGCTGGGGACACTCCTCTAGACTGGCAGGTCACGCGGGGTCCTGCAAGACCCGAGATCTGATTGCCCGTCATTTCTGGTGGCCCACGCTGCCCAAGGACATTTTGGACTTGGGTTAGTCCTGCTCAGTGTGTGCAGCTAACATGGTCACTCACTCCAGACCTGCTGGCCTGCTCCAGCCATTGCCTGTGCCCAATGCTCTCTGGCAGCATATATCTATGGACTTTATTACTGACCTGCCTCTCTCTGCTGGATGCAGTGCTGTCTGGGTGGTGGTGGATCGATTTTCGAAGATGGCCCACTTTGTTCCTCTGACTGGTCTTCCTCTGCTCCTCTACTGGCCAAGCTGTTCATCCAACACATCTTCCATCTGCACGGCTTACCGCAATACAGACAGAGTCCCGAAGTGTGTCTGTATTATTTCTCTTGGACAGACAGGTGGTGCAAAACGTGGCAGATGACACCAGACGTAGTGTAAGTCAGCAGGCATAGTAGACGGCACAACACGACTCCAACACTAGAGATGGCACAGGAACAAATACAGCACGGGATACAGGATTAAGGTAGCAGGGCACAAGAACACAGGGAACAGGATACAACTAAGGGACCATTTGCAAGACTAACAGAGGAAGACAAACAACACTCAGGCAAGGAGTGAAAGGGCAGGAGCCCTTTTATAGTCCAGGGTGATTAGGTCTAATTAGAATCATATTTCATGTGCGCGCTGGCCCTTTAAGGCCGGACACGAGCACCCTATGGGACACTGCAGAGCGGAGCAGAAGTGAATGTTGGCGTACCCTGGGGAGGAGATGCGGGCCAGCACTCACAGATGCATGGACGCGGCCGTCGAGGTGTGAGTCAAAACGACGGTCCGCGGCCATGGACGTTACAATATATTTATATATATACACCGTGTTCCAAATTATTATGCACATTGGATTTGAGTGTCATAAACATTTAATTATTAGTTTTTCAATTAAACTCATGGATGGTATTGTGTCTTAGGGCTCTTTGGATAATTGTAATCAATCTCCGACACCAGTAATAATTAGTTTGCCAGGTGTGCCCAATCAAAGGAAAACTACTTAAGAAGGACGTTCCACATTATTAAGCAGGCCACAGGTTTCAAGCAATATGGGAAAGAAAAAGGATCTCTCTGCTGCCGAAAAGCGTGAAATAGTGCAATACCTTGGACAAGGTATGAAAACATTGGATATTTCAAGAAAACTTAAGCATGATGATCGTACTGTGAAAAGATTTGTGGCTGATTCAGAACACAGACCGGTTCGTTCAGATAAAGGCATAATGAGGAAGGTTTCTGCCAGACAAATTAATAGGATTAGGAGAGCAGCTGCTAAAATGCCATTGCAAAGCAGCAAACAGGTATTTGAAGCCGCTGGTGCCTCTGGAGTCCCGCAAACCTCAAGGTGTAGGATCCTTCAGAGGTTTGCAAGTGTTTATAAAGCTATTATTCGGCCACCCCTAAACAATGCTCACAAGCAGAAACGGTTGCAGTGGGCTCAGAAATACATGAAGACTAATTTTCAAACCGTGTTGTTTACTGATAAGTGCCGTGCAACCCTGGATGGTCCAGATGGATGGAGTAGTGGATGGTTGGTGAATGGCCACCATGTCCCAACAAGGCTGCGATGTCAGCAAGGAGGTGGCAAAGTCATGTTTTGGGCTGGAGTCATGGGGAGAGAGCTGGTAGGCCCCTTTAGGGTCCCTGACGGTGTGAAAATGACCACTGCAAAGTACGTAGAGTTTATGACTGACCACATTCTTCCGTGGTACAAAAAGAAGCACCGTGCCTTCCATAGCAAAATTATCTTCATGCATGACAATGCACCATCTCATGCTGCAAGGAATACCTCTGTGTCATTGGCTGCTATGGGCATAAAAGGAGAGAAGCTCATGGTGTGGCCCCCATGTTCCCCTGACCTCAACCCTATTGAGAACCTTTGGAGCATCCTCAAGCAAAATATCTATAAGGGTGGGAGGCAGTTCACATCAAAACAGAAGCTCTGGGAGGCTATTCTGACATCCTGCAAAGATATTCAAGCAGAAACTGTCCAAATACTCACAAATTCAATGGATGCAAGAATTGTGAAGAGTGATATCAAAGAAGGGGTCCTATGTTAACATGTAACTTGGCCTGTTAAGTTTTTTTTGATTGAAAGAGCTTTTGATTTCTGTAAATATGACCTCCTGATGCTGCAAATTCAACAAATTACCATTTTAGTTCTCTTTACAACCTTTAAAATGTTTTGATCTCTATTGTGCATAATAATTGTGAAAATAATCTGTTATCATTAGGAGATTTGTTCAATAAAATTTGCATTATACTCCAACGGTTGAGGGCTTGAAGATTATACTGACTGTCATTTGCATCGACTATTTAGGAAAATCAGCGAAAAATAACATTTGCATAATAATTTGTATGTGTCTGCGTTTCTGTCTCCGTTTGTCTTTAGTTTTTTCCTCAAGTTTCTGATTGGCCCTTGTTTCTGTCCATCACTTTTAACCTCTGACCTCATGTGACATCATCCTACAGCGTTTTTTGGCAGTTGTTTTTAATGTATGTACTCCTATTTGCAATATAAGGGTCAATGTACACAATGCGTATTCCGCGTGGTTTTGCCACGCATATTTGCGTGTGGCAAAACCGCAGCGTAATACAGTGCCAGCATAGACAATGAGATTCCAGGGAATCTCATGTCCATACTGTGGTATTTTTTGGGACGTAAATTGACCCACGGTGCGTATTTATCCCATGATTCTGCATGGGAATTCTATCCCTGTAGTTCTAAAGAAATAATCAGCAAAACCAACAGCATGAAAACTATGCGATTTCCACAGAAAAACGTAAAAACTGCACTGAAAAACACATAAAAAAACCGCACCATTGGGTGCGTTTTTTTTTTCCTGCGAATTTCTTGTGTTTTCCTGCAGTTTTGCTGCGTATTTTCCGCTGCAAAATATGCAAAGTGTTCATGTAGCCTAAATGTGTTGCTGTTCATTTCCTTGCAATCCAAGGCCTGATGAAGATGCTAGTTCAGCGTTGAAATGCGTAGCCTGAATAAACCTTGCTTTTCACAACGCTGATCTGGTTCATGTCAGATATCAGCAGCGCTGTTACGCCTGTTTTTTGCTGATCTTTACTTGATCTTTACTGCTGTTTTGTACTTTGTTTTATGATTGAAACTGCTTATTTTTCCTTCCCTTTTCCCTTCCCTTAGTTGAACTTGATGGACATGTGTCTTTTTTCAGCCGTACTAACTATGTAACTATGTAACTATGTAATATTTATCTTAAAAATGAATACATTTGGATTGTACATAAAACTTTTGTTGACATGTGGGTGGTCCACTCTAGTGAATAGCAAATCTTGGAATTTACTTGAAAATCTTTTGTTTATTTCTCAATTCTTCTAGCTATCGAGGTTTATGTCTACATATATGTTATAGTAATTTTTTTTTCAATGATAATTGAGTTTATTAACTTACTGACACAAAGACAAAGGCATTTTGCAAAAAAAATCTCCCTTTTCCGTGACATATTTTCATTAAATCTCAATACCCTATGAATTGTTTTACTGTTATAAATTGTGGTCCCATTAAAATGAATGCTTCATTTATTTAATTTTAGTTTCATTAATTAAGTTTGTAGATAAAAAAAATAATGTGTTTTTTGTGGATTATTATAGTTTCCATGAAGTGATTGAGTACAGACTACAAATGCATACAGAGATTTATATGTGTGTATAGTGTTGCTATTCTGCCTTATCTAGTCTTCCAGCAGAACAATACAGCGGACTTTGATCCCCCTCTATGATAGTGAGATGGCTTTAATCATCATATACCAGTCTATACAGCAAAGCTAACAAGTGAACTACAGAAAACAGCCAATTGTCTGTGCTCTTGTGGCCAGTGTGAAAACTGTAATATTTCAATATATTTTTGTGCAAAGGAATACAAAAGTGAACCAAAAATGCAAAAAAACAAAACAACGTAATTTTGTCATGATATATTCCATTTAAAGCGTCCATAAATTTTCAGTTGACTTTTTATAATAGACTGTCATATGTGTGTATATGAGGAATAACACTATATCTGGTTAGTAAACGACTTCTAAGTGATTTCTACTATTTCTTTCAGCAGTTTTTCTGCAGGCTCTCGCTCTAATTCTCAGGTTTCTCTAAGCTAGTGGGTGGAGCCTAACTGCTATAATTTCTCCCATATACAGCACACACAGAGCAGAGAAAATCCTGGTCCACTATTTCTTAGATGCAGCAGCAAAATAACATTATACAGCAATAAGAAGCAGTGTAGCTGAGAATGTAGCACTAGGGTGACATATAACTCTTACCAGCAGACTGTGTTGTCGCTTGCTCTATTTGCTCCTGCTCCCCTACCCTCTCCATAGACTTCTATGGGCAGGATCCTGTATTTCCTCTCTCCTCCAGCTCCTTCCTCCTGCACCCCTCCCCATATCTTCTATAGACAACAGCGACTGTGTCTTTCTCTGCTCCTTCTGCTCCCCTCCCCATAGACTTCTATGGACAGCAGCCTTTGTTTCTTCTCTCTCTGCTCCTGCTCCCTTCTCCTGCTCCCGCATCCCCTCCCCAAAGACTTCTATAGGCAGCAGCATCTGTCTGTCTCTCTCTCTGCTTCTTCTTGCTCTCCCTTCATAAACTTCTATACGCAGCGTGTCTGTGTCTCCTCATTCTGCTCCTGCTCCATCCCCCTGCTCCCCCCTCTCCATGGACTTCTATGGGCAGTGTCTGTGTATGTATCTCTCTTTCTGCTCCCTCATCCTGCTCTCCCCTCCCCTCTTGATAAACTTCTATAGGCAGGCTGTGAAGAGACACACCTCCACTTCCTGCAGTCTGTCCACTCTGCTCTGTAACTAGGGATGAATTTTGCTTGAAAGAGAGAGTGGACAGCAGATTTAAGAAAGAGCGACACCTAGTGATAATTATAACGGTTCTCACCGGTTTGTTCATGGATCCTCGGTGTCATCTGGGAGATGGTGCTTGGAACCCAGGCAACGCTTGGCACAGTGGGTAGAGGCGGTCGGATGGCTAAGCAGAAGTCAGGACAGGCAGCAGACGTCGTAACGGGTATGGCAGCAATAGATCAAGGAAGGCATCGTAACAGGTATGGCAGCAATAGGTCAAGGCAAGCGGCAGATAAGGATAGTCAAGTTCAAGCAGAGGTCAGTAACGGGAAATCCAGACAAAAGGCAGAAGGAACGGAAACAGGGAACTAGGGCACAGGGAACTCATGGGGAACTTGGTTGAACAAGCAGGGATGGCAGGAAGGAGGAACCTTAAATAGGAAGTTCTAGGAATTAAAGTGCGCGCTGGCCCTTTAAGGCAGGACGAGTTAGCTCGCGCACCTTCTAGTGACTGCAGCCGCACATCGAGGATGCCGACCACGGAAGGAGGTAATGGCTGCACTCACCTGACGCCGTCCAGGGCCAGCAGAGCATCCGGACCGGGTAAGTGGAGCTCGGGATGAGCGGCTGATGAGGGAAGGCGCCGGAACCGGAGCAGAGGCCGTGGGAACGGCAGGGAACGGCGCGGCAGCCGTTACAGTACCCCCCTTTATGCCTCCTCTTTTTAGGCTTGCTTGGAAACCTTCGCTCAAAGTCCTTGATGAGAGCTGATATTCTCCACGGGCTCCCATGATCTCTCCTCAGGACCATAATCTTTCCAGTCCACTAGGTACCACAATCTCCCCCGTGATCGTTTGACATCCAGGATCTCTTGAATTTCATATTCGGCATCAACCGCTGGTACAGGATGGACCGGAATTTTCTTAGAAAATCGGTTGAGTATGGTGGGTTTCAGCAGAGAAATGTGGAAGGAGTTAGAGATTTTTAGAGACTGAGGAAGGCGAAGTTTGAAAGTTACTGGATTAATTTGTTTAGTTATTTCATAGAGGCCCAGAAACCGAGGAGCCAGCTTGTAACAAGGGGTCTTCAGACGTATGTACCGGGTGGATAGCCAGACTTTATCCCCAGGAAGGAGCTGCAGCGGTATCCTGCGTCTTTTATCCGCGTCTCTTTTAAACCTGGCTACGGATTTGTGGATGGAGTCCTTGGCCGTCTGCCAAATCCGTAGAAAGTCGCGGTGGACCGTGTTAGCAGCTGGAACCTCAGAAGGCATAGAGACTGGTACGGGAATTCCTGAGTGCTGGCCATACACCAAGAAGAAGGGAGAAGAGCGGGTGGATTCCCCCCGTATGTTTGTTGTAGGCAAATTCGGCCCATGGAAGCAAGACCTGCCCAGTTTTCTTGTCTCGGAGACACGAAATTCCTGAGGAAACCTTCAAGTATTTGGTTTATCCGCTCTACTTGACCATTGGATTGGGGATGGTATGCGGAAGAGAAGTCTAGTTTGACCTCCAGCAGTTTGCACAAGGCTCTCCAGAACTTGGATGTGAACTGAACTACTCTGTCAGAAACAATGTGCTTAGGAAGACCATGCAGGCGAACGATGTGCTCGACAAACAGCGTTGCCAGTCGGGAAGATGACGGAAGGCCTGAGAGAGGTACAAAGTGCGCCATCTTGGAAAAGCGATCCACCACAACCCAGATTATGGTACACCCAGCAGAACTAGGCAGATCGGCGATGAAGTCCATGGCAATGTGCGACCAGGGAGAGTCAGGCACAGACAGGGGGTGCAACAGGCCAGCAGGTCTTGAATGGGAGACTTCATTTTGAGAGCAAGTGGAGCAGGCAGAAACAAAGTCTTTAGTGTCTTGGGACATGGAAGACCACCAGTACTGATGACCAATCAAATCGAGAGTCCTTTTGATGCCAGGGTGCCCAGAAACCCTGGAGGCATGACCCCAACGCAGAACACAATCCCTTTGTTTCGGGGGTACGTAGGTATTTCCTCGTGGAATGTGTACCACTTCAGCAGGAGCAGCGATCACAATAAGTTTCGGATCTATAATAAACTGTGGGCTGGGCTCTTTGTCTGTGGGGTCAAAAAAGCGAGATAAGGCGTCAGCCTTGGTATTCTTTCCGGCAGGTCTGTAATGAAGCTGAAAATCGAATCTGGAGAAGAATAATGCCCACCGAGCTTGACGAGAGTTTAGGCGTTGAGCAGTCTGTAAATATAGGAGGTTTTTATGATCTGTGTAAATGATGAAGGGGTGCAGTGCACCCTCAAGCAAATGTCTCCATTCCTCCAGGGACAATTTAAGAGCTAAAAGTTCTTTATCTCCAATTCCATAATTTTTTTCAGCGTGTGTGAACAATTTGGAGAAAAAACCGCAGGCCACCAGTCTCCCTATACAAGTCTTTTGGGACAGAATAGCTCCAACTCCCACAGAAGAAGCATCGACCTCCAGAACAAAGGGTTTGGTGATATCCGGTCTATGTAGGACTGAGGCAGAAGAGAAGGCAGCTTTGAGAGCTTGTAATGCGGCTTCGGCCTCCGCGGTCCAGTCTTTAGCATTAACCCCATTTTTGGTCAGAGCAGAAATAAGAGCCATCATAGAGGAGAAATGAGGAATAAACTGGCGGTAATAATTTGCGAATCCTAGCAGGCGTTGGACCGCTTTGAGTCCTTGCAGATGAGGCCAGTTGAGAATAGAGGACAGCTTGGCTGGATCCATTTGAAGACCCTGGTCAGAAATGACATACCCCAAGAAAGGCAGGCTAGTTCTCTCGAAGAGACATTTTTCTAGCTTGGCAAACAGAGAGTTCTCTCGCAGACATTGTAACACTTGGCGCACATGCACACGATGAGTTTGAATATCGGGAGAAAAGATTAAAATGTCATCTAGGTATACCACCACACAGCTGTATAACAGATCTCGAAAAATGTCATTAACAAAGGCCTGGAAAACCGCAGGAGCATTACAAATGCAAAAGGGCATGACAAGGTATTCAAAATGGCCATCACGAGTATTGAAGGCGGTTTTCCATTTGTCTCCCTCGCAGATACGGATGATGTTATAAGCTTCACGAAGGTCTAGTTTGGTGAAGATTTTCGCCCCCTGTAGACGGTCAAAGAGTTCTGAGATCAATAGTAACTGGTACTTGTTCTTTAACGTGATATTATTTAATCCTCGGTAATCAATACAAGGACACAGGGAGCCGTCTTTTTTTCCCACAAAGAAAAACCTTGCGCCAGCAGGAGAGGAGGACTTACGGATGAATCCTCTCTCCAGATTTTCTTGGACATACCTAGACATGGCCTCAGTCTCGGGCAAAGACAAAGGGTAGACTCTACCTCTGGGAGGCGTGGCGTTGGGGACCAGGTCTATGGCACAGTCGTATGGCCTGTGAGGATGCAGCAATTCAGCTTGTTGTTTGCAGAAGACATCCGAGAAGCTTTTGTATGGAGTAGGAGGTCCTGCTGAGCTAGGTTCTGTAGACTGAGGCATAGGTGGGCAAATAGATTGTAGACAATGTTGGTGGCAGAAGTCACTCCAGCGGGTAATTTGACCTCCAGTCCAGTCAATAACAGGAGAGTGCTTCTGCAACCATGGTAGACCTAGTAGCAAAGGGTTCAGAGAGTTCTTTAACACATAGAAGGAGATACGTTCCTGGTGCAGCGCCCCTGTTAACAGGAGAATGGGCTTGGTGACAACATAGATAGTTTCCTGTAGGAGCCTCCCATCTACAGAAGCAATGGACAACGGTTTGGTGAGTCTTTGCACTGGGATTTGGTAGAGATTTACCAAGGACTGGCACAGAAAATTCCCAGCGGATCTGGAATCTAGGAAGGCTTGAACGTCGAAAGTGGTTCCTGCAAAGGACAGCTTCGCTGGTATGGTCATCTTCTGAGAGGAAGGTATTCCACCTAGGGTAGCCTCTCTGGACAGTCTCTGAGGAAGTGCATTTTTCCACCACTATACAAACACAAATTCAACTTGCGTCTACTCTGGCGCTCCTCAGGCGTGAGTCTTGTTCTCTCCACCTGCATGGGTTCGTCCGACCAGGAGGAAGATGAGGTCAGAAGAGGTCTTTGGAAGATTCCGGTTGTCTCTCACGGAAACGTATATCAATACGATTAGCTAGAGTGATCAAGTCATCCAAGGACGGTCGAAGGTCTCGGCCAGCAAGTTCATCCTTGATTCAGCCTGCCAGACCCTCCCAGAAGGTCGATACCAAAGCCAAGGTGCGGAATTGAATGGCGTATTGGCCTACAGTGGAAGTTCCTTGTCGGAGCTTGAGTAGAGAGGAAGCTGCAGAAGAGGCTCGACCCGGGTTCTTCAAACACCCTTTTAAACGGAGAGAAAGTTCTGAATGTTATAAATGATGGGGTCGTTTCTCTCCCACATGGGCGATGCCCAAGCCAGCGCTTCACCAGACAGCAGGGTCATTATATAGGCCACCTTAGCCCGGTCTGAGGAAAAATGATGTGCCATGACTTCAAAGTGGATGGTGCATTGGTTAACAAATCCCCTGCCGGTCTTGGGGTCTCCCTCATAACGGGCAGGCGTAGGTAGGTGAAGTCTGGGACTATAGACAGGAGCTTGTTGCGGTGGTGGTGGTATCGGAGGCGCCGGAGGTGCTAGTTTGTTCAAACCAGTGGACACATGTAGCGTCCATGGCTGTGGGCCGTCGGGTTTACTCACCTCCCGATGCCCGCAGCCATGGATCCGTGAGCGCTGGTCCCCAGCTCCTTCCTAGGAGACGCCAGTGCTCACTTCCACTCCGTTCTGCTGTGTCCCGTAGGGTGCACGCGCACGCTCGTGCCCGGCCTTAAAGGGCCAGCGTGCGCACATAGGAAATCGTCATCATCATCAACTGCCACGATTTCCTGGTCTATAAGAAGGCCCCAGGCCTTCTGATCCTTGCCTGAGCGTTGTTAGTTTTCCCAGTCTATCTTGCAAATGGTCCCTTAGTGTTTCCCGTTCCAGTTGTTACCCGTGCCTTGTTCCCTGTTCCTGTTTCCTGTGCTGTGCCTTTAGTATCTAGTCGTGCCACGTCCTGTGTCATCTGCCACATCCGGAGGAATGCGCCACGTCCTGTGTCATCTGCCACGTCCGGAGGAATTTGTCACATCCTGTGTCATCTGCCACGTCCGGAGGAATCAGCCGCCTCCGGAGGAATCCGCCACGTCCTGTGTCATCTGCCACGTCCGGAGGAATCCGCCACATCTGGCGCAACCTGCGGCACCTGTGTCATCCGCCACGTTTGGCGTTATCTGCTGCAACCATCTACATCAGTGCCAGAGCTGCGGCCACCGTCTGGACTATCCAGTTACCCTTGTGCGGGTCATTGTATGGGGTTTCCTGTTGTTTGGCCAGCTGCCTCCCCGCTACGGCGGTACGGCCTAGTGGGTCCACTAACCTGCTTCGTGACAACACATTCTGCAGTAGCTGAAACAGCTGATCTTGGCAGACTCGTTGTCTAGAGAGCTCCTGAGCCATATCAGCCGTGTCAGGCAGGGCTGTGTCAAGAGGATACATGGCTTGTTCAACCTATAAAAGTTCTCACCGGTTTGTTCGTGGATCCTCAGTGTCATCTAGGAGATGGTGCTTGGAACCCAGGCAACGCTTTGCACAGCGAGTAGAGGCGGTCGGATGGCTAAGCAGAAGTCAGGACAGGCAGCAGACGTCGTAACGGGTATGGCAGCAATAGGTCAAGGCAGGCGGCAGGTGTCATAACGGGTATGGCAGCAATAGGTCAAGGCAGACGGCAGACGTCGTAATGGGTATGGCACCAATAGGTTAAGGCAGGCGGCAGACAAGAGATAGTCAAGTTCAAGCAGAGGTCAGTAACGGGAAATCCAGACAAAAGGCAGAAGGAACGGAAACAGGGAACTATGGCACAGGGAACTCATGGGGAACTTGGTTGAACAAGCAGGGATGGCAGGGAGGGGGAACCTTAAATAGGAAGTTCTAGGAATTAGGGCGCACGCTGGCCCTTTAAGGCAGGACGAGTCAGCGCGTGCGTCCTCTAGTGACTGCAGCCACACATCGAGGATGCCGACCGCGGAAGGAGGTAATGGCTGCACTCACCTGACGCCATCCAGGGCCAGCAGAGCGTCCGGACCGGGTAAGTGGAGCTCGGGAAGAGCAGCTTATGAGGGAGGGCGCCGGAACCGGAGCAGAGGCCGTGGGAATGGCGGGGAACGGCGCGGCAGCCATTACAACAATAGCTTCACACAGAATTTGCATGGAAAAAAATGACTACATTTTAACAGCAAGTAAACTACAGAGTTGATATAAATATCAGGTAAACTATTGGATTAGTATAATTTGTTTAAAAAGTTTGGGTTCATTAAAGTATATTCTTTTAAATCATGATCTAATACAATATTCTTTTTAGAGCTATTTCATAAATGCATCCTTTGCATGCAACCAGCTTGTAATAACTGTGTTTCAATTTCCATTACATTTTTGCTAAACATTTTGTACTAAAGGGGTTTCCCATTAAAGATATTTATGACATATCAACAGGATATTAAGCCAAAGTAGAAAATTTGAAGCAGCACAAATCCCAAGTCTGGTGCGGTGCACGCTGTTAAGCCAGGCAAACCCACTCTGGCATAACGCAAATTCCAAGAAAAGTAGTAGGACACGTCTCCAGATCTTTAAAACGGTTTTATTGTCAAAACATCTTACGGCAAACAGGCAACGTTTCAACCCATATGGGTCGAAACGTTGCCAGTTTGCCGTAAGATGTTTTGACAATAAAACCATTTTAAAGATCTGGAGACGTGTGCTGTTGTCCTACTATTTTTCTTGGACTATCCACAGGATATGTCATAAATGTCAGATAGATGCGGGTCCCACCTCTGGGACTCAAACCTATCTCTAGAATGGGTCCCCTAATCTCCGCTCTACCACTCTCTGTTGTTGCTGAATCGTGTGATTTCCGACCATGAATTACGGAAACAGCGTAGCTCGCTGAACTACACTTTTTCCG
The DNA here is from genome assembly GCF_050947455.1 of Rhinoderma darwinii. Taxonomy (NCBI): domain Eukaryota; kingdom Metazoa; phylum Chordata; class Amphibia; order Anura; family Rhinodermatidae; genus Rhinoderma; species Rhinoderma darwinii. Next base: position 160,424,661 of record NC_134688.1, on the reverse strand, counting down.
TAAGTCACATAGAACTGAATGGTAGTTACAGAAACAGCGTAGCTCACATGCTATGCGGCTTCTGTAACTGCCATTCACTACTATGGGAGTTACAGAAACAGCTTAGCTCAGCGAGCTACGCTGTTTTCGTAATTTATGGTCGGAAATCACATGCTTCAGCCACAACATAGAGCAGTAGAACAGTGTTTAAGGGCTCCGTTCTAGAGATAGGTGTGGGTCCCAGAGGTGGGACCCTGATCTATCTAAAATTTATGACATATCCTGTCGATATTTTATAAATGTCTCTGATGGGAAAACCCCTTTAAATATGTAGACATAAGGAACTAGATTTTAAAAATGGAACGTTTGATTTGCAGCAGCTATTTGCAGCAGCAATGGAAATCCGCAGCAGACAGTTTGTCCATTGGTTTCCACAGCTTTTTAGTTATCTTCGTGCAGACGTTGCGGAAAACTCAGCTGGTGCGAAATTTTCTGTCCGCAGCATACACTGTTTGTTGCGGACTTGATGCGTACTTGTTGCAGAATTTCTCCATTGACTTCAATGGAGTTTAAAAATTACGCAATGAAATCTGCCGATGTAATGTGTGTTGCGTTGTGGATTGCTTTCAGGAACAGTATATTTCATCATTCTGGCTGGACCTATGTGTGTCGAGGTCTATACCCAGACTGGGATGGAATGTTTGAAAGAGAGCAGGGTGTGATCTGCACCTGAATCCGCAGCGACAAATCCGCAGCATTTTACTTAACATTTTAGCCAAATCCGCAACGGAATCTGCAACGCGGATTATGTGCAGCATTGATGCAGACAGTGTCTGTAGAATTCCGCCACGTCTGAACGTGCCCTAACACTCTCCAAACTGCATTTTCTGCTCTGGAAAATAATGATCAATTATAGATTTGTGTTACAATCCCCTTCAGCACATAAACCTATAAAAACCATAATAAGCCTCAGAACAAAAGTGATGTTTAAATTTTTTTTTATACGTCTGTGTGGGATCAATAGACACAGGTAAATACTATTGTGTGGAAATTTACAATATATTCATTTCCAGACAATAGTATTTACCTGTGTCTGTTGTATACAGTACTGTGCAAAAGTTTTAGGTAGTTGTGAAAAAATGCTGCAATGTAAGAATGCTTCCAAAACTAGAAGTGTTTATAGTTTTTTTTTATCAATTAACAAAATACAAACTGAATGAACAGAAGAAAAATCTAAATCAAATCAATATTTGGTGTGACCACCCTTTGCCTTCAAAACAGCATCAATTCTTCTGGGGACACTTGCACAGTTATGGATTTTGTAAAATTATAGTCAGGTGTATGATTAACCAATTCTACCAAGTAGATGATAATGATCATCATGATCTGACGCTGTTATTCCTACCCCAAATTCTTGTGTTTTCTTTTATAAAAATTAAAATTAGTTCATCATGAAGCTTGTGTTTCTAAGCTAGTGCACACAAATCCTCCTCCTATTTAGGGGGTACACCCTTACCCAAAACTGAGTAACTACAAGTTCCCAGGCCCCAATGCAAAATCTGTAACAGTGCCACACCTACCATGTGCAATTTATAATACCGGTGTCTTCTTAAGTGGCAGAGAGGGCTTCGGGTTCCAGCAGGCACCAGGGCTCGATGCAACACCATTCTTTGCACCCCATATAGGTACAGTATTCCCCTATTAGTCGTTGCCTGTTTCTATGTTGGATGGATTTCTTGTGTGTGTTTCATACCTATAATAGGAACATTTTTAAAGTGTATCTTCTCACTTTTTGAGGTTTAATAAGTTTGAGTTTGTGATTTATTCCCTTGTGAACATTCAGGTAAACTATATCTTAATTTTTTAGCGTGTCTGTGGCATTTTTATGTAGCTTTTACGGCTGCAGTGTGGAAAGCCTTGGCTTTTCTGTGCAATGTATGGTTGTCCTGTACATTGCACAGATAGTGAGGGAAGGGGGAGCAATGTACGGACTTGAGCGCCACTGAAATGTTTACATGCAATGTCAATCAGTTCACTGGTTGCCGTTGAGAGGGAGGACATTTTTTTTTTTACTAACATTCCTGCCCAAGTTAGGTGAACTTTATTCCTTGGCACTATATGTATTCCTTGGCACCATGTGTAGAAAGGGCAGTGATAACTCCCCTGTACCAGAGTTTTTATCAATTCATTTTTGTAGGCCCACAGTCCTTACTAGTAGGAACTAGATAATACAATTCCAGAAATGCAGATGAACAGGCATTATAAAAAAATATTTCCAAAACTAGATTTTAAAGTGAAGTACAGCAAAAGAGAGATCCCTTTAAAAAATAATTATCTGGATCTTGTTTCATGACATAAAGCGTTCATTTTTTTTGAGCGCCATGAAACGGTTTTTCTGAGGGTAACAAGGAGTTGGATCCAGCGCTGTTTAAGATAAAACGGAAACTATTTCCAAGTTTTACTGGTAGTCTATAAAAAGGTCCAGAGATATGGAGTCCTAGTGTGCAGGAAGGAATATCGATCCAGTGGTGGAGCCTACGTGTTTCAGACGTGTCAAACGTCCTTAATCAACGGTTTTTCTATTGTGCTGCATTCTGAATGTGAATGGACTGTCACTTGATACTGGACACTGTGCACCAGTATTATGTGTTTCACTTTATTACATATACAGTATCTGGAAAAGAGTAGATTTAAAGAGAACCTGTCACTTGCCCAAAAAACTGCAGCTGACATCTTAGTTAGATTGCAGGTGGGTGTTACCTGCCCACTTGAAAGTCAAAGGCCTCATTTGCATATTGGGCACCAACACTAACAGCACCGATATCTCAGCAACGGTGGGGGCTAGAAGAAAAAATTAAAAGCGGCAGAATCTATGAGGCGCCTGCAATCGAACTGAGATGTCAACAGCAGTTTTATTTAGCAGATTACAGGTTCTCTTTAAAGGAATAATATCAGGCTATTCATATATATTTGTATTCAGGAAGATTTCAAAATGGAGTTTCTCTGAAATTTTGAACAATACTGCAGAACTCAATTTCTTCAAACACTCTTCGCCGCAGCCATTTTTCCTTTTTTTGTTTTCATTTTTTCCTCCTCACCTTCCAAGAGTCATACAATTTTTATTTTTCCCTCTACATAGCCTTATGAGGGCTTGTTTTTTGCGGGACGGTTGTACTATTTAATGGCGCTCTTTATTGTACCATATAATGTACTGGAAACATTTAAAAAATTATTATTGTGGGGAGGAGTTGAAAAAAAACCTGCAAATCCTCCCTTGTATTTTGGGTATTCTTTTTATGAACGTGCTGTAAAAATGACATGTTAACTTTATACTGCAGGTCAATACGATTATGGCAATAGCAAATTTATATAGATGGTTTTTATATTTTACTACTATTACAAAATAAAAACAAATTGTTAAAAAAAATGTGTGAAGGCTTGATTTTTAAGGAACAAGTTGTAGTTTTTTTATTGGTACCATTTTTGGAGTACATTCAGTTTTTTGATCACTTTTTTTTTTTTTTTGATGAGACCAAAAGACCTCAATTCTGTTTTTCTGGGTTTCTCACTTTATAAGGCATTCACCAGTTAGGATAAATAACATTATATTGTAATAGTTTGGATCATTATTGATGTGTCGATACCAATTTGGTAAAAAAAATAATATTTACATTATTTTAGGAGAACAATGGGAAAAAATATTTTTTTTACTTTTTTAATATTTTATTTTATTTATTCTTAAATACTTTATTGTAGTGCTTTTAAAAAAAAAATACAAATTATTGTGATTTATTGTGCATGTTGCCTCTTCCTATTAAGCTCTGCTCCCGGCTGCCATAATAATCATATCATAGAGGGGGTTTAGATGCCGCAGTTGTTATTGACCCTGGCATCTAATAGGAGTTAACTCTGATCTCGGCCATTAGATCGAGGTTTCAGCTGTAATATACTGCTGACACCGCTCTGTATGGAGCATTCTCATATAGTGAGCCTGCTTCATACTCATTCCCTCTCATCGATGACGTACATGTATGTCAAATCTCGGTAAGGGGTTAAGCTGCAATTTTAAGCTGCAATGTCTAGCACATGGGTTGGAGACCTTGGTAAAGTAGAGATCTACTGTCATACAAAAGGTACTTAAAGGGGTTGCCCATACAGCAGTCACGTGACAGATGTATAGGCTGCCCCCCATACACATTACATTGTCATGGGATATCTAATATGCATGGCCTGCTTTAGTATAACAATTTGGGCTCATGTCCGCTTTGATGACCTTTGAACTTAAAACTGAGGACTGCAGCATCCTTACTGTTCAATTAAGAAATGAATAATCAGTGACCTTCTAGAAATCTACCAGTAGATCACGATCTAATGGTTGCAAACCTAGAGGTCTAAGAACATGCCAGGGCAAGTGTCAATATCTGAAGGAAGAGCTTGTGGTATAGTTGTAGCAGAGTCTGGGGAAAATGTACTCATGGGCTGTGAGCATGACTATGGACCTTTAGATATTTTCTGGATGTTGTATGACCGTACTAGACCATAGCAATGTACTGTACTATATTTTGGAATTAGACAACCTAGCTGTATGGGAGTTCCTATCTTCCCACCTGATATTTACTGTAATATTACATGCACAAATTAAAATCTGGAACGTCCACTAACCAGACGGATGATGACAAGTAGCTTATCTTATTCTATTACTGATGTGAAGTAATTTGTGTCATCTAAACCCACTTTAAACAAAATAGCAGGTAAATCCATCGTCTGGGGAAAAAATTCACAATTTCAATGTAACTTTCTTTAGAGTTCTAGAGTAGGTGATTTACCTGTCTAGACAAAGACATAATGTTAATATGCAACATCCTGGTGTCTTATTTCACGGTAAAATCTGTATACTAGCTTTTCACGTTTCATTTCGTTCATCCACCATCGCAGCATCTACGTTTTTGTTGTTTTTTCTTTCTCCTGTTTGGCTTCATGAATTATTGTTATTACCTGCTACCTTCTTCCTGTTGTATTTATTTGTTTTTGTTCTTAATTGTCCTAGTACATTGGACATCTTCTAAGACGTAGTATCTTATTTTCCAGCCTCTGTGATGAAATACTGCAATGAGAACAGAACGTACATAATACATTATTACGCATGTGTTTACTGTGAAACTACCTGTTACTTACAGTAGCATGGGACATAATACACTGCTGCAATGAAACAGCATTAGCTGCTTTACCTTCTGTTTAACTTCATTAACATGTTCCTTACTGCCCAGGAACAGAAATGGTTTTCTTGCAGAGCACATTATATACAGAGCACTGTATGCTATCTGCTGCCATCAAATTATACCGTTTGTTTATTTCACCAGGATTTGACACATTTTAACTTTCCTACAGAATTCATCATCTTTTTTCTTGTATGTATTAGACATTGCTCTGTGACACTGAGGGATATCTAGTGATGTCGAGCAAGGCACAGTAAACCACATACAACGCTTAGACAGCATGAGAGGATTTCTTTCTGTTTTTTTTTATATTTTTGAAGAACTTTTATGGATGACTGTATAAAAATATTATAGTTCTAAGAGTTTCAAGAGGTTTTCCACTTTGGATAACCCCTGCTTGTTAGCAGAGTCCCTTCACAATAAACTGATTAAAAAGTGTCCCCCTGCTGGGACCTCCAGTGATCAGCTGTAATATGTGGGGAAATCCAGCAGTAAGTGTTACATTTCTGTGCAGTGCCACCCCTGGGTAAATTAGGCATTACATGATTCCTTTTTAAATCAATTGTTGTCTGTGTTAAGCAGGACAGGTCATCCAGAGTGGGAGACTCTTTTTGTAACCGCTTACTCTAGCCAACAGATTAGGATTCTGAACAGAGGACCCCCGCTAGTCACTCAGAATTCCCTAATACAGTATAGAAAAATGTATTTTCTAAACCAGATAACTCCTTTAACTGATTTCCTACTGTAATATAGGATGCCATACACTTTAGGTAAACATGTTAATTTGGAATGCTCTTCTCATTTGCAGTATAGGTAAATATGATCTAAATGTATGATCATTCATTCCTTTTCATATGATATATATATATATATATATATATATATATATATATATATATATATATATATATATATATATATATTTACTTTAAATTGTTTCATTCATTATTGGGAATAATTCAGCTAAGAGAGGGGCATTCCAACCCTGTCAGTATTATTCCGTAAGGGAAGACAGAAGTGACGCTGTCATTAAGGCTATGTTCACACGCTTAGTCGCAAAAACTTCAGAAAATACGGAGCTGTTTGCAAGGGAATACAGCTCCTGATTTTCAGCCATATTTTAATCAAATTAGCGTTGTTTGCGGAGTTTTTTACGGACGTTTTTGGAGCTGTTTTTCTATTGAGTCAATGAAAAGCGGCTCCAAAAACGGCTCAAGAAGTGACATGCACTTCTTTTCACGGGCCGTTAATTGAAAATTATGAGTAAAATAAAGCCCCGTCGGAACAGAACACCGTGTTTCCCATTGAAATCAATGGGCAGATGTTTGTAGGCATTCTGTTTCCGATATTTCAGCCATTTTTCGGGACGTTTACGGCCTTAAAAATGGCTGAAATTAGCCCACGTGAACATACCCTCAGGCCATTACCCCTCTATGTTCTCCATTCACAGAATTTAGGCTCTGTAAACCCCAACTATATTCTGCTGATGGCACCTGAGGAACAACAGATGAGAAATTTTATTTCTTCACTGCTGCTCCACTTTATTACTTAAATGACGTAATTCAAGTAATAGATTTATGCACTTCCCTTATTTTTGGTTGCAAGTGGCTCCATAGTTAAGCTTCATTTTACCAGAATTTTGGACAAGTTTGTTTTAGCTGTGCTAAGGTTTGAAGACAATTTACTTAGTCTTACGACTTAAGCTGGTTATACATAAAGATATCCGTCAGTCCGATGGTCATTCGGTAGCCAGCTATCTACTCCAATTCCTCTATAACCTTGCTCGTTCAGCTTGGAGAAACAGGCCTCTTGTTTTAAATATAGGAAGGGTGGCAAGCAGCTAAGAAACTGCTATCCGGGTGACACTAAGAATCAAACAGGTTAAAATCCATCTTGTCCAGCTCTTTTCTCCGCTGATGGGAAGTTACTTCCATATTCATTAAACCGTTGTTACATCCAATAGAAATTTGAAGGATCCACCTACAAATATCTACCATGTTTGGCCTGCCTAAGGATAAGATTAGGGTTGAGGTGAGGGCATGTATCTGGCCGTTGAAGTTGTCCAAGCTTTAGATAATATTTAAGCTCTTCATTACAGTGTTGCCTTTTAAATACACAGTTTATTTTTCTTGTTTTTTTTTTTCCAGCAAAAACAATTAGACAAAATTAACACCAAGTCATTCAATTGTTTAAATAGAACATTTTAACTTTCTGTTGACTTTACACATAGAAAGAACGCAGAGTTTTAAGAACCTTTAAAATGTATTGTATTTAAGAATAATTATTGGAAACCATGTTTTTACATATAGGAGTGTGATAATTTTACACCTCAAATGCCACAGACAGTCAGGAGTCCTCCCCTCTTCCTAAACATTCTCACAAGGCTTTGAAATAAAAGGTGAAATCATGCTTCGCTTAGGCTTTGTGACATCTGCGTTGGAGGCTGCGTTGGAAGCTCCAGGTGAAAACACCTAAACAATAGCATAGCAAGTTGGTAGATTCACCCCGACTGAAACCCAACAGAACACATTAAGATCAACGGTTTCTGTCGGTCATTGGGCAGCAGAACCAGTCCTCCCGGTATATCCGTTGTTCTGCTTCTCTGACGGAGCAGAACACTGGAAAGCTAAACACAGGTGTGAACCCAGCCTTAATTTGCTTCACTGTTTGCACTAACTGGGAGTATACAAGAGAAGAAGCTAGGAAGGATAACAAGTGCTACTTTTATAGAGCCCACCGAGTGTTGGTGTATTCATAGTTACATAGTTACATAGTACGGTTGAAAAAAGACACATGTCCATCAAGTTCAACCAAGGGATGGGAAAAGGGAAGGGAAGCATTTCTACACATAGAAGCTAATATTTTTTCATTCTAGGAAATGACCTAAGCCTTTTTTAAAGCCATCTAGTGTAGCTACTGTGACCAGCTCCTGCGATAGACTGTTCAATAAATTCACAGTTCTCACAGTAAAGAAGGCTTGTCGCCTCTGCAAATTGAACTTTTTTTCTCCAGACAGAGGGAGTGCCCCCTTGTTTTTTGAGGGGGTTTTACATGGAACAGGATTTCACCATATTTTTTGTATGTGCCATTCATATATTTATATAAGTTAATCATGTCCCCCCTTAGTCATCTCTTTTCAAGGCTAAATAGGTTTAATTCTTTTAATCTTTGATCATAACTTAGATTTTCTATGCCCCTTATTAGCTTCGTTGCTCTTCTTTGTATTTTTTCCAACTCCAGGGTATCCTTTCTATGAACCGGAGCTCAGAACTGAACTGCATATTCTAGATGAGGCCTCATTAATGCTTTGTAAAGTGGTAATATTATATCCCTGTCCCACGAGTCCATGCCTCTTTTAATACATGACAATATCTTGCTGGCCTTTGAAGCAGCTGATTGACATCTACAAGTACACCCAGATCCTTCTCAACATGTGACTCCCCCAGTATAGCTCCACCTAGGACATATGTTGCATGCAGATCGTTGGTACTCAGATGCATAACTTTATATTTACCTACGTTAAATTTAATTTGCATAGTGGATGCCCAAACACTTAGTGTGTTCAAATCAGCTTGAAATTTACGAACATCTTCCATAGACTGAACAATACTACATACCTTGGTGTCATCTGCAAAAATAGAAATAATGCTATCAATCCCATCCTCTATATTATTAACAAATAAGTTGAATAATAGTTGTCCCAGCACGGAACCCTTGGGTACACCACTTATAACCGGAGACCATTCAGAGTAGGAATCATTGACCACAACTCTTTGGATACGGTCCTTGAGTCAATTCTCAATCCAATTACAAACTATACTTTCTAAACCTATATTCCTTAATTTACCCATTAGACTTCTATGAGGGACAGTGTCAAATGCCTTTGCAAAGTCCAAAAACATTATATCCAAAGTGGCCCCTCTGTCTAGGCTTCTGCTCACCTCTTCATAAAAACAAATCAGGTTGGTTTGACAACTTCTGTCCTTAGTAAAACTGTGCTGGCTGTCACTTATAATACTATTTTTTGTCATATAATCCTGTATATAGTCCCCCAATAACCCCTCAAACATTTTCCCGACGATGGATGTTAAGCTTATTGGTCTATAATTACCCGGGGAAGACCTAGAGCCCTTTTTGAAAATAGGCACCACATTTGCCCTGCGCCAGTCCCTTGGCACTATACCAGTCACTAGAGAATCTCTAAATATTATGAAGAGGGGGACAGAAATAACTGAACTAAGCTCTTTAAGAACTCTAGGGTGTAACCCATCTGGTTCCCGGGGCCTTGTGTACATTTATTTTATTTAATTTAGCTTGGACTATATCTACATTCAGAAAATTCAGTATATCAACTGATATATTAACAACACTGGCAACGGCTACATCCGCTGCTCTTTTTTCTGTTGTATATACAGAGCTAAAGTACCCATTTAGTAACTCTGCCTTCTCTTTATCCCCTGTGATTAACTCCCCGTTACCACTATTTAGGGGTCCTACATGTTCAGACCTTGGCTTTTTTTACATTTACATACTTGAAGAATTTTTTGGGATTTGTTTTACTATCATTGGCCATCTGCCTTTCATTTAGTATTTTTTACTGATTTTATTACCTTTTTACAGATTTTATTAATCTCTTTATAATTTAAAAAGTTTAGAGCTGTACCCTCTGATTTGTATTTTTCAAATGCCCTATTTTTGTCATGTATTGCTCTTTTTACAGAAGGTGTAAGCCATGTGGGGTTTAAGTTTAGTAGTTTATATTTGTTACCTATAGGAATACATTTTGCTCTATAATTATATAAAGTAGATTTTAAAATCTCCCATTTATCATTTGTACAATTATTTGTCATTAGTTCTTCCCAGTCTATATCCTCAATTGCAGCCCTCATCATGGGGAAATTGGCCTTCTTAAAATTAAGTGTTTTTGCCCTCCCAGCCTGTGTTTGTTTTTTGCGTATAGGTAAAATGTAACTATATTGTGATCACTGTTACCGAGGTTTACACGAACATTGACATTCTCAACAAGCTCTGCATTATTAGAAATACCCAGATCCAACAGAGCGTCACCTCTAGTCGGTTCTTCCATAAACTGGTCCATAAAATTTTCCTGCAACAGGTTGAGGAAATGTATCCCATTTGCAGTTGAAGCCTGAAACGGCGCGGGGTGTGGGCCCACTGGGTCGTACCGCGTAGCGGGATAGCAGCTGGCCACTAGGTACAGTACAATGTCTATAGTCCAGAAAGGGTACCTGAGGCAATGTAGACAGTAACAGAGACACAACTTGACTTCCACTGTAAATGGCACAGTAGATACAGCGGAAGACATGACTTGACTTTCACTGTAGATGTAAACCTATTGGTACAATCAGGAAGTGATCCTGTCAACACACACTAAAAAAGTGTGTACTGTGAACGATGTTTGAAACAAGACCACAATTTAACCAAGAGTATCTTGGTGCATTGACCCACAATACTTGATATATAGCCTATAGAGTATGGGGTACAATTAACACAACACATAAATAATGAAAAATTAAAAATTTTATTGAAAATGACAACATGTTAAAAGATGAGTCATGCAAAGCATGAATAAAAACGTCTGTCAAATGCAGATGCCAAAATGTAAACAATCAATTGAAAGAAGGGTATGAACAATACTTGAATATGTAACACAATATGGATCTATCCACCAATCGGATAGAGGCTAGGTGAAAAAACCCCTTAACAGTCTGTCATGACATGTTTGGATATGATGCTAAAGTAGCAAAGGAGTATAACAGTGAATGAGGGAAAAGAGAACATACCCATGTTAAGCAGCTCTGCATAGAGAGAACGTCGCCCGGACGAAGGCATTTCCGCCGAAACGCGCGTCTGGTCTGACGTTCTCTCTATGCAGAGCTGCTTAACATGGGTATGTTCTCTTTTCCCTCATTCACTGTTATACTCATTTGCTACTTTAGCATCATATCCTTACATGTCATGACAGACGGTTAAGGTTTTTTTTCACCTAGCCTCTATCTGATTGGTGGATAGATACATATTGTGTTACATATTCATGTATTGTTCATACTCTTCTTTCAATTGATTGTTTACATTTTGGCATCTGCATTTGACAGACGTTTTTATTCATGCTTTGCATGACTCATCTTTTAACATGTTGTCATTTTCAATAAAATTTTTAATTTTTAATTATTTATGTGTTGTGTTAATTGTACCCCACACTCTATAGGCTATATTTCACCGTAATTGGCACAGTAGATGCAGCGAAAGACACAACTTGATTTTCACTGTCGATGGCTCAGAGGATGCAGTGGAAGACACGACTTGACTTTCACTGTAGATGGCACAGAGGCACGGTAGCACGGGCTACAGGGTACAGGCAGCAGGAACGGGTAACACTTGGAACTGGAAAACACTAGGAGACCATATGCAAGACAAACTTTAGGTATACAACAATGCTCAGGCAAGGATCAAGTGGGCAGAGCCCTTTTTATGGTCCAGCAGCATTCTGGGCTAATTACTGATTATTAACAACTGGACACGTACTGGTCCTTTAAGGCCGTGCGCGAGCCCTGCGGGAAACAGTCTCAGAACCCGGAAGTGAGTGCCAGCGTCTCCCTGGAGGGAGATGCCACCGAGAACACAGACGTCCATAGCCGCGGCCGTCAGAGGGTAAGTCTGAACGACAGTCCGCGGCAATAGATGTTACAGTATCCCCCCTCTTATGCCCCTCTTCTTGGGGCCAGAGCGAGAGAGAAATCTCTTCACGAGGACAGGGGCATCGATGTTCTCTTCTGGCTCCCAAGACCTCTCTTCTGGACGAAATCCCCTCCAATCTACAAAATAAAACGTCCTTCCTCCCACTTTCTTGGTGGCCAGAATCTCCCTCACTTCGAAAGTTCCTGACAAGCCGCCAGGAGCCACTGCGGAACTAGGAGTCCTGGCGTAGCGGTTCAGGACCACAGGCTTTAGCATGGGGACATGGAAGGAGTTAGGAATCTTTAGGGTAGGAGGCAGCCGAAGCTTGTAATATACAGGATTGATTTGTAGCAGAATCTTGAAGGGTCCGAGGAACCTGGGAGCAAACTTGCAAGACGGCATCCTCAGCCAGATATTCCTGGAAGACAGCCAGACCTTCGTACCTGGAAGAAACTGGGGAGGTTCTCGTCTTCTAGTGTCTGCCTTTCTCTTCATGCGGTCCACCCCCAGCAGAATAGAAGATTGTGTCTGTTGTCATATCTGCAGAAAGTCCCTGAAGGTAGAGTCAGCTGCAGACACCTGGGACATAGTAGAGACAGGAAAAGGAATTAGAGGATGTTGGCCGTAGACGATGAAGAACATACTGGAGGTGGTGGACTCACTAGTATAGTTATTATAGGAGAACTCAGCCCACGAGAGCAGCTGCACTCAGTCATCATGCCGTCTGGAGACAAAGTGGCGCAGATAGTTCTCCATAATCTGGTTAACCCTTTCGACTTGTCCATGGCACTGAGGATGATAAGCCGAGGAGAAGTCCAACTTTACACCGAGGAGGCCGCAGAGTGCTCTCCAGAACTTCGAGGTGAACTGGACCCCTCGATCTGAGACAATATGCAGAGGTAAGCCATGCAGCCGGAAGATGTGTTGAATGAAGAGATCAGCCAGTCGAGCAGTGGAACGAAATGAGCCATTTTAGAAAATCGATCCACCACCACCCAGACCACACTGCATCCAGTAGAGAGAGGCAGATCAGTAACAAAGTCCATTGCAATATGTCGCCATGGGGCATCAGGCACAGGCAGTGGTTGGAGCAGACCAGCTGGTCTGGAGTGGGCAACTTTATTTGCTGCGCATACCTTACAGGAGGAGACAAAGTCTGTGATGTCTTTGGATGGAACTGATGGGCAATTAGGTCTCGGGTCTTACGGGCACCCGCATGGCCTGCCAGCTTAGAACAATAACCCCAGCGAAGGATTCTTCCTCTGTCTGGAAGACGTACAAAAGTCCTTCCCGGAGGAATGTCACTAACTTGCAGAGGTTTAACAGACTAGATGCAGGAAGGGTCGATAATATTCTGTGGAGACTTTACAGAGTCCTCTGTTTCAAACGACCTAGACAAGGCATCGGCCCTCACATTCTTGTCGGCAGGACGGTAGTGGAGCTCGAGCTGGAACCGAGCAAAGAACAGCGACCACCTGGCTTGACGAGGATTCAGCCGTTGGGCCGTTGTAACGTCTATGGCCACAGCCCGTCGTTCTGACTTGCCCGTCGATGGCCGTGGCCATGGACATCTAAGTTCTTTGCAGTGTTGTCCTCCTGTGAGGCACCGGCACTCACTTCCTGGTTTCGAGACTGTCTCCGGGAGGGCGCGCACGTGCACGGCCTTAAAGGGCCAGTGCGCACTTATTGCAGGAAGTCTGCAATCTAGCCCAGAAAGCTACTGGGCTATAAAAAGGGCCCTGCCCTCTTGTTCTTCGCCTGAGCGTTGTTCGTTACCCAAAGTTTGTCTTGCTAATGGTCCCCTAGTGTCTTCCAGTTTCCAAGTGTTTCCTGTTCCTGTATCCTGTTTCCCATGCTATCCAGTTCCAGTACCGTGCTGACCTGTTGTTGTGTTGTGCTGCATACAACGCCTGTTCTGCTACGCCACGTCTGACCTCTACCTGCCAAATGCTCCCAGCCGAGCCTGCTTTACTGCTGTCCAAGTTGCCACAGGTACCCTCTCTGGACTATAGAATCTGTACTTACCTGTTTGGTCAGCTGCCGTTCCGCTACGCGGTACGGTCCAGTGGGTCCACACCCCGCATCGTGACAGTATGCTCAGGCCATGGACTCCGCTGGCCAATTCAAGGGCACGTCACCCTCCCAAGCCATGAAGGCCAACCTGCAGGATCTCCGAGCAAGACAGGATCAACTTCTTGTGGCAGTAGACTCCATGGCACAGCAGCTAGGGACAATAGCTGCTTCCCTTCCTGACTCTATGCAAGCTCCTCAGATCAAGCCTCCTGCTGCACCTCCTGGCAGTTCCGGCTCGGATACTCGGTTCTCGCTGCCTTTACCTTCTCGGTTCTATGGAGACGCAAGTACGTGCCGGGGGTTTCTGAATCAATGCTATATCCATTTTACCCTGCACGCCCGAGCATTTTTGTCGGATGCAATCCAAGATCGCCTTCATCGTGTCACTTCTTGCCGGCAAAGCCCTGGTATGGGCAAATCCTATCTTGGAACGTCAGGCACCCGAGACCCAAGACTTTCAGGGGTTCGTGCGGTTATCCTGGACTGTTTTTGAGGAGCCAGGACGAGTCTCATCGGCAGCCACTGCTATCTTTAACCTTCACCAGGGGGACACCTCCATGGGCAAATACACCATCCAGTTCTGGACCCTGGCAGGAGAACTATCCTGGAACAATGAGGCGTTGGTGGCATCCTTCTGGCATGGCCTATCGCCCGAGATCAAGGACGATCTTGCCGCTCGAGATCTGCCACCTGCCTTGGACAACCTAATTCTGCTTGCCACTCGTGACTCTGTTTATATTGCGGCCACGCTGGCCATGTCGTGCTGGCCATGTGTCCTCAGAAGCCAAAAAACCCCAGCGCCTAGGTTTGGTTGGAGAGACAACCCTGGGTGCTACTGTATTTATATAGAACAAGATGTGGTTATAACTAAACCATACCTGATAGAAATACCCAAAAATGCAATATAAATATAGCACGGTGCCATTTCTGATAAAGGATATATAAAAACTAAAAAGAAAAGAAAATAAATAATATTCCAGAAATATGACTAGGCACTCTTGGGTTAATAGAAATTTATGAAAAATATTTTATTATGAACTCCGAATATTTTCGGGAATATAAATACCCAAACTTCCACCGTCACATCAAGTGATTCTTCTTTTCCAGTGTATTGGATCACTCCACGTCATACACCAAGGAGCACAAGATCCGAAAGGGTGAGGGCCCATGCCGGCAAAAGAGTAAGTTCCAAAACCGTATGGTATCCTTTTCCATGTGATGTCTCCAGCATAGTCAGGGATTTGCAAGGCAGGGTTTAGACGTCACTACCCGTCCAGTTTGATTAGATCAGCTGACGCATTTCATCCCTGAACGGGATTTCCTCAGAGCCGATGGTTTTGGAACTTACTCTTTTGCCGGCGTGTGCCCTCACCATTTCGGATCTTGTGCTCCTTGGTGTATGACGTGGAGTGATCCAATACACTGGAAAAGAAAGAATCACTTGATGTGACGGTGGAAGTTTCGAGACCTTAAGAAACATATGACCATACATATTGGAACTTACCTAGTGAAGTCCTTCCGTGCCGCCCGTCGGGCTGACTGTTCCTCCACACGGCTCCCCGATGCTCACTGGATGATCAGAGGTAAAACCTGTATGACTAATGGAAGTTGGGCTTGTCATATAAAAATCTTGAAAAAACGGCCCTCTCCAAGAGTTGAGACCGGGAGGGCTACAGATTGACCTAAGGGTCTATGAATAGACTGCCAATCACCATTGATCCCTATAAAAACAAGGATTTAATTATTGAAAGGGGAGAGTGAAACAAACACGCTGTAAAATATTTCTCTTTAATATACGATGGCTATTTTCCTATGACGGGAACTACACTATACAGAAAGTTTCTCTCCAAGAAAAATCATTACCAACTATCTGGAATAGGAACTCTGGCCATTCTTAGGATAAAAAATATATATTGTCAAAAACCGCAAGTGTGAACACAATCCAGCGGTTTTTCAGAATCATTTCTCTGAGATTATACTTAGGAAATATATATATATATATATTATAAATGTTATTTATCCTCTAAGGGACTCAATTTATGTATAGAAGATCGATTTCAATTGTATGTTACCTTTTCCTGGCCAGGAGATTTTTTTAAACTTGTGTGTATATATTTATATTCCCGAAAATATTCGGAGTTCATAATAAAATATTTTTCATACATTTCTATTAACCCAAGAGTGCCTAGTCATATTTCTTGAATATTTTTTCTTTTCTTTTCTTTTTAGTTTTTATATACGCTACTGTATTTAACCTAGAACTCTCCTCCAAACTGTTCATTGCTGGCAAGAAGCCCCATCCGGTCTCTGCCTACCTGGACTCTGGCTCTGCAGCCAATTTCATCTGCCAAGACCTTGTGGACCTTCTTCACTTGCCCACTGTCCCACTGGAAAGGCCGTTCATAGTTGCCTCGGTAGATGGACTGCCATTGCCATACCCAGTCGTGTCTGTAACCAAGGCATTAAGACTTCAAGTGGGAGCTCTTCATTCTGAGCTCATCTCCCTGTTTGTCCTGTCCAAGGCCATCAACCTCGTGCTGCTGGGTTTGCCTTGGCTCCGTTTGCACGCCCCTGTCCTGGATTGGAACTCTGGAGAGGTTTCCCAGTGGGGTCCCAAGTGTCTTGACCGCTGGCTGGGTCATATGTCAGGGTCATATCCAGCCACCACAGCATCCTCTGCTTCAGTCATTGGCAGGCTTGCCTTCCTGTTACTCTATGTTCTCTGATGTCTTCGATAAGAAGGAAGCTGAGACCTTGCCGCCACATCGAGCATATGATTGTCCGATCGACTTGATTCCTGAGTCGTCTCCTCCTCGTGGTAGAGTGTACCCTCTCTCCCTGCTGGAGACCCAGTCTATGTAATCCTACATTATGAAGAATCTGGAGAGGGGCTTCATTCGTGAATCCTCATCCCCAGCCGGAGCTGTATTCGTCTTTGTCAAGAAGAAAGATGGATCTCTACGACCCTGCATTGACTACCGAGGCCTCAACCAGATCACGGTGAAGAAAAGGTACCCACTGCCTTTGATTTCCGAACTGTTTGATCGCATACGGGGGGCAAAAATGTTTTCTAAACTGGACCTGCGTGGGGCCTACAATCTGATCCGGATTCGTCAAGGTGACGAGTGGAAGACTGCTTTTAATACTCGTGATTGGCACTATGAGTACCTAGTTATGCCCTTCGGCCTGTGTAACGCCCCCGCGGTGTTTCAAGAATTTGTCAATGACATTTTTCGTGATCTCCTTTATGTTTGTGTTGTGGTGTATCTCGATGACATTTTGATTTTTTCCCCAGATCCAGTAACTCATTAGACTCATGTGGCTCTGTGGCTTGAATAACAAGTGGTTTGTATATCAAGTGGAGTTCCAAAAACCGGATTGATTTACTGTGTTGTGTGTGACAAAGTGGGGGGCCATTGTATGTGATATATGTATTGATTGCTTGCTTGCTACAAAGTTTGCAAAAGTGACATTATTTAAAACCATTTTTCCCTTGCAGCTTCCTTCCTGCTGAATAGCTGAGTAAGGGGGAGGGGTTAGCTGCTACCAGGTGCTATAAATCAGGCCTCACTACTCTGTAGAGCCTGCTCTGTGGCTTGAATAACAAGTGGTTTGTATATCAAGTGGAGTTCCAAAAACCGGAGTTCAAAAGAGGAGTTAAAGCCCAAGTAAGTGCTCTTCTACTTCTTTATCTTTTTGATTAACACCTGTTCGCTGTTTTTTTTGTAACTGGGATAATGGACAGCAAGATTGGAGGTTTTCTTCAGTGCACAGTTTGCCATATGTATGCACGACTGGAGCCGGAGTTCCAGGGTGAATATCTCTGTGGCAGATGTGAGCATGTTGTTCACCTGGAAGCTCGTATTAGAGATCTGGAGGAGCAGAATGCAACACTGAGGAGGATAGACAATTTTGAACGGAGCTTGCTGCTCACAGAGCATGCAGTTAGTGGGTTACAACTGGAGGGTGAAGACATGGGTGAGCAGGATCAGGTAAGTAGCTGGGTTAATGTAGTTAGGGGCAGTAGAAAGGGGTCAAAGACAAGGAAGGCCGATCCGGTTTCTGACATTCCAGGCAAAATTGCCAAGTTGGGTGATGATGCGAGGGTGTCAGTCTCAGAAATGGCAGCCCTAGTGGATACTGATCTCCCTAACAGCCGGGAGAACAGCCCAGCTAGTAGTCGGCGGGATGGTAATGCAGGTAAGCCAAGACAATTGATAGTCGTAGGGGATTCTATAATCAGGAAGACGGATAGAATAATTTGTCGCCAAGACCACCTCAACCGAATGGTTTGCTGTCTCCCTGGTGCCAGGGTTCGGCATGTGGTGGAACGGGTGGACAAATTGCTGGGAGGGGCTGGTGATGATCCAGCTGTCGTGGTCCATGTCGGTACCAACGACAGAATAAATGGTAGGTGGAGGAGCCTTAAGAATAATTTTAAAGAGCTAGGCTACAAGCTGAAGGGAAGGACCTCCAAGGTTGTATTCTCAGGAATACTGCCTGTGCCATGCGCATCACAGGAAAGACAGCGGGAGCTCAGGGAGTTAAATGCATGGCTGAAGTCTTGGTGTAGAGGAGAAGGATTTGGGTTCCTAGAGCACTGGGCTGACTTTTCATTGGGGTACAAACTGTATTCTGCAGATGATTTGCACCTAAATGGAAGGGGGTCCGCTGTGCTGGGGGAGAGAATTCTAGCTGGGGTGGCGGAGTATTTAAACTAGGGCTGAGGAGGGAGGTCAATGTAGAAAAAAAAGGGGTAGCCAGGTTAGAGAGGGGTCAGACTATATTGGTGGGGGGAGAAACAGAATGTGGGGAGAGGACTAGACAACAAGATAAGGAGATCCTTTCGTTACAAAACATCAGTGTAAATAAAAAGGACCGATTAATGTCAAATCACATTTCTGATAATAAAAGTGAAAAACTGACAGGCAAGTTAAAGTGTATGTTCACAAATGCCAGAAGTCTAGCAAGCAAAATGGGGGAGCTGGAGGCCTTGATACTGGAAGAAAATATAGATATAGTTGGTGTTGCTGAAACATGGCTGGACTCTTCACATGACTGGGCTGTAAATCTACAGGGTTTTACACTTTTTCGGAAAGACAGGACAAATAGGAAAGGTGGTGGTGTATGTCTGTATGTGAGAAATGATATGAAGGCGAGTGTGAAAGAGACAATAGTGGGTGAATACTGTGAGGAGGTTGAAACCTTGTGGGTGGAACTAGAAAGGGAGGTAAACACTGATAAAATTACTTTTGGTGTAATCTATAGACCCCCCAATATAACTGAGGAGATGGAAGTTCAGCTATATAAACAGATGGAGCGGGCTGCACAGGCGGGTACTGTAGTGATAATGGGAGATTTTAATTTCCGGGATATTAATTGGTGTCATGGTTCGGCTTCAACTGCAAAGGGGAGACAATTCCTCAACCTGTTGCAGGAAAATTTTATGGGCCAGTTTGTGGAAGACCCGACTAGAGGTGAAGCTCTGTTGGATCTGGTCATTTCTAATAATGCAGATCTTGTTGGGAATGTCAATGTTCGTGAAAACCTCGGTAACAGTGATCATAATATAGTTATATTTTACCTATACTGTAAAAAACAAACGCAGGCTGGGAGGGCAAAAACATTTAATTTTAAGAAAGCCAATTTCCCCAGGATGAGGGCGGCAATTCAGGATATAGACTGGGAAGAACTAATGTCAAATAATGGAACAAATGATAAATGGGAGATTTTCAAATCTACTTTGAGTTATTATAGTGCAAAATTTATTCCTACAGGTAACAAGTATAAACGACTCAAATTAAACCCCACATGGCTTACACCTTCTGTGAAAGGGGCAATACATGACAAAAAAAGGGCATTTAAAAAATACAAATCTGAGGGTACAGCTGTAGCCTTAGTAAAATATAAAGAGCTTAATAAAATCTGTAAAAATGTAATAAAATTAGCAAAAATACAAAATGAAAGGCTGGTGGCCAAGGATAGTAAAACAAATCCCAAAAAATTCTTCAAGCATATAAATGCAAAAAAGCCAAGGTCTGAACATGTAGGACCCCTAGATAATGGTAATGGGGAGTTGATCACAGGGGATCAAGAGAAGGCAGAGTTACTAAATGGGTTCTTTAGCTCTGTATATACAACTGAAGAAGGAGCAGCTGATGTAGCCGGTGCCAGTGCTGTTAATATATCAGTTGATATACTGAATTGGATGAATGTAGAGATGGTCCAAGCTAAATTAAATAAAATAAATGTGCACAAGGCCCCGGGACCAGATGGGTTACACCCTAGAATTCTTAAAGAGCTTAGTTCAGTTATTTCTGTCCCCCTTTTCATAATATTCAGAGAATCTCTAGTGACTGGTATAGTGCCAAGGGACTGGCGCAGGGCAAATGTGGTGCCTATTTTCAAAAAGGGATCTAGGTCTTCCCCGGGTAATTATAGACCAGTAAGCTTAACATCCATCGTGGGGAAAATGTTTGAGGGGCTATTGAGGGACTATATACAGGATTATGTGACAATAAATAGCATTATAAGTGACAGCCAGCACGGTTTTACTAAGGACAGAAGTTGTCAAACCAACCTAATCTGTTTTTATGAAGAGGTGAGCAGAAGTCTAGACAGAGGGGCCGCTGTGGATTTAGTGTTTTTGGACTTTGCAAAGGCATTTGACACTGTCCCCCATAGACGCCTAATGGGTAAATTAAGGACTATAGGTTTAGAAAATATAGTTTGTAATTGGATTGAGAATTGGCTCAAGGACCGTATCCAGAGAGTTGTGGTCAATGATTCCTTCTCTGAATGGTCACCGGTTATAAGTGGTGTACCCCAGGGTTCAGTGCTGGGACCACTATTATTCAACTTATTTATTAATGATATAGAGGATGGGATTAATAGCACGATTTCTATTTTTGCAGATGACACCAAGCTATGTAATATAGTTCAGACTATGGAAGATGTTCATGAATTACAGGCAGATTTAAACAAACTAAGTGTTTGGGCGTCCACTTGGCAGATGAAGTTTAATGTAGATAAATGTAAAGTTATGCATCTGGGTACCAACAACCTGCATGCATCATATGTCCTAGGGGGAGCTACACTGGCGGATTCACTTGTTGAGAAGGATCTGGGTGTACTTGTAAATCATAAACTCAATAACAGCATGCAGTGTCAATCAGCTGCTTCAAAGGCCAGCAGGATATTGTCGTGTATTAAAAGAGGCATGGACTCGCGGGACAGGGATGTAATATTACCACTTTACAAAGCATTAGTGAGGCCTCATCTAGAATATGCAGTCCAGTTCTGGGCTCCAGTTCATAGAAAGGATGCCCTGGAGTTGGAAAAAATACAAAGAAGAGCAACGAAGCTAATTAGGGGCATGGAGAATTTAAGTTATGAGGAAAGATTGAAAGAATTAAACCTATTTAGCCTTGAAAAAAGACGACTAAGGGGGGACATGATTAACTTATATAAATATATTAATGGCACATACAAAAAATATGGTGAAATCCTGTTCCTTGTAAAACCCCCTCAAAAAACAAGGGGGCACTCCCTCCGTCTGGAGAAAAAAAGGTTCAAGCTGCAGAGGCGACAAGGCTTCTTTACAGTAAGAACGGTGAATTTATGGAATAGCCTACCGCAGGAGCTGGTCACAGCAGGGACAGTAGATGGCTTTAAAAAAGGGTTAGATAATTTCCTAGAACAAAAAAATATTAGCTCCTATGTGTAGAAATTTTTCCTTCACTTTTCCCTTCCCTTGGTTGAACTTGATGGACATGTGTCTTTTTTCAGCCGTACTAACTATGTAACTATACTATGTATGTATGTCCGCCAGGTGTTGCTTCGTTTAAGAGAGAATCATCTTTATGCCAAGCTGGAGAAGTGTGTGTTTGAGAAAAAGTCTGTTCCCTTCCTGGGCTATATCATCTCCGATCAGGGCCTCAAGATGGACTCCGAGAAGTTAAAGGCTGTCCTGGAGTGGTCTCGCCCCCAAAGCTTAAGGGCCATACAACGCTTCCTAGGATTCGCCAACTTCTACCGGCTGTTCATTCCCAACTTCTCATCTTTGACAGCTCCCATCTCCACCCTCACTAAAAAGGTTATGAATGCCAAAGTGTGGACTCCGGAGGAAGAAGCCGCATTTGAATCCTTAAAAAAAGCCTTCAAATCAGCCTCTATTCTTCACCACCCTAATGTATCCCTACAGTTTTTGTTAGAGGTGGATGCCTCCTCTGTTGGTGCTGGTTCACTGTTGTTCCAGAAAGGTTCGAAGGGCAAGACTGTAGTATGTGGCTACTATTCCAAGCTGTTTTCTTCCGCAGAGCGCAACTACTTGATTGGGGATAGGGAGTTACTGGCCATCAAGCTGGCTCTGCAGGAGTGGAGACACCTACTGGAGGGCGCAGTCCATCCTATCCTGGTCTTCACGGATCCCAAGAACTTGACCTACCTACAGACGGCCCAGCGGTTGAATCCTCGTCAAGTCAGGTGGTCGTTGTTCTTTGCTCAGTTGCGGTTCGAACTCCACTACCGACAAGAATGTGAGGGCCGACGCCTTGTCTATGTCATTTGAGACAGAGGACACTGTGGAATCCCCACAGAATATTATTGACCCTTCCTGCATCTTCTCTGTGAAGCCCCTGCAAGTTAGAGACATTCCTCCGGAAAGGACTTTTGTGCATCTGGCTGACAGAGGAAGAATCCTTCGCTGGGGTCACAGTTCCAAGCTGGCAGGTCACGCGGGTGCTCATAAGACTCAAGATCTAATCACCCGCCAATTCTGGTGGCCCACGCTGCCCAAAGACATTATGTACGGTATGCGCAGCAAATAAAGTTGCTCACTCCAGACCTGCTGGCCTGCTCCAACCACTGCCTGTGCCCGTTGCTCCCGGGCAGCATGTCACAATGGACTTTGTCACGGATCTCCCTCCTTCTGCGGGTTGCAGTGTGATCTGGGTGGTGGTGGATCGATTTTCTAAGATGGCTCATTTAGTTCCCTTGACCTGCCAGATTATGGAGAACTATCTGCATCACTTTGTTTCCAGGTGGCATGATGACTGGGTACAGCTGCTCCAGTGGGCAGAGTTTCTGCAACTATGGCAACAGACCCGATCTTCTATCCTGCTGGCGGTGGACCGCATGAAAAGAAAGGCAGATACAAGAAGACGGGCTCCTCCTCAGTTTCTTCCAGGTACAAAGGTCTGGTTGTCTTCAAGGAATATCCGGCTGAGGGAGCTGTCCTGCAAATTTGTCCCTAGGTTCCTCGGACCCTTCGAAATCCTGCTACAGATCAACCCAGTGTCTTACAAGCTACAACTGCCTCCTACCCTCAAGATTCCTAACTCCTTCCATGTCTCCTTGCTGAAACCCTTGGTCCTGAACCGCTACTCCAGGACTCCTAGTTCCGCAGTGGTCCCTGTCGGCTCATCCGGGACTTTCGAAGTTATGGAGATTCTGGCCACCAAGAGGGTGGGAAGAAGGACATTTTATTTAGTGGATTGGAGGGGGTTTAGTCCAGAAGAGAGGTCTTGGGAGCCAGAGGAGAACATTGATGCCCCTGTCCTCATGAGGAAGTTTCTCTCCCGCTCTGGTCCCAAGAAGATGGGCATAAGAGGGGGGATACTGTGACGTCTATGGCTACGGCCCATCGTTCAGACTTACCCCTCGACGGCCGTGGCCATGGACATCTGAGTTCCTTGCAGCGTCGTCCTCCTGTGAGGCGGGCCGGCACTCACTTCCTGGTTTCAAGACTGTCTTCCGGGGGGGGCGCGCGCGCCTGCGCGTGCACGTCCTTAAAGGGCCAGTGCTCGCATATTGCAGGAAGTCTGCAATCTAGCCCAGGATGCTACTGGGCTATAAAAAGGGCCCTGCCCTCTTGTTCTTCGCCTGAGCGTTGTTCGTTTCCCAAAGTTTGTCTTGCTAATGGTCCCCTAGGGTCTTCCAGTTTCCAAGTGTTCCCAGTTCCTGTATACTGTATCCTGTTTCCCATGCTATCCAGTTCCAGTACCGTGCTGAGCTGTTGTCGTGTTGTGCTGCATACCACGCCTGTTCTGCTACGCCATGCCTAACGTCTACCTGCCACCTGATCCCAGCCGAGCCTGCCTTACTGCTGTCCAAGTTGCCACAGGTACCCTCTCTGGACTATAGACTCTGTACTTACCTGTTTGGTCAGCTGCCGTTCCACTATGCAGTATGGTCCAGTGGGTCCACACCCCGCATCGTGACAGCCGTCTGAAGATAGGTCAGGTTCTTGTGGTCCGTGAAGACCAGGATAGGATGTGCTGCACCTTCTAGTAGGTCTCTCCACTCCTGCAGGGCCAGCTTGATGGCCAGTAACTCCTGATCCCCAATCGAGTAGTTGCGCTCTGCAGGAGAAAACAGCTTGGATCAGTAACCACATACCACAGTCTTGCCCTTCGAACCTCTCTGGAACAAGAGTGCGCCAGCACCAACAGAGGAGGCGTCCACCTCCAACGAAAACTGTAGGGATACATCGGAATGATGAAGAATAGAGGCTGACGTGAAGGCCTTTTTTAAGGTTATGAACGCGGCCTTTGCCTCCGGAGTCCACACCTTGGAATTCATGCCCTTTTTGGTAAGAGTAGAGATAGGAGCAGTCAATGAAGAGAAGTTGGGAATGAACAGCCGGTAGAAGTTGGCGAATCCTAGGAAGCATTGTATGGCCCTTAAGCCTTGGGGGCGTGGACATTCCAGGACAGCCTTTACCTTCTCAGGGTCCATTTTGAGGCCCTGATCGGAGATAATATAGCCCAGGAAGGGTAGAGACTTTCCTCCAAATACGCACTTCTCCAGCTTGGCATAAAGATTATTTTCCCTTAATCGCAGCAGAACCTGGCGGACATGACTCTGATGAGTTACTGGATCTGGGGAAAAAATCAAAATGTCATCGAGATACACCACAACACAGACGTAGAGGAGATCATGAAAAATGTCATTGACAAATTCTTGAAACACCGCGGGGGCGTTACACAGGCCGAAGGGCATAACCAGGTATTCATAGTGCCCATCACGTGTATTAAACACAGTCTTCCACTCGTCACCCTGACGAATTTGGATTCAATTGTAGGCCCCCTGCAGGCCCCCCAAATGTGATCAAACAGTTCAGAGGTTAACAGCAATGGGTATCTGTTCTTTACTGTGACCTGGTTGAGACCCGGTAGTCAATACAGGGTCGGAGAGATCCATCTTTTTTCTTGACAAAGAAAAACCCGGCTCCGGCCGGGGATGAGGATTTCAGTATGAAGCCCCTCTCAAGATTTTGCTTAATGTAGGACAACATAGACTGAGTCTCTGGCAAGGACAGAGGGTATACTCTACCGCCAGGAGGGGACGAATCAGGAACTAAGTCAATGGGACAATCATAAGCTTGATGTGGTGGCAGAGTCTCTGCTTCCTTCTCGTCGACTTGAGACTGAGGTGGATCGATATGCCCCAGGCAGCGGTTGAACCTCTCCAGAGTTCCAATCCAGGATTGGGGCTTGTAGTCGGAGCCAAGGCAAACCCAGCAGCAACGATCAACGGCCTTTCCAGCAGAACAGTGGACAAATGAAGAAGGTCCACCAGGTCTTGACAGATGAAATTGGCTGCAGAGCAAGTCCAGATAGGCAGAGACTGGTGTTCTCTATTAAATGCTGTATCACCCAGGGTTGTTTCTCCAACCAATCCTAGGCGTTGGGGTTTTTTGGGTTCTGGGGACACAGATGCACGACATGGCCAGTGAGGCCGCAATATAGACAGAGTCCAGAGGTGTGCCTGCGCTGTTTCTCCTGTACTGTCAGCTTGAGCCGATCCATCTGCATCGGGACCTCGAGTGAAGCAAAAGAAGAAGGTAAGAGGGGTTGCTGGAAGTTAGGCGCCAGTCTAGGAAGTCCTCTCTCTTGTTGTACTTCTTGAGACCTCTCTCTGAGCCTTATGTCCACTCAAGTGGCAAGTGGAATCAAGTCGTCCAAGGAAAATGGTAGATCCCGAGCAGCAAGTTCGTCCTTGATCACGGATGATAGGCCATGCCAGAAGGAAGCTACCAGTGCCTCATTGTTACTGGACAGTTCTTCTGCCAGGGTCCGGAACTGGATAGTGTATTCGCCCACGGAGGTGTCCTCCTGGCGAAGGTTCAACATAGCAGTGGCTGCCGACGAGACTCGTCCTTGCTCCTGGAACACAGTACGGAATATCCGCACAAACTCCTGGAAGTCTCGGGTCTCGGGTCCCTGTCGTTCCGAGATTGGGTTCGCCCATGTCAGGGCCTTGCCAGCAAGTAGGGAGATAATGAAGGCGATCCTGGCTGCGTCTAACGGGAATGCTCTGGCGTGCAGGGTACAGTGGATATGACACAGGTTAAGAAATCCCCTGCACGTACTTGCGTCTCCATGAAAACGAGGTGGCAATGGCAACAAGAACTGCGGATCAGGACCGGAGCTGCCTGGAGGTGTAGCAGGAGGATCAATCGGAGAAGCTTGAACTGGAGCAGGGAAGGAAGCAGCTAACGCCCCTAGCTGTTGTGCCATGGGGTCAACTGCCACAAGAAGTTGATCCTGTCATGCTCGCAGATCCTGCAGGTTCATCTGCATGGCTTGGGAGGGTGACAGGCCTTTAAATAGACCAGCGGGGTCCAGGACCTGAGCGTACTGTCACGGCGTGGGGTGTGGACCCACTGGGCCGTACCGCGTTGCGGGATAGCAGCTGGCCAACTAGGTACAATACAATGTCTATAGTCCAACAAAGGGTACCTGAGGCAATGTAGACAGTAGCGGAGACACAACTTGACTTTCACTGTAGATGGCACAGTAGATGCAGCGGAAGACACGACGACTTTCACTGTAAATGGCACAGAGGCACGGTAGCACGGGATACATGGTACAGGCAGCAGGAACAGGTAACACTGGGAACTGGAAAACACTAGGAGACCATTTGCAAGACAAACTTTAGGTATACAACAATGCTCAGGCAAGGATCAAGTGGGCAGAGCCCTTTTTATAGTCCAGAAGCATTCTGGGCTAATTACTGATTATTAACAACTGGACACGTACTGGCCCTTTAAGGACGTGCACGCGTGGGCGCCCAGCGGGAAACAGTCTCAGAACCCGGAAGGGAGTGCCGGCGTCTCCCTGGAGGGAGATGCCGCCGAGAACACAGACGTCCATGGCCGCGGCCATCAGAGGGTAAGTCTGAACGACGGTCCGCGGCCATAGTCATTACAAAGCCGAACCATGACACCAATTAATATCCCGGTAATTAAAATCTCCCATTATGACTACAGTACCAGCCTGTGCAGCCCACTCTATGTGTTTATATATTTGACCATCTATCTCCTCAGTTATATTGGGGGGGTCTATTCATTACACCAAAATTAGTTTTTTTTCAGTGTTTACCTCCCTTTGTAATTCCACCCACAAAGTTTCAATCTCCTCAGAATCTTCACCCACAATTGTCTCTTT
This sequence comes from Rhinoderma darwinii, assembly GCF_050947455.1. NCBI lineage: Eukaryota > Metazoa > Chordata > Amphibia > Anura > Rhinodermatidae > Rhinoderma > Rhinoderma darwinii. Next base: position 160,397,243 of record NC_134688.1, on the reverse strand, counting down.
CACACTCACCTTCATATCACTTCTCACATACAGCCATACACCACCGCCTTTCCTATTTGTCCTGTCTTTCCAAAACAGTGTAAAACCCTGTAGATTTACAGCCCAGTCATGAGAAGAATCTAGCCATGTTTCCGCAACAACAACTATCTATATGTTCCTCCAGTACCAAGGCCTCCAGCTCCCCCATTTTGCTTGCTAGGCTTCTGGCATTTGTGAACATACACTTTAACCCCTTAATCACAAGCCTATTTTGGACCTTAATGACCAAGCTATTTTTTACATTTTTCAATCGTCGCATTCCAAGAGCTATAACCTTTTTATTTTTGCGTCGACATAGCTGTATAAGGTCTTGTTTTTTGCGGGACAAGTTGTATTTTTTAATAGCACCATTTTTAGGTACATATTATTTATTCATTAACTTTTATTAACTTTTTTTGGGGGGGGAATAGAAAAAAATCTGAAATTTCGCCACTCTTTTTTGCGTCCTAAATCTACGCCGTTTACCGTGTGGTATAAATAACACAATAACTTTATTCAGCGGGTTGTTACGATTGCAACGATACCAAATTTGTATAGTTTTTGTATGTTTTACTACTTTTACACAGTAAAAACGCTTTTTTTTCAAAATTATTTGTTTTTGTGTCTCCATATTTGAAGAGCCGTAACGTTTTTATTTTTTCGCCGATGCGCTTGTATGAGGGCTTTTTTTTTGCGGGACGACTTGTAGTTTTTATTGGTACCATTTTGGAGTAGATGCGACTTTTTGATCACTTTTTATCACATTTTTTTAAAGTCAGTATTCACAGAAAACAGCAATTTTTCCATAGTTTTTTATAAAAAAAATTACGCCGTTCACCGTGCGGGTTAGATAATGTAATAGATTTATAGTCGGGGTCGTTACGGACGCGGCGATACCAAATATGTGTAACTTTTTTACTTTATTTTGTTTTTTTAATAGTAAAGCTTTTTTTTCACTTTTTTACTAGTTCCATTAGGGGACTATAATATGCGATTCTGCGATCGCTATTATAATACACTGCAATACTTTTGTATTGCAGTGTATTGCTGCCTGTCCGTTTAACACGGACAGGCATCTGCTAGGTCATGCCTGCGGCATGATCTAGCAGGCATTCGCTCCAGGCAGACCTGGGGGCCTTTATTAGACCCCCGGCTGCCATTAGAGACACAGACACTCGGCGATCGTATCGCCGGGTGTCGGTGGGAGAGAGAGGGAGCTCCCTCTCTCCAAAACCACTCAGATGCGGTGCTCGCTATCTGAGGGGTTAAACGTGTGAGATCGATACTAATATCGATCTCACACGGCAGAGCAGGGACGCTCCCAGCCCTCAGCTGCCTCTAGCAGCTGAGAGCAGGGAGATTTGACAGCTCCCTGCTCTGTAAACTTATTCCGATGCCGCGACGTAAAAAGTCTATGGCATCGGAATAAGGCCCGTTAGTGACCGACGTAGAAACACGATGGGCCGGTCACTAACGGGTTAACTTGCCTTTCAATTTTTCACTTTCAGTATCAGAAATGTGATTATTTGACATTATTTGGGCATTTTTATTTTCATTGCTGTTTTGTAACAAAAGGATCTCCTTATCCTGTTGTCTAGTCCCCTCCCCACAGTCTGTGTCTCCCCCCATCAATATAGTCTGACCCCTCCCTAACCTGACTACCCCTTTATTTTTTATATTGACCTCCCTCCTCAGCCCTAGTTTAAATACTCCACCACCCCAGCTAAAATTCTCTCCCCCAGCACAGCGGGCCCCCTTCCATCTAGGTGCAAATCATCTGCATAATACAGTTTGTACCCCCAATGAAAAGCCCAGTGGTCGAGGAACCCAAAGCCTTGTCCTCTACACCAAGATTTAAGTCATGTCTTGGTGTAGAGGGTATTCAGAATATTTTCCCACCATATTTGGAATAGGTACTAAGTTATTTAAATGAATATTAGTAAAATAAAGGGTGTACATGAATATTAAGCAGCAGTAATTAATTTACTGATTATTGTAAAAAATAGATGAAAAGTTCTCTTTTTATACATATTTACATGTATTGTACTGACCTATCGATTATAGAAAGTTAAATGTAATGTTGGACTTTTGAAGCTTCTAGCCTCTTTCTATTTCATAATTCAGCTGTAGTCTGTGTATGCAACAAAACTTTCTAAACGTTAAAGGGGATTTCCAGGTTCTGACAACTGATAAACTATCCACTGGATAGGTCATCAGTACAAGATCTGTGAGGGTCCGACACCCAGGCCCCGCACAGATCAGCTGGTCCAGTGCCTCCGTGCACCGGACGTACATGCCAGAAGCAGTTAGCTCCGGCGACGGAATAGCAGCCGAGCTGCAGCACTGCAGCTCTGCTCCTATTCAAGTGAATAGGAGCGGACCTGCAGTTCTGCAGCACGGCCGCTATGCAATGGTTGGAGCCAACTGCTTCCGGGCTCCGTCCATAGCATTATGCACCATAACATCCAGTGCCCGCAGGCTCCTGGAGCGGCTTATCGGTGCGAGATCCAGGTGATGGACCCGCACCGATGACATACTGATGACCTATCCGGTGGATAGGTCGTCAGTAGTCAGAAGCTGGACAACCCCTTTAAACTGATCGCAAGTAGGCTGCCATGGTAACTGATAAGGTGTCATTCTCTCTAGAACACACTTATCACAGAGCCCACATTTCAGCTTTATAACCATTTTCTGATGCTTTACTTTTTCTAACTAGTTATTTGTTAAGTTACATATAGCAAAAACCATCAAATACCATTTAGATTGTAAGCTCTTGCAAACAGTGACCTCTCTCCTTTTGTTTCATTGTTTGTTCATTTGTTTTGTTTATCTGTTATACTGGTTTATTACTTCCCTACTTGTAAAGCAGAATATGTTGGTGCTATATAGATAAAGATTATTATTATTTTATTAATTTACACAGCGCACTAATATTATAATTAACCTACCCTGTTTCACAACTTCTGAGGGGAAAATAAACCATAATATACCCATTTTGCAAAATGCTGATTTATTACAGAAATATGTCAATAAAACTGACACATGTCCATTAAATAGTAGGATAAAGGTATTGTGGATTACATTGTATTGAACTTTATAATACATGGATTGCAGACAGGCAAAACAGAGCTGAAGACGGATTTTGCAATACGAGTCAGCAGTGAGCTAAGTAACGGAACTCAATGCCAAGCAGGAGTTGCAAAAGCAAAATAACTGTTAGTTTTATTTCTTTTTTTAAAATTAGATGAGAATATGAAACAAGTTTAATATCACTGTAGCTCTGGGTACACAGGATGAGTACACAGGATTGTCCTGAGGATGGCGTTAAGGTGGGGTACATGCCCCTATGCCTCCATAGCAGGTAGATATTATTGTGACTTCATAAAGGCATGTAAGGGTATGTAAGAGATTAGGATCACCAATATTGTACATTCCTTTCCAAGACTGCAACTGGTTTTAGTTAGAATATGACAAGAATTTTCCATGTGAATGGACAATGGACAATAAGTTTAGTGGAATGGAGTCGCGGCTGTTTAAAAATGTATTGATATTGTGACTCATTATTGTTTGATCAGGTCATGTAAATTGATGTCTAACAATAAATGGAGGGTGGACATTCTGATGATTCTTTAGTAAACATAATAGTTTGCTTGTTTTCAAGTGATTGTTTGGCCTCCAGTGATCTATATACAACTGCAAAATAATCTAATTGTAATAAGCTGTCCGGCGTAAATACAGCATAAGTAACTTACTATGAGGCTTTTTTCACATGGCAGTATTGGGGTCCGTATTTTGCTTCAGCATCTGTAAAACAAAACCAGAAGTAGGTCAATAACATACAAATCTTGCATTACACTTTTCTCTGTGTAGGTTCAAGTCCTGGTTTTGGCTTATAAATATTGATGCAAAATCCAGACTTAAAATACTGGCGTGTTAAAGTGGCCTTAAGTGCATTATGGCTCTCCAAGTTGGCAAATACTTCAATTGGATGAGCCTGAAAATAATAGCATTTGGGTTCCTGGCTGTTAAAAAACACCTCTGAAAACCAACACTGTGTGGTTTCATCTGTGCTTTATAAGGAGATTATCATTTCCACATATATTAGCTGTAATCTCTTATTTTTGTAATTGTTGCATGATAGAAAACCCCTTTAGGCCAGGATCACACACATCATTTTTATGCAATTTTTGGTGCAGCTTTTGGATCAGTTTTTTAGCCAAACACAGGAGCGGACACATAAAAAAGGAAATGCATCAGTCTTTTCTTTATGTCTTTTCTTCTGTTTGGGCCACTGCTGGCTTTGGTTAAAAAAATGCATCAAAAATGGCATTAAAACTGTGTGTGTGATCCTGGCCTTAGTTGCACAGGCTTCAGAAATAACTTTACATACATATTGACATCCTCACACCCTCCATGCATTAATGTGCTGTGCCAGATATGCATCAAAAACATATCAATGTAATTCTAAATTTCAAGATTTAGAAATATGACCAGTTCAAATTACAATTTAAATGTATCTAATATTTAAATGTTTTCATTCCCAGTCTTTCATCTGTTTTGACATCTGGACATAAAGCGCTCCATGAAACTAATAACATTTTATGTGTGCTACTTTTCAAAGTATAACAAGCCAGCAGTTTGTCATTTATCTTTTGGACTACAGTGAGGTTCTAGCAGATGTCCAAGTAATGGAAGATATTAACACATACAGAAAATATTCATCTGCACGGTCATGTTCATTTTCGCAAAAAGTAATTATTTCTGGTCACAGACATTATACATTGTGGAGAGGCTAATTTTAAGCCACAGTACCAATGTTTTAAAAAACGTGTAAAATAAATGCTAGATAGTAAGACCATATTAGAACGTGGCCATCTTCAGGTAAAACAGGATGCAATCTGACACAAAAATGATGCAGGCTGCTATTTTCTATCCAAACTGATCCTGTGTTTTAATGTCAGAAGTCAATGCCAACAGGATAAGCATTCTGTTGCATCCTGTTCTAAAGAAAACCCCAGCCCCAATCCAATATATATATCCTTTAGCATGAGAATACCTGTATGAGTCCAGACAGTAGCAGAGGCTTAGGCACGGGTAGAACTTGACGTGGCAGATGGCACCAGGTGTGGCCGATGACAGCAGACGTGGCCGGTGACAGCAGACGTGGCCGATGACACACAACTCCAACTAAAGGCTTAGGTACAAGAGACAATACAGCAACACGATACATGATACGGGACACGGGAACACTGGGAGCAGAATACAACTAAGGGACCATTTGCAATACAAACATGGGTGGACAACAACAACGTTTAGGCAAGGAATGAAAGGGTGGAGCCCTTTTTTATAGTCCAGGGTGATCTTGGGATTGGATATGAAATCTTTAGCAAGCACGCGCGCTGGCCCTTTGAGGCCAGGGATGAGCGCGCACACACACCCTAACAGACAGTCCAGGGCAGGACGGTCGCACGAGCTGGCATCTCCTAGGAGAGAAATGCTGGCAAGCGGCCAGGAGTCTGCGGTCGCGGGCCTCCAACGGAGGTGAGCGGCAGGTGTCCGCGACCACAGCAGTAACAGGTAGGAAAGGTGTACATGTTATTGAAATTTGTTGTGTTTTGTGCTATCACCAGAGGTTATTTGTTTGTGTGTAGAAGTTTGTGAGAACCACACAATTGTTGTTTAGGCCCTCTTATATAAAATCCTAGAATAAAAATAAGGATTTACTTTATTTTTTTCCCCATGACTGTATAAATATATATATTCTGGAATAAAGATGTAGCTTCTATTGTAACAGGAACTACCCTTCAATCTGAATAAACATTCTTATATGGTTGCTCCAATAAGGCCACCTTCATACACATGTTCATTTCCTACGCCAGAGTTTTTCTGTTGTAATCGATAAGCGTGCACATGGGGCTCCATAAGCCCAGCGGAGGACAAAAGAGTGTCAGGCTGGTATACATTAGTATACCTCTTTTCAGGTGTAAAATAGCGTAGTAGACTACACTATTCTATACCGCGGGATCCTTCAAAGTACATATACCATGCAGTAATAAAAATAAGTTTTTTAACATGGGACCCTATGGGTGCTGTATACCACTGTATGGAATACGTCACAGGCATATGTTTAATGTATACGCCATGGGCTTTCATGACATATACTACCGTTCAAAAGTTTAGGGTCACTTAGAAATTTCCTTATTTTTGAAAGAAAAGCACAGTTTTTTTCAATGAAGATAACATTAAATTAATCAGAAATACACTCTATACATTGTTAATGTGCTAAATGACTATTCTAGCTGCAAATGTCTCGTTTTTAATGCAATATCTACATAGGTGTATGGAGGCCCATTTCCAGCAACCATCACTCCAGTGTTCTAATGGTACATTTTGTTTGCTAACTGTGTTAGAAGGCTAATGGATGATTAGAAAACACTTGAAAACCCTTGTGCAATTATGTTAGCACCGCTGTAAAACCGTTTTGCTGTTTAGAGGAGCTATAAAACTGACCTTCCTTTGAGCTAGTTGAGAATCTGGAGCATTACATTTGTGGGTTCGATTAAACTCTCAAAATGGCTAGAAAAAGAGAGCTTTCATGTGAAACTCGACAGTCTATTCTTGTTCTTAGAAATGAAGGACATTCCATGCGAGAAATTGCCAAGAAACGGAGGATTTCCTACAACGGTGTGTACTACTCCCTTCAGAGGACAGCACACACAGGCTCTAACCAGAGTAGAAAGAGAAGTGGGAGGCCCCGCTGCACAACTGAGCAACAAGACAAGTACATTAGAGTCTCTAGTTCGAGAAATAGACGCCTCACAGGTCCTCAACTGGCAGCTTCATTAAATAGTACCCGCAACATCTACAGGGAAGAGGCGACTCCGGGATGCTGGCCTTCAGGGCAGAGTGGCAAAGAAAAAGCCATATCTGAGACTGGCTAATAAAAGGAAAAGATTAATATGGGCAAAAGCACACAGACATTGGACAGAGGAAGATTGGAAAAAAGTGTTATTGACAGACGAATCGAAGTTTGAGGTGTTTGGATCACACAGAAGAACATTTGTGAGACGCAGAACAACTGAAAAGATGCTGGAAGAGTGCCTGACGCCATCTGTCAAGCATGGTGGAGGTAATGTGATGGTCTTGGGTTGGTAAAGTGGGAGATTTGTACAAGGTAAAAGGGATTTTGAATAAGGAAGGCTATCACTCCATTTTGCAACGCCATGCCATACCTTGTGGACAGCGCTTGATTGGAGCCAATTTCATCCTACAACAGGACAATGACCCAAAGCACACCTCCAAATTATGCAAGAACTATTTAGGGAAGAAGCAGGCAGCTGGTATTCTATCTGCAATGGAGTGACCAGCGCAGTCACCAGATCTCAACCCCATAGAGCTGTTGTGGGATCAGCTTGACCGTATGGTACGCAAGAAGTGCCCATCAAGCCAATCCAACTTGTGGGAGGGCCTTCTGGAAGCATGGGGGGAAATTTCTCCCGATTACCTCAGCAAATTAACAGCTAGAATGCCAAAGGTCTGCAATGCTGTAATTGCTGCAAATGGAGCATTCTATGACAAAAGCAAAGTTTGAAGGAGAAAATTATTATTTCAAATAAAAATCAATATTTCTAACCTTATCAATGTCTTGACTATATTTTCTAGTCATTTTGCAACTCATTTGCTAAATATAAGTGTGAGTTTTCATGAAAAACACAAAATTGTCTGCGTGACCCCAAACTTCTGAACGGTTGTGTATACCTTAAATGGATACCAAATAAGTCTAAGGGTGATGGATGCCTGTGACAGATGCTTAACAGTGGAATCCGTCACGCATATATTATAATGGTATTCATTTAATGGATAAGTCACAAACTCTCATGACCTCCATTTAACGGATACCATTATTGTCTATAGTGACGGTTGCCACTATTAGTGCATGCATCGCAGCCTACTCTTAACATAAACATTGGGAGCTTTTCCCGATGTACACATCAAACGTAGTGCAATAAACATGATGTGAAGGGTGCCTTAGAACCAAAAGTTCCTTCCACTGCAACCATCCAAAACGATAACATATTTGATATAATAACATCAGGGAAGGAGATGAGATAGCAATGTGACATACTGTATAATTAAATAGTAATGAGAAAAAGAGTAAAGCAGCACAGCAACAGCAGTGGGTGCAGGCCTCCTAGGTTGAGGCTAGGAACCCTTGTTAATGAAATCCAAAAAAATGAAGAGGCAGCACTCCAAGGAAATTGGTGAAAAAAAGTGGTGTGTTTATTCACCCCAGGCAGGCAACGTTTCGATCCGTCTCTATGGGATCTTTGTCAAGCCTAGGCCCATTATGTTGCAGCTCGGGGGGGCTCTTTTGAATTTTCAACTCTGGTCCTGCTGGTCTCTTAGTAATTTAACTTACAACGTGGTGCTGCGGTCTGCAGCCGTTAGCACCTTGCTTCTTTGAATAACCACACATTGCACTATGCTGATCTCTATCAGCAATGGACCAGGAATTTAAACTTCTATGTAGTCTGTTGATGGTCGTCTATACCAATTAAACCTTATATTTTAATTTTGGTGTTTGGGAAACAAGGGCTCTGTTTGCCGGTAGGCACTCTATACATTTTGAATCATTTGCGCCCACCAACTACTGAGGTCCACCCCTTAGTAATTATTCAAGCGATTGTGCACCACAAGACATATACTACCCGGCAGAGTCACACGTAAGGAATTGCTTAATCTTGTGTTCTCTATGTGTGCGTGGATGTACAAAGAAATTCCCCTTGTGCATAAGACGGCAGTTGATACAATGGAGACAGGGAAAATTACCCATTTTTTTCGGTCTGAGGAGTGTCTGTTGTTCCTTTCTTTTATATGTTAGACTATTGACTAACTTATCGCGTAGATTTTGCGGGCGTCTGTTTGACATCAGGGGTGTATTACTAAATGACTCAATGTGTTTGTAACTGTTCTTAATAATGCCCCAGTGTTTACTAAAGATCTTTGACACTTCCCCACTCAGATCGTTATAGGTGGAAACGAAAGGAACCTGGGTAATGGATTTGCGCTGTCTAGAGTTCACCAGTAGATTACCTCTAGGAATTCCCTTGACCTGATCTTTATATGAATGCAATAATTTTTTGTTAGACAATAGTCTAACATATAAAAGAAAGGAACAATAGACACTCCTCAGACCGAAAAAAATTGGTAATTTTCCCTGTCTCCATTGTATCAACTGCCGCCTTATGCACAAGGGGAATGTCATTGTACATCCACACACACATAGAGAACATAAGATTAAACAATTCCTTACATGTGACTGTGACTGGGTAGTATATGTCTTGTGGTGCCCATGTTCACTTTTATATGTCGGTGAGACTTCCTGTGATTTCAAGACTCGCTTGAATAATCACAGATACTCCATACGTAAGAAAAAAATGTGATTTACAGGTAGCAAAACAATTCGCAGATCTGGGACATACAGAAAAAGATCTTAGATTCATGATATTGGAACAAATCCCCAGTCCGGATAGGGGGGTGTAATGACGGGGTAGGGAGACAGACAGGTGAGCCCTAATCTACCCGCCACTCAGTCCCTTCCTACTTGCAATGGCCCGTCCTAGGCGACGGCGTACAAATGGGCGACGGTCCCTACGCTCAATAAGTGCACGACAGACAAACAGACAAGGGTACACAGAAGCTAAGGGAAATGGGGCAGTTGCCCACGGCAACACAGTGAGCAACAAGAGTAGTGAACGAGTCGAGTCAAACCAGGAGTGCACGAGGTACAAATCGCAGAGCAGGAGCGTAGTCAGTAAAGCCAGGGTCAAAAATGAAGCAAGGTCAATAATCAAAACAGGAGCAGCAGAGCCAGGAAACAGAAAAGAATCACAGGCAAAGGAGGAGCAGGAAATGCAGGTATAAATAGACAGAGGGCGGGAGCTAGCTCCATCTGGCCAGGCTTTGATAGGCTCTCCCACTCCTCGGCCTCCCAGCCTGACTGGTAGAAGATCGTGTCACTCTCTCAGACTTAGGAGCAGGTGCAGACTGATTACCCACGGGCGTCGACACAGAAGCTGTGTCTGGCAGATCCTTTACAGGGGGGCAATAGGTCCACACTATTACATAAATGCGAATTAAAGTGTATCTTTCTACTAGAATCATTGAAAACAAAGGGCCTCAATGTGGGGTTTAACGTGATGAGACTCTCAAGTTGATGTGTTGCCACCTCTGGGTCCGCTCATTGTCCTTGCGATGTCTTTCTTAATGAATGTATATATACACACACATGTGATACATCATCTGTATATTGATTTGTTTTTAATTTGTTTCTTATATTTATTTATTATATATCAACATTTTTAAAAAAATGCCTATCTGTTTCCGCAGGAGTATTTGGTTTTCGGGAGCGATCCCTGTTCATGAAGATGGAGTGGGATGGATTGCGGACATTGTCTCGATCTTACAGTATCCATTGTTATGTGGATCTGTGAGCCCGAGTGCTCGTGTGCAACAGAATAGTAAAAAATATATAAATATAAATAAAAATATTTTGCTGTACACATGTCCCTCGGAATTAATTGATTGGATGACTGGACAGTATCGTATTTGGACTTTTGTCGGCTTTGTTGACGTGCAGACTTGTTGCTAATGGTTACCTATAGGAATGGCCCTTCTTTTCTAGTTATTATACGTCATCTAGTTTGTAGAGGTTTGCCATTGACCTCTTACGCCTGCACAGTAAACAATGCATCGTGTAGTTGCTATGCAACATGACACTTCCGGGATGACGACACGAGCATACGCAGTGCTGTTTAGAAGACGCCATATAGTCAGACTACACATGAGACTGGCATAAACACATAGAATATCTGATTTGCATACAAGGTCAGTGATTGGTGAGTGGCCTGATAGCTCTGCCCCTACACATGAGTCTGGCTTGAACACGGATTAGCATATCTGATTTGCATACAAGGTTAGCTATTGGTGAGTGGCCTGATAGCTCTGCCCCTACACATGAGTCTGGCTTGAACACGGATTAGCATATCTGATTTGCATACAAGGTTAGCTATTGGTGAGTGGCCTGATAGCTCTGCCCCTACACATGAGTCTGGCATGGACACGGATTAGCATATCTGATTTGCATACAAGGTCAGCGATTGGTGAGTGGCCTGATAGCTCCGCCCCTACACATATGGTCACATTTTTTATTAATATGATAATCAGGTTACAATAAGCTTGTTTTTAAATGTATGTTTATTTTTACACTGTATTTTATTTTTACAGTTTACAATTGTAGCATATGTTTTTTATATGATTACTTATATCTTGTACAATATTTTGTCTGTGCACTATGTTAATGATTCCTCAAACAAGCCTATCAGAATGCATTGGGATGCAATCGCAATGATTTGCTTAACCCCTTAAGGACGCAGCCTAGTTTGGGCCTTAAGGCTCAGAGCCCATTTTTCAAATCTGACATATTTCACTTTATGTGGTAATAACGTCGGAATGCTTAAACCTATCCAAGCGATTCTGAGAATGTTTTCTCGTGACACTTTGGGCTTCATGTTCGTGGTAAAATTTGGTCGATATATTCAGTCTTTATTTGTGAAAAATTGCAAAATTTAGAGAAAATTTACAAAAAATAGCATTTTTCAGAATTTAAATGCATCTGCTTGAAAAACAGACGGTTATACCACCCACAATGGTCACTAGTTCACATTTTCCATATGTCTACTTAAGATTGGCATCGTTTTTTGAACATTCTTTTATTTTTCTTGGACGTTACAAGGCTTAGAACATAAACAGCAATTTCTCATATTCTTAAGAAAATTTCAAAAGCCTTTTTTTGAAGGTACCGGTTCAGTTCTGAAGTGGATTTGAGGGGCCTATGTATTAGAAACCCCCATAAAACACCCCATTTTAAAAACTAGACCCCTCAAAGTATTCAAAACAGCATATAGAAAGTTTTTTAACCCTTCAGGCATTTCACAGGAATTAAAGCAAAGTGGAAATGAAATTTGCAAATTTCATTTTTTCTGCTGAATTTCAAATTTATTAAATTTTTTTCTGTAACACAGAAGGTTTTACCAGAGAAATACTACTAAATATGTATTGTCCAAATTCTTCAGTTTTTATAAATGTCCCACATGTGGCCCTACTGCGCTCGTGGACTAAAACACAAGCCCTAGAAGCAAAGAAGCACCTAGTGCATTTTAAGGCCTCTTTTTTATTAGAATATATTTTAGGCAGCATGCCAGGTTTGAAGAGGTGTTGAGGTATCAAAACAATGGAAACCCACCAGAAGTGACCCCATTTTGGAAATTACACCCCTCAAGGAATTCATTTATGGTTTTTGTTATCATTTTGACCGCACAGTTTTTTCACAGCACCTATTTGAATTGGGCTGTGAAATGAAAAAAATTATATTTTTTCCAATAAGATGTAATTTTTGATCAAAATTTCTTATTTTCACAGGGAACAACATACCCCATTTTGTTGCCCAATTTGTCCTTAGTGCGGCAATACCCCATTTGTGGTGATAAACTGCCGTTTGGGCCCATGGGAGGGCTCAGAAGGAAAGGAGCGCTATGTGTTTGTTGGAGTCCAGATTTTGCTGGATTGGTTTTCGGGTGCCATGTCGCATTTGCAGAGCCCCAGAGGTATCAAAGCAATGGAAACCCACCAGAAGTGACCCCATTTTGGAAACTACACCCCTCAAGGAATTCATTTATGGTTTTTGTTATCATTTTGACCGCACAGTTTTTTCACAGCACCTATTTGAATTGGGCTGTGAAATGAAAAAAAAGATATTTTTTCCAATAAGATGTAATTTTTGATCAAAATTTCTTATTTTCACAGGAAACAACATACCCCATTTTGTTGCCCAATTTGTCCTTAGTGCGGCAATACCCCATTTGTGGTGATAAACTGCCGTTTGGGCCCATGGGAGGGCTCAGAAGGAAAGGAGCGCTATGTGTTTGTTGGAGTCCAGATTTTGCTGGATTGGTTTTCGGGTGCCATGTCACATTTACAGAGCCCCAGAGGTATCAAAGCAATGGAAACCCACCAGAAGTGACCCCATTTTGGAAACTACACCCCTCAAGGAATTCATTTATGGTTTTTGTTATCATTTTGACCGCACAGTTTTTTTACAGCACCTATTTGAATTGGGCTGTGAAATGAAAAAAATGATATTTTTTCCAATAAGATGTCATTTTTGATCAAAATTTCTTATTTTCACAAGGAACAACATACCCCATTTTGTTGCCCAATTTGTCCTTAGTGCGGCAATACCCCATTTGTGGTGATAAACTGCCGTTTGGGCCCATGGGAGGGCTCAGAAGGAAAGGACCACCATTTGGCCTACTGGAGCTTTTCTGGTGCTAAGTCATGTATGCAGAAGCCCCTGAGGTACCAGTAGAGTTGAAACCCCCGAGAAGTGACCCCATTTTAAAAACTACACCTCTTAAGACATTCATCTAGAGGTGTAGTGAGCATTTTGACCCCACAGGTACTGTGTAAAAGATAATGCGCAGCAGATGGTGCAGAGTGAGATTTGCAATTTTATATATATATATATATGGCATGTCAGTGTCCGATATAGTGTGCCCAGCATGCGCCACCGGAGATATACACCCCTTAAATTGTAATGTGGGTTCTCCTGGGTACGGCAATACCCTACATGTGGCTGTTATCAGCTGCCTGGGCACACAGCAGGGCTCAGAAGGGAAAGATGAGGGGGGTAAGCTGTGTGGAGTGCATCAGGGTAAATTAAAAATCAAGGGATGTATGATACATTTTAAAACAATCTTTTATACAGAGCCCTGGTTTTTCGGGACACGTGTCACATTGGTATATTGTGTTCTTCCTTATCCCCCTCTTATAGCAGACTCTGCACCTCTTTTGACTCTTTCCCTTTCCACCGGTTTGGGGAACTTCTCTTGGAAAGTGTTGCCCTGGTACGATGCGTGTGGCCTCGCTTCCAGAAGTACTGGGTGCCCCCCCTTCCTGGTCCCTAAAGATTAGATCTTGAAATTCCAGGAAAGTTCCCCTCTGGCCTGCACATCGACGTAGCACGTACGCATTGTACAAAGCCATCTGTATGATGTGCCCGGCCAGCTTCTTATACCACACCGCATGGCGCTGTAGGGCTTCAGGACTTGATTTGACAAGTCCTTCCCTCCCATGTACCTATTGTAGTCCAGGATGCAGTCTGGTTTGGGGGTGGCCTTTCCTTCATATATCCTAAACCTGTAGGTATACCCTGATGCACTCTCGCACAGCTTATACATCTTCACGCCATACCTTGCCCTCTTACCCGGCAGGTACTGGCGGAATTGAACCCTCGCTTTAAAATGTACCAGGGACTCATCAATAGAAATACACTTCTCGGGGGTGTATGCTTGGGAAAACCGGGCACTGAAACGGTCTAATAGGGGTCTCCGTTTATACAAACGGTCAAAATGGGGTCATCTCGGGGTGGGCACGACTCATTATCAGTATAATGTGAGAAGCGAAGTATTGCGTCATTTATTTATTTTTTTAGGTTCCAGTTCAGTTCTGAAGTTGCTTTGAGGGGCCCATATATTAGAAACCCCTATCAAACACCCCATTTTAGAAACTAGACCCCTCAAAGTATTCACAACAGCATATAGAAAGTTTATGAACCCTTTAGGTGTTTCACAGAAATTTAGAGCAAAGTAGAGGTGACATTTACTTTTTTTTTTTTGTCAGAAAATCCTCTTTATACCATTTTTTTTATAACACAAAAGGATTTATCAGAGAAACGCAACTTAATACGTATTGCCCAGATTCTGCAGTTTAGAGAAATATCCCACACGTGGCCCTCGGGCCGGTAATGGACTGAAGCACCGGCCTCCGAAGCAAAAGAACACCTAGTGGATTTTGAGCCCTCTTTTTTATTAGGCACCATGTCCGGTTTGAAGAGGTCTTGTGGTGCCAAAACAGTGGAAAACCCCCAAAAGTGACCCCAATTTGGAAACTAGAGACCTTGAGGAATCCATTGCAGTTTTCATGTCATGCATGCGACTTTTTGATCAGTCTTTATTCTATTTTTATGTGGCGCGGTGACTAAAAAACCGCAATTCTACTATTGTTTTTTTGTTCTATTTTTTTCACAGCGTTCACCATGCGCTATAAATGACACATTCACTTCATTCTGCGGGGCGATACGATTACGGCGATACCAGATGTTTATAGTTTTTTTATGTCTTATGGCGTTTGCACAATAAAATAAGTTTTGTAAACAATCATTCACTTTTTGTATTACCTTATTCTAAGAGCCAGAACGTTTTTATTTTTCCTTCAAAAAAGCCGTGCGAGGACTTATTTTTTGCGTAACGAACTGTAGTTTCGATCAGTACCATTTTTCGGTACATGCGACTTTTTGATCTCTTTTTATTCCATTTTTTTGGGAGGTGAAGTGACCAAACAATTGTGATTGTGGTGCGGTTTATTATTTATTTTTTTTACGGCGTTCACCGCGCGGGATAAATAACGAAATAATTTTGTAGTTCAGGCCGTTACGGACGCGGCGATACCAATTATGTATAGTTTATTTGTTTGTTTATTTATTTATTTTAATAATAAAGACTGACAAGGGAAAAAGTGGGACTTTTACTTTTATTACTTTTAAAACTTTTATTTTCTTATTTTTACACAACTTTTTTTAACTTTTTTTTAACTTTTTTACTTTGTCCCATTAGGGGACTTGAGGGCAGGAGACCCTGATCGCTATTCTAATACACTGCACTACATGCGTAGTGCAGTGTATTAGAACTGTCAGCTACTCACTGACAGCAAGCATAGTGGGTCCTGACTCTGTCAGGACCCACTAGGCTTCCGTCTATGGCATAGCCGGACGCCATTTTTTGGTGTCCGGTTGCCATAGTCACCATCGCCGGCCGCTATCGTGTAGCAGGCCGGCGATGGCGGATTAACCCCTAAGAAGCCGCGATCGCTATTGAACGCGGCTTCTGAGGGGTTAAATCTGCGGGGACCACCGCGATCGGTCCCGGCACATTGAGCAGTGATAGTCTGCTGTCGGAAACAGCAGCTATCACAGCTCATGAACGCGCCCCGCGCGAACGGCGCCGTGTTTACTCCATGACATACTATTATGTCATGGAGCGCGAACGATGCACTTACCATGACATAATAGTATGTCCTGGAGCGTTAAGGGGTTAATCCTAAAGCATTGATCAAAGATGACAACACGTTGCGGGTAATAGGTACATTCGACTCTGCGAACAAAGAGATCAGAGAAATCCTGCAGAGATATTGGGGAATTTTAAAAGCTGACCCTGATATCGGAAATCTGGTAGGAGATTCTCCTCTGATTACGTATAGAAGAGGACGTAATGTAAAGGACCACTTGGTACGTAGCCACATGAATACGCAAAATAAACCAAACACCTGGTTAGACAGGGGGGTCAGTGGAACCTACAGATGTGGCTCATGTAAGGCTTGCGACTCGATTTTGTGTAGTAAGAACTTTAAAAGTACCAAAACAGAGAGGGTCTTTGACAACAGATCGTACATTAATTGCAAGACCAAAGGCATTGTATACCTGATCACGTGTGGGTGTAATCTACAATACATTGGGAAAACGAAGAGGGAATTTAGAAGGAGAATCAGGGATCACATAGGGGATGTCAGGAGAAAGGAGGACACCTGGGTGTCACGACACGTATGGTAATGTCATCAGGGTGATTCTCGTACTCTCAAATTTCAAGGGATTGAGCATGTTAAACCAATGGCGAGGGGTGGTGATCATGACAAAAAGATCCTACAAAAAGAAGCTCAGTGGATCTATCGAATGCAGACCATCAGCCCCTCGGGCTTGAATGAACAGATCTCTTTTGCGTGCTTCCTCTGAATACGTATCTCTACTTTTCTTATTTTCCTAGTTTCCTATATTCCAATTGCGTTCCATCATATGTACCATCAGTGGATTGGCTGCGGTAATCATGCGTTTAATCCGTAACTGTGGAGTATTCCCTATCAGAGCTCCATTTATTGCTTAGGAGTGTCCAATCGTATATTTCCATTACACATAATTTGCTGGGTGCGATCACTTGCGGTAATTGTGCGTTTTTATATGCGTTTTGGCAGTGCATTTTGCTCCTATTCTTACTGTTAAATACTACTAGCCCTTTTGAGTGTTTATTTATACAGACCAATGTCATTATGTCAAATATCTTTGACATACATAAAGGGCTTTTTGTTGTACTCCTTCAGTATCTTATCCTATGGACAATGGGCTTATATGTCAATTGTCTCTGGCTAAGATCTAACTACCCTTAGTAGATTTACCCGATTCCATTGATGTCCCTAGCGTGTTGATATATCCGCCTTAGGTCTCCAGGGTTACCAGGGACGCTATGCGTCATACTCTACCCTGATTGGCTTGGCTGTTAGGGGGCTCGCCGCCATCCCGATACGTCATGTTCATGACGTGTCTCTGCTGGATTGGTGGTGGGTCGGCAGCCGCGTCACTGGGGGACGGGCTCCAGCCCTTCATATGTCCCCAGCTTCGCCGGCTCGTGTGCGGCCATTTGTATCAGAGTCGTACACGAGCCGGGAGAAATAATGTCAGCATTAAAATCATGCTGACCAGCATCTAACCTTATCTCTAAACAATCCCTGATGATCTGTCACGTTCAACAGTGGCACTGAAACGCGTAGGGTTTTGATTGATTAATCAATCAGTCTGTGGTCTTAGATTCTGGAATTATTGAAGGGGAGTATCGGTCTGCAATTAGGACTGTTGATACACCCTCTCTCTCTGACCATATGCTGTGAGCCTGTTTGGCTGGAACAATCAATTTTTTCAGCTAGTGGATGCTAGGGCTATATACTATAAGAGGAGTTCTGGTCTTTAGTTATATGCTTTTAAATACCGTCTCCTATCCCTGACCACTTGCTGAGCCTGAACATATGTAACTGTGGGCCATATGAGCCAATTTTATACTATATTAATAATAAAAATTTAATTTTAATTCGTTCTAATCAGGCAGTAAATCACTTTTTCAGTGAACGAAATACATATTATATATAAACCGATATTGCTTACATGTCTTATATACCTGCATGTATTGCTGTGTCACTATGCTTGAAAAAGGTCCTATAGCAGGAGGGAAACGTTGCAGCTGTTGACTGAATAAGTCACATACTTTTTGGAACCATCGGAGTGCTGTGGGATTTATTTTGTTTATCTTTTATAATCCACGGATCTGGATTACCTGCTTGCACCCATTACTGTGTTGGAATCTGTCGCAGAGTGCTGCTTATCTCTACCTATATATATATATATATATATATATATATATATATATATATATATATATAATATACATACATATATATATATATTTATATATACATATATATAATTATGCTGTGTATATATATATATATATATATATATATATATATATATATGTCACATTGCTGCACAATATACAGTACCATGTGGTACTATGGATAACACTTGCCCCCTGATGTAACATCGTAACATCATTAGACTAGTTCCACAACATTTGTCACTATAGATAACACGCACATATATATTAATAGAGAGAGAGGGAGAGAGAGAAAAAAAGAGAGATATTCTTATAACCTAAATGTCTGAAGGCCTCTAAAAATCAAGGCTGCCAACACATACAGGTGTACTTAAGACAGTAAGTTGTAAGGTAAATTGTGAATTGTTTAATACTGCAATGTTTGTTGTACAGTTAGGACTCCAGTCTCTCTTGACCTTATTGCCAGTGTAGAATACAGAATGCAGTTGTATGGTTTTTGTTATTACTTGTAATGATTTTGAACCATTCTGGCAGACTCATGCCTGAAGCTTTTTAGCAGATCAAGTACAACATGTATCTTTTGTGTTTTTTCTCGTATATATTTTAACCAACAATAATTCATTCTGTAGCTGAGGTGGCAGTAATCTAAAGTCTTAACAAAAATTCTACTAATAAGGTCTCCAATAAAATAGTGGAACAAAGAAAAAAATCACATTGAGCTTAACCATATGGAATTTATTGTTCATCATACATATTTTATTTACTAACGTTAAACATTTGTAATCGCAGTATAAGCAAATGGCACTAATGTCTATTACTTAGGATACTAAAAGGGTTGTCTGTGAGCCTCGCCGACCGCTATAACAAAGTGGCAACGGCACAATGATAGCATCATGATACTTTGGCTCCTTTCAGTTCCACTTGTCTTGAGGTCGCATGGTTGGCCATTGACTCTTAACCCCTTCAAGACTGCCATACGGCTATATATGTTCCAACTGCTGATGCCCCGTGCAGTTAGCACGTGTATAGATGTCGACAGCCTGGAAGGGGTTAATGAGTGCAGTGCTGCTTCAGTGCAGCACTGCACTCTCATGTGTGTCGGGGCTTTGACAGCCACGGGATACACCCCCCACTGTGGATAGTGCCACCCACAACCCCCGCAAAACCCTCTGTACATAGTTCTACCTATGCTCCCTTCGGTATCGGAATACTCGGCCATCACTCTGGCCGAGGATCCCCTCCTAGAGGGAGCCCCCACCGTCTTTCCATCCCCGCTGTAGATAGTAACCGCCCCATCGCTGTAGATAGCAACGCACCCGCCACCTGTAAATAGCGCCACCTCAACTGACACTAGCAGCGGAATTCCCAGTGTCAGATCGCACTGGCCGGGGATTCCGCTCCTAGACAGACCCACTAACGTTACTGTGCAAATGGAGAGTGATGTCTTCGGCTGGCTCTAGGAGCGAAATCCCCGGTGTCAGATCTCTCTGTGTCGGGGATTCCGCTACTGGAGAAGTCCCTGGTTTCACTACCCATATATGGACAGTGAGGTCAGGGGCTACTCCTGGAGTGGAATTCCCGCTCTGGCAGGGAATTCCGGTTTTAGAGTCAACCCTTGACGTCACTGTCCATATATGTAGGAGCGGAATCTTCGTCCAGAGGGATTCCGCTCCTACAGGGAGCTACAGTGGTGCTATTTACAGCAAGGGGGTGCCATTTACTGGGGGTGGCGCTATCTGCAGTGGGGATATTGCTTAATACAGGGGGGATGTTGCTATCTACAGGGGGGTGATGCTATTTACACAGGGTGTGTTGCTATCTACAGGGGGTGCTATATACAGGGGGTGTAGCACTATCTACATGGGTACTGTGGCATTATATTGGCACTCTACAGGGGACACTGTGGCACTAGCTACATGGGCACTGTATGTGGCACTAAGTGGACATTATCTACAGGGAGAACTGTGGCACTATGTGGGCACTGTGCCACTATTTACAGTGGGCACTGGCATTATTTATGTGGGCAATGTGGCACTATCTACAGTAGTATTGCGTCACTATCTACACTGTGGTGTTTTCAGGGGGTTAGACCAAAAAGCCCTAACGAATAAAATTCATCCATTTTTTTAACGTCCATGAAAAATGGATAACAAATGCTGGTTAAAAACGGTCAGACGGCCGGGAAATGGATTCAAATTTTGAGACCCATTGATGAAAAACAGCCATGAAAAACTGACAGTTGATTCGTTGTTGACTGCCATTTCTTTCACAGTCGTGTGTATATAACCCTCTTCACTTTCCCCTCACAGCGAGCCACGGTGACGGAGAGAGAATAGGACTAATTGTTACAGAGCTCCACAGTGTGTGTGTGTGTGTGTGTGTGTGTGTGTGTGTGTATGTGTGTGTGTGTGTGTGTGTATATATATATATATATATATATATATATATATATAAATTACAAAACAGTGTTTTTTCTTTAATTGTTAGTGATTTGTCTGCTCATAATAAAAATTCAAAACACTGAATTAATTAAACTAATCTAGAGAATGAAAGCCTCATAAGTCTTGTAAAAGAACCAAAGTAAAAATAGTTGTGATATTCAAAGTGGTTTCAAAGATATTATCGTTTAAAAAAGTGCATATCAAAAATGGAAAATTTGACCTGGACACAGGGGCATCAATGAGCCTTGGTCATGAAAGGGTTAATGACTGACCATAGGGACTCCAGAACAAAAAGAAAAAGATGCAGCTAACAGGAGACAAAATGGCACAATGTTTTCCTGAAAAAGAGATCAGCAGCACATCACAGTCCCAGGAAACACTCATTAGGAACGATATATCAGGAAAAAAATTCAACCGATGCAAGCAGTGTCGAGTCCAAGCCAGTCCAACTCAAAAATAGTCACAAGAAAGTAGAGAGACCGCAGCACACGTTGTTATCAAAGTATCAAAAAGGTGTCTTTTATTTCACCATAATAAATAGCGACGTTTCGACCCAAGTGTGGGCCTTTCTCAAGCAAACATCGTTTTCCTATCAATGTTAGTACTATGTTCAAGCGATCATCAGGGGTCACATCAATAAGGACACTGGTGGCATACTCTAGTTCAATTGTTAACTGTTCAGGTATTATTAAAGGGAATGTGTTGGCAGCAAAACATGATTTTTTTTTTTTTAGTTAAACAATTACTGTATAGGTGATGAAACATTGTTCTATTTTTTTTTTTTTTTCACGAGTCAGGAAATATTATAAATTGGATTCAATTGGATTCTAATTTATAATATTTCCCATTGCTGGTCACTAGATGGAGCCATTCCCAAAATTGCAGCATTGCATGTGGTAAAGCAACCACATTGCTTTATGCTGCAAAATTGGGTAAAAAGCCCTCGCTCTAGTGAGCTCTCAGCATCCCCCCCCCCCTCCTTTATCCTGGCTAGTGCCGGGATAAACGAGGGGATTGAACGGTCTAACCTCCTACACTGTGTGTCGCCATTTTTTTAGCTAACACACAATGTAGTAGGTTTACATACAGTAGTAAACACACACAAACACGAACATACATAGAAATCTCTTACCTGCTCCTGCCGCGGCGGCTCCCTCCGGCCCGTCCGCTCCGTCTGCTGCCGCTGGTCCAAGTGCACAAGTCCGGAAGCCGCAACCGGAAGTAGTAATCTTACTGTCCGGCCGCGACTTCCGGTCCACAGGAAAATGGCGCTGGTCGGCGCGCATTTCAAATTGGACTGTGTAGGAGCGGCGCATGCGCCGTTCCCACACAGACGGCGTACATTGAAGTGGATGGAACGGGCCCCGTTCACAGTCCCTATGGGACTGTGGCTGCCGTATTCCATGTCTGTATGTGTCGTTAATCGACACATACAGAAATGGAAAAAAAAATGGCAGCCCCCATAGGGAAGAAAAAGTGTAAAAATAAGAAAAAGTAACACACAAATTAATCCAAACGTTTTTAATAAAGCACTAACATCTTTAACATATTAAAAAAAAAATTGTGGTAACACTGTTCCTTTAAGCTCTTAAATGTAATATAACTGCTGGTATCCCTTGTTAATATATACTTTGAAATGTTACTATATTCAAAGCCATCATGCAGTACATCCTTCATAAACTACAAAAAAAGTGTAATGTCGGGGTAGGTAGACAGACAGGTGAGCCCTAATCTACCTGCCACTCAGTCACTGCCTACTTGTACGGCCCGTACTAGGAGACGGCGTACAACTGGGCGATGGTACGTACGCTCTATAAGTGCACGACAGACAAACAGACAAGGGTACACAGAAGCTAAGGGAAATGGGGCAGCTGCCCATGGCAACACCGTGAGCAACAAGAGTAGTGAACGAGCCGAGTCAAACCAGGAGTGTACGAGCTACCAAACGTAGAGCAGGAGAGTAGTCACTAAAGCCAGGGTCAAATTGAAGCAGAGGTCAATAGTACTAGCAGGAACAGCAGAGCCAGGAAACCAGACAGAATCACAGGCAAAGGAAGAGCAGGAAATGAAGGTATAAATAGACCGAGGGCGGGAGCTAGCTCCGTCTGGCCAGGCTGTGATAGATTCTCCCACTCCTCAGCCTACCAGCCTGAGTGGTAGCAGATCGAGTCACTCTATTCGACCTAGGAGCAGATGCAGACTGATTAACCACGAGCGTCGACACAGAAGCTGTGTCTGGCAGATCCTTTACAAAAAGAGAGAAAAGAATGGTGTTTTAGCCTTGTTTCTCGATGAGGAGACAGTGATTCTCTCTGCAGGTACACTGTTTTAGAAGAAATATGATAGATGCAGGTGTCTTTAATGTTGAAACAACTTTATTAAGACAATAAACTTTTGAAAGTGTGGCCGCAGGCAAAAAAAATACTAAAACTTAGCGGAAAAAAAAACACTCTGATCTGCCTTTGGAATATGAAGGTCTGTAGTGTACAAAGCCAATATATCAATATTAATACAAGGCATTGCTATTCACTTTGGAACTCTGATTGTTTTTGAAATATTAAAACAATGCTAAGAGCATCTCTATAATGACATATTGTAACTTAGCTTTTAAGGGGTATTCCAAACGTAGCAATTGATGGCATATTACCCGATTATGCCAACACTTGCTTATCGTGAAGGTTCACTCGCATGGAGTGAATAAGTGGCAGTACCGCCTTAGCACCTGGACGGCAGTCATTGGGGGTTCTAGCAGTGGATTCTAGCAATTATCCTAATGATATGCTGTCACTTGCTATAGCTCGAATACACCTTTAAGTTTTTGCAAGAAATTTAGTTACAAGCTGTTTATGTCAACATTTTTTTTATATTTCAATAATTTCTATTGAAGGTTTTCAAGAAAAGATAAACTGTACATCAAACAATGCAATTAGCATCCGGGGTAATCCCCATAAATCGAATCATAATAGACAACTATATTCCAAATATTGCCACATTTCAATAAAGAAGGAAAGAATAAAAGGGAGGGAGAGAAAAAGGAATAAGAGGGGGGAAAGGTAGGAGAATGAAGGTCAAATGTCTTAAAGGCAAGATGAACCTAAGAGATCGTCCCAAGTTAACTGATCCATGGCTGCCAGACTCGAAGAAAGAGCTCTTCCTTATCTGAGACCACACAGTGTAAACGTTCATTGACCATAATCCAATTTAGTTTAGTCTTAACCAGATCAAGAGTAAATACAGGACTTTTTCAGGATGTAGCTATAGCAATTTTGGCTGCCAGGAAAAGAAAGGACACAAATTTATTGGAGGCACCTTCGGGCAACCCCACCATATATGCAGAGGGTCTCCCACATATCCACAGTGTCTGAAGCAAGAAGATGAGGAAGAAGGGAACATCTTGGCCAGTCTAGAGGGAACTAAGTACCATCGTAAGAATACTTTATAATTGGCTTCAATCAGCGAGGCATTAGTGAAAATTTTTGCAGTATGTTCTGCACTATCTTGCCATTCCATTACAGTAAAGGATGTGTGTAATCTCTTTCCCACGTAGACATATATGACAGTTTGTCCGATGGAGAAACCAAAAATGAGTAAATATTAGACAAAAGATGATGACCACTAGAATTATTCAAACATAAATTCTCAAATACTGAAGTACTTTGCAGAACCGAGGTAGGTTTAAATAAGGACATAAAATGGTGAATCTGGTGAAAGATAAAAATCTCAGAGTCCGGCATGTGATGTATAGACTGATAGAAATGACGCAGTTTTACGCCCAGTCTATCAAAGAAATGTCCAATATGGTATAGATTTTTATCTAACCACCATTGGAACGCTGATGGTTGCATTCCAGGAGCAAAGGTAGGATTAGCAAATAATCTGGCTGCAGGTGTGTTTGTGTAGAACAGAGCCGGAATCTGTGATTCAACCTATCCCACAGTGCCAAGGAAGAAGAGAGGAGCGGGCATAACACAGGTGGTCTTTGGGTTTCAACCATAGCAACTGGTCTACAGGAACATCAGGGGTAGCTGCCTGTTCAATAGAAACCCAAGTGTTTGGTTACATACACTGTGGAGTGAGACTAAGGGTATCAGGCGAGCAGCATAGTAGTATTTAGTGAGGTTCAGTAAACCCAAACCCCTCGAGACTTCAGGAGCATAGAGAGTACTTTTTGGGACTCTACATCGTTTCGGACCCCAAATGAAGGACAATATAAGCCTTTGAAGGTCTGTTTTCAGTTTTTGTTTTGAAGGGAGGAAATTTGTGCGAAAAAGGGTGGAATAACAAGGAGTAAAGTGAACCCCCAGATAGGATATTTGGTCTAAGACGTGATAAAGATGCGGGAGGGACAAAAGGGGAGAAGACAACACCAATAAGATGTCGTCCACATATAGTGCACATTTATGTGTCTGACCCCTAACCTCAACTCCCTTTATGTCTTTATTCATCCTGATCAGGTGGGCCAGAAGCTCAATTGCCAAGACAAAAAGGATAGGGGAGAGAGGGTACCCTGTCTCGTCCCCCGGGCGATGGATATACGGTCTGAAAGAAATCTCTTGATCATTACCTGTGCAGATGGAGTCGAGTATAGACTTTTTAAAAGTAAAACATAGGAGAAATAATATTGACTTTGGATAGGAGGCGTCAGAGTCTTATGCATTTGTTGACATCTTTGTTAGGTGAATCAAGCTGTATTACTGAATGAGATTGTCAACACTCTCCCCCACCAGATAATTCAATATCAGGGATCATAGAGAAGTAAACCGAGTAGTCAGAACATAGTCATTTCACAAGATTTCTAAAAGAGAAAAACCCACGTAGAGAAGAGAAACTTACTTGTAAATATAACACTTCTTAACCATTGTTTCAAATTATGTTTTAACTCTATAGTGATCAGCATATTTTAGGCCTTAATGACCAAGCTATTTTTTAAGTTTTTCCGTCGTCTCATTCAAAGAGCTATAACTTTTTTATTTTTGCATCGACATAGCTGTATAAGGTCTTGTTTTTTGAGGAACAAGTTGTATTTTGTAATAGCACCATTTTTGGGTACATATAATTTATTGATTAACTTTTATTAACTTTTTTGGGGGGAATAGAAAAAAAACAGCAATTTCGCCACACTTTTTTGCGTCCTAAATTTACGCCGTTTACTGTGTGGTGTAAATAATATAATAACTTTATTGAGCGGGTTGTTACAATTGCAACGATACCAAATTTATATAGTTTTCTTATGTTTTACTACTTTTACACAGTAAAAACACTTTTTTTTAAACATAAATTGTTTTTGTTTCCCCATATTTGAAGAGCCGTAAGTTTCTAATTTTTCCGCCGATGCAGCTGTATGAGGGTTTATTTTTTTGGGATGACATGTAGTTTTTATTGGTACTCCAAAATTATCCCTTTTTATCACATTTTTTTACCAAATATGTGTAACTTTTTTACTTTTTTCTTGTTTTATTCTTAATAAAGCATTTTGTAAGGGAAAAAAGTAAAAACACCTATGGGCGGTCATTAACGGGTTAATTAGATATCATACTTAGATTACTTGTGTGTTTACACTCGGCAATGTATTCGGCGCATATAGTGACATCACCCTGTTAAAGGGGTTGTCCACCTTCTGATAACTGATGACCTATCCATCAGATCGGTCATCAGTATATCATCGGTGTGGGTCCGACACCTGGATACTGCACCGATAAGCCACTCCGGTGGCCTGCGGGCACCGGATGTTATGGCACCTAATGCTATGCATGGAGCCGGAAGCAGTTGGCTCCGTACATATAATAGCGACCGGTGTATAGGTCATCAGTTGTCAGAAGGTGGAAAACTCCTTTAGGGTTATGTATAGTAAAATAATTATTAAATATTAGACCAGAAGTGCTGCTGTAACTGGCAAGGTTGCCCATATAGTATATATAATCAAATTTAGTTGGCCTTTAGAAAGTACTTGTCAAAGAATAGCTCCATGGTTGTGGGGGTTAAATCACACGGCACCAGTAACGGGACAAACTCTCTTAATGTCCAAGGCAGGAATTTCAGAATGTGCCCCACTTCAGTGTGTGAATTTCAGCAGGATAGCTGTGAGAGGAACAATTATTCATTAAATTGCTCCCTGGTGAGCTAATGGGAGGCCCTCATTGAACCCTAGCCACCACAGCTTGATAAACAGTTTTGTCACAGTGTCCAATTGGTTGTACAATGAAATTTAAAGGCAGAAATTGTTTTTTAATCTATAAATTGCGCCCCTTACCTTAACGGTGCCCTGGACAGCCACCTACTTTGTCTACCACTCATCTCGGCTATGACACGGACCCCATCGATGACAACTTTTGACATGTCTTATTAGTGAAGCAACCCTTTAACAATATTTTATAACTTTTCAATTTCTGCATGTAACAATGAGAACTGGGGGTTTTGTTGCTGTGTCTTTCTAAAGCATATTTCAAAAGCTGTACATTTTAAAAGGAAATTATACAGCCAATGTTAATTTATGTGCGTATTCTTTTTAGTCAAAGCAAAGAACAACTATGAAATTGAATGTTGAAAAAGCATAATAACCCACAGTGCAATTATTTTACTTTAGTTGTAAATTGTGCATTACTTATGGTACATAAACATATGCCTTCTAATTTCAAAATGAAATTTTATGAACAATTTAAACTTGTGTAGAGAGTGAGACGCATACAAATAAATAACAATTACAGATGGTTATATGTAACTGTTGTTGGAGTCAGGGAATTATTTTAGTGTTCTGGAAATGAAAAATGAAATAAATAAGTTTACAGATCACTAGATTTTAATGTCATGTGTCTCACTGCATTTAATTATACTGCAAATCCACATCAGTCCAAATACCATTTCCAGATGTAACTGAGTTTGTCATGTGGCACAACTCATCATAATACCATGATTTATTATTGTGGCTCTAGGTAAGCGTACTTCATTGTCCTAACTCAGGGAATTCTCGAACTATATTAACAATGATACATTTGCCTCTGCTACCTTATTTTAAAAATGTTCTTGAGATATTTTGTAACTAATTAAACCTTTCCATTACGGCAAAGTACATAAAGTTTTATAGTTGAGTTAGTACTGTGGAAAAAAAAAGGTATCTGTGGAGACTCTGGGGGAATGTGGACCGACTATGCCGCTCCGCCGTAGCGGAGTAGCAGCTGGCCAACTATAGTCAATGAAAGTCTCTTACAGAAGAGTACCTGTATGAAAGTCCTGACAGACACAAGACGTATCAGACGCTTTAGCACAGATGATACGTGGCAGATGACAAGTAGCATGGCATCACACTTGGCGTAGCAGAAGACACTTGGCGTGACAGATGACGCTTGGCGTGGCAGTGAGGATGAACTAATCTCCAACACTAGATTTAGCTCAGGAACAAAAACAGTTACTGGATACAGGATACAACTAAGGGACCATTTGCAGTACGAACATGGGTAAACACAAGAATGCTCAAGCACAGGAGGGAGGGCAGGACGGATTTAAATAGGACAGGGTGCACAGGGATAGGCTAGGGAGGATTCTAGTGGTGCGCGCGCTGGCCTTTTAAGAAGACACCAGGGCGCGCACCCTACAGGAGCGAGTAGCGGACAGGAGAGGTACATGCCAGTGTCCTCGGAGAGGAGGATGCCGGCGCACAGGTAAACCATGCTGGCGGCCGCTGGGGAAGCCAGAAAGCGGCGAATTGTGGCCGCCAGCGTTACAGTATCCAGGCTTAACCAACCAAAATTATGCAAAAAGGACACATGTATGCCCAAAAGAATCCTATGCATATTATAAACAGCATATGTCTGGATACCTTTTTTGTAAAACGATATATACACCTAACATAGGGCAAAAATGTAGTGTGAACTTAGCCTAACTGATACAGGCAGCTGGACCTCCTCACTAGTGCTAGGGCAAGCTCTTTTGATGCCAAAGTTAAATTTGGCAGAATATACCACTTCAGTTTCTCTGATAGGCAGCCATTGGTTTTGTGCCATAGTCTCAGATGTCCAGAACTTCAGTGTCCTAGTCAATAACATGTATTCATTTAGTAGGGGTTCATACAGAAATTAAGGCCAGTTAAAACCAACCCAGGATAGGTGAACTTTACAGTTATATCACAGAACAAAATTATGATATGTCATGAAAAATGCACTTGGGACAATTATTTTCCTTTTATTTCAAAGCTTGGTTGTTAGTCCTTGGTGTCTTTTCATTTTAGTGTCCAATTTATTTTTTCCAGTCCCTGAGGTTCCAAGTACTGTCACTAGAATAAAGTGGCAATGGCACAAGGAAAGCGTTGGCTCTGCTCAGCCTTTTCAGCGGCTGCATGGTCAACCCAATATACTCAATGGCCAACCATGCAGCCTCTGAAAAAAGGTCACTGGAGGCAAAGTAAAAAAAAAGTGCTTTGCCTCTCCACTGCCACTTCGTTCTAGTGTTCTAGTGATCAGTTGGGGTCAAAGCGGTCAGACCACCACCAATTGGATATTCAGTGGTTTAGTGTCCAATTCAGGTCTCATGATAACTTACCTGTTTTATACTTCTGCATTGAAAGCCTGTTGAAATTTGTAGATAAGATTGGAAGATAAGAAATGCATAATTTAATAATAACTGCTATAACTAGCTGATTTAACGGCCAGTAGACCCTAACCATTTTATATATCACTTCTAGTGGTCCCTTTTCTGAAGACTATACAATTGTCTCTGATAAAAGGGTCAGAAAGAACTGTTAGCTTAATTCAAATAGATACGTGTAAAATAATTATATTCCCAGCCAATATTCTGAGTCATTTTCTAAACCGAACCGATTTCTTCAAAATTCATTCCTTCCCCCTATTAATTTTGTGAATTAATGCTATTAGAGTCATGCAGTACTGTTAAAATATGGGTCAAATACAGGACATGATTTATTACTTTCTATTTCAGAATGAGCATTTTGCTGCAGTTCAACCAGCAGATCATTTCTTAATAATTCACACTTACACATGTGAATTGGTCAAGATAGAGTACTTTACTAATTAAACATTGAAAGTTGTGTT
Source organism: Rhinoderma darwinii (assembly GCF_050947455.1). Classification (NCBI taxonomy): domain Eukaryota; kingdom Metazoa; phylum Chordata; class Amphibia; order Anura; family Rhinodermatidae; genus Rhinoderma; species Rhinoderma darwinii. Next base: position 160,367,414 of record NC_134688.1, on the reverse strand, counting down.
TATTCAATGCTGGGCATATAATACCTTTGTATAATTGGTTAATCTGTCATGTATGGAGATACAGACATACGATAGATAGATAGATAGATAGATAGATAGATAGATAGATAGATAGATAGATAGATAGATAGATAGATAGATAGATAGATAGATAGATAGATGATAGATAGATAGATAGATAGATAGATAGATAGATAGATAGATAGATAGATAGATAGATAGATAGATAGATAGATAGATAGATAGATAAACACTCAATGTGCAGAGCGGGTGCAAATCCCAAGATCCAGGCCAAGGATCATCTTACAATGGAATAAAGAAATGGCAGCACTCCAAATTTGCAAAAGTGAAAAAAGTTGTTTGTTTAATCCTGCATACATGTTTTGTATCATTTTGTTGGAATGTGCTGTTCAAACTTTTGTTGTGTTTATGTGATCCATATATGTGGGGTTAGTGACTGCCTCCATTTTTGTTCTGGCACTCCTCCCATTCTGCCCTGGATGATTTTAATTAGTTCAATGATGGTTCCTACCATCCCCAGATATATATATAGGCTAAGTCCCAGTTCTAGGTGTTTGTGCAGAGTAGGTCCCCACCTTACAGTGGTCGCCTTGTCGTGGCAGGTGGGCAAACACTTTTTGATCAAAATTTGCACTAAGAATCTCCCTATTTGTAAGTAAATTTAGCAGTAATGCAAATTTATTTATATTTAGTGGCTTAGGTGGCATTAGTGTTCGCAGTGTGCTGTCGCCATTTCTTAGATAGATAGATAGATAGATAGATAGATAGATAGATAGATAGATAGATAGATAGATAGATAGATAGATAGATAGATACAAAAAATATCTGCCGCACAGTCCCAAAGTAGTGGATGGTAGCGAGCCCATTAGGGTCTCAACCAAAACGACCAAAACGAGTAGATCCAAATATCAGGCAGCACTCCAGAGATATAGCAAAAGCGTGGGGGGTTGTTTATTAATCCATCGGTCAGGTGCAACGTTTCAGCTCTACCATAGAGCCTTTTTCAAGCCTAGAAGAAATGAAAAGCAAGAAATGGTATAGAGATGCGGAGGATTACAGCTGGGGACGCATTTATAATTGGCAGAATTATGAGCAGAAGGGAATGGGATCCCATTTATGCGATAATAGAAGGAAGAGAGATCAGACTGACAATAAAAAGACACTTGAAGATCCATCCTCTTTTTTTAGGGGTAACACCGGAGGTGCCCACACCTACAGGAGACGCACCAGGAGGGACGTCAGGAGGCACCATTGGTGGAGAACAACTGCCACAGAACAGGTCACGCCATCCTGTGACTCGAGGAGCGATCATGAAAAAGATGACATAGTGGTAAATATTTCCACTAAAACCCTATCTGATATACAATTAAGTGTGTTACGTAAGGGTTTATCTTTTTGTCCAGTCAATAAGATAGATTGGTTTCGTGTGGAGACAGATTTGCATAATTTCTTTAGAAGTATTAAACTTAAAGCTTGGTTCTCTAACAATGTATTTGTATCTAAACCTAGAGAGACGGAGTTGCAATTGAAGGATTTTGGCTTGTCCAATAAGAGTTTGTTTGTACCTCCGTCTACTGCACCTGTCATTGATTCTTTTGTAAATGCAGTCAAGAATGATATTGGGAATTTGAGATCAAGACATGAAGGTATAAAATTGTCATATGCTAATATGAAAAGTGACGAAATGTCGGCCCTTAATGAGCTTATCCATGACGACAGTGTGATTATAAAACTTGCGGACAAATGCGAAGCAACTGTCGTCATGGATACGGATATGTGTACACAATAAATCAAACGTCAACTTCTTGATACTAATGTCTACACTCCAATCCCCTGTGATCCCAAATTTGGCATCCTGAAATTAATTACCTTAAATGAAGCTGCAGTGGTGGTCTGATAGATGACTGTCATGGGGTTCATTAGGTTAATACACGATCAACAGAGCCAGTGACGACAGGGCAACTCCAACAGGGTTTATTGCTTCCAATGCTGACAGAACAAGTCGCGTTTAATGCAGGAACAACACACAGTCCACAAAATAAAGTAATCACAGCAACATCTTCAGAGCACCAGCCTCAACTTCAGCTCTCAGTAAAGTCTGCATCCAGGAGATCTCCATTCTCCCCTGGACAAGCCCTTATATACCCCTCAGGGGGAGGAACATCTTGGCAGTTTCTAGTCACCATCATTATAATGACTTTAGTTTGTAGTTCTACAGTCTGTATGTGAGTTGTGTCCTTTGTACTATTGTGTGTACTGCCACAGCCGGGATGAGGACACACGGGGGGGGGGGGGGGGCCGTGAGAGATAATTGGATCTGCACTGCTTGCTGGTCTGCACCTGAGATGAATATAACTGTGGTGCCTCCTGATGACCCCCTGTGGAGACTGGACAATGAGAACACTTTATGTCTTGTGGACTTCACCTCTGACTCGTCTGATTGTCCATAGGCTGGAGACATGACCTCTGGTACCTGATTACAGAGTCATTCCTCTCTGCTGAGGGCTCAGAATAAACCACACATAATGCACCATCACAACCTCTCCCCTCATATAATAAGTGAGCTGGCCATGTGGCCTCCACAGACCGCTGGCCACCTCACTCGTAGTCCCCACTGATCCACTTTTGACAGTTCGTTGTACGACCGCAGAACAAGTCACAACAGTTGCCGGGTTCCTAGATCGGCTCAGGGGGGAAGGGCAGTCTATGGCTCTTCTTGTCGGGACAGTCCATCAGCGTTCCGGTGTTGGCTTCCCCATTTGTATTGGATGGAGAAGCTGTAAGGTTGTAAGGACAGGCTCCACCGCAGTAATCGTCCATTGTTCCCGGACACTCGGTTCAGCCATGTGAGGGGGTTGTGATCCGTTACAATTGTAAAGTCTCTGCCATACAGGTATGGCTGTAATTTTTTGAGAGCCCATACAATGGCCATGCACTCTTTTTCAATAGTAGCATAGGCAACTCCCCGATCCAGTAGTTTACAACTGATGAAAGCAACTGGATGCTCATGCCCACCCGCGTTTATCTCGCTAAGAACTGCTCCAATCCCATAGGTGGACGCATCTGTCTGCACAAGGAACCTGCGCTTGTAGTCTGGTGCGGCCAAGACAGGGGCAGTGGTGAGAGCCGTCTTTAAGGCTGTAAAGGCTTCCTCGCAGGCAGGTGCCCACTTCACCATCCTAGGCATGTTTTTGCGGGTCAGGTCATTTAGGGGCTTTGCCAGGGCACTGAAATGGGAAACAAATTTTCGGTAGTAACTAGCGGTCCCCAAAATGGCCAGTACTTCTTTCTTAGTTTGAGGGGTAGGCCAGTTGCTAATGGCTTCCACCTTGGCAGGCTCAGGTCTTGGGGTCCCACCTCCTACTCTGTGCCGCAGATACTGCACCTCAGCCATACCTAACTGGCATTTATCAAGGCAAATTGTTAGTTCTGCTGCAAGAATATGGTCTAGCACTATGCACAAGTGTTTAAGATGTTCCTCCCGTGATATGCTGAAAATGGCAATATCATCCAAGTATGCACAGGCAAAGTCCTGACATTGTTCTAACAGCTGGTCTACCAATCTTTGGAAGGTTGCTGGGGCATTTTTCATCCCAAAGGGCATTCCCAGGAACTCAAAGAGTCCAAAGGGGGTAATAAACGTAGATTGCTCCCGGGAATCCTCTGTTAGGGGTATCTGCCAGTACCCCTTGCTCAAGTCTAATGTAGTTAAAAATCGAGCACTGGTCAGCTGATCCAGTAGATCGTCAATCCGGGGCATAGGGTACGCATCACATGGTGACTGGTGAGAGTTGTCCGTTCAGGGGCTGAGGAGAAAGCGAAAGCTCTCGGTCCAAGCAAGGCGAGAACATCATCCTTTTGGATATCCGACAGATGGAGTCCTAGGGGCACTTGGTTCAGAGTACCCCCAGCTCGAGCCAGATGCAGAAGGTCCAGGAGGGAGTCGTCTCCTTCCTTATCACTAGGGGGACAGCAGATGGCCAAAACAGGCAGGGACCGGTTGTGGTACTCCTTTAGCATGTTTATGTGGACAGTCTTTTGTCGCCGGCCACTAGGGTCCATGGCAATGACGTAGTTAGTGTCATTCCATTTTCGGATAACTCGGTAAGGACCATCCCATGTTGCTTGCAGCTTGTTGGCAGGGACAGCGACAATCATGAGTACTTGTTGTCCTTCAATAAACTCACGGGTCCTGGCTTTCCGATCATACCAGGTCTTCTGGCGGTACTGGGCCTGTTGCAGGTGTTCTTTAGCCAAGGTAGTTAGTCGTGTAAGGCGATCTCGAAATTCCAGAACATACGGAATGACAGGCACTCCAGTGTCGGTGATATCTCCCTCCCAGTATTCCTTTAGAAGGGTCAGGGGCCCACGGACCTTCCGACCATAGGGCAGTTCGAAAAGGAAAAATCCGGTTGACTTTTGGGGTACCTCCCGGTAGGCAAACAGGAGATGTGGCGGGAATTGCTCCCAGTCCCGTTCAGTGTCTGCAAAGGCGCGTAGCATATTTTTTAGGGTTCCATTGAAACGATCACACAGTTCATTGGTTTTTGATGGTGGTATGGGGTGGTGCGAATGGCTCGGATGCCACAGGTGTGCCAGAGAGACTGGACCAGGTCTGACATGAACTGAGTTCCTTGATCTGATAGTATTTCACTGGGGAACCCTACTCGGGTAAAGATGGTAACAAGAGCCTCTGCTACCTTCATGGCTGTAATGCTGGACAGAGCCACGGCCTCAGGATACTGGGTGGCATAGTCCACCAACATCAGGATAAGCCGTTGCCCTGTTCTTCTGGGGTGCGCCAAAGGTCCTATTATATCCACAGCTACACGCTGAAATGGCTCCTCAATGATTGGCAGGGATTGCATGGGTACCTTGTGACGGGAACCTGGATGTCGCATCCGTTGGCACACATCACAGGTACGGCAGTATCGAACTACTGATTGTGAAATGCCAGGCCAGTAAAAGTTGTGGGTAAGTCTTTTCTCTGTCCGTTTCCTACCTTGATGACCCGATAAGGGGATGTCATGAGCCAATTGGAGTAGCTGCAGCCTATACTTTTGGGGGACAATGAGTTGCCTGGTAGTCTCTTCAGGGATGACCCCACCCCGGGCCTCTACTAACCGATAATACAATCCCTTATCTCTGGTGATCCTATCCCCATTCTCTCACTCCTGCCCCGTTTCTGCCCTTAGTTTAATAGCTGCCAAGATCGGATCACCTTCTATTTCTTGCCTAAACTCTTCCCGGTCCCAAAAGTCTCCCAATGTAGAAGCAGTAGATGCAGCTCTTACCAGTTCGGTTGGGGGTCCTGGAGGCTGCTCCACAGTCAATTCCGAAACTCTCTGAGCTTGGGCAGCTTGGTTACGGCTGACAGCTCCCACAAAATGGCACTGTAATTCCTCAATGTCATTCCCAAGGAGAACATCCGCGGGAAGTCCCCCCATAACTCCAATTCAACACAGTCTTTCCCCATAACCATAATCCAAATGTACAGCAGCCTTCTGGATATATTTACGAGTACCCCCTGCCAGTGCGATGGGTATTCCTGGGCCTTGATGGATTGCCCCTGGCCAAACTACACGAGGGTCAGCAATGGTCAGGAATGCCCAGTGTTTCTAAAGCCAGTCACCTTGTATCCATCAATCAAAACATCCTGCAGATGGCGCTGCCTTTGCTCTGGATAACTTTGTGCAAGGGGCTGAATGCCATATACGCCAGAGGGAGTCTCCGTGGTGCAGGGTTTGGTAGTCCACTCTGGTGGGGGTGGTGGTAACTCTTCCTCAGGCAGGATAGAGTGCACAAGATGCCCAGGGGGAGGGGGGAAAGGTCTGAGCTCCCTTCGATTTCTTGAGGGGCACCTGGACTGTAAGTGGCCAGGCTGACCGCACCCATAACACTTCCTTTCTGAGATCCCTCCATATCGCTGTTGGAATTGTGGGGCCCCTGGATTGGTTGGCATGGTTGTGATTGGCCTGCGGATGGGTTGAGGGCCGTATATGACAGGAGGTGGCCGGGGGGCTGGGTTAGGTTGAGGTTTATTGTCCAGCAGCCTCCTCCACTGAGGTTTGATGGTAAGTGCCTCATCAGCCAGGGCTGCAGCTCTATTCAATGTTGGTGGTTTACATTCGCGGACCCATTCCTGTATTTCCTGGGGGCACTTGGTATAACACTGTTCTTTCAGAAACGCTTGCAAAATATCGTCCACAGTGAAGGCGCTCTCGGCTTCCAGCCATCTCCGACACGCCCGGGACATTTTATGGGCATACATCCTAAAAGATCCTCCAGCAGTACAGGGAAGGTCTCAGAATTGGGCCCGATGTGAGTCTGGGGTGACGGCATAGTAGTCCAAAATAGTTCGTTTCACAAGGTCATAGTCCCGGTTCTACTGTGCGTCTAGGGTCCAGTATGCTTCTGCGCCTCCCCCTACAAGGAGCCCCACTAAAACATGCATCCAATCAGAGGTGGGTACATCCAGCAGGGCGCACTGCTGTTCAAAGTCCGGGAAAAACCCTTCCACATCCCCAGTTTCCTTATTAAACGGCTTGAATTTTTTTCCGGCTGACCCAAAAAGTTTCCCGGATTCTCCGGTTCTCACCCCAGGTAATATTCTGCGCTCTTTCGGCCTAAAAACAGAGACAAGCTGCAATGGCCATGTGAGTAGCTTCCAACTGATACTCCGGAGTAACAACTGATTCCAGAGCTGCCATTTCCTCCTCGTACCACACCAGCCATTGGCTTTTAGTGGTAAGAGCCCCTGTCTCCGGAGCATGTCCATTAGCCACCTGGGGGAGGTCACCTTGCTAGCACTCACCAGTAGATCAATTAATGGCTCTTTAGACAGTCCCTGGTAGTTCAGGCCAAGTTCTCGGGCTCGTTCTTGGAGACTAAGTACGGTCCACTTCCGGAACTCATTCGCTGGGTGGTTCTCCATGGGGCTGCGCTCTGTTGATCCCACTTCTGACACCAGTTGTCATGGGGTTCATTAGGTTAATACACGATCAACAGAGCCAACAGCCAACAGAGCTTCAGCTCTCAGTAAAGTCTACATCCAGGAGATCTCCATCCTCCCCAGGAAAAGCCCTTATATACCTCTCAGGGGGAGGAACATCTTGGCAGTTTCTAGTCACCATCATTATAATGACTTTAGTTTGTAGTTCTACTGTCTGTATGTGAGTTGTGTTCTTTGTACTATTATATGTATTGCCACAGCCGGGATGAGGACAAATGGGGGGGGGGGAGGGATAATTGGATCTGCTTTGTTTGCTGGTCTGCACCTGAGCTGAATATAACTGTGGTGCCTCCTGATGACCTCCTGTGGAGACTGGACAATGAGAACACTTTATGTCTTGTGGACTTCACCTCTGACTCGTCTGATTGTCCATAGGCTGGAGACATGACCTGTGGTACCTTTTGATAGTGGAGCCTCCCAAAACTCCAGTACTGTATATATTACCAAAAATCCACAAAACATTCCATAATCCTCCAGGAAGACCAATTATCTCGGGCACGGATTCTATCTTCTCTAATATAGCTATATTCTTGGATAGATCCCCCAGACATGTTGCTACTGATGCCCAATCATATATTCAGGATACGACCGATTTTTTCTTTTCCGTGAAAAATGTTATGTTCAACGCCAAGGAACCGCTATGGGTTCAAACATAGCACCGACATAAGCCAACATCTATATGCGTACTCTCGAGGAGGACCTCATCTATGTTTGGACGGGGGGGTCAATGGAACTCATTGAGTTCCATAATTTCCTTAACTCTATAAACCAAAAAATCTAATTTACACTGGTTAGTTCTAAAACCACACTACAGTTTTTAGATGTTCTAGTTGAACACTGGCACATTTTACAAAGCGATCCTTTTTTAAACAAGAGTTTACCGACTAAGCCGCTAATTACTTTCAGGAGAGCAAGAACAATTAGGAACATTTTAGCACCTAGCCATGTAATTTTTACAAACAAGAACTAAATAAAACCCATAATCGATGCAAAATCGAACAAAATAGGCAGCTCTAAATGTAACATAAAGAGATGCCTCTGTTGTAATATGATCACTAAAACTGATCTTTTTGAATCAAATGTAACTGGAAAAAAATACAATATTGAGAGCAACCTGAATTGCCAATCACAATATGTAATATACTTAATTACCTGCGAATGCGGCTTACAATATGTAGGGAGAACGACACAAAACCTACATTGGCGTGTAAATAAACACCGATCGAATTGTAAAAACAAACTTTTTTTACATAGTATTTCTAGACATTGCACTATTGCACATAATAATAATTTCGATTGTTTCAGGATCATACCTATAGAACAAATAGCCGATTTAAGTATGAATAGTTTTGAGTCGCTATGTAACTGTGAAAACTTCAGGATATACAAATTAAAAACGTTCATTCCTGAAGGATTAAATGAAATACTGGAGACAGATATCAAATTAATGAAAACTAGTTTATCACTTATTCTGGGATTTGACTAGAACCAATTAAATTCATGATCACCACTATTATTTGATCCAATCCTCTAACATCATCCTCTCATAATTAAAAATCCAAATTTAAACAATTAGCTTTTATTTAGAAAAAATAAACCTGATTTACTATAAATATAGCGTCTTACAACTTTGGTTACCATAGACGCTTCCGGTAACCAACAATCGCTAGTCTACAACCATTTTTGTTTATCTGTTGCTTTTTAATCACATCGCTATGAATTTACATATTTTTAGTAAATGTGACCCCACACCTTTTTTACATGTAAACATCCTAGTTACCGACTTTTTCAGCATAATAATTATTTTAAACTATCAATATATGATACATATTTTACTTCCATTTGTTACTATATTATTATCTCATTTTAAGTTCTTGTCATGTATTGTTTTTATATATATATACAGTGAATGTTTGAGAGTATTCAGCCTATGAATCCATTGTGTAAATACAGTGAAGGAAATAAGTATTTGATCCCGTGCTGATTTTGTACGTTTGCCCACTGTCAAAGTCATGAACAGTCTAGAATTTTTAGGCTTGGTTAATTTTACCAGTGAGAGATAGATTATATTTTTTAAAAAAACAGAAAATCACATAGTCAAAATGATATATATTTATTTGCATTGTGCACAGAGAAATAAGTATTTGATCCCCTACCAACCATTAAGAGTTCAGCCTCCTCCAGACCAGTTACACGCTCCAAATCAACTTGGTGCCTGCATTAAAGAGGCTCTGTCACCAGATTTTGCAACCCCTATCTGCTATTGCAGCAGATAGGCGCTGCAATGTAGATTACAGTAACGATTTTATTTTTAAAAAACGAGCATTTTTGGCCAAGTTATGACCATTTTTGTATTTATGCAAATGAGGCTTGCAAAAGTACAAGTGGGCGTGTTTAAAGTAAAAGTCCAAGTGGGCGTGTATTTTGTGCGTACATCGGGGCGTTTTTACTACTTTTACTAGCTGGGCGTTCTGACGAGAAGTATCATCCACTTCTCTTCAGAATGCCCAGCTTCTGGCAGTGCAGACACAGCCGTGTTCTCGAGAGATCACGCTGTGACGTCACTCACTTCCTGCCCCAGGTCCTGCATCGTGTCGGCCACATCGGCACCAGAGGCTACAGTTGATTCTGCAGCAGCATCAGCGTTTGCAGGTAAGTCGATGTAGCTACTTACCTGCTGATGCTGCTGCAGAATCAACTGTAGCTTCTGGTGCCGATGTGGCCGACACGATGCAGGACCTGTGAGTGACGTCACAGCGTGATCTCTCGAGAACACGCTGTGTGTCTGTGCACTGCCAGAAGCTGGGTGTTCTGAAGAGAAGTGGATGATACTTCTCGTCAGAACGCCCAGCTAGTAAAAGTAGTAAAAACGCCCCAATGTACGCACATAATACACGCCCACTTGGACTTTACTTTAAACACACCCACTTGGACTTTTGCAAGCCTCATTTGCATAAATACAAAAATGGTCATAACTTGGCCAAAAATGCTCGTTTTTTAAAAATAAAAACGTTACTGTAATCTACATTGCAGCGCCTATCTGCTGCAATAGCAGATAGGGGTTGCAAAATCTGGTGACAGAGCCTCTTTAAAGACAGCTGTCTTAAATGGTCACCTGTATAAAAGACTCCTGTCCACAGACTCAATGAATCAGTCTGACTCTAACCTCTACAACATGGGCAAGACCAAAGAGCTTTCTAAGGATGTCAGGGACAAGATCATAGACCTGCACAAGGCTGGAATGGGCTACAAAACCATAAGTTAGATGCTGGGTGAGAAGGAGACAACTGTTGGTGCAATAGTAAGAAAATGGAAGACATACAAAATGACTGTCAATCGACATCGATCTGGGGCTCCATGCAAAATCTCACCTCGTTGGGTATCCTTGATCCTGAGGAAGGTGAGAGCTCAGCCGAAAACTACACGGGGGGAACTTGTTAATGATCTCAAGGCAGCTGGGACCACAGTCACCCAAGAAAACCATTACGCCGTAATGGATTAAAATCCTGCAGTGCCCGCAAGGTCCCCCTGCTCAAGAAGGCACATGTACAGGCCCGTCTGAAGTTTGCAAATGAACATCTGGATGATTCTGAGAGTGATTGGGAGAAGGTGCTGTAGTCGGATGAGACTAAAATTTAGCTCTTTGGCATTAACTCAACTCGCCGTGTTTGGAGGAAGAGAAATGCTGCCTATGACCCAAAGAACACCGTCCCCAATGTCAAGCGTGGAGGTGGAAACATTATATTTTGGGGGTGTTTCTCTGCTAAGGGCACAGGACTACTTCACCGCATCAATGGGAGAATGGATGGAGCCATATACCGTCAAATCCTGAGTGACGACCTCCTTCCCTCCACCAGGACATTAAAAATGGCTCGTGGCTGGGTCTTCCAGCACGACAATGACCCGAAACATACAGCCAAGGCAACAAAGGAGTGGCTCAAAAATAAGCACATTAAGGTCATGGAGTGGCCTAGCCAGTCTCAAGACCTTAATCCCATCGAAAACTTATGGAGGGAGCTGAAGATCCGAGTTGCCAAGCGACAGCCTCGAAATCTTAATGATTTACAGATGATCTGCAAAGAGAAGTGGGCCAAAATTCCATCTAACATGTGTGCAAACCTCATCATCAACTACAAAAAACGTCTGACTGCTGTGCTTGCCAACAAGGGTTTTGCCACCAAGTATTAAGTCTTGTTTGCCAAAGGGATCAAATACTTATTTCTCTGTGCACAATGCAAATAAATATATATAATTTTGACTATGTGATTTTCTGTTTTTTTAAAAATATAATCTATCTCTCACTGGTAAAATTAACCTAGCCTAAAAATTCTAGACTGTTCATGACTTTGACAGTGGGCAAACTTACAAAATCAGCAAGGGATCAAATACTTATTTCCTTCACTGTATATATATATATATATATATATATATATATATATATATATATATATATATATATATACACAGTCCAGGGTAGATGAACACAGCACTCCAATAATTCAACAAATCAGGCCATGTGCTCGTTACCTGAGGGTGAATCAATTCCCCAATATCCAATAGAGAAAAAAATAGAGCACAGTAACGGCACTAGGACTTCAAGGTAGATGAAAGAAAAAGTGGATTTATTTCACCTCAACACAGCAACGTTTCGTTTCAACAGGAACCTTTCTCAAGCCATGGCTTGAGAAAGGTTCCTGTTGAACCGAAACGTTGCTGTGTTGAGGTGAAATAAATCCACTTTTGCTTTCATCTACCTTGAAGTCCTGGTGCCGTTACTGTGCTCTATTTTTTTCTCTCTACATATATATATATATATATATATATATATATATATATATATATATATATATATATATATATATATATATATATATATGTAACCTTTTAACAGATAGCTTGACCTATCAACGTGACCCGGTAGTCATTTCAAAGCCGACTCCCCTCCCGGGATATATAACTGAGTCGTTATCAACCACGATCACTTGTACATTACCTGAGGAAGAGATCTGTCCGGTCTCGAAACATTTATTGTATAATGTACAAATAAAGTTCTACTTTTTTACTCACCTGTCTGCTAAGTGAGTAGTACGATATAACTCCCATATAGGTTGCGCCAGAGGGAATATCCACCTTTTCCTATACTGTTCTACTACTGAAACATCGAGACTGTTCTTAGCCCTCGAACCGGATCTCCGGCTGCACCTTCCTGCATACCTTCAATACCACAAAGGACTTATACGTGAGTGGATGTTATGCTCCCAGCATAACGCTTCCAGGTGAGCATAAACCTGTCACCTCCTACGTAACAAGCACCTTACTGTTTCATGCACTATGTGCGCTTTGTTTTTTATTTTTTATCTTACGCTATGATAGCTCACACCCGAGAACTATGATAAAATCTTTGCCAATTAGTCAATTATTACGGACAAAGAGAATAATTAATAAACCTGAGAGACTTGAGCATGACCTGGACGCGATGGTTGAAAAATTTAAGGCCAGAGTATATCCTGGTCATCTATTAGAACAGCATAGGCATAGGGTTGACTTGGTCCCGAGAATTGACCTATTTAGGAGTAGGGATTCTAAAAGTCGGGATAAATGTATTCCCTTTATTTCCACTTTCTCGCCAATGAGTAATCAGATCAGTGACATAATTCGGAGACACTGGCCTATGCTTGGTTGATGTCTCCTTAGTATAGATGAATTTAAACAAATGCCTGTTTTCATACCTGAAGACCGCCTAATCTTTTGACCTGATGAAGACACTGGTTAGGCGTAGAAACTTGTAGTCTGTTTTATGTTTGTTCTAATAAATGTAGTCTTGTTTTGATCTACTGGATTGTCCTCTATTGGATGCTAGCAGCGCTATTTTTTGGAAACTCAATTTTTTTGCATATACAGTGAAGGAAATAAGTATTTGATCCCTTGCTGATTTAGTAAGTTTGCCCAATGTCAAAGACATGAACAGTCTAGAATTTTTAGTCTAGGTTAATTTTACCAGTGAGAGATAGATTATATTAAAAAAAAACTGAAAATCACATAGTCAAAATTATATATATTTATTTGCATTGTGCACAGAGAAATAAGTATTTGATCCCTTTGCCAAACAAGACTTAATACTTGGTGGCAAAACCCTTGTTGGCAAGCACAGCAGTCAGACGTTTTTTTGTAGTTGATGGTGAGGTTTGCACACATGTTAGATGGAATTTTGGCCCACTCCTCTTTGCAGATCATCTGTAAATCATTAAGATTTCGAGGCTGTCGCTTAGCAACTCGGATCTTCAGCTCCCTCCATAAGTTTTCGATGGGATTAAGGTCTGGAGACTGGCTAGGCCACTCTATGACCTTAATGTGCTTCTTTTTGAGCCACTCCATTGTCGTGCTGGAAGACCCAGCCACGAGCCATTTTTAATGTCCTGGTGGAGGGAAGGAGGTTGTCACTCAGGATTTGACGGCACATGGCTCCATCCATTCTCCCATTGATGCGGTGAAGTAGTCCTGTGCCCTTAGCAGAGAAACACCCCCAAAACATAATGTTTCCACCTCCATGCTTGACAGTGGGGACGGTGTTCTTTGGGTCATAGGCAGCATTTCTCTTCCTCCAAACACGGCGAGTTGAGTTAATGCCAAAGAGCTCAATTTTAGTCTCATCTGACCACAGCACCTTTTCCCAATCACTCTCAGAATCATCCAGATGTTCATTTGCAAACTTCAGACGGGCCTGTACATGTGCCTTCTTGAGCAGGGGGACCTTGCGGGCACTGCAGGATTTTAATCCATTACGGCGTAATGTGTTACCAATGGTTTTCTTGGTGACTGTGGTCCCAGCTGCCTTGAGATCATTAACAAGTTCCCCCGTGTAGTTTTCGGCTGAGCTCTCACCTTCCTCAGGATCAAGCATACCCCGCGAGGTGAGATTTTGCATGGAACCCCAGATCGATGTCGATTGACAGTCATTTTGTATGTCTTCCATTTTCTTACTATTGCACCAACAGTTGTCTCCTTCTCACCCAGCGTCTTACTTATGGTTTTGTAGCCCATTCCAGCCTTGTGCAGGTCTATGATCTTGTCCCTGACATCCTTAGAAAGCTCTTTGGTCTTGCCCATGTTGTAGAGGTTAGAGTCAGACTGATTAATTGACTCTGTGGACAGGAGTCTTTTATACAGGTGACCATTTAAGACAGCTGTCTTTAATGCAGGCACCAAGTTGATTTGGAGCGTGTAACTGGTCTGGAGGAGGCTGAACTCTTAATGGTTGGTAGGGGATCAAATACTTATTTCTCTGTGCACAATGCAAATAAATATATATAATTTTGACTATGTGATTTTCTGTTTTTTTTTAAAATATAATCTATCTCTCACTGGTAAAATTAACCAAGCCTAAAAATTCTAGACTGTTCATGACTTTGACAGTGGGCAAACTTACAAAATCAGCACGGGATCAAATACTTATTTCCTTCACTGTATATACACAATGGATTCATAGGCTGAATACTCTCAAACCACATGGACTGTAGATTTTCCTTTGGGGAGTGTTGTTTAGATAACACTTTGCCCCTGCCCTCTATTCCGATATAGGCCAGCCTCAGTATATGTTTTGATTTTTTTTTTATTCGTTCTAGGAGATCTGGGTAAGTATAACTTTTTTTCTGAGTTGAGATTTTTGCAGCAGAATCACAGCTTTTTCGCCCCAAAAATTAAAACATCTGCTGTTTGTTGTGAGTTTTACCTCCCCATTGAATTCAATGGGGAAAACCCGCAACAGTACACCAGTGTTTCCGCAACATAAATTAACATGCTGCGGATTAAAAAAAAACACACCGCAGGTCAATTTATGAAAGTTTATTAGGCATATTTACTCTACAGTATTTACTCTGCGTGTGGACTGTGCAGGAGCAGTTTAATTTGTGTGGACCTCAGAAATTTCACATGGGGAGAAGTCCACTGTAGAAAATTTCTACGACACTATTAGTTTAAAGAGGCTCTGTCACCACATTATAATATCTTGTACATAATGTGATTGGCGCTGTAATGTAGATTACAGCAGTGTTTTTTATTTAGAAAAACTATCAATTTTGACAGAGTTATAACCTATTTTAGATTTATGCTAATGAATTTCTTAATAGACAACTGGGCGTGTTTTTACTTTTTGACCAAATGGGCATTGTGGAGAGAAGTGTATGACGCTGACCAATCAGCGTCATACACTTCTCTCCATTCATGTAATCAGCACATAGTGATCCTGCGTTGTTCACTATGTGCTGTCACATACTCACACATTAACGTTACTTAAGTGTCTTGACAGTCAATAGACATCGCGTCCAACCAGGACGGGATGTCTATTCACAATCCAGACACTTCGGTAATGTTTGTGTGGGACTTACAGCACAGCAAGCGTGATCTCTCGAGATCACACTGTAAATGACAGCTTACAGCGAGATCACGCTTGCTGTGCTGTAATCTACATTACACTGCCGATCACAGTATGTAGAAGATAGGACACTTATAATGTGGTGACAGAGCCTCTTTAGGAACAGAACTTTTATTTTTGTCAGAGCAACAATTGCTTATACTTCAATAAATATTAAATTTTAATAAACTCATCACAGCGCTATTTCTCTTACCTCTATTTCCCTTTCTTAGGCTTGACAAATAAAATTTAATGTATCTCATTAAGTTTTTCAAGTATGTGAAGGGGAAACAAATGTGATTCTGTATAATAAGAAAACAATGAACAGAAAATGAGGGAAAAATGGAATTGCAACAAAATTACCACCACCACAAGTCAGTAGGAGCAGAGCTGCAGTACATCCTCTATACAGTGGTCGAAGCATTCTGATTCCGGCACTGACCACTGCATATCATCCGTGCTGGAGGCAGCCGGAACAGCTGATCGATACAAAGTCCGGGTGTCGGACCCAGTGGCGGATTAAGTAGACCATGGGCCCTGGGCTGTTACCCAAACTTGGGCCCCCCTTCCTCACCGCCGCCCTGCCGCTCCGTAACTATTTTTAACACTACCTTTTTGGGCAAGCATTAACAGTGTTACGATTTCCCTTGTCACAGCGCGGTGTCCCTACATACTGACAGTATCACACTGTGCAGGGACACAACCTCCTGACAAGTGGAATTGTCTATCAGTCCTGGACTGCAGAAAGACTTTTTGTGAAATACAAGGATTCCTACAATAAAAGTGTCAGGAGAGGTGACAGATTCTCTATAAATCTAGTGACTCACAGGTGACGACGTCTCAGATTCTAGTAGTTTTTTTCCTCTTTTCTTCTCCATCCGGTCCAGCGCTCATGACGACTTCTCCCGGCCATGACTCATTTCTGCAGAATTTGCCACTCAGACGTCTCCTCACTTTTCCAACATTTCCACACCTATAAACGAAAATAAAGTTATCATGGTGCCACATACTGTGCCCCTAAATATAATAGCACCAAACACTGCGTGCCTGAATATAATAATACCACACACTGTAAAACACCACATACACACAGCCCCCTGTACATAGTGCCACACACAGCCCCCTGTACATAGTGCCACACACAGCCCCCTGTAGATATTACACACCCCCATAGATATCGCCATACACAGCCCCCTCTATATATCACACATCCCCCCCCCCGTAGAGAGCATTACACACAGCCACCTATAGATAGTGCCATACAGCCCCCCTGTAGAGAGCGCCACACAGCCCTCCCCCTCTTGTAAATAGCACCAAAAATCCCCCCCTATAAAGAGCGCCACACACATACCACTGTGGATAGCACTACACAGCCCCCCCTTGTATATAGTGGCACACAGCGCTCCCCCTTGTATATAGTGGCACACAGCGCTCCCCCTTGTATATAGTGGCACACAGCGCTCCCCCTTGTATATAGTGCCACAAGGTTATGTACACATTTAAAAACTAAAACTTGATATCATAATTTTATATACATATATATATATACATATATATATATATATATATATATATATATATATATATATATATATATATATATATATATATATATATTAGTATGTGTGTGATTGATTGATTTCATTAAAAAATATTTTCACTTTTTGAGATACAGCTGCTTTGTATCCTGTATCCGTCAGGTCAGCAGGACTGACAGGATCAGTGATCCACCTCAAATCTATCACATCTAAGATTATAATTTAGCGCAGGGCCCGTTTCACTGATCCCGTCAGTCCTGCTGACCTGACGGATACAGGATACAAAGCAGCTGTATCTCAAAAAGTGAAAATATTTTTTAATAAAACGGAATTACAAAGTTGCACCAAACACACATTTTTATAAAAAATAAATAAAAACAACGTGATTTTTGCGACGTTTTTTCCGTAGACATTGCAGGTTTAGTTTTTTATCGTTTTTATACATACCTTTTTTGTTATTTTAGAATTTTAATTCATAAAGTTTGAAAATAATAGTAAAAAAATAAGCTTTTTTAAGTTTCAGCTATTTTTTTTGGTAATAACATAGTTTTACCCTAAAATAGACCTGTTATTTGTGATCGTCATTGTTTACCGTAAATTTTAATATATTACATGTCTATTTTAGGGTAATTGGGTCAGCGCTAGCGTTACAACAATGATTGGCGGGGGAACGTTTTTTTTGGGGTGGGTATTTTATGTGTATTTATTATTTCATTTTTTTTGCACTTTACTTTACTATTTTTTTATTATTATGTTCTGTTCCTCAAAGGTCAAAAAAGACCTTTGGGGAACTTTATATATATTTTTTCTTTCTTTTACACCATGTTTTTCCACTGTAACTGGAGCTGCACAGCAGCCCCAGTTACAGGGCAAATCAGCCCTCTCATAGTGACGATTGTCACTAATAGGGCTGTGCTGGGTCTAGTTAGACCCAGCAACAGTCTGTCACTAACGGCACCCGGCGATCATGTGGCCAGTCACATGATCACCGGGAGGAATAGAGACAGCGCCGCTGCTGCTGTCTCTATTCCTATACACAGCGTTCATTGAACGCTGTGTAAGAAGACATCGGAGAAGACAGAAGCAGCGAAAGCTGCTTCTGTCTTCTCCTCAGGGTCCCCGGCAGTCACTGACAGCCGGAGACCCGACATTCAGCTGCCCGATCGGGCGGGCAGCAAGTTAAAACCCGAGCCGTAGAAAGTCTATGGCTCGGGTTTTAAGGACCCGTCCCTGACCGCTGGCCGTAAAAATACAGCCAGCGGTCGGGAACCAGTTGGGCAGGAGGATAAGCCAACTAACCTCAGCACTGGTGACCGCCCGGCTCTTCTCTTCTCTTGCAGCTTTGGAGTAACAGAACAGCCGTCCGTCGCTGTTCTGTTACTCAATGGCGCAATTGTCAGGGAGGCGTGTCCTACCCCTTTCCCGGCCAATTCCCTGCTCCTCCCCTCCTCATCTTCGGAAGTTAGCAACGCTAGCGCGCTGAATAGGTTTGGAAGATGATGTGCAGTTCGGGCTGCCATGGGCCCCCTGGGAGCCCCGGGCCCCGGGCGGCCGCCCCAATCGCCCATATGATAATCCGCCACTGGTCGAACCCCACCGATCAAATATTGATGGATAGGTAATTAGTATGAAAAACCGCCCCATGACCAGACAACACCTTTAACTATTGTGTCTGCTTCTAGAATGTGTCGAAAAATGAGATAAATTTTGATGTAATTTTGCAAGTTTAAGCACATTTAATTTTAGACTTATTTAAGAACAGATGTTTGTGCCTAGACACTTTTACAAGCTAACTAGAAATGTGGGCATGGCTTAGCAGGGAAGGATACGTGTCTTAATGTGCCAAATTTTATTAAACCAACCAAGAGTTGGTTTACAGAATAGAAAAGTGTCTATCACGTCTAGAAAGATGAGCCAAATTTATTGTGCAGAATGCGCCACTGTGATAAATTTAGCGCAACTTCAGACTGTCGGGTCTGTTTATGCTGTCTATACGCTAGAAAGCTTAGTAAATCTGCCTTGGTGTCTTGTGTTGAAGAACCCATTTAATTGAAAGAGTCACTTGAATATTTTCGGATGGACACTATGTGATGCGTATTTCAAATAACTGTATTAAATTAAAAGGACATTAAAAAGAATGTTATATAATTTTTTATTCATTACTTCTTAGGGCTTATTTCTTATACTGTAGTTATTACAGAAATATTAAAATAATCCAACACTGATTTTACCCTAACATTCATTGGATAGACGCGTCTGATAAGTGGTGAAAGAGGTATATTACAAAATTCATTATCTTTGCTTACACTATTGTTTTATGGGAATAAATATTTAACCAATAGGTATGCTTTGGGGTGAGTTCAGTGCGGCAGAAAGTTTTACATACAATTTTTTTTCTGGATTTTGCTGCAGATTGACCATGAATTTCACCTTTTGCATCGCCGCAAATCTGCTTCAAATCCGCATTAGATTTAAAAATTTGCAGCATGCGCTTAAAGAGGCTCTGTCACCAGATTCTCAAATCCCTATCTCCTATTGCATGTGATCGGCGCTGCAATGTAGCATCATGCACTCCTCTCCATTCATTTACACAGTACATAGTGTTCTTACTAGAACGATGTGCAGCCATATACACAGACATTAACGTTAATCAAGTGTCCTGATAATGAATATACATTACCTCCAGCCTGGACGTCATGTGTATTCAGAATCCTGACACTTCTGAATCTTTTCTGTGAGATTTCCAGCAAGGGAAACGAAATCTCGTTTACCTCGTAATCTCGCGAGATTACGCTTGGCTTGCTGGAATCTCACAGAAAAGATTCAGAAGTAAAACAAGTAAACACGCCCAGTTAAAAACACAATACACGCAGAGTTGGACATACGAAAAAAAACACGCCCAGTTGTCCAATTCAAAGCTCATTTGCATATATATATATAAAATAGCTCATAACTTGGCCAAAAATGAACGTTTTTAAAAAAAAAACACGTTACTGTTC
This sequence comes from Rhinoderma darwinii, assembly GCF_050947455.1. NCBI lineage: Eukaryota > Metazoa > Chordata > Amphibia > Anura > Rhinodermatidae > Rhinoderma > Rhinoderma darwinii. Next base: position 160,347,434 of record NC_134688.1, on the reverse strand, counting down.
TCTACATTGCAGCGCCGATCACATGCAATAGGAGATAGGGATTTGAGAATCTGGTGACAGAGCCTCTTTAAATATGCAGCGGAAAAATCTGCATGTAAATAAGGTTTGTAAATGTATTGTATTGTACTAAATTGTGGATTTTCAGTACGGGAAGCGCACAAATCCTACAAATCTACAACAAATCCTGTATGTCTGAACATGGCATAAAAGCCTAAGTAAACTTCTAGGGGGCTTTTTTTATTTTTTTAAATGTATGTATTTATTGATAAAAATATATTTGTCATTGACTTTTATTAAAAATTGTGTTCACTGTTCGAGATAAAACCCTCCAAAAGTTTACGTAGCCTTTAAAGCACTAATAGTAGCTAAAAAGCTATAAAAAATAAATAAATAAACACATTTATTACTTTTTGCATGTACAGTAACCCCTTCCCCCTGCTTGCATTCTGGGCCCTAATGACCAAGCCATTTTTTACGTTTTTCCATCGTCACATTCGAAGAGCAATAACTTTTTTATTTTTGCGTCGACATAGCTGTATAAGGTCTTGTTTTTTGCGCCACAAGTTATATTTTTTAATAGCGCCATTTTGAGGTACATATTATTGATTGATTAACTTTTATAAACTTTTTTTTTGGGGGGGGATAGAAAAAAACCTGACATCTAAATCTACGCCGCTTACCGTGTGGTATAAACAACACAATAACTTTATTCAACGGGTTGTTACGATTGCAACGATACCAAATTTGTATAGATTTTGTATGTTTTACTAAATACACAGTAAAAACACTTTTTTTTCAAAATTATTTGTTTTTGCGTCTCCATATTTGAAGAGCAAAAACGTTTTTATTTTTTCGCCGATGCAGTTGTATGAGGGCTTTTTTTTTGCGGGACGACTTGTAGTTTTTATTAGTGCCATTTTGGAGTAGATGCAACTTTTTGATCAGGACTCACAGAAAATAGCAATTTTTCCATTGATTTTTATTTTATTTTTTACGGCGTTCACCGAGCGGGCTGAATAATGTAAAGATTTATAGTCGGGGTCATTACAGACATGGCAATACCAAATATGTGTAATTTTTTGCTTTATTTTGGCTTTTTTAATAGTAAAGCATTTTTGTAAGCATTTTTTTTATTAACGTTATTAAACTTTTTTTTACTTTTTTACTAGTCCTACAAGGGGACTTTATTATAAAAGCGATCGGATGATCGCATATTACACTGCAATACTTCAGTATTGCAGTGTATTACTGCCTGTCTGTTTAAAACGGACAGGCATCTGCTAGGACATGCCTCTGGCATGACCTAGCAGGCATTCACTACAGGCAGACCTGGGGGCCTTTATTAGGCCCCCGGCTGCCATAGAAGGCACCGCCACCCGGCAAACTTATCGCCGGGTGTCAGTGGGATGAGAGGGAGCTCCCTCCTTCTCTCCAAAACCAATCAGATGCGGCACTCGCTATTGAGCACCGCATCTGTGGGGTTAAACAAGTGAGATCGATACTAATATCGATCTCACTCGTTCGAGCAGGGATGCCCCTAGCCCTCAGCTACCTCTGGTAGCTGAGAGCAGGGACATTTATCAGCTGCCTGCTCAGTTTACTTTATTCTGATGCAGCGCCGTGAAAAGGCTATTGCATCAGAATAAAGCCCACTAATGACAGCCGTGAAAAGGCATATCGCCGGTCATTAAGGGGTCAAACGTTGGCTTGGATTGGTGTTTCAAAAATGACACTACTATTGTCATGTTTGTTAAACTTTCAGGGGCCGCTAGCAGTGTGCAAACAGAAAGAAGAGGCCCAGTCAATATAACTATCAGACCATAATAATGAATATTGCGCTAAACAAATCTATAATATTTGTAGGATAGAAAATAGCTTGTCCAACCCTTACATTAAATTATTATTGTGGTCCTGCAGCTGATTTATATCATATTATGGGATTGCTATTTATGCAGTTTCCGACATTATTCTTTAAAGTGAATCCAGAGTTAAAGCTTTACTTTAAAATACCAAACTGAAACCCATAATGTCATGTAGGAGAACCCTCGTGTATATTTGTATTAATTCTGAGTCTGTTCACATAATATAAGCACAAGGATTATGAACACTGTATTATTTTTCATCTTATGCATATTTTAGACATAAGACAAATGCATGTCCTACAAGCTTTTATAACTTATGCATTATTAATATCATTCTTTTTAATCTCAAACTTCTTTTCTTACAATCATTATTATCCTGTCACTATGGGCAGAACTGTACAGTTTTTGTCCCTGGAGTAAAGAAAAGTTACTACATTACCATTGTTTTAATAATCATTATAGGTCTTTTGTGCTTATTGGACTGAACATGCTAAAGGCATGACTAGATATTAACAGAAACCTAATGTTATCATGGAAATTAGAGGCCCAAATTTTCGACTAAAAAATGTAATCCTGTATATTCAAGTACCTTTTCCTTTGACATAATGCTTTGCTCCTTTTTTATTGTCAACCCCCCCCCCCCCCCCCAAATAAATTTGTTTATCAATTGGCTTAATAAGGCTATGTTCACACCTGCGTTGTGCTGTTCCTTTGTTCTGCTCCAACAGAGGAGCAGAACAAGGGAATAACGGAATCAACGGTTCCATTGCACAACGGACACCTCCGGTTGCTGACGGAACCCATTGACCTTAATAGGTTCCTTTGGCTTTCCGTCGCGGTGTCCGTGATTTTATCGGACACAATAGTGCAGCATGCTGCGCTATTGTCTCAGGTAGTCTCCGGTAAACCCTGCCGGATCTGCGACGGAGGCCCCTAGCGGAACCTCTGACGCAGATGTGAACAGAGCCTTAGAGGTTGTCGTTATTGTTATGTGAACAGAAAATTGTTATATGAGAAACAAATAAAATATTCATATAATGCGCCTATATTTTTTTGCATGAGAAGCACTCTGGGAATTTTTTTCATTGCTTAGTTTGTTTGTAATGGGAATCCGGTAAATAGTTGTGCAGTTAATTTTCTTTAACTTAATTTTCCCACACACTGATACTCTGACTGAATCATACAGTGTCTGTTGCGTTCACCGGACTTCAGTTTTTCTATGCCTGCATTTGAAACTCACATTAAGGCTCTCATAGGCTTACATAGAGAATAACTTCCGGTCAACGCTGAAGACGCTGTATTATTCAGAGAGTCAGGGTGCGGGTCACCAGATCTAACAGGGTTCCCATTACGAACAGACCAAATGATGATAAAATTTCCTGAAGTGCTTCTTTAAAAGCAGAGTTGTAGTAGCTATGCTTTTTTTTTTCAATAGGGATACAGTAAAAAAAAAAAGTACAGTGTTAGCCAGATAAATGATGCAATGTTAAATACTTTTGTGCCAAAAAAGACAAAACTATTGTAGGTATGATACCATTATTGGCTAACCATAAAAAATCATATATGCAAGTTTTCAGAGCGCAGAGGCTCATTCGTCAGGCGAGTTTACAGATGAATGACAGAAAAAAAGCATAACATTAAAAGATGTTACACAAAGACAATTTGTACATGAAGTGATACATCATTAAGATAACCCGGGCCCATAAAACTGAGGTTATAGGGGTGATGACTTAGGAGTTAAGGGGCATGGAGTCAGTCTGATGGGGGGGGTGAATTGTGTCCAAAACAATCGGGGTAAAGATTTATGTTGCCATAGAACTGTTTCTAAATACCTTAACCAAGGAAGAGTAGCTTGCTGATGTCCCATCTTTCTCCCAGCACCCAGGACATATAGAAAGCTGCATAACTTTTCATTATGCAAAGTTTATGGTTTATTAAAGAGGCTCTGTCACCACATTATAAGTGGCCTATATTGTACATGATGTGATCGGCGCTGTAATGTAGATTACAGCAGTGTTTTTTATTGAGAAAAACTATCTATTTTCACCAACTTATAAACGATTTTAGCTTTATGCTAATGACTTTCTTAATGCCCAACTGGGCGTGTTTTTACTTTTGACCAAGTGGGCGTCGTGGAGAGAAGTGTATGACGCTGACCAATCAGTGACCAATCAGCGTCATACACTTCTCTTTATTCATGTAATCAGCACATAGTGATCCTGCGTTGTTCACTATGTGCAGTCACATACACACACACATTAACGTTACTGAAGCGTCTTGACAGTAAACAGACATCGTGTCCAAACAGGATGGGATTTTGCGCGTTAACTAAATTTAATTACAGTGAACGAAACCATGGGTCAGGCACATGACCAGTTAATGCTCTGGTTTTAATAACCGTTAATGCACCGATTTTGTTCAATTCAGCCAAAACTTATCCCACTGTATGGGATTCTTTATTCTTTAGATGCTAAACACACAGCGCCGAGCAAGATAGGAACGACTCAGGGTTCCAGCCATGACTTTTCCCTTGCCGCTGCAAGCTAAAGAATAAAGAAGCCACAGGATACAGGATCCCTCTCCACATGGGAGAAAAAGAGAAAGGGCTTAATCTCCCCTGAGGAATCTGTAGCCACGAGGAAACGTGTTGGGAGAGACATAACGAACAGCAGAGGAGTGATCCTGTGGAAATCCCTTTATCCAAAATCAGAAGATACTTTAAAATGGAAACGGGTAGGGGGGTAAGCAGCACCCCAGATAAAAAGCTCCATGTATATACTGTATATATGAGATAGATAGATAGATAGATAGATAGATAGATAGATAGATAGATAGATAGATAGATAGATAGATAGAAAGCAGTAAATAGGCAGCACTCACAAAGGCTTATAGTGAAAAAAGAGGGTGCTTTATTGACCCCCAAAATGCAACGTTTTGGCTCACACAACCAGAGCCTTTCTCAAGCCTTGCACTTTGGGTTCAATAAAGCACCCTCTTTTTTCACTATAAGCCTTTGTGAGTGCTGCCTATTTACTGCTTTTTGTCTAGAGGGACAGTGGTCAGTTCCCTAAGGCTTGCAGCCCTTTTCATTTAAGATAGATAGATAGATAGATAGATAGATAGATAGATAGATAGATAGATAGATAGATAGATAGATAGATAGATAGATAGATAGATAGATAGATAGATAGATAGATAGAAATATATTTATTGGAGAGAAAAAAAGTGTGTTTTATTACTACTGTTCTCCCTCCCTGACAGCCTGCCAGGAGAGGGAGAAGTTACAGCAGGGCACCAAGGAGGGGTCCACGAGGGAGGGCCCAAGAGATGGGGCAGGGATGCCGCGAAGGGGTGTGTGTCGCAGGGGGGTTGCCGCAAGTCGGCGGTCCCCTTTTTTTCAGCCATGTGGCCGGGTCCCTGACGGCAGTACCAATAGTACTGTTCTGATGGTGGCCCTGCCCCTAAACCCTGTTCTACTGCTCTGTGTTGTGTCTGAAGCTTGTGACTTCTGACGATGAATTATGGAAACAGCATAGCTCGCTGAGCTACGGATGAAGCCGTCTTTATCTTGACTCTGATAACTTACTGCAGCGTTACATAACACAACAAAAGCCATTGAAAAGTCATTGAAAAATTCAAGATAAAGGATCTTGCCACTGTGTATTTAGTGCTTTGAAAGTCAAGATAAAAATGGCTACATCCGTACACTGTTTCCAGAACTCTCATAGTAGTGAATTGCAGTTACAGAAGCAGTGTAGCATGTGAGCTATGCTGTTTCTGTAACTACCGTTCAGTTCTATGGGACTTACAAAAACAGGGTAGCTCAGCGAGCTACACTTTTTCCGTAATTCATTGTCGGAAATCACACAATTCAGCCACAACACAGAGCAGTAGAACGGGGTTTAGGGGCACCGTTCTAGAGATAGGTGCGTGTCCCAGAGTTGGGACCTACATCTGACATTTATGACATATCCTGTGGATATCGTATGTCATAAATGTCTTTGATGGGAAAACCCCTTTATGTAGAACAGCAAAATGGTTTCCTGTTATGTTACATTATCTATAGTAATTTGATGTAAAGTTAGTTCTATAGAATGAGCATACCCAGAAATTTTTTGTCAAACAGAATATGAACATTATCCAGTATAGTATAAAGTATATCCTATCCAGTTCTTTTAAGGTTTTAAGGACCACTTCATTCACTTACAATACACTGTTTTGTGACCTCTCAGGAAATATAATTTCTGAACAAGTTATATTAGGGCAAAGGGCTCGCCTTGTAGTTTAATTAATAATAAGAATTATTATTGTACCATATCTACCGACATATTTCACACTCCAGAGAAGCATTACCAATTCAATAACCATTTTACAATTACTGTGTGTGTGGTTACTTATTATATATTATTATTATGTTGATTTAAAAAAAAGCAGAACATAATGATAAAAGAATAAATCCGCTTCTAACATTGAAAGAGAGCGTCATTGTTATAGAATTGCTAGGAAAGCGATTCCCCAAAGGCTGCTGGAGACTTCTGGGAGAGAGCGTGCATCTAAATCCGCAACCTCAAATTCGCGAGAGCCCACCGCAAGGCGGGATGGTTTTTGCTGTATAGAGCCCAGGTTGTTTTAGCAGAGTTCAATGTTGGATAAGAGGTGAAATGCAGGCAAACTTAAACAGGATAACCAGATAGCCAAAGGTTAAACAGAAAGTCCAAATCAACAAGCAAGTGGATACGAGGTAATGCATAGGTTAAAGCCAGCTGGGAGCAGATAATCCAAATCAGCAAACAAGGGGTTAACGACAGACAAGCCGAGGTCAGTATTCCAAGAAGTCCAAAATTCAGAGGTATGGGGTTTAGTCAGAAGCTTGATCAGGACACTGAAGGTAAGGAAAATCACAAGCAAAGACTGAGTGAGAAGGACAGGTATAAATAATAAACCAAATCTAATAGGCAGAAAGATAGAGAAAAGAGATAGGCTAAAGGAAAAACCAGAACCGCCCAGAAACCAGAACAGTAGTCATGGAGATCATTAAGGGAATAGGCGTTTCCAAACAGTCATGAGGTATTTAAGTCAAATATTAACTGACGTTTGGCTTATACATAATCCATATCTCAATACTCAATAAATCAATACTCTGTTATTATCACTATTCACCAGACAAAGAGCAATGAGGGGTCAGATATAACAATATCCTACTTGTTTCTCTCCATGCGCTTGTCTATACAGCGCATCCTTAACCCCTTACGGACATGGAAAGCCAGTGCTTCCCGTAAAATGTCGTATACTTATGCCAAATGCTTGGCAACGGCTGAGAAGCTGAGTTGGTGCCATCATCCCCAGATGTCAGGTGTATCTGACATCTGACATCATGCTGTAACGGCGGTGACCGAAGTTAGCTTCGATCCCCGCCATTAACCCCTTAAATGCAGCCGTCAAAACCAATCGCTACATTTAAGGTGTTTGCAGCTCATCGACACCCCAGCAATGAAATCGCCGGGGTGTCGGTGGCTGAAATGGAAACCGGAGGCCTAATACTGGCCTCCCGGTGTGCCTAGCATGGCAAACTTCCAGCCCCCGCCCGGAGGTGGGGCCTGAAAGGCTTCCGTAGCCGCTGGCAAGATGGCGCCGGCTCAGGAGATGAGCCGGCGTCATCAGCGGTGGATATCAGCTGTATGTTCCACCTGTAATGGCAGGAACCAGAGCTAGCTCCGATCCCTGCCATTAACCACTCAGATGCAGCGATTGGATGCGATCGCTGCATCTTTGTGGTTGCTAGCAGATCGGCAGCTGTGCCCTGCAATTGCACGACTGACGACTGCTATTATGACACCAGGAGACCTAACAATGGCCTCCTGTTTGCCAAAACGGAAGCCGATTAGGCCCCGCTCAGAGGCGAAGCCTAATCGGCTTGCTGTCAGTGAATGACTGACAGATCTAATACATTGCACTGCGTAAGTAGTGCAATGCATTAGAAAAAAAAAATCTGACAGTTGGACCTTCAAGTCCCCTAGTGGGACTAAAGTAAAGTGGAAAAAAAAAGTGGAAAAAAATGTGAAAAAAAGTTGTAAAAAATATAAAAAATATTTTAAATAATAAAATAAAACACAATCTTCCTTTTTTCCCTTAAGTCCTTTATTTTTGAAAAAAAAATACATATTTAGTATCTCCGCGACCGTAACGGTCTAAACTATAAAAATATTATGTTATTTATTCCACGCGGTGAACGGCGTAGAAAAAAACGTAAAAAATAATGCCAGAATTTCTGTTTTTTGGTCACTTTGCCCTACAAAAATTTAAATAAAAAGCGATCAAAAAGTCGCATGTATCCAAAAATGGTGCCTATATAAACTATAGTTCGTCTCGCAAAAAACAAGCCCTCATACAGCTCCGTCGAAATTAAAAAGTTACGGTTCTCACAACATGGCGACAGAAAAAATACATTATTTTTACAAAAGTAATTTTATTGTGCAAAAATTTGTAAAACATTAAAAAATGCAAAAAATTAGGTATCGCCGGAATCGTATGGACCCGCAGAATAAAGTTAAGATGTAATTTATAACACATGGTGAACGCTGTATAAAAAAAACCCCTAAAAAACTATGGCAGAATTGCAGTTTTTTTGGTCACCTTGCATCTCAAAAAATAAGATAAAAAGTGATCAAAAAGTCGCATGTACCCCAAAATGGTACCAATAATAACTACAGCTCGTCCCGCAAAAAAACAGCCCTCATACCACTACGTCTATGAAAAAATTAAATTAGTTAGGGCTTCCATAAGTCAGGAAATAAAAAATTTGCAGTTGTGCAGATCTGAGGGGAACATTTCGTCTGTTTCAAGAGGCGATTTATCGGGGCCCTAAAATCAGGGAACCAGGAAGAGGGGGGCCAAACATATCTGCTAGAAGCGAGGGTGCCCGTATTATACCAGGACAACACTTCCTAGCAAAATTTCCCAAACTGCAAAGGTGCGGATTGTGGACCAAAAGGGGATAAGTACAGACACTGTTTATCAGTACGACACTGGCCTGTGCAGAAATTATTGCTTCACAGCGTAACACACATCTATGGATTATTTCATTGTTTACCCCATTATTATACCCCCTGACTCTGCCCCTAATGTACTCTGCCCAGGTTACATATGCCCCACATTATAAATTGAAACACCAGTAAAACTCCAAACAAAACTACTACCAAGCAAAATCCACGCTCCAAAAGTCAAATGGCGCTCCCACCCATCTGAGCTCTACAGTGTGCCGAAACAGCAGTTTACTTCCACATATACGGCACTGCCATACCCGGGAGAACCCTTTTAACAATTTTTGGGATGTGTGTCTTCAGTGGCACAAGCTGAGCACGATATACTTGCCACTGAATTGGTAATTCTGGGGAAAAATTTTAATTTTTACTTTGCACCATCCGCAGCGCATTCATTTATGGAAAAGATCTGTGGGGTGAAAATGCTCACTACACCCCTTAATAAATGCCTTGAGGGGTGTAGTTTCTAAAATGGGGTCACTTCTGGGGGATTTCTTTTATTATTTCCCATCTGAGCCTCTGCAATTGTGAACCAATTCTGTGTAAATCGCCAAATTAGGCCTCAATTTCGCATGGTATTCTCACACGCCTGAGCCTTGTCAAATGTCCAGGCAAAAGATTATGGCCCCATGTAGGGTGATTCTAAAACCGGGAAACACAGCATAATAATTAGAGAGCGGTCTTGTTATGGTGGCACAAGATGGGCACCACATATTGGCATATCTATTGAAAAATCCAATTTTTACTCTGCAATATCGAGTGCACACTAATTTATGCATAACACCTGCGGGGATAACATGCTCACTACACCCCTAGGTGAATACCTTGAGGGGTGTAGTTTCCAAAATGGGGGTCACTTTTGGGGAGTTTCCACTGTTTTGGTCACACAGGGGTTTTGCAAATGCTACATAGCGACCAGAAACCAATCCAGCAAAATCTGTAGTCCGAAAGTCAAATGGCACTCCTTCCCTTCTGAGCCCTGCCGTGTGCCCAAAAATTAGTTTATAACCACATATGGGGTATTGCCATACTCAAGAGAAATTGCTTAACAAATGTTGGCGTTCTTTTTCTGCTTTATTTTTTGAGAAAATGAAAAATTTTGCACTAAAGCTACGTCTTATTGGGAAAAAAATGTAATTTTTATTTTCACTGCCCAATTCAAATAAAATCTATGAAACAGCTGTGGCGTCAAAATGATCACTCCACCCGTAGATGAATTCTTCAAGGGGTGTAGTTTCCAAAATGGGGTAACTTTTTGGGCGTTTTCATTGTTTTGTCCCCGCAGGGGCTCTGCAAATGTGACATGGCCTCCGCTAATCATTCCTGCTAAATTTGAGCTCCAAAAGCCAAATGGCGCTCTTTCTCTTCTCAGCCCTGCCGTGTGTCCAAATAGCCGTTTATTACCGCATGTGGGGTACTATTTTACTCTGGAGAAATTGCTCTACAGATTTTGCAGTGCTTTTTCTCCTTTAGTCCTTGTGGAAATGAGAAAAAATTAGCTAAACCTACATTTTCTTTGAAAGAATGTATATTTTCATTTTCATGGCCTACTTCCAATAATTTCTGCAAAAAAACCTGCGGCGTCAAAATGCTCACTATACCCCTAGATAATTTCCTCAAGGGGTACATTTTCCAAAATGGGGCCACTTGTGGGGGGCTTCCACTGTTTTGGTCCCTCAGAGGTTTTGCAAATGTGACATGGCCTACGAAAACCATTCCTGCTAAATTTGAGCTGCAAAAGTCAAATGGCGCTCTTTCCCTTCTAAGCCCTGCCGTGTGTCCAAACAGCCGTTTATGACCACATGTGGGGTATTGTTTTACTCGGGAGAAATTGCTCTACAAATGTTTTTCTCCTTTAGTCCTTTTGGAAATTAAAAAAAAAATAGCTAAACCTACATTTTATTTGAAAGAATGTAGATTTTCATTTTCATGGCCTATTTCCAAAAATTTCTGCAAAAAAACTGTCTGGTAAAAATGCTTACTATACCCCTAAATAAATTCCTCGAGGGGTGTAGTTTCCCAAATGGGGTCACTTTTGGGGGGTTTCCACTGTTTTGGTACCACAAGAGCTCTTCAAAGCTGACCTGGTGCCTAAAATATATTCTAATAGAAAGGAGTGTCCAAAATCCACTAGGTGCTCCTTTACTTCTGAGGCCTGTCTTTCAGTCCATAAGCACACTAAAGCCACATGAAGCCTAAAACTGCAGAACCTGGGCAATAAATATTGAGTTGCGTTTCTCTGGTAAAACTTTGTGTTACAAAAAAAATGGATTAAAAATGAATTTCTGCAACAACAAAAAATGAAATTTGTAAATTTCACCTCTTCTTTGGTTTAACTCCTGTGAAACATCTAAAGGGTTAAGAAACTTTCTAAATGCTGTTTTGAATACTTTGAGCGGTGGAGTTTTTAAAATGGGGTGACTTTTTGGAGGTTTCTAATATATAAGGCCCTAAAAGCCACTTCACAACTGAACTGGCCCCTGTAAAAATAGCCTTTAAAATTTTCTTGAAAATGTGAGAAATTGCTGCTAATGTTCTAAGCCTCGTAACGTCCTAGAAAAATAAAAGGATGTTCAAAAAATGATGCCAATCTAATGTAGACATTTGGGGGATGTTAATTAGCGACTATTATGTGTGGTATAACTGCCTGTCTCACAAGCAGATACATTTAAATTTAGAAAAATGCTAATTTCTGCAATTTTTGGTTACATTTTGGTGTTTTTCACATTTAAATACTGAATGCATCGAGCAAATTTTGCCAGTAACATAAAGTCCAATGTGTCATAAGAAAACAATCTCAGAATCGCTTGGATAGGTGAAAGCATTCCGAAGTTTTTACCACATAAATTGAAACATGTCAGATTTGAAAAATGAGGCTCTGTCAGGAAGGTCGAAAGTGGCTAAAGAGGGAAGGGGTTAAATTATAAAGAGCGAATGAAGAAATTAAAATTTGCTTCTTAAGATTTCTGTGCCACATTCATACTTAGGGCAGTTGTCACTTCACTACCCCTCCTCATATTGGCAACTCAAGCAAGGTGCATTACTCAGCATGGAGCAACAATAAGTACAAGAGAAAGAACCTCCCGAGGTAAAAAGAACATGTCTATTTACATTCTTTTTTGTTTCCTTATCAAACAGAATAATCATGTATATTCACCTTTTCACGTGATAGATAGAGGTGTAGCCATCTTTAATTTTACTTTTTAACACGTTAAGTACAAATGTGGCAAAGAACTTTAACTTGACTTTTTCAATGGTTTTCAATGGCTGAAGTGATATGTTTTTCACGCTGCAGCAAGTTATTAGAGTCTAGATAAGGATTGATACAGCTGTATCTTAATATGTTAGAACATATACATTAGTTTAGATTAATCCTGGCTATAAACTTTAAGGAGAATCAAGTGCAATAGCACTCAATGGCCCCCAAATGTCCATTTGGGGGCTATAAGAAGAGGTGCTATGTAAACCTGTGGACTTGTTTTATGGCCAAATACTCTATAAGAACTGCACATAAACAATAGAACTTTAACACCTTCCCGACCGCCCACTGTCTTTTGACGTCAGGCGGTGCATGTCCTTAGTCTACAGGGACGTCTTTTGGCGTCGCTGCAGATGAGGATGATGAGCGCTCGTGTGAGCGCTCATCCTCTAAGCAGGAGCTGTAACTAACAGCTCCTGATCTTAGAGCAGCCTCCTGAACACAGCTGGGGTCGGCAAACATTCGGACCCCAACTGTTTAACCCTTTGATTACCGCGGTCCGTGACCGCGGCATGATCAAAGGGAATTCCCCTCTTTGATTGCATCACCGGGATTCCGGTGATGCGATCAAACACTGGGGAATTCCTCTGCAGTCAGCCCTGGGGACCTACAAAGGACCCCAGGGCTGTCTGTTTCGTTTGCCTGCTGTTCGGGCACACTATGTGCTGCCCGATCAGCAGCCTGTGTCATAGTGACAGTGTGTAATGTATTAGCGTACAGGAGTATGCTAATACATTACAAGTAAAAAAAAAAAGTTACAAATAATGTTATCCCTTGATGGGATTTAAAAAAAAAGTAACAAAACAAATGAATAAATCAAAAAAGTCCCAAAAAGAGTCTTTATTTTGAAAAAATAAAAAAGTTATGGCTGCTGTAACGCAGAGAGACAAAAACAGAAAAATTGAGCTGGTCATTAAGGTCTTTTCAGGCCCGGTCATTAAGGGGTTAAATCTCCCAAATATAAGCAAAACATATCAATACACTTCTATGGACGTGACTGCATTTCAATACAAAGGTTTCCTGCAGAAAAAAAAAAAAATGTCGGATGGTATAGTTTTTTTTTACAATGGAAGTCTAAGGCAGACATATGCAACTGTATGGCATTCCGTTGCATACATCCAGGCTGTACGTATGGTATAAGGGGAGATTTTCCCAATGTGGTATGAACAGAGCCTAAACTTGTATTTAATATCTAAATTAGGAATTTAGTTTACTGAAACTGCTGTTTTAGGGTTCTGGACCAATATGAAATACTGCTAAACAGGCAAAGAAGAGAGAAAAAAAGAAAAAAGAAAAATGCAACTCTAAGGCAGCATTGTCGATTTCCAGGACAAATGTTCAGACAAGCTGGTAAGAAGGATGCTCACCTGGACTTGTTGGCTATGACATGTGGCACAACTCAATAGTAGGCAAGTCAAGTCATTGAACTAAGAGCCAACAGCGGCTGCAGGCTCCAGAAGGAGACATCATCCACTACTATCCGGTATTGTCTTTACAATAGTACATCAAAAAAAATCATAAAAGAATGCTTCTCTTTTTTTCAAGGCGCTGCCACTCGTCTGTTGTCAGAAAGTTAAGTAGACTGGCTACAAAGCCATATGATTTACTAAAAATATAAAAACACGTACGGACAGATGCAACGCATTTTAACCTCGAATTTAGGTCTTCAACAAGCAAAATGAATTAGGAATGTGTTGCATCTGTCTGCACGGTTTGTACGTGTTTTAATGCTACAGAGGCTGGAACTGGGTCTAACATACACAATGTCTCATTCCTGCTGGTCAGCAATGTAACAGATTACATATCACGCACTCCTTACGTCTTTTGCAGCAAAGGGCTCAAGTAAATGCAGAAACATCTAAGTTATCGAGTAGGCACCTCTGCATTCCCTTACGCAGGGCCTGGACATGGCATAAAGAGCAATATGTTATACAGCCCATTCAAGTACTTTTGATCTCTCAGACAGAATAAGGAAGCAGTGTATATTATAATGTTTTATACTATTCTAATTCTCACCTCTGTATCAGCATTTCATATTCTAAGTGTAAACGGTTCCTCTGCATTATGTCTTATTTATAAATAAATGCTATTCTTCTCATGTTCATGATCTATTTGCTCAGCAGTCAGAGACTGCAGGGGTATATTATATATACTGGACCATTATCACACACATCAATATTGATTACAATCACTTTTTGGAATTTGTAACTAAATGAAATGCAGAAAATGTTCCATAACTATTGCCTTCACTGCAGCTTTAGAACACTTTGGAATCATGCCTGGAAAAAGATAAAAGCCTCGCTGAATAAGTCTCTAAAGTACACATAGTTAAAAATAAATCAATGAAAATGCTGTAAATTATCTAAACAATATAAAACCAACAGGAAAAAGTATTGCTATTACTATACTATTATTATTATTATTATTAATATAGTTTGTTGCTACTTATTAAAGTGTAAAGCTTGTAGTTACTGAAGATGATGGCAAAGTGAATCTGTCGCCCAGCACTGAGTTTAGCACCGTGACCACTAGCGGCATAATGCATACCCTGAACTTTTAGATATTAGATTAACATTTTACCAAAAATGAGAATCTTCCTCCTTCTCGTCACTTATGATTTCCATGACTTCATGAGAATCTCTGAATAGTAAGAGTATGTACATAACAATAAAAATAATGCACTTCTTGTTACAGAGAGATTTACAGAATGTAGAGACAATATGGTCTATATTCCCTCATTCTGTAACCATTGTATGTCAGAACACCTGAAAATGAGTACAAGGCATAGTGTTTGGCAGGAGTGCAGGCTGGTTTGAAGACGTGCGACAAATAGAAATAAGCACAGTCAATAGTACGAATTGTTTAATTTCACCACTTTTTACTATTACATTGATCAAAATATACCGGCATGTTTTTACATTATAAGCAAAAGGACAGCCCAAAGTAGTAAATGTATTTTGACATAACATTCCCCATTGTCTCAATTAACAAAGTCCCATATTGACCAATGTCTATATCAACCTGTGTCCAGCCTTTATGTAACAGGAATTATTGTCCCTTTGTGATCCATTAGCACAGCTAGATTAATGTTTTATCATATTTCACATTCTGACCACCTATGTCTGCCATGGCCTGGTTAAAAATGACCCATTTTTTTTCAGAACATTTGAAAAGCAGGGACTGCATATCTAATATTATTAGAGATCTAGATGTAAATACTGCAAAGGATTCATTCTACTACTGTTCATTCTGCATGACAATATTTATGTTCTCAGCATATAGTATTGATCTTTTGTAGCAGGTTTGGTTGGTGAAATAAATGTGGGAGGTTGCAGGTACCTTTATACGGCTAATCCTTTGAAAGGAAATCTGACACCAGGTTTATGCTGCCCTATCTGAGGGCAGCATAAAGTGGTGCCAGAGACCCTGATTCCATTGGTGGGTCACTTACTTTGTACTATTCAGTCGTTTTCATAACATTGCTGCTTATCTCCTGCAGCGCAAGCTGAGCATATCCACGATCTGTGGCTCCTCCCACCCTCTAGCCGCTGATTGACAGCTTTCTCCTCATACTGTGCATGGGGAGAAAGCTGTCAATCAGCAGGGGGTGGGTGGGAGGTGCCATAGCTTATGAATAACGAGAACTCCTGAGCACAAGCCCAAAAGTAAAGGGGTTTTCCCAACATAGACATTTATGACATATCCACAGATAGATTTCGGTCCTATCTCTAGAACAGAGCCCCTAAAGCCAGTTCTACTGCTCTGTGTTGTGGCTGAAGCGTGTGATTTTCAACCATGAATTACGGAAACAGCGGAGCTCGCTGAGCTACGCTGTTTTCAGTAACTCCCATTGTAGTGAATGGTAGTTACAGAAGCAGCATAGCATGCGAGCCACGCTGTTTCTGTAACTAGCATTCAACTCTATGGGACTTACAGAAACAGCGTAGCTCAGCGAGCTACTTTGTTTCTGTAATTCATGGTCGGAAATCACACGATTCAGCCACAAGACAGAGCGGTAGAACGGAGTTTAGGGGGTCCCGTTCTAGAGCTAGGTCTGGGTCCCAGAGGTGGGACCCACATCTATCTGACATTTATGGCATATCCTGTGGATATGCCATAAATTTCATTTTTTTTTTTAGTTAAACAGTTAGTATATAAATGATTACACATTGTTCTAATTTTTTCACAAGTCAGGAAATATTATAAATTAGATTCTAATTTATAACATTTCCAAGTGCTGGTCACTAGAGGGAGCAATTCCCAAAATTGCAGCATTGGCATGTGGTAAAGCAACCTCATTGCTTTATGCTGCAAAATTGGAGAAGACACACTCGCTCTAGTGTCCTCAAACAATCCCCCCTCCTTAATCCTGGCTAGTGCCAGGAGAAAGGAGGGGGTTGAATAGATAGATAGATAGTGGTAATCACACAGTACAACACGAACATACACACACATCACATACACAAACATAACTTATCTGCTCCTGCCGCGGCCGCTGTCGCCGCCACTGCTGCCTCTGCTCCTAGTCTGAACATATGGCCGGAAGCCGCGACCGGAAGTAGTCATCTTATTGTCCAGCCGCGGCTTCCGGTCCACATGTAAATGGCACCGGATGTCGCTCTGCCGAAGACCTTCCTTTTGGTCTGTGTGGGAGCGGCGCATGCGCCGTTCCCACACAGATGGGGTACGCTATAGTGAATGGAACGGCTCCCGTTCGCATTCTCTATGGGGATATATGTGCCATATTCCATCTCTGTATGTGTCGTTAATCGACACATACAGAGATGAAAAAAAAAATGGCAGCCCCCATAGAGAAGTAAAAGAAAGAAAAAGTAAAAAAGTACAACACAAAAACACAATTTATTTTAATGACATACTAAAGGCAATAACATAAAAAAAAATTTTTTTCGTGACACCTTCCCTTTAAAAAGACTAATGAATCGGCTCACACTGCAGGAAATAAACAGGGATTTTTTAAAATCTACTGAATATTACAAAGTAAGTGTCACAGCGTTAGGGTCTCTGTCACTATTTTATGCTGCCCTATCTGGTGACAGAGTCTCTTTGAAGTGATTTTCCGTATTGTAAAACTTACCCTAGCGATTCTCAGCCATTTCCTCATGATCTGCTCTTTTTTTTCTATGCACGATGTTGTTAACACTGATGACACGTCGGCGCAACAGGCTGCAATTAGCCATCACGGTCAAATGACCCCGTAAGTGGTGGCTTGAAATGGACCGGACAATACGTTTATTTAAAAGTATATATATATACATATATCTTTATTACAACTTAGAAAACCCCTTTAACCCAAGTAGGTAGAGATAAGACTCAAACACCCTTGAGCAGGTAGAGTCCCTCGAGTATAGTTCTACCTACCTTTTCCCTCATTAATGTTGTGTTTTGGTACTTACAATAGGTCATCAATATTTGATCGGATGGGAGACGACCTCCAGGACCCCCGCAGTTCAGCGGAATCACTGTTTACACAGGGCAATGGCTCACCAATTCATCCATACAGGTGAGTGTGCATGGTACTGCAGTTCAGTAACATTCAAGAGAATGGGACTGAGCTGCAGTACACGGGACAGCCGCTTATATACAACTGTGCCTATCTAAAGAATGAAGCCCTCGGTCCCTTCAGTCTGTTAATCGGCAGGGTCCTGGGGATAGGTCATCAATGTGTAACTCCTAGAAAATCCTTTTAACTATTTTAGCATTGCTTATTCATCAACAGCAAAGACATTGCAGAATGCACTTAGTATTAAGGCTAATGCTGCAGAGTGTTCTTTATTATCAGGGAAATAAAGAACCGAGGAATAGTTGACCAAGCTGAAATCCATCCAAACTAATCTAGTGATGTGGGGAAAAGGTTATGAAATTCTGAATTGTTCTGGCATACATAATTCATGTCAATAAATTTACCATCTCAGCAGTATAATCATTTGCTTGATGCTTCTGAACATAAATATTTAGTGTAGTCACAAAATATATATCTTTTGGAGCTTCAAGCTAATTCTGCCTAGAATAACCATTTACATTTTCTAAACAAATAAAGAAAGTGAGTTTATGTCAAAAGAGAATAGTAATGTATTTAAAGATTCTACTCATGACAAAGCATCATGAAAGTCAAGGCTACAGAAATTTTTAACATTTAGTATTGTCATCAACTGTTTTTCAGGTAACTACCAATATTTGCTCGGCTCTAAGAGAAAGGGAATAAGTGCTTTTATATTGTACATCCTAGGCCATCAAGGGGTATCTCTAACTAATGAAAGATATCCCCAGATTGTTATTCCTCCTCCACCAAACAATACTGTTGGGCAGGAGGCATTCTACTGGCACCTACCAAACCTAGATGTGTCTGTCAGGTCTAGCCAAGAAGAAATTTGGCAAACTGACTTGTAAATTTATCAGTGCCACTTTAGATGTCAATAAGCTCTGCGGTAAGACCACTGTGATTCATATTCGGTTATTCCCCAAATAGTACAGCCGGCTCTATAGTCCCCAACCATATGAAGAATAATGAATCTATAAAATGCCTATAAAAACAGACATATTTGAAAAAATGGGAGAACTGTGCGATAAATAAGGACTCAATTCGCCCCATAAACAAATTTGTATAATCTGTTGGTAGATAACTGCATTCAAAAGAAAAAATTAGGTTCGAGTAAAAATGCGATGCCCTGAATAACAAAATTAATTTGATTGGCAGGTAGTAGATCCCCTTCTCTGAAATCGGACTGTACTTCCTCCTCACCAAGATGTTGCTGAATGTTGGATGAAATATGAAATATTTCTGAATAAACATGGGATAAATTTGTAACCTTTTGTCTTTGTATTTAAGCTTGCATTTGCACTTTATTATATACAGTCGGTATAGGGGTATGCATACTATTCTATTGATTTCATTACATCATATCATATGCGTGATGTGAGCTCTACGTCATTGCATCTTATTGTATCACCTGCGTATGATGTCATTTCCAGTGATGCCGTGGTTTAAATTTCGATCCTATCCTTAATGTGTGTTTGTACTTCAGGAAGAGGTTCTATCCACATCAAAATGTGTTCTATGTCTTTTACTTGTTAAATATTTTACTAATACCTCAGTTAGCCTCTCAAACTGTTTAGTGACGGGGCCCATTGGATCCTGCATTTGTCTCATTCTGGATTATTGTTCATGTGAGGTCTCATTTGAAGAGGTCAGCAGGCAGGAGCAGCAGTCACGCTTACTTATATCACACGCTTCACAGAGTTGTGCCTGATTGCACAACTCTAACTGGTAAGCAGTTTTTTACATCTTCATTCATTGGGGTTATTTTACATTATGGAGCGCCTCTTGTGTTTTATTATCCATATACCTTATTAGGAGGACTATGTTTCGTCTCTGTAAAATTGCCCGCTGGACTACCATTTGCTTAGCGGTATGAACTTCTAGGGGACGTGTTCTATCTCCAAGGCTTCCGGACCAAAGAGAAGCTTCACTCTTTTCTAGGAGTTGAGTGGCAGAGGCCTCTGAGTGGATATGGTCCGCAGACTCTGCCTTACGTCAGGTGATAACTGAACGTTTTTGCAGCTATGCAGCGGGGCTTTCCATCGCAAAGTATTACACAGAGGAGGCACAAGTAGTAGTAACCTAATTTATTGTTGTTTATTGTGGCTTTAACTGAGACTGATCAGTACTGTGTTTACATGTCCAGTCTGCAGAATAATGATGCCCTGCATATTGATCTGTAATTAAAGGCCCTTTTACACGGGCCAATGATTGGTTGAACCACCGTTCATATGAACGCTCCTTCCTGATCATTGCCCTGTTCATGATTATGGGGGCTGCTATCTTTTCTGAGCAGCTGTTAATAGCATTTAGGGAAATGATTTACAGCAGCCACATGGACCATATGAATCTGTGAACACGAGAAGACCCAATGGCTTCTATGGGACAGTGTACTAGGCATGTTCTGTGACCTGTGCAGAGGTCATTGTGCAGGAAAGAGGGGAGCTGTGTCCATCACCTATTGACAATGGTTGATCCTGTGTTATCTATAGACCTTCTATAGTAGACCTGCCTGTGATAATAATGAGATGACTGCTGAGAAGTGATCTATACTGAACAGGAAGTGTCAGTCTATTGTAAAGCTCAGTGGCCAGTGTGAAAACGGCAACATTTTAGGATTATTTTTTAATATAGATAAAAACATCACCAAAAATTAATAAAAAATATGTTTAACATAAAAACTTGAATAAACAATAGATTATTTTCTGATGACACATTGCCTTTAAATGTCTACAACTTTTCCTGTGCACGACTCTCCTATTTTTGCTCCTACAATAATAGCCATGTCGATGGTGTTGAATTTCTACCAATCAAAGCACTGCTGGCTATATAGATGCATTTAACAGAATAGCCACTGG
Source organism: Rhinoderma darwinii (assembly GCF_050947455.1). Lineage (NCBI taxonomy): Eukaryota > Metazoa > Chordata > Amphibia > Anura > Rhinodermatidae > Rhinoderma > Rhinoderma darwinii. The sequence continues at coordinate 160,326,858 of NC_134688.1, read as the reverse complement.
GGTAATATTCCTTCTGACTGTGATTTCCTAAATCTGACTTGAATCTCCACCAATCAGAGTGCATCACTTTTCATGAGAACCAAATGTAACAGTTCATAAAGCATTAGTCATGCTGGTTGTGATGTATATTTACTTCCACCAATCAGATAGCAGCCTCGCCCAGAAGAACCAAATAGAACCACCTAGGAGGTAACTGTCATACTGACTATGATGTCATTAAGCTAACTTGGATTTCTACCAATCAGAGAGAAACATTGGTTATAAATAGCAGCATCTGCCTGCTCTGCTCATTCTGAGTTATTGTCCTGTGCAGTAGCCTTTCTTTTCCTTGCTTACATGTCAGGAAGAGCAGAATGCAGAAGAAAGAGCAGAGCCACAGTCAGAAGCAGCAGAACATCCATAGCTGGTCTAAAGTTCCCGGTTGGCCATATTCATCATTTTCTGAGAAAAGAGATTTATGCCAAAAGCTTCAATGCTGACCCTCCAGTGTTCCTGGCTGCAGTCATGAAGCATATGACCACGGAGACCCTGTTCTTTGCTTGGTTGGAAGCCCAGCTTTAGAGCAGCCACCACATTATATCTTGTCACCTACAACAGGCAATACATTCAGATGCGGAGCTGGACGAACTGCTAAAAAATGTCACCATAGTGCAGTGAGGCATGGTGTCCACACCAGTCTGGCTCGAGTACGCTGTTTCGACCAGATAGAACAACATCATGCAGACCTCTAAATGCCTCTCTCATTGACCCAATGGTCGTTTTAAGGGCCATCCACATATACCAAAGAGCTTATACCCCTCTGATTATATATGTTATGGGTCTGTATTTAACATGGTGGCTCCTGTTACTAAATAATATAAGGGTGGGGGCACAGGGCAGTTACATAGTTAGTACGATAGAAAAAAGACATATGTCCATCAAATTCAACCAAGGGATGGGAAAAAGGGAAGGGATGAAACAAAAATTCTACACATCATATAGGAGCTGATATTTTTTCGTTCTAGAAAATTATCTTTGCCTTTTTTAAAGCCATCCACTGTCCCTGCTGTGACCAGCTCCTGCGGTAGGCTATTCCATAGAGTCACAGTTCTCACAGTAAAGAAGGCTTGTCGCCTCTGCAGATTGAACCATTTTTTCTCCAGACGGAGGGAGTGCCCCCTTGTTTTTTGAGGGGGTTTTACATGGAATAGGTTTTCACTATATTTCTTGCATGGGCCATTCATATATTTATATAAGTTAATCATGTCCCCCCCTTAGTCGTCTCTTTTCAAGGCTAAATAGGTCTAATTCTTTTAATCTTTCCTCATAACTTAGATTTTCAATGCCCCTTATTAGTTTAGTTGCCCGTCTGTAATTTTTCCAACTCCAGGGCATCCTTTTTATGAACTGGAGCCCAGAACTGGACCGCATATTCTAGAAAAGGCCTCACTAATGCTTTGTAAAGTGGTAATATTACATCCCTGTCCTGCGAGTCCATGCCTCTTTTAATACACGACAATATCTTGCTGATCTTAGAAGCAGCTGATTGACACTGCATGCTGTTATTTAGTTTATGATCTACAAGTACACCCAGATCCTTCTCAACAAGTGACTCTCCCAGTGTAGCTCCCTCTAAGACATATGATGCATACAGATTGCTGGTACCAAGATGCATAACTTTACATTTATCTACATTAAACTTAATTTGCCAAGTGGATGCCCAAATCGTGTCCAAATCGGCTTGTATTTTATTAACATCTTCCATAGACTGAACTATATTACATAGCTTGGTGTCATCTGCAAAAATAGAAATAGTGCTATTAATCCCATCCTCTATATCTTTACTAAATAAATTGAATAATAGTGGTCCCAGCACTGAAACCTGGGGTAAACAACTTATAACCGTGGACCATTCAGAGTAGAAATCATTGACCACAACTCTCTGGATACCGTCCTTGAGACAATTTTCAATCCAATTACAAACAAAACTTTCCAAACCTATAGTCCTTAAAGAGGCTCTGTTACCACATTATAAGTGGCCTACCTTCTACATAATGTGATCGGCACTGTAATGTAGATTACAGCAGTGTTTGTGTGTGATTTACAGCACAGGAAGCGTAGTCTTGCGAGATTACGCTGTAAACTATCATTTGTCTATTCACTGTCAGGACACTTGAGTAACGTTAATGTGTGTGTGTATGTGGCTGCACATAGTGATTTAGCTAGATCACTATGTGCTGTGTAAATGAATGGAGAGTAGTGTATGACGCTGATTGGTCAGCGTCATACACTTCTCTCCACAACGCCCACTTGGTCAAAAAGTAAAACACGCTGTCTATTAAGAAAGTAATTAGCATAAAGCTAAAATAGGTTATAACTCCGTCAAAAATTATCGTTTTTCTAAATAAAAAACACTGCTGTAATCTACATTAAAGCGATGATCACATTATGTAGAAGATATGGCACTTATAATGTGGTGACAGGGCCTCTTTAATTTACCTATTAGACGTCTATGAGGGACAGTGTCAAATGCCTTTGCAAAGTCCAAAAACACTATATGCACAGCGGCCCCTCTGTCTAGGCTTCTACTCACCTCTTCATAAAAACAAATCAGGTTTCTGTGACAACTTCTGTCCTTAGTAAAACCGTGCTGGCTGTTACTTATAATACAATTTTTTTTATCACATACTCCTGTATATAGTCCCTGAATAGCCCCTCAAACATTTTTACAGTCCCTTGGCACTATACCAGTCACTAGAGAATCCATGAATATTATGAAGAGGGGGACAGAAATAACTGAACTAAGTTCTTTTCGAACTCTAGGATATAACCCATCTGGTCCCGGGGCCTTGTGCACATTTATTTTATTTAACCATATCTAGATTCAGCGTTAATCAATGTATTAATCAATGTATTAACAGCACTGGCACGGGCTACATCACCTGCTCTTTTTTCTGTTGTACATACAGAGCTAAAGAACCCATTTAGTAAGAAAATGTAGGAGGATTCCTCCAGCTCACGAATATGTATGTCCAGATTTGGACTGCGCACGGATCCACGTGGCGGCACACGGTACAAACACGGCAGAAACTGAAAAATTAGATCAAGCGCTATTTCGTTAAAAGGAAATGAGATTCCAACTTTATTTCAGATAGAAGTAAAATCCATCTGGAGTAAGAATGGTTGCCTCAGCAATAAGCCAATTACCAACTCGATTACCACTATTTAGGGGTCATACATTTTTAGACCTTGGCTTTTTTACATTTATATACTTGAAGAATTTTTTGGGATTTGTCTTGCTATCCTTGGCCACCGGCCTTTCATTTTGTATTTTTCCAGAGTTTATTACATTTTTACAGATTTTATTAAAGGGAAGGTGTCATGATTTTTTTTTAATTATTATTATTATATTGCTTTAAATATAATATTAACAAAAATTGTATTTAATTGTGTTCTCATTTTTTACTTTTTAATGTATTTTTACTTTTACTTCTCTATGGGGGCTGCCATTTTTTTTTCTTCTCTGTATGTGTTGATTATCGACACATACAGAGATGGAATACGGCACATACAACCCCATAGAGAATGTGAACGGGAGCCGTTCCATTCTCAGAAGTGTACGCCGTCTGTGTGGGAACAGCGCATGCGCCGCTCCCACACAGACCAAAATGAAGCTCGTTCGTAGAGCGAAATCCGGCGCCATTTTCATGTGGACCGGAAGCCGCTGCCGGACAGTAAGATGTCGACTTCCGGCCGCGGCTTCCGGCCATATGTTCAACAAAGTGAAGGCGCAAGGAATAGGAGCGTAGACCAGTGGAGGTGGCAGGAGCAGGTAATTTATGTTTGTGTATGTGATGTGTGTATTATCTTCGTGTATGTTCATGTTATACTGGCTGCTGAGCCCTGTATCTAATCCTCCTACACTGTGCAGTCGCTCAGAAAATGGCGGCACACAGTGTAGGAGGTTTGAAGACATTTAAACCCTTCCTTCTCCTGGCACTAGACAGAAGAAGGGAGGGGGGATTGTGTGAGGACACTAGAGGAAACTGTGTCCACCTCAAATTTTCAGCATAAATCAATGAGGTTGCTTTACCACGGTGACCATGCTGCAATTTTGGGAACTGCTCCCTCTAGTGGCCAGCACATGGAAATGTTATAAATTAGAATTTAATATATAATATTTCCTGACTTGTGAAAAAATGTAAAAAATTTAAACAATGTGTAATCAATTAAATACTAATTGTTTAACTGAAAATAAAGTATAATTTCAAGCGACACATTCCCTTTAAGCTCTTTATAATTTACAAGGTCTAGAGCTGTACCCTCAGATTTGTATTTTTCAAATGCCTTTTTTTTGTCATATATTGTCCTTTTTAAAGAAGGTGTAAGCCATGTGGGGTTTAATTTTAGTCCTTTATACTTGTTACCTATAGGAATAAATTTTGCACTATTATAAAAAGTGGATTTTAAGATCTCCCATTTATCATTTGTACCATTATTTGACATTAGTTATTCCCAGTCTATGTCCTGAATTGCAGCCCTCATCCTGGGGATATTGGCCATCTTAAAATTAAGTGTTCTTGCCCTCCTAGCCTGTGTTTGTTTTTTACAGTATAGGTAAAATTTAACTATATTGTGATCACTGCTACAGAGGTTTTCACGAACAATGATATTCCCAAAAAGCTCAGCATTATTAGAAATGACCAGATCCAACAGAGCTTCACCTCTAGTTGGGTCTTCCACAAACTGGCCCATAAAATTTTCCTGTAACAGGTTAAGGAAATGCCTCCCCTTGGTAGTTGTAGCCAAACCATGACCCCAATTAATATCTGGATAATTAAAATCTCCCATTATCACTAGAGTACCAGCCTGTGCAGCCCGTTCCATCTGTTTATATAGCTGACCTTCCATCTCCTCAGTTATATTGGGGGGTCTATAGATTACACCAAAAATAATTTTTTTCCGTGTTTACCGCCCTTTGTAATTCCACCCTGTAGCGTCCATGGCCGCGGGCCGTCGGGTTCACTCACCTCCCAACGCCCGCAGCCATGGATCTGTGAGCGCTGGTCCCCGTCTCCCTCCTAGGAGACGCCAGCGCTCACTTCCGCTCCGTTCGGCTGCGTCCCGTAGGGTGCGCGCGCACGCTCGCAACCGGCCTTAAAGGGCCAGCGCGCGCAAATAGGAAATTGTCATCATCATCAACTGCCACGATTTCCTGGTCTATAAGAAGGCCCCTGGCCTTCTAATCCTTGCCTGAGCGTTGTTAGTTTTCCCAGTCTGTCTTGCAAATGGTCCATTACTGTTTCCCGTTCCTCTTGTTACCCGTGCCTTGTTCCCCGTTCGTGTTTCCCGTGGTTTGCCTTAGTATCAAGTCGTGCCATGTCCTGTGTCATCTGCCAGGCCCAGGGGAATCTGCCACGTCCTGTGTCATCTGCCACGTCCAGAGGAATCTGCCACGTCCTGTGTCATCTGCCATGTCCAGAGGAATCTGCCACGTCTTGTGTCATCTGCCACGTCCAGAGGAATCTGCCACGTCCTGTGTCATCTGCCACGTCCAGAGGAATCTGCCACGTCCTGTGTCATCTGCCACCTCCATAGGAATCTGCCACGTCCTGTGTCTTCTGCTACGTCCGGAGGAATCCGCCACGTCCTGTGTCATCTGCCACGTCCGGAGGAATCCGCCACGTCTGGCGCAACTTGCGGCTCCTGTGTCATCCGCCATGTTTGGTGCTGTCTGCTGCAACCATCTCCATCTGTGCCAGAGCTGCGGCCACCGTCTGGACTATACAGGTACTCTTGTGCGCGAAATTGTATTTCTGGGGTGTCCTGTTGTTTGGCCAGCTGCCTCCCCGCTACGGCGGTACGGCCTAGTGGGTCCACTAACCCGCTTCGTGACACACCCACAAGGTTTCAACCTTCTCACAATCTTCACCCACTATTGTCTCTTTCACACTCACCTTCATATCACTTCTCACATACAGACATACACCACCACCTTTCTTATTTGCTCTGTCTTTTCGAACCAGTGTAAAACCCTGTAGATTTACAGCCCAGTCATGGGAAGAGTCCAACCATGTTTCAGCAACACCAACTATATCAATATGTTCCTCCGGTACAAAGGCCTCATGCTCTCCCATTTTGCTTGCTAGACTTCTGGCATTTGTGAACATACACTTTAAATTGCATTTCAATTTGTCACGTTTGGTATCAGAAATGTGATTATTTGACATTATTTGGGCATTTTTATTTTCAATGTTGTTTTGTAAGAAAAGGATCTCCTTATCCTGTTGTCTAGTCTTCTCCCCACAGTCCATTTCTCCCCCCACCAATATAGTCTGACCCCTCTCTAACTTAAATACCCCTTTATTTTCTTCATTGATATCACTCCTCAGCCCTAGTTTAAATACTCGGCCACCCCTGCTAAAATTCTTTCCCCCAGCACAGCAGACCCCCTTCCATTTAGGTGCAAATCATCTGCAGAATACAGTTCGTACCCCAATGAAGAGTCAGCCCAGTGCTCTAGGTACTTAAAGCCTTCTCTTCTACACCAAGACTTAAAGGGGTTCTGTCACGAGATTATAAGTGCCCTATCTCCTACATAATGTGATCGGCGCTGTAATGTAGATAACAACAGTGGTTTTTATTTTGAAAAACTATAATTTTTGAGCAAGTTATGAGCAATTTTAGATTTATGTTAATTCGTTTGTTAATAGACAACTGGGCGTGTTTTTACTTTTGACCAAGTGGGCGTTGTACAGAGGAGTGTACGACGCTGACCAATCAGTGTCATACGCTTCTCATCGTTCCAGCCCAGCTTCTTTCACTGCACAATCACGCTGGGCTGGAACAATGAGAAGTGTATGACACAGTTGGTCAAAAGTAAAAACACGCCCAGTTGTCTATTAAGAAAGTCATTAGCATAAATCTAAAATTGCTCATAACTTGCTCAGAAATGATCATTTTTCAAAATAAAAACCACGGTTTTTATCTACATTACCGTGCCGATCAGATTATTTAGGAGATAGGGAATTTATAATCTGGTGACAGAGCCTCTTTAAGACATGAATTTAACTCCCTGAGCTCCCGCTGTCTTTCCTGTGAGGCGCACGGCTCAGGCAGTATTCCTGAGAATACAACCTTGGAGGTCCTTCCCTTCAGCTCAATTATCAATTATTCTCCTCCACCTACTATGTATTCTGTCGTTGGTACCCACATGGACTATGACAACTGGATCATCACCAGCCCCTCCTAGTAATTTATCCATCCGTTCCACCATATGCCGAACCCTGGCACCAGGGAGACAGCAAACCATTTGGTTGAGGCCGTCTTGGTGACAAATTATTCTATCTGTATTCCTGATTATAGAATCCTCTACAACTACTAATTGTCTTGTCTTACCTGCATTACCATCCCGCTTACTACTAGCTTGGCTGCACTTATAGCCATTAGGGAGATCAGTATCCACTAGGGCTGTCATTTCTGAGACCGACACCCTCGCATCATCACTCAATTTGGCAATTTTGCTTGGAATAACAGAAACAGGATTGACCTTCCTTTTCTTGGACCCCTTTATAATGCTCCTAATTACATTAACCCAGGTACTTGCCTGGTCCTGCTGACCCATGACTTCACCCTCCAGCTCTGTCCCACTAACTGCTTGCTCAGTGAGCAGCATGCTCCACTCAAGATTGTCTATCGGCCTCAGTGTTGCATATTGCTCCCCCAGGTCTCTAATGCGAGATTCCAGGCGAACAACATGCTCACATCTGCCACAGAGGTATTTACCCTGCAACTACGGCTCCAGTCGTGCATACATATGGCAAACTGTGCACTGACAAATACCTCCAATGTTGCTGTTCATTATTCCAGTTACAAAAGATAGTGAACAATTAATAAAGTAAACAAAAAGAAGAGTACTTACAGGAACTTTAACTCCTCTTTTCCACTCCGGTTTATTACCTCCACTTATTACACAAGTCACTTAGTCAACCAAGCCCAATGAGAGAAAGCTCAAAAGTGAGTCCTACAGATTAATTTATGTCACCTGAGAGCAATTAACCCCTGCCCTTAGTTAGGTGCACAGCAGTAAAAAAGCTGAAAAGAAAAAAATGACTTTAAATTGGTTTTGCTGACTTCTATTTGCAAGCACTCAATTCATTTACAGCAACACACTCTGGTTTATTAACTCCACTTATACCACAATCAACTTAGTCCAAGTGCAATGAGAGCAAGTTAGTTTAGTTTATCTCCTCTTGGGTAATTATTTTAATATTTTGCCACACCAATCTGCAGATTTTTCTGCTCTATGCTTGAACGATAATTTGTTTCAGATTTTCCGTGCAGAATCCACCACAAAAATATAGCATTTCCGATTGTGGCCTATCTGAAAAGTGGCATGTCCTTCCTTGCCGCGGTTTCCGCCTCTGACCTACCATTGAAATCAATGGGAGTGTTTTTCGGCGCATTTTGCAATGGCCGCGGGCGAAAAACACAGCAAAAAAATAAGTGCAGGCACTTCAAAAAATGTTCTGCCTGCAAAAACTCTTTGTGAACAGGGCCTTATACGTTCCCCATTCTGCGTTGTCTTGGCAACGCGTCCCTCTGTTGCCCAGGCAGTCTGGCGTCCTGGGATGTTGCTGCAGCCAATATGACTGCTGCAGCCTGTGATTGGCTGCAGCAGTCACATGGGATAAAATGTCACTCCAAAAGGCCGGACTGGACGGAGAAAAGAAGAAAGCGTTGCTATGACAACGCCCCAGTGGTAAGTATAAACCTTGTTATTCATTTTAAACCAAAAAAAGCAACTCTTTTTTTATGACTTGCGATTTTTGCGGCGGAATCGCAGCATTTCCGCCACAAAAATAGCAACATTTGCTATTTGTTAAAGGGGTTTTCCGGAAGTAAAAAATTACTTTTAATTAAACTAAGCAATAAAAAACATTTAACTTTGTAATGTTCTTACGTTTGATTTGCTGGATGTATCGTCGTATCCCCTCTTCCGTCACGTGACCGCTTGTCCATGTAAAATTTGCACTTCCTGTGCATACCCGTCCATTTGCGCCTAACTTCCGGTTTGCGGTTTCCAGTTTTCACATTGTACGGTTACGTCATAAATGACGTAACTGTACCAGGTGTTTTCCCCATCTGCTTAGAGCATGCGTGGTTGACACTACCACGCATGCTCTGTTAAATTATATGGCTGCGCAAGTTTTAATATGAGGTGTCGGTGTGCACTGTGACGGCCGTGTCTGCCGTAGCTCGCTCTCTCCTTCTCCTCCTCACAGTCCGAAGCACATGTGAGGAGGAGGAGGGTGTTTATTTGCTCACTGTAGGAGCGGAATCCCCAAGCCCGGGATTGGGGATTCCGCTCCAGGAGAAGTCACAGACTTCACTGTGTCCATATATGGACACAGTGACTTCTGAAGCGGAATCACCGGCGAATTGGCCGGGGATTCCGCTCCAAGAGAAGTCACAGACTTCACTGTGTCCATATATGGACAGTGACGTCAGGGACTAATGAAGCGGAATCCCCGCCGATGTGGCCGGGGATTCCGCTCCAAGAGAAGTCACAGACTTCACTGTGTCCATATATGGACAGTGACATCAGGGACTATTGAAGCGGAATCCCCGCCGATGTGGCCGGGGATTCCGCTCCAAGAGAAGTCACAGACTTCACTGTGTCCATATATGGACAGTGACGTCAGGGACTAATGAAGCGGAATCCCCGCCGATGTGGCCGTGGATTCCGCTCCAGGAGAAGTCACGGACTTCACTGTGTTCATATATGGACACAGTGACTTCTGAAGCGGAATCACCGGCGAATTGGCCAGGGATTCCGCTCCAGGAAAAGTCACTGACTTCACTGTGTCCATATATGGACAGTGACGTCAGGGACTTCTGAAGCGGAATCCCCGCCGATGTGGCCGGGGATTCCGCTCCAGGAGAAGTCACTGACTTCACTGTGTCCATATATGGACACTGACGTCAGGGACTTCTGAAGCGGAATCCCCGCCGATGTGGCCGGGGATTCCGCTCCAGGAGAAGTCACAGACTTCATTGTGTCCATATATGGACACAGTGACGTCAGGGACTTCTGAAGCGGAATCCCCGCCGATGTGGCCGGGGATTCCGTTCCAGGAGAAGTACCTCACTTCACTGTTCATATATGGACAGTGAAGTGAGGGATTTCTTCAGAGCCGTCCCCTACAGGGGGGATGTGTGGCATTGCCTACAGGGGGGCTGTGCGGCATTACCTACAGGGGGGCTGTGTGGCATTACCTACAGGGGGCTGTGTGGCATTACCTACAGGGGGGCTGTGTGGCATTATCTACAGGGGGGCTGTGTGGCATTACCTACAGGGGGGCTGTGTGGCATTACCTACAGGGGGCTGTGTGGCATTACTTACAGGGGGCTGTGTGGCATTACCTACAGGGGGCTGTGTGGCATTACCTACAGGGGGGCTGTGTGGCATTACCTACAGGGGGCTGTGTGGCATTACCTACAGGGGGGGCTGTGGCAGTATCTATAGAAGGTAGTGTGTGGCATTATCTACAGAGGGCAGTGTGTGGCAGAAAATTGAAAAATGAAATTCATCCGTTTTTAAAACGGACAAGGAAAAAAACGGGTGCAAAACGGGTTAAAAACGGAAGCATGGCCCGGAGCGGAACAGATGCAAAACGGCCGAGAAAACGGACCAAAACCGCCGTTTTTTATAGGCCGACACTCAGACCCTCTCGTGTGAATAGAGCCTAAAGGTAGTTGATGACGCACCGTGTCTTTACACAGTCGAAAGTGCTGTCTTAGCAAAGACACGGAGCGTCATCAATCACAGAACACGCCCCCTCCTCTGACAATCTCGTCGTCCACACCTTCTCATCCTTCTTCACACTTGTAGTTCCCACACTGTGTGTGTATATATGTGTATACATATATATATCTATAATTTTGTGTGTGTGTATGTATATGCGTGTATATATATATATATATATATATATATATAATTTGTATGTGTTCATATATATGTATGTGTATATATATATATATATATATATATATATATACACACACACACATTTTATATATATATATATATATATATATATATGCATACACACATACACAAAATTATATATATATATATATATATATATATATATACACACATACACAAAATTATATATATATATATATATATATATACACACATACACAAAATTTTATATATAAAAATATATATAAATAGTGAGACACACTAAGGCCTCATGCACACGACCGTAGCCATGTGCACGGCCGTGATCTTCGGGTCGGCCTGCTCCGGAGTGTCACCCGCGAGCCACCCGCAAATCGCGGGCCGTGCACATGGCCACGTCCATTATTTTCTATGAGCCTGGACCGCAGAACACGGCCGTACTAAGAAATGTCCGTTCTTTCCGCGGTCCAGGGTCCTGGGCCATGCACGGACCTTGGAAACCACGGTCTTTTGCATGGGCCCATAGAAGTGAATGGGGCCGCAATTCTCTAGTGGATTTTCGGGGGAATTGCGCCCACAAAAGCACGTTAGTGTGTATGGGGCCTTACATACATTTATAGTAAATTATGTAAAAAAAAGAAACGTTTTACCATTGTTTAGAGTAGTGTTTGGTGTTTGCTTCAATGTAAGGCCCTGTTCACACAGTTATTTGCAGGCAGAAAATTCTGCCTCAAAATTTCGCTTGAATTTTCAGGCAGATTTTGATCTGCCTACACGCCGTTTGCCACGATTTTCGCCCGCGGGCATTGAGCACAACTTGCAAAAACGCTGCGAAAAACGCTTTCTCTGCCTCCCATAGATGTCAGAGGGAGGTAAGAGGAGTAAACACCCGAAGATAGGGCATGTCGCTTCTTTTTCCCTCAATGACCGCGGGCAAAAAACGTGGCAGACGGCGTGCAGGCAGGTAAAAATCTGCCTCCAAATTCAAGACAGAATCTTGATGCAGAATTTTCTGCCAGCAAAAAAACTCAGTGTGAACAGGGCCTAATACAGGATCTATTGGAACAGATCCAGCAGCAGGTGAGGTAAATGTGCTGACTGGATTGTGTGTACCAAGATGTCTGACTTAGGCCTCATTTACACGAGCGTAATATACGCGCGTGCGACGCGCGTGCTTTTCACGCGTGTCGTACGCACCTATATTACTCTATGGGGCAGTGCAGACGATGCGTGAATTTTGCGCAGCGCGAGTGCGTTGCGTAAAACTCACGACATGTTCTATAATCGTGCGTTTTTCACGCATCACGCACCTATTGAAGTCAATGGGTGCGTGAAAACCACGAAGGTCGCACGGAAGCACTTCCGTGCGAACTGCGTGATTCGCGCAAGAGCTGTCAAACTGAATATAAACAGAAAAGCACCATGTGCTTTTCTGTTTACAAACATCCGAACGGAGTGTCTTAGACATGAGCGAACCAAACTTTACCGAGTTCGGCCGAACTCGTTTTGACCGAACCCGGCAGGAGACAGTCACTGTGCAGGGTGCTGAGTTAAACTGGTTCAGCACCCTGGACAGTGACTTCCGATTCCAATATACGTGAACGTGTAAAAAAAAAAAAAGTTCTGACTTACCGATAACTCCCGGCTTCTTCCTCCAGTCTGACCTCCCGGGATGACAATTCAGTCCAAGTGACAGCTCCAGCCAATCACAAGCCAAGCACAGGCTTCAGCGGTCACATGGACTGCCGCGTCATCCAGGGAGGTGGGGCCAGATGTCAAGAGAGGCGCGTCACTAAGGACGCGTCACCAAGGCAACTGCCAGGAAGTTCTCGGTAAGTACGAACCTCTTTTTTTTTAAACAGGTTACTCGATATGGTGATCGGAATGCACTGTCGAGGGTGCTGAAAGAGTTACTGCCGATCAGTTAACTCTTTCAGCACCATGGACAGTGACTGACGTCGACTAGCCCCATCTCTATGATGGCGGCTGCGTGAAAATCACGCAGCCGCGCATCATACACGGATGACACACGGAGCTGTCAAGTGCCTTTTGCGCACGCAAAACGCTGCGTTTTTTGCGCGCGCAAAACGCACACGCTCGTGTAAATGAGGCCTTAGGTGGAGTGGGTAGACTTAGGGCATGTTCACACGGCCTATTTTCGTCCGTTTTTCGGGCCGTAAACTCCCGAAAAACGACCGAAAAATCCGAAGCAGAACGCCTCCAAATATCTGCCCATTGATTTCAATGGGAAAATGGCATTCTGTTCCGAAGGAGCGTTTTTTGATGTGTTTTTTTACGCATAAAAAAACGACCGCGAAAAAAAGTGCACGTAACCTTGAGACGTTTTTGGAGCCATTTTCCATAGACTGTAGTGAAAAAAGCTCCAAAAACGGGGGCGTAAAAAACGCAGCGAAAATCGCGATTTGCACAAAAAACATCTGAAAATCAGGAGCCGTTTTCTCTTGAAAACGGCTCCGTATTTTGAGACGTCTTTGCCTGTGAACATACCCTGACATTTATCAGGCTGTGGAAGGGGCGGGGGAGGGAGATGGGTGCCTGTACTTAGATCAGGGATAGATGGAGGCACAAAGGAGAATGATGATTATTACTGTGTAAGGGCTTATTTAGACGAACGTGTAATACGTCCGTGCAACGCGCGTGATTTTCACGCGCCTCGCACAGACCTATATTAGTCTATGGAGCCGTGCAGACTGTCTGTGAGTTTCATGCAGCGTGTGTCCGCTGCGTAAAAGTCACGACATGTCCGATATTTGTGTGTTGTTCGCGCATCACGCACCCATTGAAGTCAATGGGTGCGTGAAAATCACGCGCAGCACACGGAAGCACTTCCGTGATTCGCGCAACAGCAGTAAAAAGTATGAATGAAAACAGAAAAGCACCACGTGCTTTTCTGTTTACAAACATACAAACGGAGTGTCATAATGATGGCGGCTGCGCGAAAATCACACAGCCGCGCATCATACGCTGCGGACACACGGAGCTGTTATGTACCTTTTACGCGCACAAAACGACGCGTTTTTTGCGCAAGCAAAAGGCACACGCTCGTGTAATCCGGCCTCAGACAGTGTGCAGGGAGGGAGCCGTCTGCCTGTTATTTGTAATTAGAGCAGGGAAGGACCATGTGACCATAGAGGGGCGTGGCAGTATGCAAATAGCTGAGGTGCTTTGGAGGAAGGGGGAGGCTGCAACTGTCTCCTCAGATGCAGCCAGGGATCATGGGTATAGTGGGTTACAAGACAGGAAACTGCCAGTAAGGGATGTAAACAAACAGCAAGGGATGTAAACAAACAGAAAAAGCAGCAGTGACGATGGAAATCAAACAGAAACTGGTTAGAAGTTTAATAGGGGGTATTAGGGAAGGCAAATCAATGCTGGAGGACATTTTTTAGAAATTTTTTATTTCCTGGACAACCCCTTTAAAGGTTTTACCTCCCCATTGAATTAAATGGGTAAAACCTGCAGCAGGAAAAACAGGAATTCCGAAGCATAAAATTACATGATGCGGATTACAAAAACGCACTGCAGGTACATTTGTTTACTTTTTTTGGCAGAATTTTTACCCAGCGTGTGGATGAGATGTCTTCAAATCTCATCCACTCTGCTGCTACTGTAATATGCTGCACATGTTTCCGAAATTAAATCTGTTCCGGAAAATCTTTATCGTTAAACTAGCAGTTTCCGACATTATTCTTTAATGTGAATCCAGAGTTAAAGCTATACTTTAACCCCTTCCCTCTTTGGCCACTTTTGACCTTCCTGACAGAACCTCATTTTTTCAAACCTGACATGTTTTACTTTATGTGGTAATAACCTCAAAATGCTTTTACCTATCCAAGCGATTCTGAGATTGTTTTCTCGTGACACATTGAACTTTATGTTACAAGCAACATTTGCTAGATACATTCAGCATTTAATTGTGAAAAACACCAACATTTTGTGAAAAATTGCAAAAATCTGCATTTTTCGAAAATTAAATGTATCTCCCTGTATCTGCCAGTTATACCACACACAATTGTTGCTAATTAACATCCCCATATGTCTACTTTAGATTGGCATTGTTTTTTGAGCATCCTTTTATCTTTCTGGGACGTTACAAGGCTTAGAACTTCAGCAGAAATTTCCCACATTTTCAAGAAAATTTAAAAAGGCTATTTTTACAGGGGCCCGTTCAGTTGTGAAGTGACTTTGAGGGCCTTATATATTAGAAACCCCCAATAAGTCACCTCATTTTAAAAACTTCACCCCTCAAAGTATTCAAAACAGCATTTAGAAAGTTTCTTAACCCTTTAGGCGTTTTACAGAAATTAAAGCAATGTAGAGGTGAAATTTACAAATGTCATTTTTTTTTGCAGAAATTAATTTTTAATCCATTTTTTTATAACACAGAAATTTTTACCAGAGAAACGCTACTCAATATTTATTGTCCTGATTCTGACGTTTTAGGCAATATCCCCATGTGGCCCAAGCGTGCTAATTCACTGAAGCACCGGCCTCAGAAGCAAAGGAGGGGCCTTCTTTTCATTAGAATATATTTTAGGCACCATGTCAGATTTGAAGTGTTCTTGCGGTGCCAAAACAGTGGACATCCCCCAAAAGTGACCCCATTCGTGAAACTATACCCCTCAAGGAAATTATTTAGGGGTATAGTGAGCATTTTGACCCCCCAGGTTTATTGCAGAAATTATTGGAAGCAGGCCGTGAAAATTAAAATCTACAATATTTCAAAGAAAATTTTGGTTTAGCAATTTTTTTCCACAAGGACTAAAGGGAAAAAAGCACCACAACATTTGTAAAGAAATTTCTCACGAGTAAAACAATACCCCACATGTGGTCATAAACGGCTGATTAGACACACAGCAGGGCGTAGAAGGAAAAGAGCGCCATTTGGCTTTTGGTGCTAACATTTAGCAGGAATGCTTTGCGGATGCCATTGTAATGGCGGAAGGAGGTGAAGGGAACAAGTGAGCCCTAATCTACCCACCGCCCTGTCCCTGCCTACTTGCAACGACCCGCCCTAGGCGACGGGGTACAACTGGGCGGCGGTCCCTACGCTGTCTAAGTGCAAGGGGGTACAAACAGGGAACACGCAAGGGAATACAGTAGCCCACGGAACGCCGCGAGGAAACGGAGCGGGAAAGAGCCAGTCAGGATCAGGAAGTAGTGGAGTATACAAACGGGAGCACGGAGCAGAAGCAAGCCAGGGGCAGAGCAACGCAGGATAAACGGAACTGAAGCAAGGCAGAAGCACGGCAGAAGCAGGCTGGAGCAAGGCAGCAGTGGGGCCAGGAATCCAAGAGAATAACAAGCAAGGAGGAAGAGAAAACGGCAGGTATAAATGGACAGGGGGCGGAGCTAACTCTGATTGACCAGGCCGCGATAGGCTCTCCCACTCCTGAGCCTGCCACCCTGATTGGTGGGAGCAGGTGTCAGTCTCAGAGGTCTGGCCTCAGGTGTCGACTGATTAATCCTGGGAGTATACCCAGACATAGTGCCTGGCAGATCCTTTACAGCCATGTTACTTTTGCAAAACCCCTTAGGGGACAAAACAGTGGAAACCCCCCACAAGTGACCCTATTTAGGAAACTACAACGCTTAAGGAAGTCATCTAGAGTTATAGTGAGCATTTTGACCCAACAGATTTTTTGCAGAAATTGATGGAAGTAGGCTGTAAAAACTAAAATCTACATTTTTTTCAAAGAAAATTTAAGTTTTGCTAATTTTTTCTAATTTCCACAAGGACTAAAGGAGAAAAGGCACTGCAAGATTTGTAAAGCAATTTCTCCCGAGTAAAACAATACCCCCACATGTGGTCATAAACGGCTGTTTGCACGCACGGCAGGGCTTAGAAAGGAAAGAGCGACATTTGGCTTTTGGAGCTTAAATTTAGCAGGAATGGCTTACGGAGGCCATGTCGCATTGTAAAGCCCCTGAGGGGACAAAACAGTGGAAACCCCCCACAAGTGACTCCATTTAGGAAACTAAACCCCTTGAGGAATGCATCGAGGTGTGTACTGAGCATTTTGACCCCCACAAGAGTTTCATAGAATTTATTAGAATTGGGCAGTGAAAATAAAAACAATCCCTTTTCTTCAATAAGACGTAGTTTAAGCTCAAAATTTTTGATTTTCTCAACAAATGAAGGAAAAAAAGAACCTCAACATTTGTAAAGCAATATCTCCAGAGTGCGGCAATACCCCATTTGTGGTCATAAACTGCTGTTTGGGCACACAGTAGGGCTCAGAAGGAAAGGAGCGGCATTTGGCTTTTGGAGTGTAGATTTTGCTGGATTGGTTTCTGGGCGCTATGTTGCATTTGCAAAGCCCCTGTAGGACCAAAGCAGTGGAAACCCCCAAGAAGTGACCCCATTTTGGAAACGACACCGCTCAAGGTGTTCACTTAGGGGTGTAGTGAGCATGTTAACCCCGCAGGTGTTTTGCATAAATTAGTGTGCACTCGATATTGTCGCTGCAGAATTTAGTATGTCAGTTAACTTTGGGCATTTTCTGCATTTGTCTATGAGTTCCAAATTAATTGATATTCTCTCTCTTGGAGGTTCAGAGAGAGGCCTACTTATTTTTAGTCTGTCAATGAGAAGTCCCTATGCACTCTGCTAACTCCTATGTCTAGTCTGTCAGTAGGGGTTCTCTATGCACTCTCCTAAATCCTCTGCCTATTTCTAGTCTGTCATTGGGGGGTTTACCCTCCACTCTGCTAAATCCTATATTTAGTCTGTCAGTAGGGAGTTCTCCATATGCACTCTGCTAAAACCTTTAGTCTGTCATTGGGGAGGTTCTCCCTATGCACTCTGCTAAATCCTATATTTAGTCTGTCAGTAGGGAGTTCTCCCTATGCACTCTACTAAAACTTTTAGTCTGTCAGTAGGGTGTTCTCCCTATGCACTCTGCTAAATCCTATATTTAGTCTGTCAGTAGGGCAGCCACGTCTCTGATCCTGTCTCCTAAACAGCAGCCAAATAACAACTATTGTCAACAAGATCCCAATTATTGCAAGTCCTTTGGTGCAGTGTACGTTAACCTACTTTATGTTGTATTTAAAGGGATGGGTGTGATTTATAACTCACTGTCTCAGGGGCCCGTGGATATTCTATAAACTTTCTAACTACAGAGGTGTTACTTAATGATCAGCAACTAATTCAGATTGGGCGTCCGAGTATTAGCCCACATACATACTCTTACTTCCAGCCAGGTGCGCTCCTATGGGTCACATTCTGGATGCGCGAAAGTCCTAACAATCACTTGGGCAGGCATGGTTACCCGTCACTTCTGCAAGGATCAATTTGCAACCTGATCTTAATACAGACTAAACACGGGGGCCGGAGGGAACACTTCGGACAGGCCGTTTAGTGTTATCTCGGTATTTGGTTGTTTCTGTATGTCTTGGGATCAGAAAACAAACGCTCCCTTATCTCAGCCTCTCACAGATACACTCACCGGTTCATTTCTACTCACACACCTTTTCCTATAATTCATACATACAACTCATAGACAAATGGTGTTCATGGTTCCCAAATAGTCAGAAGAGACAATACCTGGATGGCTGCTAAAACAAGAGAGAAGTGCACAGTAAGAATAACATTTCTTACTCATCGGTTTTGTGTGCAGTTCTCCGTTATCTTAGCCGTCATCCACCTTCTATTGCCGCCTTCGATCTGTGTTGAGAATCCCAGACAAGAGCCCCCAAGTAATGTCGCTGCAGAATTTAGTATGTCAGTTAACTTTGGACATTTTCTGCATTTGTCTACGAGTTCCAAATTAATTGATATTCTCTCTCTTGGAGGTTCAGAGAGCGGCCGGCCAGGGAGACAATGACACGCAGGGTTGGTGTTCAAACAATCTTTGCCCCCAGGGGGCGGATCCATCTTTATTTATAGGAAAATCAGAGTAGGTGGTAACCTCATACTTGCAAACATAAAGATTCTACATATGGTAATGTCCAGTCTTCCCATCCCCTCTTTAGTACATATCTGTAGCCATAAGAAATACAATGTCATCACGTTTTCTCACGTTGCCTTTGTAACAGCTGAATGCAAAGTCATACACCAGGAGGCTTAGAATAGAATTGCCATCCCCCCCTGTAGGCTTTTGTCAGCACTTCTTTGAGCTTTAGTGACAACTGTCCATCCATATGAAGCAATTTAGGTTCACACATATAAAGATATTAAAATATTTTTGACAACTCCCTTCTTTTGAACATAAATTTGCTTAGCCATGTATTAGAATAGCCATCCGAGATTACATTCTGATCAGTTCCCCTGAATCAGGGCATCTTTTTATGCCATTCACCGCGACATGAGTACTCAGTATACTTGTCTAAGCAATAGGTGAGTGTACAGCATTACATACTGTACACACATGAAGATTTAAGGAATTACAGGTTTTCACAATTCGGGCAATACCATCTACCTTGGTGTTGTGCTACGGCTTGACAAACAACTTTATCAAGTATGGAAACATTCTGTGTCATGTAAACTGGTGGCTCTGAATGTTTCCTCCCACCTCAGTTCTTAGGGTGGTGGGTGGTCTGAACCACATGCACTTTAATATCTTGTGCTGTTTTCTTAACTGCTGATACTTTTGCAATCAAACATGTTACATGTTTAAACATAATATATCTCTATCTAAGTAGCTGATTGTAATCTGGCTAAAGTACATACTCCTGGTCTCCTGGGTGGCAACCACTTATATGCTTTAAACCCACATATATGAAGTACATGTTGGGTTGAAGCACATTCCTGGAGTGATGAAACACTCCTGCAATCCAGGAATCATTTCCCATCCGGTGGCATTCATCGATGCCACCCCCTTTTATTAGTTAGATTACCTCGTATTGCACCTTCTAGGCCCTGCGTTAACTGTCTCAGAGCACTGGGAGCTGCCAGTTGCTTTTACCCCCACATATTATACATATTTTGTTACTTTTCCCTCACAGCCGGTGAGGTTTACAGCATCAAACATGTCATTTTTTATTAACCTGACCCATGTTTACACATCACACACTGTCATTGGGGTATCATCTAATCATGGACGGCAGTATTCCTGGCCCGAGATCTATTTTCCACAGCGCTTCCCTCTTTGAATTTCTTACACGGTTAAACAGCCAGGGAACCAATGTCCCAATGCTGCTATTACAAGAGAAACAACTCCAGCAGAGTTAGGGTTATGCGCTAGAGAAAAGAGATGGGACTGCAAGGCCAAGCAATAACTTCATCTATCTTCAGATATGGCATAATTTTTGAATGGAAACATATACAATAGTCCAGCAATTTAGTCAATACTGATATCACTTGATGTTTGATAAACTTATCATTAAACTCTTCTTCTGGCTCATCATTTAGACAATAGGTAAAGTAGCGATGACACAAAAGATGGTGGTCAGCTGGAGCTTGACGAGACCCACAGTTCAGCATCGTGATTGAGGACCTGTCAGCAGTGACCGGCGTGTGTCGAAGTTGTCTTTCCTTCCAATTTAACGGATGTGGAAGTTGTGAGTTGGACTTGGTACGAAGCGTCACAGTGCGGCTCTAATGCTTTACGGTGTCTCCTAAAACACGCCCAGTCCCCTGCTGTAAACAATGTCCTCCTTTCACTTAGGATCTGGAATGGAATCATAAACATATTTATACATCTGCGTGAGCTGTTTTTACAGAGCTCCCACATAACTGGTGAGGTCAGAGTGCAATAGGCAGGCACTCAGTCCATGGTTTATGGGTTTCAGCCAAGACCTTCTGGATTATTAGTTTTAAAGTCCCATTCAACCTTTCTACCTTCCC
Organism: Rhinoderma darwinii; assembly: GCF_050947455.1. Taxonomy (NCBI): domain Eukaryota; kingdom Metazoa; phylum Chordata; class Amphibia; order Anura; family Rhinodermatidae; genus Rhinoderma; species Rhinoderma darwinii. Next base: position 160,306,099 of record NC_134688.1, on the reverse strand, counting down.
ACTGCTCTTGGGATACGTGGTGTGAAAAGCTGCTCTATGCTCAGGACCTGAAGGATGTCTTGGAGTACCTCTCCAGTAAAGTGAGTTCTTCTATCCCTTTCTATTGTCTCAGGGACCCCATATCTACATACCACTTCTGAGAGCCATCTTTTACTTTTGCTGTGGCCCTCGTTACTGGCCACGCCTCAGGCCACCAGGAGAACAGATCTACACAGACAGGTACATGTTCATACTGTCCCACCTTTGGTAACTGAGTCAATCTGCAATCGCTGATATGGGTAGTCTGCCTTTACCATATGCCTTTTTGCAACCCGCATAGTTTTGCCTATGTTATGGCAGACACATATCATGCACCTCTGGACAAATCTGGCAGCAGCACTTGCTGAAACCTGGGGCGTACCCACCATTTGGTCACCATTGCACACATTCCTTCTCTTGACACATGCGTTGGGCCGTGCATTAGTTGGGTTACCATGGGGACGAGGACTTTAGGTAGGCACATCCTGTTACCCACCTTCCATATTCCATCCTGCCCGTCACTGGCACCTTTTGTCTGCCACTGTCCTTTTTCCTTTGTGGCTTGACTTTGTAATCTACTTAATATTATCATGTCTATGGGACCAGATGCTACGCTGGTCAAGAATACTACATCCTCCTCTTTGAGGGACATGAGAGCAGCAGCTTTCGCGGCCTCGTCTATTAGTCTATTTCCCCTCGCTTCGGGGGTAGTTTCTCTAGTGTGGGCTTGCACTTTAGCAAGAGTTTGCACTTCGCGTATACCTACCTGCTTTGGCAGTGTCAGAGCCTCAAACAGTTCTTTCACTCTCTCAACATTATGGGTTTACCCGTGGATCCAGCAAAATCTCGCTCCTCCAGATTAGGCCATAATCATGTGCAATACCAAAAGCATATCTAGAGTCAGTATATATATATTTGTGGCTTTACCTGCAGTCAGTCTACACACCTCAGCGAGTACCTTCACCTTCACCTCCTGTGCTGACACGGAGGATGGGAGTGGTTGTTACTTTATTACCTCTTTTTCGGTGGTGACAGTATACCCAGTCTTGTAGCATCCTTCATGGCGGTACCTGGAACCATCTACAAAAGAAACTCAAGAGTTAGATTAGATATTGGATCCTTTGTTACATTTTCTAATGTTTTCATCTCTATTGACATTAATTCAAGACAATTATGTCGGTGACCTGTGTACTGGGGAATCAAATCACTGTCTACTATTTCCTGCGACTTATCCCATTCCCTCAAGTCTCCCATTGACCATATGTCCTTCTCTTCCTCCTCTGTTGAACCCTGCGGAAGCAATGTAGCAGGGCTCAACACTGTAACACTGTACATCAATGTATGGTTCGGTTAGATGGGGTCATGAGACTAGTCTTATACTTTGTAGAAATATGCTTAGTGTGTGCTTGATGAAGAATCTAACTAACAGCATGGGGCACCGTGAGAACTAGAGGCTAATCTTAGCACTATGTCTGTTGTCTTGTCTTTGAGTAGAGCAGCTGCTGCAACTACACAGATAAAAGACGGAAGGTACAACGTTTTTTTTTGGCATTCTTAGGAAGAGGTGATTATTATAAGAACATACACATTTCTTCAGTACCCCTGCCTCCAAATACTTGTCTTATCTGGTTATCAATACTTTTCAACTGTGGGAGGCTTAGAGGGCCCTGCTTCAACTGGGGTTTGGGGCTGTTTGCAAACAATTTTAACAGTCACAGGGGCCACAGACATGCGTCCTACATCTGTTTACCCTGTGCCCAGAAGGAGGACAGGACCGCCCACAATAATGCATGAGATGTGAGGTTCTCCTCCCAGTGCAATCCCCATAGAGTGCAGCACACATACAATTTAGCACATCAGTAACTTCAATCTTTCCATCAGGCTTATATCGAATGACAACCTACATTGCTGCAAGGATGTCAGAAACTATAAGATTGACTGGACAGGAATCTGACACTATAAATGTGACACCAGCTCTTGTGAATGCTGTAATCTTATTTGCATTTTCATTTCATAAAATAAATTCCCAATATGTTTCTGTGTGTGTGTGTGTGTGTGTGTGTGTGTGTGTGTGTGTGTGTGTGTGTGTGTGTGTGTGTGTGTGTGTGTGTGATGTGCATATGTAATATATATACCATCATTAAACAAAAAGGATACTCTTATAATTAAATAAGAGGTTTGCTAAATATTTGTTTCCTTAATTAGTATATGTCAATTGTTTAAATAAACCAATCTATTAACACAAATGATGAAACATATTGTGCATTATATGCGTCATCATATGCCAATATAAACTTTTTAATATCAAATAATAATAAACTAAAAGGTAACAATGACATATAAAAATCTTTCTTGTCGAATCACTTATCATATGGTGATTTCAAACAAGCCATTTCCATTAAAAATAGTTCAGCACACACACCAGTCACTCACAATACCGGCTGCTCCCAGACACTCTCAGTACTGAGAATCCAATCTCACACATCTATATCTTTTGTGTGTACCTTTGGTAAAACAAGTATATAACTAGAATGACTGTGTATAAACTCCTATTCTTGTATTATTCATCCAATGAACTATAATCCTCATTTAGTAATGTGCATCATATTAAATTTAAATATAAATGTGAAGTTTTTCATTGGGGTCGACACATAAAACACATATAACGTAACATATAAACATAAAACATATAATACTCAATCCTGTGATCTTATCAGGCGTTTTTTGTTTTTCTTTCTTAATCTTTAAGTTACAGTTCTTATTTTTGCACTAAATGTGCAGTTTCTGCAGACACAGCTATACAACAGATAACAGAAAATGTAGCATTAACCCCTTACTAGCCAAAACTTATGAGCTACAAGGTCACAATGTCACCATATGCTCCTGTCAATCAATGACCACACATCTTCTCGTGTTTGGTTTTTTTCCCACAATGGATATCTGAGGAATCCTGCTCTTGTAAGTAACACACATTCTCTTATCATTAGTTCTATTAGTCTAACACTGTTACTATAGATTAACAATATATCTTGTTAGACATTCCATGCAATTATTAAAATGACTGTTAAATAAACCAAAAAGGTAAAAAGATTTACAGTATTGTTTAAAATGTCTTGGAAAAACTCCTATAACGGGAGGAAATTTCGTTAGTGACAATATAGGACAGATGATATACAGTATATTCCAACAACCATATCTGGATAGAAACACATAAGAATCTTCACTTTATCAATCTCACTTCTCCTTCTACAATCCGTGGTCATTACACTTAAAATTATCCCATTGGCTTTATTTTTATTTCTAGACAATTCCTAATCCACATTTTACAAACTCTCTATCAATAATCCCTGAACATTTCACCCAATGTTTCCTTTTTAGGAAGTGAAGAGTTAATTGATTTCTTTATGAATCAGATGACGCCTTTCTCTCAATGTATGGCTAATAACTGATCGCATGTCACCCCTGGAAACCTCTTGTTTCTGTAAACCTTTGGTTTATAAATCTGTTAATAGAAGAATTATACGTTGGCACATTCTTTTCTACTGGAATGTCACTATCTATAGAACTAGACGGTGGTTAATTCTTACAACTGACAAATGTGTTTGCTAGTGTTTTGTTTTTTTTATTATTATTTTTGGTAATCTTATTTTAAGAGGTTTAGTCTCCTGCAAAGTAACAGCAGTACCTGCAAGACCAGTACCAGGAAATTTAGTGGATGTCATGTGATGGGGTGGCACAATGCCAGATTATAAAATAGAACGGCTCGCCTGTGTATTTACTATACAATCCATGTGTTCACCCCATGGTATCTTTAAATCCAATATAGCGGATGGTCCAATTTTATCTGGTACTTGCAGATAAGTTACTTGAGGAGACACACAGGGGCTGCCCAATCCCTATGAAGACAGGGCTTCATCTTCCCTGATGTGAACCTTCTGGTTTTTGGGGCTTTCTAGGATGGTTACAGTCCCTTATAAAATCACCTTCCTCACCACAGTTATAACATACTCGGGGACCTTGCAATCTTTGACCTTGGGGCCTACGGTAACCCTTCTTTTGAGGAATCTTTTGGATTTCTTGGTCTGGCTTGACTAGCATAACCATCTGGACTGTGGTGGATTTCTTACGTTTACGTAGCTGTTAGCTATAACCTTGTGTATTAATCCAGGGCTCCTCACCTCTCAAGAAAACATCCCATCTAGTATAACTGAAAACTCCCTGCTTGGGCATTCCCGCTTTTTTATTTATTTTTATTTTCTCCAGGTTCTTTACTGCCCCTTCCCCGCATCGGGTTTTAACAATATCTGCTGCTGTTTGTCCTCATCCTGTCCCTTGGGTGTCATGCCCTACAACTTGGGCACGCTTTGAGTCAGAAGTCCCCATGCACTTTGCTAGACTCTCGGCTTACTTATTTTTAGTCTGTCAATGAGAAGTCCCTATGCACTCTGCTAACTCTTATGTCTAGTCTGTCAGTAGGGGTTCTCTATGCACTCTCCTAAATCCTCGGCCTATTTCTAGTCTGTCATTGGGGTGTTTACCCACCACTCTGCTAAATCCTATATTTAGTCTGTCAGTAGGTAGTTCTCCCTATGCACTCTGCTAAAACTTTTAGTCTGTCAGTAGGGCAACCACGTCTCTGATCCTGTCTCCTAAACAGCAGCCAAATAACAACTATTGTCAACAAGATCCCAATTATTGCAAGCCCCTTGGTGAAGTGTACGTTAACCTACTTTATGTTGTATTTAAAGGGATGGGTGTGATTTATAACTCACTGTCTCAGGGGCCCGTGGATATTCTATAAACTTTCTAACTACAGAGGTGTTACTTAATGATCAGCAACTCATTCAAATTGGGCGTCCGAGGATTAGCCCACATACATACTCTTACTTCTGGCCAGGTGTGCTCCTATGGGTCACAGTCTGGATGCGCGAAAGTCATAACAATCACTTGGGCTGGGGTGGTTACCCGTCACTTCTGCAAGGATCAATTTCCAACCTGATCTTAATACAGACTAAACACGGGGGCCGGAGGGAACACTTCGGACAGGCCGTTTAGTGTTATCTCGGTATTTGGTTGTTTCTGTATGTCTTGGGATCAGAAAACTAATGCTCCCTTATCTCAGCCTCTCACAGATACACTCACCGATTCATTTCTACTCACACACCTTTTCCTATAATTCATACATACAACTCATAGACAAATGGTGTTCATGGTTCCCAAATAGTCAAAAGAGACAATACCTGGATGGCTGCTAAAACAAGAGAGAAGTGCACAGTAAGAATAACATTTCTTACTCACCGGTTTTGTGTGCAGTTCTCCGTTATCTTAGCCGTCATCCACCTTCGATTGTCGCCTTCGATCTGTGTTGAGAATCCCGGACAAGAGCCCCAAAGTAATGTCGCTGCAGAATTTAGTATGTCAGTTAACTTTGGACATTTTCTGCATTTGTCTATGAGTTCCAAATTAATTGATATTCTCTCTCTTGGAGGTTCAGAGAGAGGCCGGCCAGGGAGACAATGACACGCAGGGTTGGTGTTCAAACAATCTCTGCCCCCAGGGGGTGGATCCATCTTTATTTATAGGAAAATCAGAGTAGGTGGTAACCTCATACTTGCAAACATAAACATTCTACATATGGTAATGTCCAGTCTTCCCTTCCCCTCTTTAGTACATATCTTTAGCCATAAGAAATAAAATACCATCACGTTTTCTCACGTTGCCTTTGTAACAGCTGAATGCAAAGTCATACACCAGGAGGCTTAGAATAGAATTGCCATCCCCCCTGTAGGCTGTTGTCAGCACTTCTTTGAGCTTTAGTGACAACTGTCCATCCATATGAAGCTATTTAGTTTCACACATATAAAGATATTAAAATATTTTTGACAATATCGCAGAGTGAAAATGGGATTTTTCAATAGATATGCCAATATGTGGTGCCCGGCTTGTGCCACCATAACAAGACATCTCTGTAATTATTATGCGGTGTTTCCCGGTTTTAGAAACACCCAACATTTGGCCCTAATCTTTTACCTGGACATTCGACCAGGCTCAGTAGTGAAAGAGTACCATGTGAAATTGAAGCCTAATTTGGCGATTTACAAAGTATTGGTTCACAATTGCGGAGGCTCTAATATAAAATAATAAAAAGAAACCCCTGAGAAGTGACCCCATTTTAGAAACTACACCCCTCAAGGCATTTATTAAGGTGTGTAGTAAGCATTTTCACCCCACAGGTCTTTTACATAAATGATTGCGCTGCGCATGGTGCAAAGTAAAAATTTTAATTTTTCCCTAGATATGCTATTTTAGTGGCAAATGTCGTGCTCAGCTTGTGCCGCTCGAGACACACACCCCAAAAATTGTTAAAAGGGTTCTCCCGGGTATGGCGATGCCATATATGTGGAAGTAAACAGCTGTTTGGGCACAGTGTAGGGCTCAAAAGGGAGGGAGCGCCACTTGGCTTTTGGAGCGCAGATTTTGCTTGGTAGTAGTTTTGTTTGAGTATTACTGGTATTTCAGTTTATAATGTGGGGGTACATGTAAGCTGGGCAGAGTATATAAGGGGCATAGTCAGGTGGTATAATAATGGGGTAAAAAAAAACAATAAAATAATCCATAGATGTGTGTTACGCTGTGAAGCAATCCTTTCTGCACAGGCCGGTGTCGCACTGATAAATGTCCTTCCTTATCCCCCTTTTGGTCCACACTCCGCACCTTTGCAGTTTGGGGAATTTTGCTGGGAAGTGTTGTCCTGGTTCATCACAACCGTAGCTAGAGCACAATAGATGGTGCTGTAACTCTGGTTCTGATGACCAGCGGGTAGTTTGGGTGCTGCATCCATAAAATGGGTGCAAATAAACACCCGTATTATGCTTGTCTGAAAACAGCTTCTAGGCCTTATTCACACAAACGTATTTCACATCCGTGTCCTGTCCGTTTAAATAACAGACAGCACACTGACCAATGCAATTCAATGGGGCTATTCACACGTCTGTGTTTTTTCAAGGAGCGCGTGTCCGTTGCGTGAAACTCGCCTCATGCCCGATGCAAGTCCGATTTTGCGGTTCAGACATATCCATAGAAGTCTATAGGTGCGTAAAAAACACGGACAGCACAGGGACAGCTTCTGTGCGTTGTTTGTTTTTCACGCATCAGTTGCCAAAGAAATGCAGAGAAAAAAAGAAAAGTAAAAGCAGGAAGTGCTTGCAGAGGAGAAACACGGACAAGAAAAACTGATGCCACACGGAAACCACACTGACGCAACAGTCATGAATGAAAAAGAAGCAAATCGTACAAGCTTGTGTGACTAAGGCCTTATAACAAGTAAAATACGTGGGCTTTCTAAATGCTAAATATAAATGAGATTCTCAAACAGCAAAACGCATATTGTGTGAACTTCTCCAATATTAATACACGATGACAAGAAGCCTGGTAAGCTTTATTATTCTGCCCATTATTGCTGGGAGTGATTAGTAAGTATATTATATCATTGCCTCCCCACACGCCCTGACTGAGGCATGCCACTGTGTACTGGGAGCGACGTCACTCGAAGAACCCCCATAGAATGGCTCTTGCACCACGTGTACACTACAACCCCTCGCTACTACGAGCCGTCTATGTACGCCATAAACCAGACGTCTCCCGGGATGTACGTGTCACACTTCTCCTCACCACCACCGAGTAGCGGCTTCTGGAGGCTGACATCTGCCGCACGCTCATTGGCTACGAAGACGAGGATAGCGGCTCCTAGCAGCCAATGAGAAAGCGCGGCGTGACGTCACACAGAGAGAGGGTCTTTCACAGCTGCCTGGGGATCCCGGAAGCGGCTGGAATCTGAGCGCTGGTCGTGCATCCTCGGGGATATCACTGGAGATAGACCAGGGAGGAAGGACGGCGCTGGTGCAGGGGCCCCTCATTGGTTTCCGGCTCTGTCTGTCTCTATCCCGGGGTATCGCCACGGAAATAACTGTCTGACACTATAGCTTGTCTCTATTGATGCGAGTCTAGTGAGTGGCTGCAATGACTGCCCTGCACACAGCCTTCCTTCTCCTCTGTGCTCTCTTCTGTCTCATGGCTCAGGCTGCAGCCAAAGGAGTGACTGCAAGCTTAGCTGCCAAGTGGCCAGAAACCCCCCTGTTACTGGAAGCCAGGTGTGGTAACCAGAGGCAACAGCACATGCTATATACATCTATATAAAATAAATGTGTGTGTGTGTGTATATATATATATATATGTGTTTATAATGCACTATAGATCCAAATATCACAATGCTAGCCACAATCATACGTGTATGGAGATGATCTGGCTCTTTAGTACATCAAGCTCATGCATTATTGTGTGTACAGATGTAGCAGAGCTGAGGCTTGGCACGACTTCTGTTGGGTGTATTATTTGGGTTTTAACATAGGAGTGCAGATTAACTTACAAGTATAATGGTGCAAAAACAACGCAACCCCAATGGGTTAAATGATATATTCAGCTCTTCTCCATCTGTGAGGTCAAAATTGGATTATTCTGTTAGATGCAATATTGCTTTGCTCCATCTAAAAGATTACATGTTTTTTTTATAATAAGCTACTTTTATAATAATATATATAATAATATTACAATACTACAGTATATAATAATATTGCTGTACATAATAAGCAGTTTGATACCCACATCAGTATAAAATGAATGCGGTGCCGTTTCTTGGCATAAGACAATGCCTATTGTGGAAATGTGTGCGCAGCGTCACACCTGTAGATGGATCTGTACAATATAGTGTATGGATTCCACTCATCTACTTGTATATTAGGAGCAGCTTTATCCAAGGACATACACAATGCAGGCTGCTGTTATTCCCAGGGCCCCCTAGTTTACATACTGCCGTGTTTATACGTTGCATATTTACAGTTAAAACAATATTATTTATTATTCTGCTGTTGTGAAAAGCTACAAAGTTTACATTTTCTCTCTCTTTCAGTGAATTTATTGCTGAAGAGGGAAATGACAAGTTTTGGCAGTTTTTGGGGACGGTGCAGGAGATCACCATCTATAAGAACAAGGGTAAGTCCAGCATTATCATTTCTGTTCCTTCTCACGCTGAAAATGCTGTTTTATGAAGAATCTACAAATTCCGAGCCGGAGTGGATGTGAGGGTCATGCTCAGCCACTTAGAGCTCGCCCCAAACGGAGTTGTCTATTAGTTGGGTGTTTTCAGTATACCTAACCTGTTATGTGGCATGTGCTCAGGTTTAACTCCTGATCTCCGGTCCCCCACAGCAGACAATAATCTGACTATGTGAAAAAAATTCCCAATTCTGTAGCACCGTGGGCATCAGGGGCATTCTGCAGACATTTGTCCGTGTCTGTTACTGTTGGTATGACATCATAAATCAATGTCACATGTGCTATTAATGCACAGCTTTTAGTCTAATTAATATGGCCGTAATATAAGCAGACTTCGTTCCCCCTAGGGTTTTAATGTGATCTAAGGCTCTGATCACACTAGCATCATGGCTTCTGTTATTACCAGAGACATGATAGTGATGACGGATCAGTTGTATATTGGGTTCTAATGAATCCCATTGGCTTACAATGGATCTGTCAGGTTTTCATTTTCTTAGGCTTCGTTCACATCTGTGTCAGGACTCCGTTCATGGGTTTCGTCTGAGCTTTCTGTCAGGGGAACCCATGAACGGAATCCAAACTGAAACAAACGGAAACCATAGGTTTCCGTTTGCATCCCTATTGATTTCAATGGTGAAGAATCTGGTGCAAATGGTTTCTGTTTGTCACTGTTGTGTAAGGGTTCAGTCGTTTTGACAGAAACCATACCATAGTCGACTACGCTATTAATTCGGTCAAAGTTACGGAACCCTCAAATAATGGTGACAAACAGAAGACATTTGCACGGATCTGTCACCATTGAAATCAATGGTGATTCAAACAGAAACCCATGGTTTCAGTTTGGATTCAGTTCATGGGTTCCCCTGACGGAAAGCTTAGACAGAACCCATGAACAGAGTCCTAACACGGATGTGAACGAAGCCTTTACGGGGAGGAAAAATAAGCCCTCATACCACTTAATCGACAGAAAATAAAAAAGTTATGGCTCTCAGAATTTGGCGACCTAAAATAAATTGTATTTTTTACACTTACTACTTTTACAAGTAAAAGCCTAAAATATAGAAAAAAAATGATATATATTTGGTATCGCCGTAATCGTATTGACTCACAGAATAAAGCTTACATGTTGTTTTAATTGCACAGTCAATTCCGTAAAAACAATGGAGGAATCACTGTTTTTTTCATTTTCTACCCCACAAATATTATTATTCCCGTTTCCTAGTACATTATATGGCACAATAAATGGTGCTACGAAAAACTACAACTCGTCCTGCAAAAATCAAGCCCTCATAGGACTATATCGACGGAAAAATAAAAAAGTTATGGCTTTTGGAAGGTGGGGAGGAAAAAAAACGAAAATGAAAATATGAAAAATGGCTGCGGCGGGAAGGGGTTAAACACTTGTTTCACAACTAGCCATTGCCATCCTCACAGATATCAGATTGTGGATGGAGGCTGTTGAAATATGATTTAGTTAGGAAAATAAAATTACGTTACACTATACTTGTATAGTTGAAAAATCTTTTATGTAGAATACAGAGTTCTAGGGCTTTTATGTGATGCATTTGTGCCTGGGAGACTGTGCTACAGTACCAGACATGGACATGAGTGGTGCTGTGTTGGGAAGAGAGCAGTCATGTTTTTTTAATGTCCTAACATAAAGATATGCAAACCTTTAGGGTATGTGCACACACTAATTATGGACGTAATTCGTGCGTATTTGCCCCGAATTACGTCCGAAAATAGCGCCTCAATAGCGTTGACAAATATCTGCCCATTGAAAGCAATGGACAGACATTTGTCTGTTCACACGAGGCGTATATTTACACGCCGCTGTCAAATGACGGCGCGTAAATAGACGCCCGCGTCAAAGAAGTGACCTGTCACTTCTTTGGCCGTAATTGGAGCCGTTATTCATTGACTCCAATGAATAGCCGCGCCAATTACGTCCATAATGGACGCGACGTTCAAGCGCCTGCACATGCCGTTACGGCTGAAATTACGGGGATGTTATCAGGCGGAAACATCCCCGTAATTTCAGCCGTTACGGACGCTGCCGTGTGAACATACCCTTACTGGAGAGCAGGCAAAAGCCTTGATTTCTTGGTCTTCGATCGTTTTCCTTCTGCTTTGGAAAGTCTTCAGAGTAAATTTTAAGTTGAGCTGTTCAGTTCACATTCAGCAGATTTTTTGCAGAAATACTTGCAAATGAAAAATCCATTCTGTACGTGTAAATGGGGTTGATTCTGCAGCAAGTGCATGGATTTCTTCAAGTTCCGTTCAAATGAGTGAGAAACTTCAGATTTGTGAACTTATCCTTCGAGTTCTTCAAAGTGATTACCTTCTTAACTGTGTGACCACACACGGCCTTGTTCACATGCGGCAGAAAATTTCCATGGTAAAATCAGCCAATGCTACTTGTACATTATATGCACATGTTTTACTCTTTTGTATAGCGGTGGACAAAATCTACGGAATATCCAGAAGAAATTTATAGGAGATGGGGCATGCTGCGTATTTGAAAATGTACCGCATGACCTCAAATCTTTGCTGTGTGTGTGAGAATGAGTTTTTGTAAAAATATATAGAATAAATTAGCATTAAAAAAAAAGTTATAATTATCTTACTCTATTTCTGACTAAGAGTCTGTGTTATAGTCTGGAGAAACATTCACTATTCTTCAGAACTGAAATCTCCCAGCATTCCCTGCTAAGAGTTTGTTTTGGTGATTTTCATCCAGGAAAGTGTAGTCTTTATGGAGATACCTCGCAGTAACGTGATGTAGGAAAAACTGCCCCACTGCATTATAGGAGCTTGGCTAAGTCTATGATCACACCTACGATGGTTATTCCATTATGTTCTGCTCCGTCAAAGGAGCGGAACAAGGGAATAACCGGAAGCGCCGGTTCTGTTGCACCACCGGCGACCAACGGAACCCATTGACTTTAATGGATTTCGTTGGGATGTTCGTGGTTTTATCGGAGACAATAGAGCAGCATTCTGCGCTCTTGTTTTCAATATTTTTGGCGGAATCTGCAATGGAGGCCCCAAACGGAGCCTCCAACGCAGATGTGAACTAGGTCAAAGCTGTTAGGAATGTGCCTGTAAACAAGCTTGTTGACTGTTTCCAATGGCAGAACTGTGAATTTAGTTCTGAGCTAAAACACATCAGTACAAGATGAGTATTCATATGTATTTGAAAAGTTACCCAGGTCGTATAAATAAATAACCAGGTCATATAAATATAAGCCAAACACAGGAGTGGATACTATAGAGAGAAGTCCTTTCTTTATACTTTTTCTTCTTTTTGGATCAGCTCCAACTGGCTAAAAATCAAAAACTGCATCAAAACTGTTGATGTGAATCTAGCCTGGCAACAAGTAGCCTGTTGCTACTTTGTAACCAATTACTGGATTGATATATATGATGTGTTTTGTAACGGTACGATGTCCCTTCTGACAAGAGGTCTATTTTATTTAACCCCTTAACGATCGCCAATACGCCTTTTCACGGCAGCCATTAAGGGCACTTATGTCAGAACACCGCCTTTTCACGGCGCTGTGACATAAGCCTGGCACGGGTGTCCTGTGCTGGCTAGGCTAAATCGGGTGTCGGGCGGTCTAAAGACAGCCGGGCACCTGCTCTAACGGGCAGGATTGATATCAACATCGATCTCACCCGTTTAACCGCTTAGATGCGGCGCTCAATAGCGAGCGCCGCATCCAAATGGTTTTGGTGGGAGGGTGCTGCCTCTCTCACCGCACCGACACCCTGCAATTGCAATCGCAAGGTGTCGATGGCTGCTATGGCTACCGGGGGCCTAACGAAGGCCCCCAGGTCTGCCTGTAGTGGAAGCAAGTCCCCTAGTGGGACTAAAAATAAAGTTATCAAAAAGTTTGTTAAAGCTAATAATTTAAATAAAAATCCAAAATAAAAAAAATAAACCCCCCTTTTTCCCTTATAAAATCCTGAATATGAAAAAATAAAAATTAAAACATTACACATATTTGGTATCGCTGAGTCCCTAACAACACCAGCTATTACGTTATTTATCCCGCACTGTGAACGCCGTAAAAAATAAAATAAAAAACAATCCCACAATTGCTCTTTTCAGTTCATCCTGCCTTCAAAAAAACTTTGATTAAAAAGTGATCAAAAAGTCGCATGTACTCCACAATAGTACCAATAAAAACTAGAAGTCGTCCCGCAAAAAAACAAGCCCCCATACAGCTGCATCGGCATAAAAATAAAAGAATTATGGCGACATTAAAACATGGCGACACAAAAACAAATAATTTTGAAAAAAAAAATACTTTTTACTGTATAAAAGTAGTAAAACATAAAAAGATCTATATATATTTTGTATCCCCACAATCGTAATGACCCACTAAATAAAGTTGTGTTATTTATACCACACCGTAAACTACGTAAATCTAAGAAGCAAAAAAAGAGTGGCAAAATTAGTTTTTTTTTCCATTACCCCCCAAAAAAGGTTATGAAAGTTAATCAATAAATTATATGTACCCCAAAATGCTGCTATTAAAAAATACAACTTGTCCCGCAAAAAACAAGACCTTATACAGCTATGTCGACGCAAAAATAAGGAAGTTGTAGCTCTTGGAATGTGACAATGGAAAAACGTAAAAAATAGCTTGGGGGTATAACGACCATATTCCAATTACTCTGTTTTTGTTTTTTTACAAAATGATTAATATTTGTGTTTTTTTACTTTACAGCTTTTGTTTGATAGATATTGAGTCTCATTGAGTTCTCATCTTTCTTTCAGATTCTGAATATTCCTATTACAGCTTAATATTAAAAAAAGCTGGCCAGTTTCTATCCGACCTGCAAGTCAGTTTGCTGAAATATGCATTTTCTATAAGAGCATATTCTCCCACCGTGCAGATGTTCCAACAGGTACTGTGTGTACTTTATCACTTCTTATTGTGGAAATTATCTTGTATAAAACAAGTCATGTTTAATAGATTCAAGGAGATGGGTCTAGGGTTGGGATTCAGATCTTTAAAGGGGTTGTCTGAGATTTAATGACTTTGTGTTAATGCTTGTTGTACTTTAACTTTAAACACGCCCAGTTGTACTTTAGAAAGGCTCTTTTGCATAAATATAAAAATGGTCATAACTTGGCCAAAAATGCTCGTTTTTAAAAAAACAAAACGTTACTCTTATCTACATTGCAGCGCCGATCTGCTGCAATAGGAGATAGGGGTTGCAAAATCTGGTGACAGAGCCTCTTTAAGGAGCCCTGACCAAGTATTGAGGGCATATACTGTACATACTTTTCAGTAGGCCAACATTTCTGTATTAAAAATGTTTGAAATTGGGCTTATTTAATATTCTATTTTTCCTAGACTAAATTTTGGGTTTTCATCAACTGTTCGCCATAATCCTCAACATTAAAATAAAAAAAATCCTGGAAACCGCTCTGTGTAATGAATCTATATAATGAGTTTCACTTTTTGAATTTAATTACTGAAATTAAATTAACTTTTTGATATTCTAATTCATTGAGAAGGACTAGTACATATACTGTGAATACAGTCTCCGAAACAAGTGGTTTCAAACTGGATAGTTGATTAGCAGATATGTGGTAAATCTACCTGATCGACTAACAATGTTCATGGTTTTATTTTATTGTTACCTGAAAAGATAATATTTCAAAAATTGAGACTACCTGCAACTTGGCGGTGTAGTGTAATGCTGGGTGTTTTATAGATCCGTACTGCATCGTAACTATGCAAGTGTGTTTCTATAGTCTTTACGTTTTATTGAGCCTTTGTGATTGAATCTGGTAACCCATTTATTAAATATCTGGATACACATACTCCAGCAAGAATTAATCTGTTATGAAACATAAACTTTACTGCTCAGTATGTGCAAGAACAGTTTTGATCAATACTTCAAAGCAAGCTCCTAGGAAAAGGACTGTGGTAAAATTAACTCTGGACAAAATACGTGGCATGACACATCTTACATGCTGTTCTTTAAAACCTTTTCTGACTTACCTTCTTTAGTTTTATTGTATTTTTATAGTTTTATTTCGTAAAGTGAATTCCAATGCTTATCTAAAATGAGTCAGATCTTTCCTTGTTAGCAAGTCTGTCATTATTGAACATGGCTCCATGTGTTTGATAGTCCATGCAGAGGCGGCAAGTCCTGTCTTCCGATTTAATAAAATTAATTAGGGGTGTGTCCTTGTCTCCTCCTATTGTCCATATGTAGTGGAGTGCAGTTTAGAACAGCCATCTTTTCATATAAACCGGTGCCATCAAGTAGTGTTCCAACTGCATATAGACACTAGATCAAGACAAAGATGCAGTGATTTTACTTACCTGTGCACCATGGACCGAAATGGACTATAAGGCTGAGTTTACACATGGCTAATGTACCGCATGCTTTACCATGGTCTCACTCATTGCGTTGCAAATGTTGAAATCTGTGGTCAAAATCCGCAACAAATCTGCTGAATAATTGACATTGTTGTGGATCTGAAGATCTGCAGAATGCACTGAATTCAATGCAATTTTTTTTCGCTCCATGTGAATGGGGTTTTGTGAAAAGTGTAAAAGAAAAACGGTTTGGGAAAAATATAAAAAACAGATGCGTATAAGAAAAAAAAATCGCCCTTTTTCTCAAAGCTTTTATTTTGTAAAAAAAAACAACAAAAAACTATACATAAAGTAATCGCAGTATTAATGCCACATGGTGAACTGCGTGAAAAAATAAATAAATGAAGAAATAATGCCAAAATTGCTGTTTTTTTAAATCCTCCCGCCTCCAAAAAAAACTGAATGAAAAGTGCTAAGAAAAAATAAAAAAAATAGTCTGTACCCCAAAAGGGTACCAACAAAACTACTACTCATCCTGCAAAAAGCAAGTCCTAATAGAGCTCCGTAGACGGAAAAATAAAAATGTTAGGGGTCTTTGGATGTAAAAGTAGAAAAACCGTAAAAAAAGAACAAAATAAAACATATAAAGACTTATGCCAAGTTTGTTGAAACGACGATGCCTATCTTAGGCAACCTCCATATTATGGGGTTCTTAGCTGTATGGAAATCTACGTGCCCTACAGGTTTTTTTTTTTTTTAATGTCGGATTAAGGCTTTGCTGTGTGCATCAGACCTAAAAGTCTTAACAGTATTGTTAAAAGCAAGACCGTGAAGAAAGCTTATTCCATAAGTTTATACCTACTGTAGTACAATAAACTAACCAAGACCTCACACCAAAGCTAATCAATAAGCAATTCTAATCAAGTAATACATGATCATTTAGAACGTTTCAAGTGCAATTAAAGCATCTTGTTTGTCTAATTATTAACATTTTAGATTGCGGCTGATGAGCCTCCCCCAGAAGGTTGCAGCGCATTTGCCTCTATCCATGGGAAACACACCTGCAAAGCAAGTCAGATTAAAAATCTCCTGAAGGAATCACTGGATAGGTAAACTTCCTGTTTACTTCTCTGTAGTACTGTGTGATCAGTGTGTATGGTTCACAATGAAATAAAAATCTATGTAACTTTTTTGTTTAGGTCAAGACCTTACTTGTATAAAGGAGATCATATCTTCCCTACTCTTTCCAAGACCGCTCCAGTTGTTGTTTTGTATGCAGAAATTGGTACAAAATCATTTGCCACCTTTCATAAAACATTGGTTGAAAAAGCAGAAAAAGAGGAGATCATTTATGTTCTACGACATTACATACAGGTATGCCAGCATTTCAATATGATTTTGAATTTGTATAATATAAGGTAATGTCTGTTTTGATTTTTAATCCAGACTAATAAGAGTGGCAATGGTATCTGTGTAACAGAAGAATTGGGATAAGTGGAATAGCTGACCAAATCAGGATTTCGACAGAGCATCAAATTATCTTTGCTTACAAAATACACTTGGCTCTAGAAAAAGCTGCCACACCTATTTCCCTTATGACATCGGTATCTCCATGTACTGTACACGCACTGTATATCTTTGTATAATAAAACACTTTTTTCCCCTCAAGTAAAACATGGCTGGACAATGATACTTTCCAGTTAGATCCAGCAGTCACATTTTCACTTTAGAAAACACAGCAGCTCATAGTGGCTTCCATGTCAACCAACTCAATCTTTCTGTTCAACTTTACTTTGCCTCTCTTATACTCTTACTATTTTCCCTGTCATTCAAGAGATGGAGAGCCCCACATCTTCACTTGTTGTTCAATAAGCCTTTAGCCCTTTAAAGCCATCTGCCGTACATGTACGGATATGCTCTACAACAATAAGGTGCGGGCTCAGGACCGGAGCCCGCACCGTACGTGGCGGTTGCCAGTTGTTTTATAGAGCCGACACCCGACTGCAATGGCCGAAATCTCAGATAACATCGGCCCCCGACAGTTTAACCCCTCAGATGCCTTGGTCAGTAGCTCAGGGATTAGACAGAGCTCACCCTGTCCTCTAATTATCATCCCCCCCCCCCCCCAGTGATTTCATCCTAGTGAAGGTTTCCAGGTCTGCCTTCTGTGTTTGATTATACAAAAGGGAGGGCTTCACAGTAGAGCATAAAAAAGTCAATACACTGCAATACATTAACCTGAACGCCATAGGGGGAAAAAAAAAATCACAATGCCAGAATTGCTGTTTTTTGGTCACCTTGCTTCCCAAAATAATGGAATAAAAAGTTGCGTATACCCCAAAGTGGAACCAATAAAAACTACAACTCACCCGGCAAAAAAACAAGCCCTCACACGACCCCTTCGACGGAATAAAAAAAAAGTTACGAGTCTCGGAATATGGCAACACGAAAGTAGTAAAACGTTTGTAAAATATATAATTGTGGTATGACTGTAATCCTACTGACCTGCAGAATACACTGTGAACGCCATAAAAAGAAAATTTAAATAACAATGTAGAAATTGCTCTTTTTCCACCCCACAAAGAATTTTTCAATACATTATGATATATTAAATGGTGCCAATAAAAACTACAACTCGCCCCATGAAAAAATAAGCCCTCATATGGCTATGGCAACAGAAAAAATAAAATTTGTAGGTCTTGGAAGAAGGAAAGCAAAAAACAAACTATAAATTGATTGGCCTGGTCCTTCAGGGGTTAAAGGGTTTCAATAGTTTCCCAACTATTTCCTTATCTCCCGGGTATGTTAAAGGAAATGTATCATCAAAAATGACATCCTTTTAAATAAGGTCTTTATTCTAAACATATTTTTGGTAGTTTTCAGTTTTTTTGATATCCTCATAAAAAAAATCATTAAATATTCCAGTTTTCACACTGCTCACTAGAGCACACAAAATATGCTGAAGTTTTTCTGTAGCTCACTTGTCAGTTTTGCTGAATAGACTGGGACAGAAAGAGCAGAGCTCTCATTATCATTAGAGGGTGGGCAGGTTACTGACCGCTCTGTTGTACTGCTGGAGGCCTAGATAAGGCAAGCAAGTAACACTAAAAACTCTGTATGCATCTATCTTTTTACTTTCGAGACTGTAATAATCTATGATGTTACTCTGTCAATTAAGTCCCATTTATATCAGCTGCCATAAAGCGCACACACCCTGCTGAACCGACTACACAGGAAGTACAGGAAGGGTATATTTCCAATATGGATGGCCCCAGGAACATTAAAAATAAAACCAAACCTCTCTTCTATAGACTTAAATCAAATTAATTCAACTAAAATACAAAATACATGAGACATCCTCTGTAAAGCGTGACCACGCATGCGCCGCCACTTCTCAACTGTTTTTGGTATAGTTATGGGTCCCACTGGTCAGGCCCCCGAACAATCAGACATTTTATGGCATATAAATTAAAATGTTTTAAGTCTGAAAAACTCTAACTGACCAAATGTACAATAATGGTAAATGGTGTTAGGTACCTCAATCACCACTCAATTTTAAGAGCAAAAAATCTTATTTTCTGGGATATTTCTTTAAAGGAAAAAGAAAATGAAGCTGCTTCATGTTTTGTCCTGCTTGTGGAATTCAGATTCGCCTGTCATTTCAAAATGTGTTCCTGCTTAGCCGAGAATTAGGGTATGCTCACACGGCCTATTTTCGACCGTTTTTCGGAAAAACGGCTGCAAATAAGGGGGATGAACGCCTCCAAACATCTGCCCATTGATTTCAATGGAAAAAACGTTGTTTCGTTCCCACAGGGCATTTTTTTACGCGCTGTTTCTAAAAATAGCGCATTAAAAAAAACGCCCCCGCAAAAGAGAAGTGCATGTCACTTCTTGAGCCGGTTTTCATTGTCTCAATAGAGAAACCGCTCCAAAAACAGACGAAAAATATGCATTAAAAAAATGCCTGATGCATAAAAAACGGCTGTAAATCAGTCGGTTTTCCTTGAAAACCGCTCCAGTATTTTACAGCTGTTTTTTGTTAAGCGTGTGAACATACCCTCAGTGTGACATATAATAGAATAAATACATTTTAATGTTAATTGAAAATACCTACCGGAAAGTGGCATTAAATGAGAATGTGTGATCAGTTTTATTATAAGCTTTTACAATTTTTATAAAGAGCCAGTACACTGATTTTAAAAGTTTGGCCAATTGGTTCACTTATTTTTTTAATTGAACAAAATACAGGTATTTATAATTCTATATTCACTTTACAGATATTTATTATATGTAGGCTTTACATTTACTCATAATCCTTATAATACTGGTTCATTTGTGCCTATTGAGTCTTATCAAACATGGTAATGCAGACTAACATGCAATATTTTGTTAAAAGGGGTTGTCAAATTAAAAAAAAAAAAAAAACAAAACACTTTTGTACCCTGTTATGGAGTACTGAGTTAATAGTAGGGAATCCCAGATCAGTATTATCATCTATTTGCCAGAACAGAGAGTGGCTACAAGGTGTGTCTCCTGCTGTTGAGGACCCAACACGTCTATGCCTTACGTGAACAGTCCATTGATTAGCGTAATCTCTTATTTCCTCAACACTATCCAATGATTTGTGATTTATTTATTTTTCTTCATAAATTACACCCACCCACAATGACCAAACTTCATCCCTCTCCTTTAACTTTGTTCTTCTATTCTAGAAACCAAGTAATAGGAAAATGAACCTGTCTGGCTATGGGGTTGAACTTGCTATAAAAGACACAGAGTATAAGGCAATGGATGATACTCAAGTTGAAGGTACTTTGGATATACAGTATATAAAAAACATGATGAAAATTTATATAACATGATTCTGACATGGATAATGCATTTATCTTTTTTTTTATTTTCTTGTTAGTGGAGGTATGTGTTATGGTCCTATAACTGGTTACGAGTTGGTCATGGTTAGTTGTGATTTCATAATGTTCTGACTTTAAGGAAGATTTACACCTAAATTTTATTTGCCAAAAATCTGATTGGAGAGACAGAAAGCCTACTTGCCTCTCCTCTGTTCTTTGTTCCAACGATTTAGGTATCCCAAGACAAGCTGGTTGCTAAGCCATGTTTCCTATGTAAACTATGTAAAAGGCTATGTAAACCTTTTGTTTTGTTATAAGCAACTTTTTATTAAAAAAAATGTTTTTACTTTTTTAGATACAGCCACAGCTTCTATGTATCCTGGATACATGGAAGCTGTATCTTGTGCTCAAAACCAATGTAACTTAGATGTGATCGATAACAGGTGGACCCTGTGTGTCAGAGACACACAGGGCACGCTGTCACTGAAGCAGTCAGTCTCTCTGCCCTGACGGCTTTGCGTTTGAGTTCTAGATACAGCTTCTATGTATCCAGGACACAGCTGTATCTCAAAAAGTAAAAAAAAATAATTAAAGAAACAATTAAAAAGTTGTTTAAAATGCCATGATAAATCATTATGTATCATGGCATTTTTTTATTTTGGCATTATATTTTCAATGTGGCCTTTGAAGCCACATTGAAAATTAGGGTTGCACAATGCATCGAAACTTCGATACCATGCACCTTCAAACGGCTCAATACCGTTATTTCATGTATTTCGATACTAAGCTGTGCGGCCGCACAGCTAAGTATAGTAACACATGAATTTATGAGAGCGAGTCTGTGGCTGTGTGATACAGCCATTGGCCCACTACAGAGTCCTGACAAGTTTGTGCGCAGTCAGCTTGATGTGATGCGACCGGCTCTGCACTAATGAGTGCCGACACTGAAGAGAGAATATGGCGGGCGCAGTGCAAAACACCCCCATGTTCTGTCTTCAGTGCCTGCGCCGCCGCTCATTAGTGCAGCGCCAGCCGCATCACCTCAGACTGAATGCGCGCGCGCACTTATTGTCAGGAGCGGGCCAATTGCTGTATTACACAACCGCAGCCCCGCTCTAACTACGGAGATATGAGAAATTTCTCCTCACCGCCGCTATTCCCCCTGAATGCTGCAATTAAAGCTGACCGCAGCATTCAAGGGGTAAATGAGAAGTGACGCGATCGAGGGACATACCATATATGGGCAGACAGCCCATGGTCCATTGAAGGACACCATGGCTGTCTGACCAGATTTCCTGTTAGGGCATACTTAATACACAGGCAGTTGTTAGGACATACCTATCAGTACACAGGCTAATGTACTGGCATATAGATATATGCCAGTACATTAAAGTTTAAAAATAAAAAAGTAAATAAAGTAATGTTAAATGAAAAAAAACAATACACACATTTTTACAATAAACATTAAAATAAAGTTCTCAATACATTAAAATATACACATTCGTTATAAAATAAAAACTGCTTTCTTTCACTTAATTTGAGGCACAGGGTGTGATGAATTTTGAACCTCCATGTGCCTTACATTAATACTAATTAACACCATCATGTACCTCACACATTAACTCAATGTTGTCCATTACGACTGAGGAACAAGATGGGGTTAATTACTATTAATGTGAGGCATATGGAGGTTCAAAATTCATCACACTACGTGCCTCACATCAGAAAATGGAAGAACTTTTTTTTTTTTTTTTTTTTATTGTTGCCAAAGTATCGTTTTGGTATCGAGTATCGCAATACTACACGAAGTATCGGTATCGAAGTCCAAATTCCGGTATCGAGACAACCCTATTGAAAATACTGGGGTTCTTAGGCTGTGGATTCCTAGCAAACCAACAAAAAACATTACTATAACATAATATTAAAGGAGATCTCTAATTTAGAAGTGTTATATTAAATAATTTATTATGGAATTTATAGATGGGTTTCTTCCCATTCAGGGCTGTTCTCTACTAGCCAGACAAGAGATATGCTCCAAAAAGTCTTACTCTCTCTCTGGAGGTCCCAGACTGACCATGCATTACGTGGACTGCCCATTGATTTTATGTGGATCAGTCAGATATTTATGCTAGCTTTTCTGTGGGCAGCATAAACAAGGGGCAGAGACTGATTTCTTTCCTTCATCCATGACAGCACCAAGTGTGGATCTACCTTCTAAGACCGGAAACTTTGTTTAAAGTACTTGGAGGGTAATTATCTTCCAGGAGATCCAGACTCTAAGTTCTCTGCTTAGGAAACGTCTGGAGTGTCTTGTTTTCTTTTCTTTCATGCTGCAGACCAGGAGCAGAGACTACAGGAGTGGCCGCATCTGGTGCAATTTCGGTTGGAAGTAGGAACGCCGGTTGGTGCATGTGTACTTGTCGTGCGCGAGTAATCTACGTCACCTTCAGCATTAAGCAGTTTTGGAGTATTTGGAACCTATACTTTCGGCATGCGGCCAGCGCATCAAGTATGAGCTTAAGTATATTTATGTATTCACGCTCTCGTGCCCTCCAGCAGCTGATTGACACTTTTCTCTCGATCTTCTGCATAGGGAGAAATATATCATTTGGAGGCGAGGGAAAAATGAATATATGAATATACTTGGACTCATACTTGAGTTGCTGGCTGCATGCCAAAAGTATAAGTTCTGAATACTACTGAACTACTGAACATTATTTAAGTATTTTTGGCGTAATTTTGGAATTTGCACCATCTCCCTGTGTGCGCCCTGTGGCCACGAAGTGCTGGTTAGCGACCACCATGGCTGATCAGCATCAGTGTTTTTTTCCACAGGTTCTTTTCTGGTATTTTTGCTTTTCCTTTTTTCACCCACACCAATTACCTGTATCAGTCCTGCGACCGCTGATCAGTGACCGTCATCAATAATGGGCATCTGTGCAAAATTTTTGGTTGAGGGTTTTTTTTTTTTTGTAATTTTTTTTTTCCATTTATCAATTTGCACCGTCCGCCTGTGTGCACCCTGCGGCCACAGGGTGCTGATTAGTTATTAGCATCTGTGGTAATTTGTTGACGCACGTTTTTTTTGTCTATTTTATATATTTTTTTTTTACCTGCACCTTTCCGTTGTGTGCGTCCTGCGCTGAGTGTTGATCAGTGACTCACATCACTGATCAGCATCTTTTCTGATGCAGGTGTTTTTTTTTCTTTCTAAAACCGTACAAAAGAACAAATATAACAGTAGTTAGGTGTAGGTAGGGAGTTAGGGTAACGCACCCTAGCATTATAAATGTTAATTTAGTTTTATGTGTGTGTGTGTATGTATATGTGTGTGTATATATATATATATATATATATATATATATATATATATATATATATTCTAGCTAAATTTTTCTGCAGATTAAGGCCCCATGCACGCGACGTAAAAAATCTCCGTAATTGGGGACCGTAATACGGTCTGCAATTACGGACCCATTCAGTTCTATTGGCCATGGACACCTTTCCGTATCACTACGAATAGGTGTCCGTGTCGTATAACTGTACCGTAAAAGATAGGGCATGTTCTTTCTTTTGCGTTTTACGGGCTGTGCACCCATAATATGTATGGGAGAACGGGCCGAATATGCGGGCACGGCTGTGTGCATTAGTATAAATTTACTCTAGTTCACTGTTAGACTACAGTTTTTTTTTTAGTAATATACAGCATCAGTTAGTGTCGGACGTTCAGTTTTTTTTTTTTAACTGACATTTGTACAGTAAATTTTACATAACGTAGATTTAATGTTTTAGTCTAATTTTAGCCTAATTTAGTCTGTTTTTATATTTGCCTTTTTTTTTATTTTTTTTAACTCTTCTAATCTTCTAATATCTGTTCACTACACATATGTTAAAAAAAAAATACACAAACACACCCCCCTGTGTAAAAATAATATTGTATTACACGTGTTAAAATACCCCAGTAATAAATCAAAATGTCTCAATCGTCCAAAGGGATCTATTCAGTCGAGGTGGCATACTGCCTCTGACACTGATGCAACCCACGACAAAGAAGACGAGGAATATGCCCCTCTCCTTTTTTTTTTTTCCCTCCTCCTCCAGTGATGAGGACCCCCCCCCCCCCAAAGGTGCCCCAGGAGAGCAGCTGCGACAACCCCAATGACTGATCTCGTGTGGGATCAATCTGAGGCTGCAGACCTCGCAGAAATTTACTTTTTCAAGGTCTTTTTCTTTGAGGAGTTTGTTAATTTAATGGTAGCCCATCTATCCAACTATTTTTAACCCAAAACTCCACGTCATAATTTCTTAGGTGGAACCCCGTAGATACAGGGGAGATTATGACATTTTGGGGCCTTTGTGCTGCATATGGGGCTAGTGAAGCCGGAGATTAGGCAATACTGGAGTGCGGATATTTTGTACAACACTACAATTTACCGCATGGCCATGACACACACTCTCTTTGAAGCGATTTTAAATTTTTTGCATTGTAATCATAACTCACAGTGCCCGCCCCAGGACAACCCCACATTTGACCATCCATTTTAAATCAGGCCAATCATTGAACATTTCAGAACCAAATTCTTACATGTGTACACTCCTGATAAATATGTTTCCATAGAAGAGTCCCTTGTTCATTTTAAATGGAGGCTTAAATTCCACCAATACCTGTTTAATAAGAGGGCAAGGTATGGAATTAAATTGTACAAACTGTGAGAGTACCTCCGGGTATACACACAGGTTTAGGGTTTACGAAGGGAGGGACTTTATTATTGAACCCCGAGAATGTCCCCCGTCCTGGGGGTTAGTGGGAAAATAGTGTTATCACCTTTTATGTGGATAAATTCTACACCAGCATCCCACTATTTAGGTGCCTTTTTGCCAGAAGTACTGCATGTGGTACTGTGCGCAAAAATCAGAGAGGCCTCCCTAAAACACTGCTTAGCCAAAGCCTCAGAAGGGTTGAGAGCAGTGAACTATGTAGCGAAAACATTTTGTTCGTAAAATATAAGGACAAGAGGGATGTCCTTATATTGACCACAATTCAGCGGCAGTACCCCTGTCCCTGAACGAGGTACAACCACAGTGACCCACAAGACAGATTTCATCCTGGGCTAGAATAAGTACATGGCCGGAGTTGATCTCTCTGATCAAGTACTGAAGCCGCGAAGTGCTCTGCGGAAAACAAAGGTGTGGTACAAAAAGCTGGACGTGCACATTGTACAGATGGCAATGTATAATGCTTACGTGCTTACCCAATGTGCAGGCCAGACTGGGACGTTCCTTAATTTTCAAGAGGTGGTTATTAAGGCACTTCTATTTCAGAACCAGGCAGGGGAAGGCTTAAGCACTGGCCTTCCCAGTATTGTCCACGTGTTGTATGAAGGCAACATTTCCCCAATGAAGTACCTCAAACTGCAAAGAATGGAGGGACACAAAAAAGGTGCAGTGTGTTCCAAAAGGGGAATTAGAAAGAACACTATTTACCACTGTAAAACCTGCCCCAAATAACCAGGCCTGTGAATCAAGGATTGCTTCAAGCGTACCACACATCCATAAATTAGCAATTTCATCCTTCACTTACCCCTTCATTATACCAAAAGTGACATTGCGTCCACTCACAAATCCTAGCTCCAAAAGCCAAATGGCACTTCTGAGCCCTGCCCTGTGTCCAAACAGTAGTTTATGATCCCTTTTAGAGTATTTCTGTACTTGGGAGAAATTGCTTTAAAATATGTGGGGTACTTTTTCTCCTTTTAATCTTTAAGGTATTACTTGTGGTAATTCATTTTTTTAAGCGCAAACTATGTTTTATTGGAAAAAAAATTAGATTTTCATGGACTACTTCCAATAATTTCTGCAAAAAACCTGTGGGGTAAAAATGCTCACTATACCCCCTAGATAATTTCCTTGAGGGGTGTAGTTTTCCAAATGGGGGCCTCTGCAGTCCATTCCTGCTAAATTTGAGCTCCAAATGGCGCTCCTTCCTTTAGTTTATGACCATGAGAATATATATATATATATATATATATATACATACATACATACATACATACTGTTGCAGCTCTGTAACAATTGGTCTTCTTCTCTCTCTGTCAGCCTGGATCGCTGTGAGGGGAGAGTGAGGAGGTCTATAAGGTTATATTCACACGACAGTGGAAAAAAAAAGGCAGTTAAAAACAGATCAACTGTCCGTTTTGCTTCAGGACTCCAAATTTTCATCCATTTTCAGTCCGTCTGGAATTTATATCGGCCATTTGTCATCCGTCTTTCATGGCCGTTAAAAAAAAAAAAAACCTGATGAATTTAATTAGTCAGGGTATTTTTTGTCCCAACCCCCTGAAAACACCACAGTCCCATGTAGATAATGCCGCAATGCCCCTGTAGATAATGAAACTGTGCCAACTCTAGATAGTGCCACACACAGTGCCATGTAGATAGTGCCAGTATCCCCTGTAGATAGTACCCATATAGTGCCACAGTGCGCGTGTAGATAGCACTACACTTCCCCCTGTAGATAGTGCCACTGGGGGCTCCCTCTAGGAGCAGATTCCACGGCCAGAGCCAGGGGCGTAGCTAAAGGCTCATGGGCCCCGATGCAAAAGTTCTTATTGGGCCCCCCACCGCAAACTTCTCATGGCCGACGGCCCGCAGCTTTCAGCTGCATCGCTGGGTCTCCTAAGTGACCCAACAATGCAGCACTAGCAGCCGGGGGCGTCACTAAGGACTTAAAATGTCAGGGGAAATAACCCCAATACATATGTGTCTGCCCAAAAAGATTGTATGTGTGTATAGGAGATAACCTATCTATAGCACTACAACCCTATAAACTATGGATAGGATTAGATACATTGGCTCAGCAGACAGTATCACACATGATAGGATTAGATACAGTGGCTGAGCAGACAGTATCACCCATGATAGGATTAGATACAGTGGCTCAGCAGACAGTATCACACATTATAGGATTAGATACAGTGGCTCAGAAGGCAGTATCACATATGATAGGATTAGATACAGTGGCCCAACAGAAAGTATCACACATTATAGGATTAGATATAGGGCCCAGCTCGCTGACATTGTGGCTCCAGCGCTGGACCCAGGAAAGGTAAGAATAATAATTTTGCTTCTTTATGTGTTTTTTTACATGTTCGGTTGTTGGACTGCGTCGGATTCGAGGACTACTTCAATGACGGCGTTTTTTTATTCTCAATAAAATGGTTAACGGGGGTTGTGTTTTTTTATTTCAATAAAATATTTTTTCTATGTGCTTGTATCTTTTTAAACTTTATTATCACCGCCTTAGTAATGGCCGCTGGCTGATTGACAACCTCCATTACTAAGGCGGGGCTTAATGTTAGCCGGTGCAGAGGCCAACACTAACCCCCATTATTACCCCGGTACCCACCGCCAACAGGGGTACTGGGAAGAGCCGGGTACGAACCAGTACCCGTCCATCTGTAGTGACGGGCAGGCACCGGGGCGGCCGCAGGCTGGTAGTATTAGGCTGGGGAAGGCCAAAAACAGTGGCATCTACCACCCTGGTAATGCTGCCTGCTGCTGTGTTGTATCTGGCTGGTTATGAAAATTGGGGGGGACCCCACATCGTTCTTCAAAATTATTATTTTTTTTTTTTTTTAAATGACGTGGGGTCCCCCCCATTTTTCATAACCAGCCAGATACAATAAAGCAGCAGCAGCCTAGCATTACCAGGGTGGGAAGGGCCACTGTTTTTGGCCTTTCCCCTCCTGATAATACCAGCCTGCGGCCACCCCAGTGACCGACCATCACTACAGATGGTCAAGTACTGGATGGTACCCGGCTCTTCCCAGCACCCCTGGTGGCGGTGGGTACCGGGTTAATAAAGGGGATTAGTGTTAGCCGCTGCACCGGCTAACACTAAGCCCCGCCTTAGCAATGGACGCTGTCAAGCAGCCGGCGGCCATTACTAAGGCGGTAGTAATATAGTTTAAAAAAACACAAAGACATAGAAAAAATATTTTATTGAAATAAAAAAAAACCCACACAACCCTCATTAACCATTTTATTGATAATAAAAAAAAAAAAAAAGCCGTCATCGAAGTAGTCCTGGAATCCGACGTAGTCCAATGACTGAACCTGTAAGAAAACACACAAAAAAAACCGATTAGTAACACATGTGTTAGGCTTAGATACAGGGCCCATGTGTGATACAGTCTGTGGGACCCTGTATCTGAGCCTATCACAAGGTAGGCTTAGATACAGGGTCCAGCAGACTGTAATCTTATACAGTATAAGATTATCTAAACCTACAGTGTGGCAGGCTTATATACAGGGCCCATCAGACAGGATCACCCATGGGCCATGTATCTAAGCCTACCATGTGATTGGCTTAGATAAAGGGCCCAGCAGACAGCATCACACAATCTGTGATCCTGTCTCATGGGCCCTCTAAGCCTGCTACATCGTAGGCTTAAATGGGTTGTGCAGTCCCTAAACATTGATGGCCTATCCTTAGGGTAGGCCATCAATAGCTGATGTGTCGGGGTCCGTCTCCCGGGACCCGCCAATCATCTGTTTTGAAGGGGCCGCAGCACTCGTACGAGAGCTGCTTCCCCTTCATTTCACTACTCGCTCACACTGTGAATCGCCAACACCGATTCACAGTGTGACCGGAATGAAGTGACCCGAATGAAGGGGAGCTGCTCTCGTACGAGTGCTGCGGCCCCTTCAAAACAGCTGATTGGCGGGTCCCGGGAGTCGGACCCCGACAGTCAGGGCTACTAATCTAATCTAATCTAAGCTTCCTCTTCTGCCACGGCGGTAGTTCTGCATAGCGCTGTGACGTCATGCGCTGCGCACAGCGCTTGACGTCAGGACCTCCGCTGCGATCCGGAACCAGGAAGGTAAGTACAGTCTGTTACTATAGTAACAGGGGCCTGCGGCCCGAGTTACTATAGTAACTTTTTATTGACGTGGTGCGGGGGGCTGTGGGCCCCCCTGGCTTCGGGGATCGCAATTGCGACCGCTGCGACCCCTATAGCTACTCCAGTGGATAGAGAGATAGATATGAGAGAGATAGATATGAGAGAGATAGATATGAGAGAGATAGATATGAGAGAGATAGATATGAGAGAGATAGATATGAGAGAGATAGATATGAGAGAGAGAGAGATATGAGAGAGAGATATGAGAGAGAGAGAGAGAGATATGAGAGAGAGAGAGAGAGAGATGAGAGAGATATGAGAGAGAGAGAGATATGAGAGAGAGAGAGATATGAGAGAGAGAGAGATATGAGAGAGAGAGAGATATGAGAGAGAGAGAGATATGAGAGAGAGAGAGATATGAGAGAGAGAGAGATATGAGAGAGAGAGAGATATGAGAGAGAGAGAGATATGAGAGAGAGAGATATGAGAGAGAGAGATATGAGAGAGAGAGATATGAGAGAGAGAGATATGAGAGAGAGAGATATGAGAGAGATATGAGAGAGAGAGAGAGATATGAGAGAGAGATATGAGAGAGAGATATGAGAGAGAGATATGAGAGAGAGATATGAGAGAGAGATATGAGAGAGAGATAGAGATATGAGAGAGAGAGAGGGTTATGAGAGAGAGAGGGTTATGAGAGAGAGAGGGATATGAGAGAGAGAGAGATGGATATGAGAGAGATAGATAGATAGATTATACTTAGTCTGTTATACTAAACAGTCAGCCCTGAAGCGTGACTGCTCAGCATGACAGACATACACAGTGAAGGGGTTAATAGCTGCCTTACTAGCAGTTACTTGCATACATCGGGTGTGGGGTCAGAGAGCAGCAGGAGTCAGGATTCCTGGGAGGAGACAGCATACACACGATCTTCTTGATGTGGCCATTCCTTTCCCTCTGCACAGGCCACGAGGAAGAGGGAAACAGCTAGAAGCGAGCTGATTGGCTGGACAGCACAGTGGGCGGGCAAGATTCTTCCCCCTCCGTGCAATGACCATTTCACCGCCGAGCTGCCACCAATGCTTTAAAATACATTGCTGGGTCTCTTTTCTACCCCAGCAGGGACCCAGCAATGCAGAGGAATCATTACAGCACTACTGTGCTACTGTGGTGAGGGGGGCCTGCGGGCCCCCCCTAGCTGGGGGCCCGGTCGCAGTTGCGGCCGCTGCGACCCCTATAGCTACGCCACTGGCCAGAGCATTGCCGATGCCCTTAAATACACTGCCCATATATGGAGGGCTCCCTGTAGTAATGGAATCCCTCACTCCGGGATTGCTTTACTTATAACAAAGGCCAATCAAATGTGTAGTTACATTATGTCATTTCACTATTTATATACATGAACATTCCTAGTGCTTATACTGACTGGCTGGTATCTGGTCAGGGCAGCTGCATTCAGGTCTAGTTCTTGATCCAAGTTTATATCTCGATAATAGTTTTTATATGATATTAGCTAATCCCAGTTTTATTTACATTTGTTGTTTGTGTGATCAGGTTTTTTTTTCCAATTAATATAATAACGAATATAATGTATTTAAAATTTAAATTCTGTATTCTGCAAACCTGTCAGCAGACTACAATTTGTTTGTCAGAGAAGGCCTGTAATCTATTGATAATAGGAAAGATGGGTGTCTGAATTTTTCAGATGTTCCTGTTCTATAATCCAAAATGCTGTTACTAGCTCTCATAATAAGATTATACTGGGAATTTCTGCCGTTTCCTAAGGGTATGTGCACACGATAACTACATTTACGTCTGAAATTACGGAGCTGTTTTCAGGAGAAAACCGCTCCTGAATTTCAGACGTAAATGCATGTACTGGCGTTTTTCGCCGTGTCTTTTACGGATGTAATTTGGAGCTGTTCATTTGAAGTCAATGAAAAACTGCTCCAATTGTGTCCCAAGAAGTGTCCTGCACTTCTTTTGACGAGGCTGTAATTTTACGCGCCGTCCTTTTGACAGCGACGCGTAAAATGACAGGTCGTCGGCACAGTACATCGTGAAGCCCATTGAAAGTAATGGGCAGATGTTTGCCAATGTATTGGAGCCATTTTTTCAGACGTAATTCGAGCCGTAAAACGCCACCATTACGTCTGAAAATAGGTTGTGTGAACCCAGCCTAAATGATAAAAACAAAGTGGCTATGGTATTAGTAAAGCGAGGTTATGATGTACCAAACCTTTATTAAACCGTATGCAGAATAATGTCTTGAGCCTACATTAACTATTAGGGTATGTTCACACGGAGGAATTTTGCGGTGGATTCCGCTGCAAAATTCCACCTCCCATTAATTTCAATGGGAGTCGGATGCTTAATTTTCCCGCTAGCTGATTATTTCAGCTTTCGGGGAAAAAAAGCATCCCGCTCGATCTTCAGGCGGATTCTGCCTGAACCTCCCATTGATGTCAATGTGAGGGAGGGCAGGAATAGTTCCGCGGCGCATTTTGAGGCTGGGTCCGCCACGCAAAATCCGCCGTGTGAAATACCTTAAGGCTGGGTTCACACAGAGTTTTTTGGTGTGGAAACCGCTCCGTAAAACTCACAAAAAAACCGCCTGAAAATGCCTCCCATTGATTTCAAACCGGCTCGCAGGAGAAAGAAGGGACATGCCCTATCTTCAAGCGATTACGCCTCTGACTTCCTATTGACATCAATGGGAGGCAGAGAAAGCGTATTTTGCGGCGTTTTATGCCCGCGGCGCGCAATGGCCGAGGATGAAAAACGCCGCCAAAATCGGCGTGCAGGCAGAGGAAAATCTGCATCAAACTTCCAAACTGAATTTTGAGGCAGCTTTTCCGCCTGCAAAAAACTCAGTGTGAACTAGTGTATTGTTAACTAGCAATATTTATTTCAAGATCAAAAACCACTGACTGGATATAAAGCGTATTTACTGCATAAAAAGTTTGTATCAATTCCTCTTTATTTTCAACATATCCGCTTGCTGAAAACATATACAGACCTAACGCATTTCACAGGTGAGAGTCCTACCACTGCATTCAGTCTGGAGAATCCTCCACGAGTTAAAGGAGTTGTCCAGGCAGGGGGCTATCCACAGGACAGGTCATCAGTTTGTAATCGATGGGGGTCCGACACCTGGACTCCACAACGATCAGCTGCCTCCGGTATCAGAAGTTATGCAGTGGTCGGTGCCGGAAGCAGATGGCTCCGGTCATAGTATAGCGGCCGTACTGCAGCTCTGCTCCTACTTAAGTGATTAGGTGCAGAGCTGCAGTAACCCAGCACCACCACTATATAATGTAGCAAACTATCAGGACAGGAGAGAGATTTGTCCTGCTGTGTTCACAGAGCATTATCTGGATTAGAAACCATTGTAGCAGTCTATCAGGGTTGAGACGTAATAGGTTTGTACAGGTTTACAGGAAAGATCTTAAAATCGGTGTAGAATTGAAACGTTTAAGTATGTTAGAAAGTTGCAGAAATTTTTGTTCTACAATAATTAAGCTTTATGAATAGAAACCTGGAAACCTCCAATATATTAGCCCGTTAGTGACCGCCAATACGCCTTTTCACGGCGGCCACTAATGGTCTTTATTCTGATGCATACGCCTTTTCATTCCGCTGCATCAGAATAAATAAACAGACCAGGGAGCCATTAAATCTGCCTGCTCTCAGCTACCAGAGGTAGCTGAGGGCTGGGGGCATCCCTGCTTTAACGGGTGAGATAGATATCAGTATTGATCTCACCCGTTTAAGCCCTCAGATGCGGCGCTCAATAGCGAGCGCCGCATCTGAGTGGTTTTGGAGAGAGGGAGGGAGCTCCCTCACTTATCGCATCGGCACCTGACAATAAGATCGCCGGGTGTTGTGTCTTCTATGGCAGCCAGGGGCCTAATAAAAGCCCCCAGGTCTGCCTGTAGTGAATGACTGCTAGGCCATGCCAAAAGTATTGCAGTGTATTAAAAAAGCGATCCAATGATCGCATAGTAAAGTCCACTGGTGGGACTAGTAAAAAAAAATGAAAAACCCACTTTTTCCCCTACAAAATGCTTAATTATTAAAAGAAAACCAAAATAAAGCAAGAAAGTTACACACATTTGGTATCGCCGTGTCCGTAACGACCCCAACTATAAAGCTATTACGTTATTTAACCCGCAAGGTGAACGCCGTAAAAAAATGAAATAAAAAATTA
The DNA here is from genome assembly GCF_050947455.1 of Rhinoderma darwinii. Lineage (NCBI taxonomy): Eukaryota > Metazoa > Chordata > Amphibia > Anura > Rhinodermatidae > Rhinoderma > Rhinoderma darwinii. The sequence continues at coordinate 160,272,657 of NC_134688.1, read as the reverse complement.
AATAATTGCTGTTTTCTGTGAATCCTGCCATAATTTTTTCTTTTGCTAAAATGTGATCAAAAAGTCGCATCTACTCCAAAATGGTACCGCAAAAAAAAAGCCCTCATACAGCTGCATCGGCAGAAAAATAAAAAAGTTATGGCTCTTCAAATATGGAGACAAAATCAAATAATTTTGAAAAAAAAAGTGTTTTTACTGTGTAAAAGTAGTAAAACACAAAAAAATCGACACAAATTTGGTATCTTTGCAATCGTAACAACCCGCTGAATAAAGTTATTGTGTTATTTATACCATACGGTAAACAGCGTAGATTTAGGACACAAAAAGAATGGCAATATTTAACGGGGTTTTTTCTATTCCCCCCCCCCCAAAAAGTTAATAAAAGTTCATCAATAAATTATATGTACCCCAAAATGGTGCTATTACAACTTGTCCCTCAAAAAACAAGACCTTATACAGCTATGTCGACGCAAAAATAAAAAAGTCATAACTCTTGGAATGCGACAATGGAAAAACGTAAAAAATAGCTCGGTCTTTAAGGTTTAAATTAGGCTGGTCATTAAGAGGTTAAATTATTTATTTTTTTACACATAGTGGATTTAGCGAATATCTAATCAAAATTGCAAATCCAGTTGTAGGCAAGCTGGGGATAAACCTCGGAGGATGAACAGATAACTGTTTTAACTCTTTATTATGTGTAGGGTCTTCGTATTCTTCACAATACAGTCACTCCTTGCTGTGTTCACCGCCTATTTTGAACAAAGTACCAACAGTTTAAAGAACACAGCTAAGAGTTTCCAGTGAGTATCCGGAGACTGCTGTGTTTATTAGCTTTAATTTGTAAGATTTTAACATTATATGCATATTTTTTTTATACAGAGTCCTTTACTTTTCCATATAGGCTTTATATAAAACGAACAAATGATCAGCTATGCCATTACGTTCAGTCAGTAAGATGGTGACTAAGCACAAGTATTCATATTTTAGAAACACTTGCCATGCCTGTGTATTTTTGTTTTGGGAGTTTCATTGACCTTTCATGTACAGGCAATTTTCAGGTACAGTTTTTCTCTAATAATGTGGTGTGTCCAAAAGTCCTATAGACCAAAACCAAAGATTGCAGTAAATCAGATGTAAATTACTTTCTGCCTCGCAAAGCACTAGATCAAATCGAAATGCTCATGTTTTGTCTACTAGAAGAGAGCAGCCAGCCCTTTGGAAAGGACACAGAAGGACACTGAATTCTTGACACATTAGGCTTCACTGTTACCGTAATTATGTTCACTGTACTTTGTTCTGACAAGTTTCTCCACTCTATGTACAGACATTTCTTCCCAAATGCTAACCTATTGCTACATGATCTTTTCTACATAATCATGTGCATTCTCTCATCCTTAGTATTCATATTCTGTTTAGTGTGTCTGTGCCACGATTCTATGCAGCGCTGCCCTTTTCAGATTGGTAGGCTTTTCTGTGCTCTGCTACCCTCTGGTGAAGCTCTTTAAAACTTTTAATAAGATGTTTTGTTAGCTCAACTATTTAAAAGTCTTGTCTTGTTAAAAATGATTATCTTAGTAGCTGTTTCTCCACCTTGTTTTCAGTATGCTCATTGCTTTGTAACAGAATATGGGCCAACCTGATTGACTTAAAGGTTATGGGCACCATTGCACTGAATTTATTTTATTTTTTCAAGATTAAGCAACTTTGTTGCAACATTGTGCTTCTGTAAACATTGTGCTTCTGTAAACATTGTGCTTCTGTAGAGTCTGTGTAACTCCTTCACATAGCAGGTGACCGCAAATTCTGACATAAATGAAACATTGCACTGCTCCTGGCGGAGGCTGCTTTCTCTGCTCTCTCTACCTTCTCTCAGTGTTAGAGATAGCAGCAGGGAGATGGAGGAGGTTGTACATGGCTGATCAGATTTTTTCCTGGTCAGAGGTGAATACAGCCTTTAAGGGTCTTAGAGGAGTCTGAGGCTTCCCAATTGTATACAGTAATAACGGTCTGTTGGTACTTTGTAACCCATCTGCAAGCTGGTCAGTCATAACGTGGGACATTCTGTAGTGCCCACAATTATTAATGCTTCTACTTTTACTGTTAATTTTTTATTTCTCACTTCTGTTATTTATATTGTTTTCCATTGGCACGAGTTTACCTTGCCCTTCTATAACATTATTTATTTCTTTTATTTGTTTGATTTCGGGTTTACACTAATGTGGTGGTTTTTGGGTTCTAGGCTGTTGGCCAATTATTAATTCAAGACAATCTTTTTATTTTTTTACATCAGAATATAATTACATTTGCCCTTTGCTTAAAAAAGGCCAAGGACAATAAACCTCACTAAAACCAGCACTGTAATTCCGAGCTCCTGTAGCAGCACACAAGGAATCCTTGGTCTGGGCAATTTAAGGCTCTAATTCAAAGGGAACCGGTCACCTCTGTTATGCTGCCCTCAGTGACTCCTCTAAGTAGTGATTGACACGCTGATTTCAGTGGTCTGTCATTTATGTGCTAATTTTAAGCCGTTTTAGACTTGCTCTTTAGTCTTTGCAATATGAGTCAGCGCTGCTAGAGAGGAGTCTGGAGTATTCATGAGCTGCCGCTCCCCACGCCCTGCCACCAGTGATTAACAGATTTCTTGCTATGCGCAGTAATAGGGGAAAATCCCTCAATCAGTCGTGGGTGGCGTGGCAGCTCCTGAATACGCTTTTGGCTTTTAAGCCCTATGGACACATTTTGCGTGTACGTCGGGAGCTTTCCCGGCGTACATGCTATAAACAGGGCCAAAACGTAGTGTGCACAGAGCCTAAGTTCTCAAACAACTTAACATTAGCACATAAGTGACAGACGGCTGAATTAAGCTTGTCTGTTATTACTTTATGCTGTTCTCAGGAAGGGTAGCATAACAGAGGTGACTGGTGCCCTGCAAGGCTCTTATGTCTTAATTTACTCTGTTAGCAAACAAAGTGGAAAATGAACTTGAGTCTTGAAAATGGCATGGGGGCACCCAGACCTCCTGTTGCGGGTGGTAAGAAGTATGGTTGTTTTAAGCAGCACCTGAAAGGGGCCTAATTTTTATCCTTGATATGAGGCCCATATCCTCTATGCCACTGCATTCATACAGTTTAAAAAAAATGTGGAATTACCTGGATTTCTGCATTGATTACTAATAAAATGGGGTCTGATTGTTATCTAACGCACAATTATAGAGAAACGCAATCAAATTAAAGTAATAAAACACAAACCGTTGTAGTTTTCATGTCTTTTATTAAATATCTACAGTGCAGGGAGAAAAAGTAAGTGAACTCTTGAGTTTGATCACCTGTAGCAGGGGCATTGCCCAGCGTCTTATAGGCTGCATGCAAGGGGTGGCTGTCAAATTTTAGCACACTTCACTGGCCCATAAGTCGCAGCCAATTCTAAATCTATTTACCTCCATCTGACGTATAAAGGCGGCAGGGGGTAATTGGGCTTTGAATACAGCCGTCATTAAAAGGTGACGGCAGCTGGTGGTAAAGTTTTCATGCGGAGATCACACCTTTTTTATTTTTTAAAGCTCATATTAGAGGAACATAAAAATATAACAAAAGTTGTCAGTCATACACTAATATTGTTATTTCTTGGCTGTTCCACCACTGATGGTTTTCTGGGTCCCCTTTATAACTTCGTGCCATTGAGTATTGTCCTTAACGATCCCACATTACAAGACAGACATGGCCCCAGATTATAAATAGATGCATCAGGGGACCCTGGAAACAATCAATGGTGGAACAGCCATGAAATCGCAACGTTAGTGAATCATATGCATTTAATTCACATACAAGATTTATCCCAAAAAAAATGCAGAAACCACTTCAACTAATGCATTTCTCTAGGTTCCTTTTACATTGCCCGAGAAGGGCCGTGAAAATTAGCGCTGATCCACAAAACAGCTCATCGAACTGCGCTCTTTTGCTCCTTTCACAAGGAGCTATGATCGGTTATGTATGGGGATGAGCGATGGTTACTACAAACGTTCATCCCCATACATTTCCATCATGTCGGCAGCAAATCTTCCTGTATACACAGGGTGATGTGATGCCGACTAGCGACCATTTTATTGGCTGCGTAAACGAGCCAATTAGCCAATGAATGAGCGCTTGTTCATCATCAGCTGATCGTTGCACTGATTACACAGGTAAAAGATTGGAAATAATTATATCATCGATCACATCTATCGTTGTTAGCTGTATTTTGCCTATCAGAGACACTCAGGACCAGCGTTCATCTAAGCTGTCAGTCCTGCAGACCTAACGGATTTAGCTTTGTTGGCAAGATGCAGCTTGATAGAATACATAGATGCTGTATATGAAAAGTAAGATTTTTTTTAAAGAAAAAATAATTAAAAAGTTGTTTAAAATAAAACATTGATTTATTAACAATAAATGGCTTAAAATGTGTTTTTACTTTTTGAGATACATCTGCTGTGCATTAAAAATAAATTTTAATAAATTTACAATCTAGTTCCCCCCACCCACCATAAAAACGAATTAACCCCTTCCCGACATCCGCCGTATATATACACGGCGCTGTCGGGAGGTGCTTCCCGCAAAGCGTCGTATATGTATTGCGCAGTGATGGTGCGGGCTCAGAAGCAGAGCCGGCACCATCACCGCGGGGTGACAGCTGTATTATACAGCTGGCACCCTCTTGTAACTGCCAGGACCGGAGCTATTCTCCGATCCGGCAGATTAACCCCTCAGATGCTGCGCTCAATAGATTCACGCGATCGGCAACCCAGTGATGCAATCGCTGGGTTGCTGTGGCAATCAGACGCCATAAAATGGCGTCCGAGTCTGCCTTGTACGGGAGCCGATGAGGACCCGCCTGCGGCGTGTCCTCATTGGCTTGCTGTCAGTGAATAACTGACAGCGCTAATACACTGCACTACGTATGTAGTGCAGTGTATTAGAGTAGCGATCGGGGCATCGGGCCCTCATGTCCCCTAGTGGGACAAGTAAAAAAAAAGTAAATAAAAATGTGGTAAAACAATAAAAACACACACATTTCAAATAAAAATAAAGCTAAACTGACTTTTTTCCCATAGTAAGTCTTTTAAAACCCGTAAAAATAAAAAAAACGATACATAATTGGTATCGCCGCGTCCGTAACGACCCAAACTACAAAACTATTATGTAATTTATCCCGCACGGTGAACGTGGTAAAAAAAAAACCATGAAAAACAACGCCAGAATCTTTGTTTTTAGGTCACATCTCCTTCCAAAATATGCTATAAAAAGTGATCAAAAAGTCACATTTACTCCAAAATAGTACTAATAAAAACGACAATCCGTCCCGCAAAAAATAATCCCTGACACCGTTTCGTGCACGCAAAAATAAAAAAGTTATGGGTCTTAGAATATGGCGACACAGAAAACAAATGATTTTATAAAAAGTGATTTTATTGTGCAAAAGCTGCAATACATAAAAAAAACTATATAAATTTGGTATCGCCGTAATCGTATCGACCCGCAGAATAAAGCTAACATGTAATTTAGGGCGCACTGTGGTTGCTGATAAAAAAAACAATAAAAAACGATTCCAGAATTGCTTGTTTTTGGTAATTTCCTTTACCAAAAAATGAAATAAAAAGTGATCAAAAAGTCGTATGTGTTCTAAAATGGTACCAATAAAATCTACAGCCCGTCTCGCAAAAAACAAGCCCGCACACCGCTCAATCAACGGAAAAACAAAAAAGTTATGGCACTAGTAATGCGGTGATGAAAAAACATCTCAATGTGCAGGCCGGAGGGGAACATTCCTTCAGTTTTAGGGCCCTAGTATTTAGGAACTAGGAAAGGGAAGGGACATAGCACATCCGCTGGAAGCGAGGGTGCCCGTATTATACCAGCGCAAAACTTTCCCAGTAATATTTCCCAAACTACGAAGGAGAAAAAGTCCCCAAAAGGTGCAGAGCGTTACAAAAGGGGGATAAGAAATAAAACCGTTTATCAGTGTGACACCGGCCTGCACATAACGGATCGCTTCACATCGTAACACACATCTATGGATAATTGTATTATTTACCCCATTATTATACCCTCTTATTATGCCCTGATGTACTCCGCACAGATTACATATACTCTGATGTACTCCGCACAGATTACATATGCCACACATTATAAACGGAAATACCAGCAAAACCCCAAACAGAACTATTACCAAACAAAATCCATGCTCAAAATTGCGGTCTTTCCCTTCTTAGCCCTACAGTGTGCCCAAACAGCAATTTATGGCCACAAGTAAGCCATTACCATACCCGGGAGAACCCGCTTAACAATTTATGGGGTATGATTCTCTAGGGGCACAACATATTGTGCGATGAATGGGCAGATCAGTGGAGAAATTGCAATTTTCACTTTGCACAATCCACTGCGTATTCATTTCTGAAAAACACCCGTGGAGTCTAAATTGTCACTACATCCCTTGATAAATGCCTTTAGGGGTGTAGTTTCTAAAACGGGGTCACTTTTGTTTGGTACATCAGGGGTTTTGCAAATGCAACATGGCGTCCGCAAACCATTCCAGCAAAATCTACGCTCCAAAAGATAAATACCGCTCCTTTTCTTCTGAATGCTCCCATATATGTAAACAGCTGATTATAACCACATATGGGGTGTTACCGTACTCGGGAGAAATTACTTTACAAATGTTGGGGTACTTTTTCTTCTCTATTCCTTGTAAAAATGAAAAATGTGTATCTAAAACTACATCTTGTTGGAAAAAAAATTTTTTTTTCATTTTCATGCCTTAATTCTAATTAATTCAGCAAAAAACCTTTGGGATCAAAATTTTCACTATACCCCTAGATGATTCCTCAGGGGGTGCAGTTTCCCAAATGGAGTCACTTTTGGGGTGTTTCCACTGTACTAGTACTACAGGGGCTCAGCAAATATGACATGACATCACCCAGAAACAATTCCAAAATCCAAATGGTGCTCCTTCCATTCTGAGCCCTACCGTGTGTCCAAACAGATGTTTGTGACCACATGTGGGGTATTGTTTTACTCGGGAGAAGTTGCTTTACAAATGTTGCGGTGCTTTTTCTCCTTCAGTCCTTGTGGAAATGAAAAAAAAATGCCTAAACCTACATTTTCTTTGAAAAAATGTAGATTTTCATTTTCACAGCCTACTTGCAAAAATTTCTGCAAAAAACCTGTGGGGTCAAAATGCTCACTATACCCCTAGATAATTTCCTCAAGGGGTATAGTTTCCAAAATGGGGTCACTTGTTGGGGGTTTCCACTGTTTTGTCCCCTCAGGAGCTTTGCAAATGCGACATGGCCTCCGCAAACCATTCCTGCTAAATTTGAGCTCCAAGAGCCAAATGGCGCACTTTCCATTCTAAGCCCTGCCGTGTGTCCAAACAACCGTTTATTACCACATGTGGGGTATTGTTTTACTCGGGAGAAATTGCTCTACAAATGTTGTGGTGCTTTTTCTACTTTAGTTCTTTTGGAAATGAAAAAAAATTAGCTAAACCTACATTTTATTTGAAAAAATGTAGATTTTCATGGCCTAGTTCCAAAAATTTTTGCAAAAAAACTGGCCGGTCAAAATGCTTCCTACACCCCTAGATAAATTCCTCGAGGGGTGTAGTTTCCCAAATGGGGTCACTTTTGGGGGGTTTCCACTGTTTTAGTTCCACTAGACCTGTTCAAAGCTGACATGGTGCCTAAAATATATTCTAATAAAAAGGAGGCCCAAAATCCACCAGGTGCTCCTTTGCTTCTGAGGCCGGTGCTTCAGTCCAGTAGCACACTAGGGCCATATGTGGGATATTTCCTAAAACTGCAGAACCTGGGCAATAAATATTGTGTTGCATTTCTCTGGTAAAACCTTCTGTGGTACAAAAAAAATGGATTCAAAATGAATTTCTGGAAAAAAATAATGAACTTTGTAAATTTCACCTCTACTTTGCCTTAATTCCTGTGCAATGTCTAAAGGGTTAAGAAACTTTCTAAATGCTGTTTTGAATACTTTGAGGGGTGCAGTATTTAAAATGGGGTGACTTATTGGGGGTTTCTAATATCTAAGGACCTCAAGGCCACTTCACAACTGAACTGGCCCCTGTAAAAATAGCATTTTGACATTTTCTTGAAAATGTGAGAAATTGCTGCTAAAGTTCTAAGCCTTGTAACGTCCTAGAAAAATAAAATGATGATCAAAAAACGATGCCAATCTAAAGTAGACATATGGGGGATGTTAATTAGCAACATTTTTGTGTGGTATAACTGCCTGTCTTACAAGCAGATACATTTAAATTGAGAAAAATTGTAATTTTTGCAATTTTTCACTACATTTTGGTGTTTTTCACAATTAAATACTGAATGTATCGGGCAAATTTTGCCAGTAACATAAAGTCCAATGTGTCACGAGAAAATAATCTCAGAATCGCTTGGATAGGTAAAAGCATTCCGGAGTTATTACCACATAACGTGAAACATGTCAGATTTGAAAAATGAGGCTCTGTCAGAAAGGTCAAAAGCGGCCAAAGAGGGAAGGGGTTAAAGGCTATGTTCACCATAGACATTTTGTATTTAAAAAAATAAAATAATTAAATGTGTGATTTGCACATCTTTGTAATTACATTTTATGAAAAATGCTTAGTATATTTTGAGACACAGCTGCTTTGTATACTGTATGCAGAGCAGCTGATTCTTGCGCTAAGATCTGAGTCAGTCAGGTCAGCAGGACTGACAGGTTCAGTGACAACGGGTGCTGCTTGTCTCTGACACGCAGGATCCACCTGCTACCTTTCACACCTGAGTTATAAACCGTCAGAGACACGCAGGACCCGCTGCTGTCACTGAACCTGTCAGTCTCGCTGACCTGACAGATACAGGATAAATGTATCTTTGATTGTCTTTAGGTAATGGAGAAAGCACATGTGAAACCCACACTTATAATCTCCTCTCTTTAAAGATTTCTTCCCATCTCAGACATTTGTCATATCCACCCGCACCTATATAAAAAAAGGGGGGGGGAGGGTCACCCTACCCCGTACCGCCTAGTAAAGCAGCCGCTGATTTCAGGCGGGGACTATGTGGGAGAGGTGGTCATGCATGTGTGCGGCTTTTTCTATTATGTTCTGTGGGATTTACAGGAACAGCCAATCAGATGGTAATATACCTTTAATTTAAAACCTTTTGCCAATTGGCTCTTGGAGAATTCATTAAAAAAAGGTTCCCTTTTTCTCCCTGCACTGTGGATTTTTACTTAATATGCTCAATAAAAGATCTGAACAGTACAACAGTTTGTACTTTATTAGTTTAGTTAGATTGTGTTTGCCTTTAATTATGACTTTGGCCTCAAGCACGTGACCGTGTTCGGTCCGTGATATACGGACCACATGTCTGCCACATTTTCCGGACCGCACACCGTTCAGGGAGCCGAGCTCCTAGCATCATAGTTATTGACCATATTAAGTAAAAATCCACAGTGCAGGGAGAAAAAGGGAACCTTTTTTTAATGACTTCTCCACGGTCGTGTGCATGAGGCCTTGGATAACAATCGGACCACAGTTTATTAGTAATCAATGCAGAAATTCAGGTAATGCCAAAGGGTTCACTTACTTTTTCTTGCCACTGTAGCTATTTGTGGTGAGATGTACAGTATATAAACACATACTGTGCCATTGAGCCTTCTGTAAAGGAGTAGCTAAGACTTCTTAGAAAATTAAGTGTTCTGATCAGTTGGTCGCAATAGACAACTGTTCCACTTTTTACCTGCACTAGTTTTTATACAGAAGTACAAATTTGTCTTTCAAAAATAATATGATGACTGAGCAACAGGTAGAGACTGAGGATGCTGACTGTACTCTCAAGATATTTGAAGGTGTAAGCGCATACTTTTTTTTTTTTGTCCATACTTTTAGAATGTTTGCGATTTCCTGACGAGTACAAGGTTTTTTTCCAAAAGTGATTTATTTGCCCCTTGATGGACCTATATTTTCCTGCTATAGTAATTGCATAAAATCTAGGAACTACTAATTGAAATGTTGTTTTCTGATTTGTAAATGCAGCCATGAATTCTACTGATAAGTCACACGATGGAATCGACGAGGATGTTCAAGGATTTTACTTTGACAAACTGCTGTAAGTGTACAAAACGGCAATTATAACACGGTGTTCGCATGTGGAATATTATAAAACTGCATGCGTGAGTTGACCTGTCTAAGCTATTCTTCTCTCTTATTCATAATTGTTAACACTAAGTGATAGAAATCAGAATGTACTTAGCATATTACAACTCTTGCTGCGCTCAGAATAATGAATGTAGCTCAAAAAGAGCTGCTGAAATGATCTGTTACTCTATCAGACCGACCACATGGTTAACTTCAAGCAGATTAGGTCTGGGTTCTGCAAGACACAAATTGAAGCCAAAGATGGCCTTATGTGTGGAACAGTGCTCAGTATGGCACTTTCATTTTCTGCTCCCCCCCCCCCCCCCCCCAAGTTTGGTGCACTGGCATAGTCTACAAGGTAACCATACCATAATGACCAATTATAAACACCATATAGTATGGTGCTTAAACCGTGCCATATGCTAACCAAATAACACTTTCATACAGTTGGCTAAATTATACCAACATTTATTGACCAAATAACAGCTCCATAAATAAAGTAATCTAATTACCATGCTATAAAATGTCTTAACACTGCTATGCTATGAGTATTAAGGTTTGTGGTGGTCAAAAGCTTTGGGTACAGGGGCATATACAATGGGGGGTGTCATGGGCTTAAAACCTCACCCTTGTTCACTCAGCCCTCTTGGCCCCCACTTTCCCCCTCGGGCTATTGTATATTTTACAGTCTGTATGTAATACGGTCTGCCATCTGCTGGTGAAAGGTGAACATTGCATAGGATATGTTTACAACAGATGTCCGACAGCATTACATACAGACAGCAGTGGGGAAAGCAGTGATGTCACCTCGCCTGTCTGCGCTGAGCCGTGAGCAGCCGTTCTTACAGAATGAATAGTAGAGCAGGGAACTGATGGTTCCATGCTCTACAATAGGATTCAACTGTATCGGCGTCCTGAGAACGCCGATACAGTTGAAACTGGGAATAAAGTGAAATCCGCAAGATGACCTCGGTTGTCTGTGCTCACTTTTGGTTTTTCGATTAATTGCCCAGCCCTACTTTTTGGACATATTCAATGTCAACAGCAGACTGTACAAGTATGTGCACGCAATTGCTCCTAGATAAGTGGTCAAGGCCCAAATTATAACACTGCAAAATAATGTACACAGTATCAAAAAGAGTCTCGCAGGGTAAGTAACTGGTTAGGTGCAGCCAACATAGTGCTAATCACCTCCAACGTTCCAGTAAGTATATATGTGTGTGTGTATGTATGTATGTGTATATATATATATATATATATATATATATATATATATATATATATATATGAGAGAGAGAGCGCAAACTCCAATATATCATGAAACAACTGAGGAAAAAGGAGTCCAAACACTATAATCAAAATAGAAAAATATACATTTTATTGAATACACTATAACAAAGCGAAATGTATAAAAACAATTTGAGGATCTAAAACAGGGTCTATATGAGGACCGCTCCACAGGATGACATTACTGCCAAAGAACAGTTAAAACACTGCATAATACATGTATGTATGTATCATAGACACGAAAATTATAATTTTGTCTTAATATTTAAACTGGACATACACACACTATTGATACCCCCTGAAGAAGCTGTATTAGCGAAATGCGCGTCAGGGCGCTGTCTCTTGTTGTGGACCACTTGATTACTTCTACTCACATGGGTAAGGTATCCTGAGATATGATCTGGGTATACTCTTTAGCTACTTGGTTGGATGTGTATTTTTATTACTATCTATCAGACCAGGTGGGTTTGGTTCATATGCCAATTTACACCCTCTTGATCTGTGAGTTATACAATGCTTATATACCATTTTTCTCTACCTGTCATGCTTAATGATTAACCTCTTCATTAATATTGCCGGATAGCCTGTCACACACTTTTTGTGTACATGTATTATGCAGTGTGTTAACTGTTTTATGGCAGTAATGTCATCCTGTGGAGCGGTCTTCATATAGACCCTGTTTTAGATCCTCAAATTGTTTTTATACATTTCTCTTTGTTATAGTGTATTCAATAACCTTTTATATTTTTCTATTTTGATTTATAGTGTTTGGACTCCTTTTTTCTCAGTTTCATGATATATTGGAGTTTGCTATATATATATATGTGTGTATATATAAACATACTAGAACGTTGGAGGTGATTTAACACTATGTTGGCTGCACCTAACCAGTTACTTACGCTGCGAGACTCGTTTTGATACTGTATACATTATTTTGCTGTGTTATAATTTGGGCCTTGACCACTTATCTAGGAGCAATTGCGTGCACATACTTGTACAGTGTGCTATTGACATTGAATATGTCCAAAGAGAAGGGCTGGGCAATTAATCTAAAAAAAACTAAATAAATGAATTCAGCACAGACAACCGAGGTCATCTTACGCATTTCGCTTTATTCCCAGTCTCAACTGTATCGGCGTCCTCAGGTTCTCATAGTTTAATGTATACAGTATGTAGCTTTTATTTAAAGCCCCTTGATTCTTTTTCTTGTATTTCAAGGCAAATGTACCCTGATCTGAAAGACAATTTGGTTGAATTCCGAAAACATCTTATTGAAAGCACTAATGAGATGGTGCCGTTGAAAGTCTGGGAGTTGCAAGGTAAGTGGAATGCTTAATCTAAATATTGCTTAGAGGGGTATGGCTTGCAAAACATAACAATGTTTATTTTGGAATATTTTTTTTTAAATGCTCCTGTGTCTAGATATTGTTGATACATATTTGTTATAGCACCCCATTGTATTCTGTTGATTCCCTTTCAGAACGTCCACCTAGTGTGTCCACTCCCGGTGAGTAGAAGCTGCTTCTAGTGCGCAGATTCCTATTGGCTGGCCAATAATCACTCCGCTGCTCGTGTACAAGCGGATCCAGGCAATGGCACTGAATTACATAGAATGCGCGTCCACTGGCGCTGCACACATTGGGTGGACATTCTGAGAGGAGGTGCCATAACAAGACACAAGCATTATTTTAAATTATTGCAGTAAAAAATGATTGTTTTACATGATTTGATAGAGAAATATAATAATTAATTAAATACCCTTTACATAGTTATTCACATTACACAAAGTGATGGCATATCGTTAGGCTATGTCATCACTTTGTGATCGGTGGGGGTCCGACTACCGAGACACCCACTGATCCGGAGATTGAAGGGGCCTTCTTTAGATCTGTGTCCCCTTCACCGTTTTTGTCTGCACAACATTGCCCCCGGTCACCTGCTGTAAAAGGAACTCCTGTTGAAATTAGAGCGCTGCTTCACAGGATAATCTTAGAAGGGGGCGCAATGCTAAATCAGCAATGCTTCCTCTTTATTTTCAGGATCGGTGGATGTCCCAGCAGTTTGATTCCCACTGATCACAAAGAGATGGCATATCCCAGCGATATGCCGTAACTTTGTTTTTTTTTTACAGTACTTGATGAAAGGGTTAGTATCACACAAATGGAAAATATCTACACATGTACAATATCATTCTCTGTTTTATTATATATCTATGTCCCTTGGTACTTTAATTACAGTGAATTTATTTGTCATTTAATTGACTAGAGCCTTTTTTAGATTGAAAATGCTATATACAAATCAGTCTCCCTTACCTGTGATCTAAACAGCTACTATAAAGAATATATTAACTCCGTATCCAGAAGTGTTGTGGTGTATGATCATGCAAATGCGGAAAGCATGGGGATTGTAAAGAGAGTTCAAATCCAAAAGTTACTTCTTGCCTCCCAACATGCACATATGACTGTCAGCATAGTGCAGAAAGCTAGTAGGCTACATCCAGATGTAGCAGAAGAAATTCACTGTGGATCTCTGCATCACAAACCAGGAAGGACTGAGAAAACTCAGCAGCAAGGCTGATAGGAAACGCCTGTCACTTTAAGATTGCTATGACTACACAAATTGTCTCAAATGTAATTTGATGAAAAACACGGTGGTTTTTTTTTGGGGTTTTTTTTTAAATTATTTTTGGGATTGTGACAAAATAAGGTTATTTTGGTACTTAATCCGAGTGTTTAGTGCCAGGAGAACTACAAATTAAGTTTAGGCTCACAGCAAAATGGATTTTTGGTCCTTTTGGACTAATTCAACATCAAGTACTTGCTGCAGCTGAATGGAAATATTTACTTTTAAGGTGAGTATATAAGGGTATGTTCCCACATGGCGTATTTGTTGCAAAAATGTCTGACCATCTCATTCATCTTAATATGATTTGCAGAAATTTCTACAACCAATCTGCCGCATGTGGATACACCTTAATAATAGTCACCACTTGTTAAACCATACTGTAAGTAAATACGAGTTCATGTGCAGGATGTGCGGTGATCCTGCAAAGTTAATTAAATAAAAGCCAGCAGTTCATTCTTCAGGAAATAATCGTCATTTATTGTTTTGCAACCTTCTACAAATAGTTGCCGATTTTTACATTTGTAAACTATAAGATCATTCTCAAGTGACAGTAGATTGACTTGTTAACTCTCTATTGGTGGTTACAGGACTTACTGCATCTGTAACACTAAAACATCCCGAGAGCTGCATATACAAATTTATTATATTTGCATTAAATATGCCTGTTTATATTCATGTAAATTCACATGCAAATAAGCGTGTGAATAAGAAAAAAACTGTATGATGAAATCTAATAGCAGGTCTGATTTATAGTGTTTTTTTGTTTTTTTTTCCAACAATGTAATATTCCTTCTCAAATCCTTTTCTGCACAAATTTATTTGTGTTCATTGCAAAATGGCGCTCTTCTTTTCATGCTAGTAAAACCTACATACAGCATCGGACTGTGGTTCTTTGTGTCTACCAGAGGCAATTATTATAAGGGCTCACCCTCCATCTATACAGAACACACCTAAGACACATGATCAATAAGGGCCAATGGGTTGTTTGTTCATCAAACTATCTTCAATAGATCCTACTGACAAATGATTGGCGCCAAATGGGGTTGTCTCCTCTGGTACCCTTGTGGGCCAGTTTGATCCTGCCTAAATAACACACAAAGCAGGTAGTCAGAATAGTAGTCACAGACTGTGAGATGCCTGGATGCTGAATCCTTTATAACTTTATCTACTTCTGCCGGTTTTTCTCACTGTTGGTTAGAATTTTTACATTTTGCCTCTACTGGTTACCAACATATCCATCTTTGTGTCCTTATTGTCCAAAAAAGCTTTTTTTTTTCCGAACATGTCCTGCCAATTGAGTGTATGTACTAGTATATTTAGGACTTGGGATTCTACCCCTCACTATACAGTATGTTATTATTGCCCTATAGATCGCTTGTCAAATTCTATTAAGGCCGTTTTTTCTGTGTGTTTCAGATATTTGTTCCAGAAGTCATGTCATTAAAATATTAAGGGAATTAATGTTTATTAGGCTTTGCTGGAAATATTGTTTGACAAACCCTGTTGACTTTAATGGCACTTACTACTAGAATTGTCACTTCAGTCTATAAAAAACAGCCCCCTAAGTGTCTAGGAAAATAAAATGAATGTCTCCCCAAAGTACACTGTAGTCTAATGTTGCTATGGTAACCACATATTCTCGCAATTACAAAACAGTGATTTTTAACGCTAGAGAAATCAAACATTTTTTTCCCTTTTTAAGAAGAGCAGACAATGCTCAGGAGGCAAAGTTGTAGCATTATGTGAGTTAAACTCTCATTAGCTTGTAAAGGAATAAATCTCGTTCATGTGTCATTTTACATTTAAGTTGATGTATATATGTTAGTCCTTACGGTAACTTCCTCAGGTAAAATACTGTATTTCTATTTCTGTTACATGGATCATAGCCCTTTCACTGGTAGGTCTTCTATGGAACAGTAATAGTGAGCCAGTATTTTGTAGAGAATAAACTGATATATTTCTTCTAAAGATATGGCCCTGGGCACATTCTTCTTTTTTTTTCAAAAAAATTTTTTATTTAAAAATCGCGTTTCGAAACAAATTTTAAAGCCATTTATTCCCAGTAAGATTTTCTCCTCTGTATGAGTGTTTTCTCCTAATCCGAGTATAGACCCAATGGTGTGACTATAGGAGTGACCTACACATCAATACAGATATATGTAGTGAGTGAAGAAGAATAAGTGAGGAGTGGGTGTATCTCTTTATGCTTGTATTTAATCTAGGTGACTGGATAATCTAAGACCACTCTCCATAACCAAAACAAGCAAGTCTGAACTTCAAGCGGCAATTGTCACCTTTCCAGCCTGCTTTCTTTTTCGTGGCCATTTGCTTTTCTGTTATGTTCTGTTTTTCTCGCTATTCTTTTCCTAAGATGGAATTGCCAGATCCGGTGCATGACCGACACCAATGGCACCCTACGGAACTCGTCATGATGTCCGTCGTTTTGTTGGACAAAATAGCACTGCATGCTGCACTATTTTCTCCAGCAAAAATGAAGGAATCTGCAACAGAGGCGCCTAACAGAGCCTCTGACACAGATGTGAACAGAGCCTCTGACACAGATGTGAACAGAGCCTCTGACACAGATGTGAACAGAGCCTCTGACACAGATGTGAACAGAGCCTCTGACACAGATGTGAACAGAGCCTCTGACACAGATGTGAACAGAGCCTCTGACACAGATGTGAACAGAGCCTCTGACACAGATGTGAACAGAGCCTTACTGTTGGCTATATTTATGTAACTACAGATCAGTAAGATAACTATGGTAACTTTAGATCTGAGGGTCTCTCAAACTGTGAAGCG